>NC_060141.1:387041442-387666442 GCF_021461385.2 Schistocerca piceifrons
GCGCTGTGAATAAATTTTTTTTTCCCTACCGGTCACCAGGCGCGGGTTCTTGTGCTTTTGACATCGGGGAAATCCGTCTACAAATAACGTCATTCCCTTAACGAAAAAATAAAAAAATAGCGTACTTCTGCAAAGCAAAGATCTGCCTTAAGTGAGAAAGCCAGTACCGGAATTTCACAATTCCCGTCAGTCCCACAAAGACATAAAAATTTTACTGTGTGTGTAAAAATGTGAATATCATAAGTACATTAAAATATAAATATTCTTGCCATTGTCCAGGCGGGAAAAAAGTCAGCGAAAAGCGGTGTACAATAATAATAAAAGAGATATCAAGTTGTTTTGTAGACGTTTAGACTGACCGCGTATCACATATATGCAATGAGTTCAATAATAAAAGAATAAAAGTCTCATGTGCTGCTAAAAATTACAGAATTGTAAGTCTTCTGCACTCAGTATATAAGTTATGTATAAGGTTAATACAGTGAGGTGACAATCATGGATAGGGATATGCACATATACGTATGGCGGTAGTATGGCACACACATGGTATAAAAGGGCTGTGCATTAGCAGAGCTGTCATTTATACTCTGGTGATTCATGTGAAAAGGTCTGCGACGTGATTATGGCCGCACGACTTGAATTGTCAGGCTCTGAACGAGGGGTGGTAGTTGGCGCTAGAGGTATGGGACATTTCATTTCGGAAAACTTTAGGGAATTCAATATTCCGAGACGCACCGTGTCAAGAGTATGCCGAGAATACCAGACTTCAGGCGTTACCTCTCGCCATGAGCAAGACTGTGGCCGATGGCCCTCACTTAACAACCGAGTGCATCGGCGTTTGTGTAGAGTTGTCACTGCTAACAGACAAGCAACACTGTGTCAAATACCCACAGAAATCATGTGGTTGACGTGTGACCAACGTATCAGCATAGTTCGGTGAAGTCTGTTGTTAATGGGCTATGGCAGGAGCCGACCGACACGAGTGGCTTTGCTAACAGCACCTCACCTGCAGCGCCTCTCTTGGGCTCGTGACCATATCGGTCGTACCCTACACCACTGGAGAATCTTGGCCTGGCCAGTTGAGTCCCGATATCAGTTGGTAAAAGCTGATGGTATGGTTTGGCGCAGACCCTATGATGCCACGGACCCAAATTGTCAACAAGGCACAGGGCAAGCTGGTGATAAATCCATAATTGTGCGGGCTGTGTTTACATGGAGGAACTTGGTCCTCTGGTCCAGCTGAACCGTGAAAGGTGGCTACACTGTGCCACTGCGCCAGAGAGTGCGCCAAAGAGTACTATTAAGCCGCCTCCACAGTGCGTGTTAGGAGATCGTGGCAGTCAGTGGTTGTTGAGAGTTCATGGCAGTCAGTGCTAGTAGAGAGCTTGTGGAGGTCAGTCGTACCCAGAGGTGCTAGTGGGCACTGCTTGCTGTGAAGTTGGAGTAAGATGTTGTAGTTAAGAGTGTTGTTCCTTGTTTTATGCAGTTATTTGATGGGAGAGATAGCAGATGTTATTGTGTGCATTTCGTCAATATATGAAGGTAAAAATTACAATGTTTTTTTTTATTAGTTGTGTATCTGAAATAATGTGTCACTACAGGTTCAGTCAACAAAGCATCTGGCTTGTGTTCTTGGATTAGAGTGTAATTGTGATTTTCTTGCGTAATTATAGTTTTTCTAAATTTCTTTTGTCACGTCAGTATAGTTGGTATTTAAAAATTCTTGTCTTGTTGGAAAAGAACCGTGCCAGATGTGGGCGTTGAGTCACACTCCCACATACAGAACAGTTACTCTTGTGCTTGGATTTTGTAGGTTTTTTTAGTTGCTGGGGACTTAATTAATTAACTGTGTTTACGAAAATTTTCTTACATTGTTTGTTGCAGTCAGATAGCGTAAATAATACTAGTCAGGGCCAGCCGATTACGAGACAGCGTAATCAGACTTACAGCTACTAAAAAAAAAAAACAAAAAAAAAACCAAAATTATTTTCAATCAATTTTATTTAATTAAGCCCCCATGCACGTGGCGACCCTGCCAGGATCGTCCCTTGGATCCTTCTGATTGTGAAAATTGTAGACTGTAGTATTGTTGTAGTCATTTGTAGTTCAGTAATTGTAGTCTGTATTGAATGTGTAGATTTGGTAATTGGCATTCTTCTAATGGTATTTTTCAAAATTTAATTTTTATTGCCTTGTATACGCGTTTGACAAATTAGTGCAATTATTTCAATTGTTCGATTGATCGTGTTTGAGGGAAACATCCCGTGTGAATAGTATTGTTGGAGATAAGGAGGCATTGTGTGTAATTTTCGAACAGTGACGAATTTTTTTTTTTTTTATTTTGTAAATGATTACGCGGTCAATGAAACAGGCGAAAATGATGGATAGTGAGAATAACGAAATTGTTAACATGGCGAACTCGCCAACAGAGGAAAACAGTGTCATGAATAATGGTGTTGAAAACAATTTAATAAGCAGGGAAAATAGTCCGGAACCAGTTCAAAATTTTTCACAATCGAAAAACTTTCCGAATACGAGATTAACGACGGAAGATATGGAGCAGTTAATGAGTGCAATATTAAATTTGGGATCACGGATGGAAGCAATGATAACACGGGTATTCTCAGAAATAGGAACAAGTAAAACCGAAATGGAAACAATGGAAACACAGTTAGGCTCACGAACAGGGACGTGTTTCAACATGAAAGATGAATCAAACAAAGAAATTAGAGAAGAAGTGCAACCAATTTTGAATGCTCACAATAATAGTTTAATTTCAACAGAAATCAGACAAGAGGAACAGGACAGAGAACAGGAAGAAAAAGATCGCGTGATAGTACAAAAATTTTCAGAATTAAATTTACAACGTGCACACGATAAGGAAGAAATATTTGAAAGAATTGAGGAATCCGTACCAAATGACAGAATAAATAACTTAACGCAACAGTGTGAACACTTAGCTACCAAATGTGACAATACTGAAACTCGAGTCGCGACACTTACGGAAGACATAAATAAACAGAAGGAACAATTAGGTGACTTATCGGAAAGAGTTGAGGAAATTTCAGATAAACTGACAAATCTTAGTTTACATGGGGACAGAGATTCGGATGATACAGCTCCATTACCATTTGCAGAAACCGAAGAGTATCAGAACATAAATAAGCATGTTGAGAATCAGGGAAAATTTAATGAACGCGTGAAAAGGGAATTTGAGGCTTTAAAAAAGCAAGTCAAACAGATTGAGGGCGAAATCGTAGGAAAAGACGGCAAAGGAAATTTAGAATCACAGATAGCAGAGGGGTTTGAAGAAAATAATTTGTTTCATTTACGGGATGCAACAAGAGAGCGCCAGGCGCGCGAACTTTACAATAATCGACATTCGGACCGGGACAGACGCGGTAGGTCTTTGTCGCCACGAGGCGAAAACTTTGATTATAAACACTTTTTGACTGTTCGAAAATTTAAGATCTTCCGTAATTCTAAGGATGACATACATCCATGTTCATGGCTAGATCAATTTACGTACGCACTTCCGCCAAATTTACCATTAAGCCACAAACTTGAAATTATGTGCAGCTATTAAAGTCCTCAGGGGATTCACTACTCTAAGTGAATATGTGCCGTAGCGAGCATAGGGCCCCGAGCTGTAGTGGTGCTATTTCTCTTTTAGTTTTCTGTACCGCTGCCTACTCTTTTACTATTCTTTGCATCTGTCAAACCAACTCTTCGACTATCAATCTATCTAGACAGTAGATAAACAATAACCGGATTTGACTATTTACCTAAATGAGATTTTGAAAATTACTGTTCTAACCTATTAAAGTCCTCAGGGGATTCACTACTCTAAGTGAATATGTGCCGTAGCGAGCATAGGGCCCCGAGCTGTAGTGGTGCTATTTCTCTTTTAGTTTTCTGCACCGCTGCCTACTCTTTTACTAATCTTTGCATCTGTCAAAACAACTCTTCGACTATCAATCTATCTAGTGAGTAAGTAAACAATAACCGGATTTGACTATTTACCTAAATGAGATTCCGAAAATTACTGTTCTAACCTATTAAAGTCCTCAGGGGATTCACTACTCTAAGTGAATATGTGCCGTAGCGAGCATAGGGCCCCGAGCTGTAGTGGTGCTATTTCCCTTTTAGTTTTCTGTACCGCTGCCTACTCTTTTACTATTCTTTGCATCTGTCAAAACAACTCTTCGACTATCAATCTATCTAGTGAGTAAGTGAACAATAACCGGATATGACTGTTTTACCCAAAAGTGACTTTGGAAATTACCGATTGGACTTACTGTATCTTCAGCAGCACTCATTCTTAGCTTAAATGAAATTTTTTCTGTTTATCTTCGTGACAACATTACTTCTTATGTTGACGACATTCTTATTGCTAAACGTTCTTGTAGTGAGCACAACAAAATTTTGGATTCATTATTACGTATCTTTGCAAGAGTTGGCATCACAGTGAACTTAGAAAAATCTGAATTTGGTCGTTCTCAGGTGAAATTTCTCGGTCACATTATTTCTACAGAAGGTATTCTTCCTGATCCAGAGAAATTAGACGCTATTCGTAATTATGCTGTTCCTACTACAAAACGTGATGTTCGTAGTTTTCTTGGTGTCTGTAATTTTCTTCGACGCTTTGTTAGATTGGACGATTTGGCCACACCTCGTTTATGTGAACTATCTGGAAAGAAATCTAATTGGTGTTGGGATGAGGAAGCTCAGTCAGAATTTGAACAGCTTCGTGATGCTTTAGTTGCTGCTCCACTTCTTTCACATCCGGATTTATCTAAAGAATTTTGTTTGGCAACGGACTCATCATACAAAGGCCTAGGTGCACATTGATTTCAAGAGATAGAAGAAAACGGCGTTGTAGTACAGAAAACTATTGCATTTGGAAGTCGCGTTCTTTCTAAATCAGAAAAGAATTATTCGATTACGGAACTTGAAGCTTTGGCTGTTGTTTGGGCCTTCACAAAATTTCGCACATTTTTGTTTGGCAGACATACTAAGGTTTACACCGATCATCGAGCTCTCGAATTTCTTATGTCGACAAAATTAACTCATGGCAGATTGTCACGATGGGCGTTGTACCTACAGGAATTTGACTTTAGTATTGTTTACATACAGGGTTCTTCAAATATTGTTGCCGATGCTTTATCACGTGCACCTATGGGTTTGAAACAAAGTGCTGAAGAGGACTGCAACGAAAACAATTTTTGTTTGATGTATATTCAAGGTGTTGCGTTTGAGAACTTTATTTCGTCTTCGCTCCAGGACATCGCTAAGGAGCAAAATAAGGATCCAATCTGGAAGGACATTAAGGAGAAGTGGAGGAGAAAGGAAAGTGTGGCGATTAGACAGCATTATTTAGTCCGCAATGACATTCTTTTTAAACGAAAATCGGTCGACAGCTCCGTTTGGTTAGTTTGTATTCCTGATGAGTGGGTCAATAAATTGATTTGGTATACGCATTTCAGTTATGCACACTTTGGTCCCCGAAAATGCTTTCACAAATTACGAGAAAATTGTTACTTCAGTAATATGGAAAAACGTATTCGATCTGTTCTTGCCAAATGTAAATTATGTCAAATGGCTAAGCCTCCAACGATTTCTCACAGAGCACCGTTGTTTCCCTTCATCCCAGCGAAATTAAAGGAGATGGCTGCAGTCGATTTGTTTGGTCCAGTGGTTCGTTCTACTAATGGTTTTGCGTACATTTTCGTAGCAGTGGAGTTGACGTCAAAATATGTATGTTTTACACCTTTACGCAAAGCAACAGCTCGTTCAGTATCTAACGCTTTCATCAAACATTTTCTTAAAGAAGTTGGTCATGTTGATAAGGTTATATCAGATAATGGATCACAGTTTCGTTCTAAAATTTGGCTTCGTACTCTACACCGTCGTAAAATTAAACCAATCTTCATCTCACTTTTTCACCCTCAATCTAACGCTTCAGAGAGATGGATGAAGGAAATCAATAAACTGTGTCGTCTTTATTGTCATCAGAATCACAGAACTTGGGATCAGTATCTGCATATTTTTCAAAATATTCTGAATGAACTCCCTAATGATTCAACTTCTTTACCGCCTCTAATGATATTAAAAAATAAAGCACCGACAAATCGCATTTCTGAAATAGTTCCTTTTCCGCCTTCACGGAAACTGCGACATTCTGAAGTTGTCAACCTGGCTCTACAAAATATTGCATCTGCGGCTGCTAGAAGAGAGAAATCAGCGAAACGTCCTGGTCGTTCAAAAATCTTGTCAGTTGGTCAGAAGGTGTTAATTAAGTCCCACCGTTTGTCTCACAAAGGAAAAGGCTTATGTCGCAAATTTTTTCTGCTTTATAACGGTCCATATAGAATTCGCAAAATTATTCATGATAACACTGTCGAAGTAGAAACTCTTAAATCACGACGCTCTAAAGGAATACATCATATATCAAACGTTAAAATTTTTGTGGAATGACATACTTGTGAGAAACTAACAGCTACATGTAAACACGCAGAGAGTACAAGGATACCGCGCTGTGTTTTGGCGGCGGCACATACTCAAAGCAACAGTGAAGTCTGCGCGCCGCACAAGGCAGTCGTTGACCGCAAACAATTGCTTCCTACGTCACGCGCCTACAGCTGATCGAGCGCTCAGTGCGAATGCACTGACAGCCGTAAACAAATACTCAGTCTAATTTCTCCGACTAAATTCAGTATAAAGCTATAGTGACTTGATGAATTCTGTTATTAACATTCAGTATTTTGCAGGATACGGTTGTATAAAGTATTTAAGACCTTCAGGTAAATTTTGTGCGTGTCCGACGTTAAGACGACTTGCTATTGAGAAATTTTCAGGAAGAATGTAATTTCGAAGAAGAAAGTAATAAACTAAAAAAGGGTAACTATTAATTAAGTTTATTTTTCAGGTAACAAATTTCCACTTAGGTACGTACTTTAGACGTAATTTGCTGCTCGCGATTACGTGATTCATACTTTGTGCTAATTTCATGTTCTATGAATTTACTTGTGAAGCGACATGCTTGCATACATTTACTGATTTTGACAATTATTGATTAATGAACTGGGTTGTAACTTGTGTATATTATGCATCGCTTGGCTGCTATGCTTTTTCACTGATGTCATATTTTTTTAAATTATGTGCCTGCTGTGCTTATTTATTTAAATTGTAATGGTAACCTGATTTATTGTGCTGATGTGTTTAGGTATGTAAGTTATACTTTGTCATTTATCTGCTTGCGCCTTCATGTTTACTTATTAAAATGACATATGAACATTTATTTGCTTATGCTGATATGATGCTAATGACATGTTTGCTGCTTTTTGTATGGATTGCATATTTACACATTTCTGTTTTGTTGCCATAACTGCTCTTTAATTTGGTATATAGCAATGCTGTTGTACAGTGTACAAACATAGGGTTTAGGTCACACTACTGTATTGATTATAGATTGTTCGCTTGGCAGAGCCTCGTTGTAGGAATTGTGCTGCATCCACTTGTTGACTTTTTGTTCTCTACTGGTATATTTACTCGCTATTGCAAGTTTTGCTTACACATTTCTGTTTTGTTGCCATAACTGCTCTTTAATTTGGTGTATAGAAATGCTGATATACTGTGTATAAACATAGAGTTTAGGTCACACTATTGGATTAATTATAGATTGTTCGCTTGGCAGAGCCTCGTTGTAGGAATTGTGCTGCATCCACTTGTTGACATTCTGTTCTTTACTGGTATATTTACTCGCTATTGCAAGTTTTGCTTACGCTCAGTGTCTTACATTTTTAAGATAAAAAAATTAACTGCTATCATTCGACGAACGACATTAGTACAAGAAAGTCATAGAAGTCACATGAGCTGAGGTTTTATGGAAGCTGTATAGATTTATGCTAATAGGAAGGAAGCTAACGACATGACATACCAATACTAGGTTTAGACCATTGACAATTATTACACTGCATTTTTCGTGAGCAATTGAAATAGGAAGTGACACTTGACACAAAAAATACTCCACATGTTTGCTTCTGCAATGATTCTTGAAGTGGTGTACACACTGTGAAATATTATGATCATTCACACTCCGTAATCGTACTTAATTACTGAGAGTTATTCGAACTAAGTCTGTTAGAGGTCAGGTATGCATTTCTTTTATTTAATGATGGACAAGGAACCAAAATGTATCTTATAATTTATAATGAGTAGAAAATTTGGGTCAGATGGATTACACAGAGGTTGTGTGTTGACAATGTGTCTTCGGATTGTATGGGATGCTGACTTGAAGTTGCATTAGGATTTTATCTGTACTTGTTCGAGGAGACTGACTAGAGGAAAGAGTTGTGATGGAAGTGAGATGATATTGGTGCTGAGGTTTATATTTATCGACGTATTATTGAGGTATAGAGATTATATGAAGTTGAGTTGTTATGGAAGTGAAATGATATTGGTGCTGAGGTTTATATTTATCGACGTATTATTGAGGTATGATTATTGGAGTTTTTGTGGACAAGAGGTAAGGTAAATGATATTAATGATAAGACGTATTGAAGAGGTATTATTGAGGTATGATTATTGGAGTTTTGGTGTATAAGAGGTAAAGTAAGTGAGGAGCATATTTTTTTTTGGTTGGTCTTATGGAACAAGGAGGATGAAGATAGCAGACTAGAACACTAAAATAGAAGGAAGATAGTCCATACACACACTTGGTTAAATCACTAAGCAGTATATACTTTTTTTTTGAAGAGAGGAAGTAATTGCATATCGTGGCTCACTGACAGTTGTTCAACAACAGTACATTTTGATCTGGCTTGGCAAACATTGGTCTTGACATGATGACTATGACGTTGACTAACTATTATTGACTATTATACATTGCTGCCAGTACTACTTGATACACATGATGAACATCAGATTTAGACAGAATTTCATTTACACAATTAACACTATTCAGTTACACAGTAGTACTTAATGTGGATGAGAGATGAGTGAGTGTGTTCTGTGTGTTTTCCTTTACTAATCCTACCCACCTATCTCGTAAATATTATTTATTTGTTTATAGTGGCTTGCACTGACACCCATGAATATTATAGGTTTACTGGTATTTGTGTATTGTAATAGTTAATAGGATAATTATCTGATATCATTTGTGTGTTTGTTGTGATTTGTATGTTACTGTAAAAGCATCTGTATGTGCATTCAAACTATTGTTCATGCCTGAACTGTCTGATTAGTGAAGATAAATATTCTGAACTGTTACCTGCACTTTTCAACATGATGTGTGACATTTGGTCGTGTTTAATTTCTGCTGATGAACTGTGTGATCAGTGCTAGTGAATTTTTTGGAACGGCTTCTGCTGAGAGATGTGACTTTTTGCTGTCTGCACCTACTCAATATTGCTGGGTGCCACGGATGGACTGCTTCTACTGAAAAGATGTCCCCTGTTGCTGTGTGCACCTGATCAACATTGCTGATGCCACTAATGGACTGCTTCTACTGAACTGGTGTCACTTGTTGGTGTCTGCACCTGCTCTCAATATTGCTGGGTGCCACTGATGGTCTGCTTCTACTGAAATGGTGTCACTTGTTGGTGTCTGCACCTGCTCTCAATATTGCTGGGTGCAACTGATGGACTACTCTTACTGAAATGGTGTCACTTGTTGGTGTTTGCACCAACTCAACATTGCTGGGTGCCACTGATGAACTGCTTCTACTGAACTAATGTGACTTGTTGCTGTGTGTACCTCTGCAACTTTACTGGGTGCCACAGATGGAACTGCTTCTGCTGAGAGATGTTACTTTTTGCTGTCTGCACCTGCTCAACATTGCTGGGTGCAACTGATGGACTGCTTCTACTGAAAAGATGTCCCCTGTTGCTGTGTGCACGTGATCAACATTGCTGATGCCACTAATGGACTGTTTTTACTGAAATGGTGTCACTTGTTGGTGTTTGCACCTACTCAACATTGCTGGGTGCAACTGATGGACTGTTTTTACTGAAATAATGTCACTTGTTGCTGTCTGCACCTGCTTAACATTACTGGGTGCAACTGATGGACTGCTTCTACTGAAAAGATGTCACCTGTTAGTATTTTTTTTTTGTATAACTAATCATTGAAAGCATTATATGTGAACATTTGTATAAACTGATTTTTTGTATATTGTGTAAACTATTATGTAAAGCCACATGCATGAAAAGAAGTTGTATTGCCTACTGTACTTTATATATTAGGTTAGTAAAAGGTCAGTGCAAAGCCAAAATTTTAACTAATTATGTGATGTTTAGGTATTAATATTATCTTTTATTTTTGTCTGTATTTTTCTGGACGAATTTGGTGGTATTTTCACCACCAATGCTGGCAAAAATACCATCAAATTCTGGCCTGTGGAGGAGGGGCATATGAAAGGTGGCTACACTGTGCCACTGCGCCAGAGAGTGCGCCAAAGAGTACTATTAAGCCGCCTCCACAGTGCGTGTTAGGAGATCGTGGCAGTCAGTGGTTGTTGAGAGTTCATGGCAGTCAGTGCTAGTAGAGAGCTTGTGGAGGTCAGTCGTACCCAGAGGTGCTAGTGGGCACTGCTTGCTGTGAAGTTGGAGTAAGATGTTGTAGTTAAGAGTGTTGTTCCTTGTTTTATGCAGTTATTTGATGGGAGAGATAGCAGATGTTATTGTGTGCATTTCGTCAATATATGAAGGTAAAAATTACAATGTTTTTTTTTATTAGTTGTGTATCTGAAATAATGTGTCACTACAGGTTCAGTCAACAAAGCATCTGGCTTGTGTTCTTGGATTAGAGTGTAATTGTGATTTTCTTGCGTAATTATAGTTTTTCTAAATTTCTTTTGTCACGTCAGTATAGTTGGTATTTAAAAATTCTTGTCTTGTTGGAAAAGAACCGTGCCAGATGTGGGCGTTGAGTCACACTCCCACATACAGAACAGTTACTCTTGTGCTTGGATTTTGTAGGTTTTTTTAGTTGCTGGGGACTTAATTAATTAACTGTGTTTACGAAAATTTTCTTACATTGTTTGTTGCAGTCAGATAGCGTAAATAATACTAGTCAGGGCCAGCCGATTACGAGACAGCGTAATCAGACTTACAGCTACTAAAAAAAAAAACAAAAAAAAAACCAAAATTATTTTCAATCAATTTTATTTAATTAAGCCCCCATGCAACCGATCATTGATCATTTGCACTGATTCATGGACTTCCTGTTCCCAGACAACGATGGAATGTTTGTGGATGACTATGCGCCACGGCACCGAGCCCCAATTGTTCGTGATTGGTTCGAAGAACATTCTGGATTCTAGCGAATGATTTGGCCACACAGATCGTCCGACATGAATCCCATCGAACATTTTTTAGACATAATCCATAAACCAGTTCGTGCACAAAATTCTACACCGGCAACACTTACGCAATTATGGACGAATATAGAGGCAGCATGGTCCAATATTTCTGCCAGGGACTTCCAGTGAGTTGTTGAGTCCATCCCAGTTCGTTCTGGAGGTCCGACACGACATTAGGAGGTATCCCATGAGTTTTGTCACCTCAGCCTAAATTTCAGGTTAAATCCAATCCATTTTAGTAAACGGCGAACTCGGAGCACGGTCAGCTAGTCGCAGTTGCAGATCGCCCATCTAGCAGCTTCCAGGGGCAATAAATATTTGGTTTTCAAAACGAAATTTAAAAAAAATTACGATGTTCTCGTACTCTACTCATTAAAAGCTATAATCTTATGTTAAAGATTTAACACACTGAGACAAGTACTGCAGTTAGGAACTGTGTATACATCTTGAGGCAGCTAAATTCAATGCGCGCCAAATACCCAGACTCTGTTCATCCAGCATTTGAGAATGAGAGTACCTAGTGACTTCCAACAAATTTCACACATAATTTCAAACATCTGTGAAACTTTTTCTGGTTGAAGCCTCCCACAAAATGATGAAAGGAAACAAATTCATTGCTTACTGCATTTTCGGTGTTCATGTGTTCATGCAATAAAATTACCGCATCAGCCATGACGTTTTGACGTTTTAATGTATTACTTTATTATTTATTCGCAATGCTTCATGCAGACAGTGTCCACGAAGCCACGAATACCGCTTCATGCACCATCCAATCATCTCTTTGTTTGACGCGTGGTTTAGGAGGTGTTTTTTTGGAGGAGTGGAGGAGGGGGCGGGGCCGTTTCGCTCTTCTGACTAGTCTTACGCGGGTCACCACGAATTTCATTCCTGTGCCAACCTCTTTATCTCAGGGCAGTACTCGCAACTTACATTCCCAATTATTTTCTGGGTGTATTCTAATCTCTGTTATCACTACAATTTTTTACTTCTACAGGTCCTACCAGTACCATTGAAGTTATTCCATGATGTCTTAACAGATGTCCTATCATCCTGTTCCTTCTTCTTGTCAGTGTTTCCCACATGTTCCCTTCCTCTCCGATTCTGCGCAGAACCTCCTCATTCTTTACCTTATTAGACCACCTAATTTTCAATATACGTCTGTAGCACCACATCTCAAATGATTCGATTCTCTTCCATTCCGACATTCCCAAAGTCCATATTTAATTACCATACAGTGCTGTGCTCCAAACGTACATTCTCAAAAATTCTTTCCTCAAACTAAGATCTATGCTTGATCCTGTTGACTTCTCTTGGCCATGAATACTCTTTTTGCAAGTGCTAGTCTGCTTTTTATGTCCTCTTTGCCGGAGCGTCATGAGTTATTTTGCTATCTATGTAGCAGAATTCCTTAACTTTATCTACTTCGTGACTATCAACCCTGATGTTAAGTTTCTTGCTGTTCTCATTTCTGCTACTTCTGATTACTTTCGTCTTTCTTCGTTTTACTCTCAATCCACACCCTGTACTCATTAGACTGTTCATTCCATCATGTAATTCTTCTTCACTTCAACTCACGATAGCAATGTCACCAGCGAATTATATCATTGATATCCTTTCACCTTGAATTTTAATTCCATTCCTGAACTCTTCTTTTACTTCCATGATTGCTTCTTCGATGTATAGATTGAACTGTAGGGGCGAAAGACTACATCTCTGTCTTACTTCCTTTGTAATCCGAGCACTTCCCTCTCGGCTCTTGTAGATGTTGTATATTACACGTCCCTCCCCATAGCTTATCCCTATTCTCTCAGAATTTCGAACATCTTGTACCATTTTACAGGTCGACAAATCCTACCAATGTCTCTTGATTTTTCTTACGCTTGCTTCCATTATCAACTGCATCATCGAAATTGCCTCGCTGGTGCCTTTACCTTTCCTAAACCCAAACTGATCGTCATCTAACGCATCCTCAAATTTCTTCTCCATCCTCAAATATATTATTCTAGTTAGCAACTTGGATGCATGAGCTTTTAAGCTGATTGTGTGATAATTCTTAGCTTGTCAGCTCTTGCAGTCTTCGGAATCGTGTGGATGATATTTTTCCGAAAAGCAGATGATAGATCGCCATACTCACACACTCCACACGCGATCGTGAGTAGTCGTTTTGTTGCCACTTCTCCCAATGATTTTAGAAATTCTGATGGAATGTTATTTATTCCTTCTACTTTATTTGATCTTGTGTCTTCCAAAACTCTTTTAAATTCTGATTCTGATACTGGATCTCTTATCTCTTCTATATCGTGCCCTGTTTCTAACATCGGGAAGTGCTCCCCCTCCCAGAGGCCTTACTTTTTCTACCTTCCCCTCTCTCTCCTCTGCATTTAACAGTGGAATCCTCATTGCACTCTTAATGTTACCACCCTTGCTTTTAATTTCCCTGAAGGTTATTTTCAGATTTCTTTACGCTGAGTCAGTCATTCCGACAATCATTTCTTTTTCGATTTCTTCACTTTTTCATGTAGCCATTTCCCCTTATCTTCCACCATTTCCTATTCATTTCATTCCTAAGCGACTTTTATTGATGTATTTCTGAATTTCCCTGAACATTTTTGTACTTCCTTTTTTCATCGATCAACTGAAGTATTTCTTCTGTTACCCATGGTTTCTTCGCAGTTATTTTCTTTGTACCTAAGTTTTCCTTTCCAAATTCTGTGCTCTTTTTAGAGGTGCCCATTCCTCTTCAACTGAGCTGCCCATTAAGCTATTCCTTACCGCAGTGTCTATAGCCTTAGAGAACTTCAAGCATTGCTCTTCACTCCTTAGTACTTCCGTTTATCACTTCTTTGCGAATTTATCCTTCCTGACTAGTCTGTTAATCTTCATCACTACTAAATAGTGATCTTAGTCTATATCTGCAGTCATGGACTGTGCGGCTGATCACGGCGGAGGTTCGAGTCCTCCCACGGGCATGGGTGTGTGTGTTTGTCCTTAGGGTAATTTAGGTTAAGTAGTGTGTAAGCTTACGGACTGATGACCTCAGCAGTTAAGTCCCATAAGATTTTACACACATTTGAACATCTATATCTGCTCCTGGCTACGCCTTACAATCCAATATCTAATTTCGGAATCTCTGCCTGAGTATGCTATAATCTAACGGAAATCTTCTCGTACCTTCCAGCCTTTTCCAAGTATATCTTCTCCTCTTACGATTCTTGAACAGAGTATTTGCTATTACTAGCTGAATTTTATTGTAGAACCCAATTAGTCTTTCTCCCGCAACACTTTCTTCTACTCCTTCCCCTACAATCGTATTCCAGTCCCCATGACTATTAGATTTTCATCTCCCTTTATGTACTGAATTACCCGTTCAGTATCCTCATATACATTCTCTATCTCTTCAGCTTCAGATTGCGACGTGGGCATGTATACATGAGCTAAAATTGTCGGTGTTGGTTTGGTGTCGATTCTGATAAGAACAACCCTATCACTGAACTGTTCACACTCTCTGCCCCACCTTCCTATTCATTACGAATCCTACTCCTTTATACCATTTTCTGCTGCTGTAGATATTCAGGAGATACAACGTAATAAACATTGAGTTACCCAGACTATACTTATCCAATGTTGGATAATGGGAACACTTAGCGACTTCCAACAAATTTTAAACGTAATTTCAAACCTTTTCTAAATTGTTTCTATCTTGCAAATACACTTCACGGGTTTTCCGCTGGATCGTATTGTATAAATCCGACGATACTTGATCGATGCAACTGCTCGACGCGACTGATGATAATCGCGCGACGGCGTCGAAATTTATCGGGCCAGGAGAACGCAATACGCGTGCGCGGGAAGAAGTTCGCAGTTGGAGGAAAGCGACGCACCTAGTACTCTCTGCTGGGAGCCGCTGTAAGGCCTACACACTACTTCAGCTAACTTAAACTACCTTACGCTATGGGCCACACACACACACACACACACACACACACACACACACACACACACACACGTGCCCCAGGGAGGACTCGAACCCCCGACAGGGAGGAGTCGCACGGACCTTCACAAGTCGCCCAAAACCGCGCCGCTACCACGCGCGGCAGATCAACTACAGGCGATATATTTATTCTACAGTTAATAGAGGTAAGATGAGAATTCAGCTTGCAGAGTCACCTAATGTGAATTGTAATAAACTTATGCAGTGTAACATAGTAGATATCCCAGGTAGTAAAGTACAAGCCTTTAATATCCAATATAAGAAATCGAATTTCCTAATAAACGGATGAAAAACCATGCCATTTTAACAAAGGAATGTGATAAGGGTGTCCTATCACCTGCTCTTTTTCATAATTATACTAATAACATAAAGGTATTGTAATGTTGTTACTTTAATTTGTGTTGTTAGCGGTGCTGATGGACATTAAAAGCGGGTTAAAACTGTGAGCTGTCTGGGGAAGTTAATCTTGCATTACTGAGCAACTGTTTCACCAGGTATCCTGTCTAGCTTACCAAATTCCCAACCAGACGAACATTAATTATAATCTTTTAATAGTCATACGACAACCGGTGATATATATATATATCTATATATATATATATATATATATGTGTGTGTGTGTGTGTGTGTGTGTGTGTGTGTGTGTGTGTGTGTATATATAAAAGAGAATTTAAATAAAAAGAAATAAATCAGTTTATATTTGGAAATTTATTTTAACATTGATCATTGAAATTTCAGCATATTAAACGTGAGTCATAACTAAGCTGGTGCCTTATTTAGGACTGTGAAAATGTGAGTTTGTAATCTTACGGAACACATCAAATTTGGAGCCAAGATTGGGAGACTGCATACAACACTGCATTCATAAATCAACACACAAAGAACGTTGAAACATATGCAAGAGAAAATTAACCACTACCAACCAATTCAATTTTCACCCAAAGAAGTTACGTTCATAGCACAATCCTGTCCGCCATGTAATTACCACACACTGGTATACTAAATTCATATTAACTCTTTGTGAAATCTTCCCGAAAAGAATAGCTGAGGGCTACTTTGATGATTACACCACATGCTTCACGTGGTCAACTTGGTTTACATAAAGAGTGTAACTCCACAATAATTTTGATACTTAAAATAAATTAGATCGAAAAGCAATTTACAAAAGAAAAACCTCGAACTGGTTACTATCGTCTTACTATTAAGCTGATGGGCCAAACAATTGTATAAGCACGTGGTACTGGTTTCACAAAGTACACCCCACGTGGGTTGAACATAAAGAAAAGTTGCTATATTGAAATTTATTGTCAAGACGAGACGTTATAATCTCACGCACATTCGCATTTAAGATTGATGAACTTAGTTAGAGTTACTGATCAACACGTGGTTCCACTTTACTCACAAAGTAGTGACAAAGCAACTACCGGAAAATAATCTGAACTTCACACGAGAATTACACTGCGCTGCAATTTAAGATAACATTAGATATTTTAGAGCTAAACCTGAAATAAAGGTGATTAAATTTTCAGTTAGGCTGAACTTAAGAAATCCATTGTCCTACGGACTTAGCAGACACGCGCTTAGCCGGAGATCTTACCACTTCAGACGCTCGCCGCGGACAGACTGACCCGGGATCCTACCTGAGGGGTGCCTCACAAATACAAACGGAAGTGGCCAGAGGGGCAGCTTCCTATACCAACATGACAAGGGACGGACAGGACCATACTAAGGATAGAAACCTCTTTGCTTTTAGAAAGCGTAGCTACCTGTTCCGACGTTGGTCCTACTGTTCTCTAGCAGACAGGCTTGTCTGCTACCCTCAAGCATGCAACTAGAAATACATTTGCTCATTCATCCTCTCACACAGAAGGGAAGGGGGATGACAGTATCTTATCATATACAGTATATAAAAGAAAGCGGATGTAGGTTCCGTATGAGACTGTGTGACATGAATTACATATAAACTGTGTTTTAAAGTGTAGTAGTGTGACAGATCGTTCTTGTTTATGTGTAAAAGTAACACGTTCCACTACTCAGTCTCCTCCCAGATAGTCACAAACGCCATAGTAAATTTAGAAGAGGAATTTATGCCGTAAGTGACAACAGATTTAAGAAATTAAACATGAAAGGAATACAACAGAGACCTTTCATAACCCCAACGCTCCGGGAAAAGACTGTGCAGGGAATTTTCTGGCCATGCTAGGACATTCCCAAGCAGGCTTCTCACACCCTACTTAAACCAAAAGTGTAAAGAAAAGGCAAAAGGTCACCAGCTACTTGCTAAAACACAATAATTTCAACAAATCTTTAAAATCTACTAATTTCAAACAGAAAAAAAGAACACAATCTGTGACACCTAGTTAAAAGATAGTGTAGACCTAATTCGGTCAGCAAGTAAAAACAATGGTTCCTGTGTCATTAATATGAAAACAATTTCTGGTTGTTACCCTTATGGAGTTCACCAGTATTTGCTCATTGCAAGAGCCAACTGATCACAGGAAAATTTATGACTGTTTATTAACAAGCAAAATTTATGAAACTAGCAAAGGTGCCACAGCAATTAAAAAAGAACATGAAATAACATCAGTATTGTAAAGCAGAACATTACAATGCACAATCCGCAAAAGCAAAAAAATGATAAGAGAAAAAAACATGTTTTACAAAGTGGTTATCGCAAAAAAAAATTCTATATCTTATAAAACTAATAATTTGTAGAATTAAAATAACTATGTGGCACTAATTTAATCACTCTACTATATTTCAATTAGTTAGCAAACAATGAGCACTGTGTCATTATACTGAAACTACAATAATTATTTGATTGTTACCTTTAAGGGGTTCCTCACAATAAATATGCCCCATGCAAAGGCTAATCGATCACAGTCCAATGAGAATGAATAGCTGTCTGACTGATAAACGAAGCAATGCCACTTGAATGAATTTACGAAACAAAATATCACAAATGTAATACATCACACAAGAACAAACATTGATCAATAAAACAGTACAATAGTCAACATCTAAAAAAACACCAATAAATAAAACACCTGCAAAATACAAGAGTCAAAGTCTAAAAAAAAAAAAGAACACCTGCAAAATACAAGAGTCAGTCTAATAAACACCAATAAAGCGAACCCCTGCAAAACACATGAGTCAAAGTTTCTGTGACAGAAACACACGTATATGCACTGGACTAAGAACCGTATAATCACTGTTCACTGACACACTCAGTACATCCACTGTTCCGAGGCACAATATAAGGGGAGGGGGGGGGGGTTCGTCGCCGCAGCTGTCACTAGGTTTTTTTTTGTCCATCTGTTGCGTGCAATCCCGCCGTCTCTGCCCTCTCATCAAGTTTCTCTTGGTGGCCCATGTCACGTACATCTCGATTTGGTTCCATGTTTGTGTTGTCAAATTCGTGCGGTATCCTCGTTTGGCACGCCAGGTTGATATTCCTGGGCAAGGATGACACTTAATGGCTCTTCTTTGTGCCACCCTTTGCTACCAGAGAACATCGAACTATGATTTACTGTCGCTTGACAGTGGGCATCCGCCAGGAAATGTTGATAGGCATCGTTGAAGTCTGCCAGTTTCTCTGGACAATGCGTGTCAAAAGGCTCCACGCCCCTTGTGTCGTTACATTCTTGAGTTATCCTCAAATGGCTCGCCGGTTTGATATTCCTGGGCAAGGATGACACTTAATGGCTCTTCTTTGTGGCATCCTTAGCGACCAGAGAACATCGAACCATGATTTACTGTCGCTTGACAGTGGGCATGCGTCAGGAAATGTTGATAGCCGTCGTTGAAGTCTGTCAATTTCTCTGGACAGTACGTGTCAAAAGGCTCCACACCCCTTTATCCCCTGTCTTCGGTCGTTTCACCGTGCCCGTCTCGCCACGGTCGCGTGCGTGTGGTGCGTTGCCAGCAGATGGATTTCCGCGCGGTGGACCGCTCGCCCATCTCAGGTCATCGCCTCCAGGAAAGGTCGCACTGGGCGGCCGCCCATTAGCTCCAGGTGCAAGGGAAAGTGTTTGTCGCGTGCCCTTCTTTTGTTGTCGACCGCGCTCCCGAAGTGGCCCGGTTGACAGCGTGTCCTGCTGGGAAACCCGCCAGTTTACAACTAGCCCTCCTCCTCGCTGCTCCCGCTGTCTCGTAAGAGTTTAGCCGGTTCGCTTTCACGTTCTCAACTGCATTCACAGAAATTGTTCATCATACTTATGTGATTACAAAATGTCATACATAATACCACTTCGTATTGTCTTTCACAATTTTTAAGAACGAAAGTGAGACTTAATTTTTTTTTAATAAAAAAGTTACACGAATCGACAATATAAAAATAAAAGTTAAATGGCTTGACAATATAAAAAAATAAAAGTGAAATGACTTGACAGTATAAAAATAAAAATTAAATGAACTGACAATATAATATTTAAATCCACATCACTAATGTGGTTCACTTACGTTTTAATAAATCAAATGCTACTTATTAATTCACTAAAATGAATAGGATTATGCCTTGTGCAAGTATAGGTCAGGACAGCATAGGGTTCACATGTTATACACACACACACACACACACACACACACATACACACACACACACACACACACACACACATGCACACCTGTTGTCTATTCTAGAAACTAACTACCCACAAACATGCATTACTCAAAATTTTGCTTCAATCCACTACCAGTTAAGCCAACAAGCTACTTCAATGCTACTTCAACACCGTGTTTATACCACTACAACATTATTCTAATTCGTCCTCTTCTTGACGCTCGCGGCATACGTCTTGTCACATGATAAACATGGAGAAACGTTCCTTAAACATACAAAGTAGAAAGAACAATGGTTATTTGCAAATCAAAACATTTATACCAGTTCACACACCTGATAAGAGACTCGCAATTATACATTTACCATACTTATATATTCACACATAAAACAGTAAGAAAATTTCATCTAAAATTACGTTATCACAAGAATTAATCACACAGATGACTCTGAGAAGGGTAAAAACATTTTCATTATACAGGTTATATTACATTTTCTTACCCATTTCGTTCCTTCTTTAAGTTACCTTTCGCTTCCAAATCAGTTATTTCGCCTGTGGTGGTCATTCTGGATTCATTTCTCATGAATGATAAAATTGTGGTCACCTCTATTCTGTAAAACAGTTTCATCTTAACATATTGAACTTACAACAGACACAAAAGATCCGAATCCTCCTGTAGTTTAAATGACAAATGTTTTGCTTCATCCTTATTACGTTAAACCAAGCTTTCCTTGGGTCCCATAATCAAAATCTTAATCTTCCTTTATCTTCAAGAGGGAAATTTCCTCAGTACAAATCATATAGGTTGCAGTGCATCCCGCACCAGTGAAAACTAAGCTGTAATGCTCACAGCATCAGCAAAACACATAAACGTCGCTTTTCTAGGACAAGTATTAACGCAGAATAATTTTTCAGGCTCTGGCTCAACATCAATCAAGACTACAGAAAGGATCCATATTTCCGTTCCATTCTCCATTTGCTGAAAAACTGCTCGTATTTGACTACCACAATAATATTTCAGGGCCACGTAAATTACACAAACCACAATTCTTCTTTCACCTTGAAGGGAATCAATATACTGACGAAATCCACAGACAGCACTTTACATACGCACCTATAAAGAACAAAAAAGACATATATCATCAATATTAACATATCTTCGCATATTGGGAAGCCATTGTTTAAACAATCGTATTATCGCATCCTGTTTTCAAGATTCCAAACTTACTCATTCCTTTCTCAGAGTTCTCCTATTTTCAAATATTCATACAGCACGCATACTACAGTAAGAGATCCTCATTTATACTGACAGATATAGAATAGTAATAGATAGATAGTAGCACTGAAAGCAGAAAATTGGAAACAAAGCTACTAACAGCTGGGGACCTGGGTTTGCCAGACCCATAATACCCACAGATCGGATATTCCCCTGAGTTTTGCATTAATTCAACACAGATCTTGCTTCCCTCAGGACCGACTCGTTTCAATTTACACAAGAAAAACATAAACAGCATTTCACTCGTTCACAAAGAAACCTTTTATGTTCACATTTGAACCAACCTAAATCCTAATTGCACAAGGGAAGAAAAAAAAACTACAAACATCACTTCAATCAATTACATAGAAACATCTTTATCACTATTTTTACCAACATATTATTCAAAATGCATACATCACAAATTTGAATTAATCAATTATTTCTCCTCACCGTCCTCTCTACTTCTCACTGTCCTTTCTACTCATTTGCCATGTCGCTCATTTGTTCCGATTGGGCGCCTTCTGCGCTGATCGTTTGTCATTGCCGGTTTTGTTCATTTCCATTTGCTGGATTATGTCTAGGGTTAGCCGGCCGAATTTCAACATCATGAGGTGCTCCGCCTACAGTCCTATTCCCACCGTATTCATCGTAGTATCGATTCTGGTTGCCGTACCTGTAGCGTTCACGATCTTGTCCACGTCCTCGATCATTTCCGTTGTTCCACCTGTGTTCGCGACTGTTACCCCAGTTTCTATACGGCCGGTCCCGATTATTGTTCCGTTCGCGTCGCGATGACCAGTCACGCCGTTGATTAGTACTACGGCCACGACTGCGATCGCACTGCTGTGCCCCGTAATAACTTTGTGCCTGATTAGGCGGGCATTCTGCTGTATTATATTCCAACTCTTGGAGACGTGTCTTAAACGTTTCCACGTCCTCTTTGCATCGTCCCGCAAGAATGACGTGGTGCAAGTGCATCGGCAATTTGGTGATGCATATCCTAATTAGTTCCGCAGGCCCTTATGGGTCGTATAAAATTTGATTTGCCTGCAGCATGTGGTCGAATAGGCGTGCTGGGCTGCCGAAACCAGACTGGTTCAAATTTGGCAGCATAATTATGCCATGTTTGACCCTATCTTGTGCCGCTTCCGACCAATAGGCAGACAGAAAGGCTTGTCGAAACTCCCGAGTGGAATTGCAGTGACGCGCTGCCGACCTCATGCGAATCGCCGGTTCGCCTTCCAAATAGCCACACATATATTCTATCTTACGTGAACTTGCCCAGTCAGGGGAAAGACAAAACTCAAATTGTTCGAGCCATGCTCGTGGATGTATTCCTTTTTGCGAATTTCGAAATATCTCAAACTTTCTCACCGTAAGGAAATGTTTGAAATCAAATCCCCGCATTTCCTCCCGGCGAGGCCCTTGAGTGTTTCTATTTTTCTCATGTCTGCCCCTCAAAATACATTCTTCCCTGTTGTCAAAATCTCCCTCGTGGCCGGAGTCCCTCTCTGCACTGTTCGTACGGCTATTTTTAGTGCTATTGGCGAGTTCAGAATCACACGCCATGCGGTTTTCCAGATGCACCACGCGTTCTTGTAATTCGCCTGTTACAGCTTTGTGCAGCCTGTTCACTTCGAACTGTCCCTTCTGAAATCTAAGAAGCGAACGCACTTCTTCGGTCTCTGCGGCCGCTACCGGTGTAGTATTGTTCTCGCTTACCGTCACCTTCATCGTGCCTACGATGTCCGCTAATGCCGCAATCTTATGTATTTGTCTGTTGTCCTCCGCCCCAGTCTGCTTCAATTGTTCTACTTGCTGTTCCAGTGCGTGAATCGCTTGACTGTTGTCCGCTACTGTGTTGCTAACGGACCTGGGACAATGCGTTTCTGCCTCTTGGACCCTCAAGAGTACCTGCTGGTGTTCTCTTTGGCATTCTTCTCTCAGCGCTAAGTAGCTGTTCTTCGCTCTCTTTAGATTCCGCATCGCGACTCCGCTTGCCCTGTTCTACGGCTTGCAGACGGTCATCGATTTGTTCAAATGTACGGCCTAATTCTTTCATAATATCACTTTTTATTTCACTTGCCAGATTGTTTATTCTTTGTGAGATATCATCGGACACTCTCTGCATCGACTTGTCGACTTTATTTGTCTGCTGGATTAGTTTTTCGTCTATTTGTTCGCCTAGCTCTCGGATCAATTTTTCTGATTTCTGCGTCATTTGTTCGCCTAGCTCTCAGATCGATTTTTCTGATTTCTGCGTCATTTGTTCGCCTAGCTCGCGGATCGATTTTTCGGATGATTCTTTTTGTTCTCGGAACGATTTTTCTGATTTCTGCGTCATTTGTTCACCTAGCTCGCGGATCAATTTTTCGGATGATTCTTTTTGTTCTCGGAACGATTTTTCTGATTTCTGCGTCATTTGTTTGCCTAGCTCTCGGATCGATTTTTCAGATTTCTCTGCGTTCTCTTTATTTTGTTGCAATAAGGCTTTCATGAGTTCTGCCAAATCAATTTGGTTAGTTGGAGGCAAATTAATTTCTGGCTCTGATTTGAGCCCGTTCGTCCTGTTTTGCATTTCCTCTGAAGTATTCCCCAATGCATTTTCGGAACCGTCTGACGCGTTAATATTCGAAATCAAATTACCCCCTTGGTCCATGTTGCTTAAGTTGTTGGACCGCCTACTTTTAGCTTGGTTACGTGTCTGCATTAGTTCAATTTATTCCCGGTACGCAACACACTAATCAGAATATATGTATCCCCCAAAAATTACGACAGTCACACGAAAGATACCCAACTCAGTACGCCCTTTTGGACACGCAAAAAAAAATTATAGCTTTGATCGAAGTCAGTGCAATTTACAAGCGAGAAAAAAAACACATACATATAAAACACACAAATATAGAAAACAAAACAAGACAAACAACATAACGCCGCTCAACAACGCCGTGAATCATTTGAAAGTCTGCTCAGAAACAACGCTGAAGTTGTTTGAGCGCTGCAGGGGAAAAAAATTAAGATTATACAACGCTCGCAATCTAACGTTTCAGAGATACCAAAGTCTAGCGGAATCCCAGAACAGGGTCGCCATTTGTAATGTTGTTACTTTAATTTGTGTTGTTAGCGGTGCTGATGGACATTAAAAGCGGGTTAAAACTGTGAGCTGTCTGGGGAAGTTAATCTTGCATTACTGAGCAACTGTTTCACCAGGTATCCTGTCTAGCTTACCAAATTCCCAACCAGACGAACATTAATTATAATCTTTTAATAGTCATACGACAACCGGTGATATATATATATATATATATATATATATATATATATATATATATATATATATATATATATATATGTGTGTGTGTGTGTGTGTGTGTGTGTGTGTGTGTGTGTGTGTGTGTGTGTGTGTGTGTGTATATAAAAGAGAATTTAAATAAAAAGAAATAAATCAGTTTATATTTGGAAATTTATTTTAACATTGATCATTGAAATTTCAGCATATTAAACGTGAGTCATAACTAAGCTGGTGCCTTATTTAGGACTGTGAAAATGTGAGTTTGTAATCTTACGGAACACATCAAATATGGAGCCAAGATTGGGAGACTGCATACAACACTGCATTCATAAATCAACACACAAAGAACGTTGAAACATATGCAAGAGAAAATTAACCACTACCAACCAATTCAATTTTCACCCAAAGAAGTTACGTTCATAGCACAATCCTGTCCGCCATGTAATTACCACACACTGGTATACTAAATTCATATTAACTCTTTGTGAAATCTTCCCGAAAAGAATAGCTGAGGGCTACTTTGATGATTACACCACATGCTTCACGTGGTCAACTTGGTTTACATAAAGAGTGTAACTCCACAATAATTTTGATACTTAAAATAAATTAGATCGAAAAGCAATTTACAAAAGAAAAACCTCGAACTGGTTACTATCGTCTTACTATTAAGCTGATGGGCCAAACAATTGTATAAGCACGTGGTACTGGTTTCACAAAGTACACCCCACGTGGGTTGAACATAAAGAAAAGTTGCTATATTGAAATTTATTGTCAAGACGAGACGTTATAATCTCACGCACATTCGCATTTAAGATTGATGAACTTAGTTAGAGTTACTGATCAACACGTGGTTCCACTTTACTCACAAAGTAGTGACAAAGCAACTACCGGAATATATTCTGAACTTCACACGAGAATTACACTGCGCTGCAATTTAAGATAACATTAGATATTTTAGAGCTAAACCTGAAATAAAGGTGATTAAATTTTCAGTTAGGCTGAACTTAAGAAATCCATTGTCCTACGGACTTAGCAGACACGCGCTTAGCCGGAGATCTTACCACTTCAGACGCTCGCCGCGGACAGACTGACCCGGGATCCTACCTGAGGGGTGCCTCACAAATACAAACGGAAGTGGCCAGAGGGGCAGCTTCCTATACCAACATGACAAGGGACGGACAGGACCATACTAAGGATAGAAACCTCTTTGCTTTTAGAAAGCGTAGCTACCTGTTCCGACGTTGGTCCTACTGTTCTCTAGCAGACAGGCTTGTCTGCTACCCTCAAGCATGCAACTAGAAATACATTTGCTCATTCATCCTCTCACACAGAAGGGAAGGGGGATGACAGTATCTTATCATATACAGTATATAAAAGAAAGCGGATGTAGGTTCCGTATGAGACTGTGTGACATGAATTACATATAAACTGTGTTTTAAAGTGTAGTAGTGTGACAGATCGTTCTTGTTTATGTGTAAAAGTAACACGTTCCACTACTCAGTCACCTCCCAGATAGTCAGAAACGCCACAGTAAATTTAGAAGAGGAATTTATGCCGTAAATGACAACAGATTTAAGAAATTAAACATGAAAGGAATCCAACAGAGACCTTTCAGTATCAAAGAGTGACTATATAATTTTTGACAATATTTGATTTGACACAGACGACGCCTCGATTTTGCAAAGAAAATATGCTAATTTATAACGTGGAGTTCACACTCCGAATGATCTATGTGAACAATACGATGCTGAAATATCGAAAAGTAAGACCTGATGACTTTCTGTGATGAAGACCCATTTGAAACCAAAACTACTGTCGTCGACCTGATTTCGCAGCAAATATGATTCTTTAGCTATTTCGACTGTAAAATTCACATAAATGGAAATAATTTAGGACTGGGTTTAGAAGAATATGTAACATCACTCATAAAACGCTAAAAATTCGACCTGTCGAGATACATGAGTAAAATTCCTGTAACTGTGGTTCTTTCACTACTTCTGCATTGGAATAAATGCCGAGTGCATCCAAAGAGCACTCTAGATGAAATACAGAGTGCGGAAATGAACTTCTGAGAAGAACAAAAGGCTACTGAAAAGAAGAAAACGTAATAAATGAATAATTGAGACAAACACTAGAAATAGTGTCAGCTGAACATAAAATAAATATCGCAAGACGTCGAATTAATACAGAGGATGGACAACACATGACTTGGCAAGTTAACATCGACTTTTTAACCGTCCGGCAGAAGATATGTAGGACGAATTAAGAAGAAATGCACGGATCATTTGCGAGACCGGGACCCGACTGAAGCCTAATCCATGAAGCAGAGGATAAGAAATCTTCCGGCGCCTTGTAGCAACGAGACAATACCAGTCAGCGTAGAATGTCATATATTCCGATTTTCTTCTTCATCAGTCCACTACTGCCGCTCTCCTTGTCGCACACAGTATTAAACTGTACATCTTACCAGTTCCCTCGAAATAAAATCAAGGTGTCCGACGAAATACAAAGTAATATCCTGAATTAATAGTGTTCTGTGCTTTCCAATGCGTGTGAAAGCAAGGTGATCTGCGATTACTTGCCAAGGAAGTCTTTGGAACTACACCCGTTATATTTAAAGCGTTGAGTCGATCGGAACAAAAGGGCAACATCTACAAAAATAGCAGTGTTGTTCTACAATTATCTCTCCAACTATTACTTGTCCATGGATATAACGTGAATTTGTCGGGAATTTTCAAGGCTGAATTGCTCGTGCTCGGGAGTATGAAACGTGACCTTCGTATCTCGCAAAGCGAGAGTATGTCAAGAACACTCTGTCTGAGGCCCGTTATCGGTCGAAACAATGGCAGTGCAGTGTGTTAGAACAGCAATGTCAGGAAGGGAACGACAGAATACCGGAATGGATAACATGTTTTGTTAGCTATTATGAGGATTGTACCTTAAACACAGCGACCAAGCACAAGAACTACATAGAAAGTTTATTCGCATAGAACAGTTACCGACTTCGGAATTTTGCAAATCCATCGCCAGATGGCTCGTACAAGTTTCGATGCTGAGGCTCCGCTTTTTGCTTGTTAGTTGTGTCGTGCTCTAAGATAAACAAAAAATTTTCTTTTAAAATTCAGTAAACATAGGGGAAAGATTTTTGTTTTATGGAAACATACAGGAAACTATTTTAAAGTTGACTGACATATGATTTGGTGAAAACATATTGTACATGCTCCTAAGAGCTGTAATCATGAATTCAGCTCTTTTAAAATTTCTGTGTTGTACTTGCATTAAATCTGATTTGTGAAATTCGCTAATTATTATATTAATAATCACTAACGTATGTTTTAGGGCACAACAGACAAATGTTTAACATTCGAAAAACGTGCCCCTGCTTCACATGGATAATAAAAATAAAACCGTTACTGTCAAAGATACCAAGGTAGCAAAGAACATTAATTTATAGACGTTATGTACTGTACATGAACGTAGTACAATACGTCTTTGCTGCAGTTATGAAATTGACTTTAAAGATCGATAAAGGTACGTTGTGTAGAATCATTAGTAATATAGTAGCATAATCAATTGAATAGCCAAGAATTATGTGAGAGGTAACTATGATTTTTTCAAACCATGAATGACTTGTAAACTGAAGAGCCAAAGAAACTGGTACATGTGCCTAATTTCGTGTAGTACCCCCGCGAGCACGCAGAAGTGCCGCAAAACGACTTGGCATGGACTCGACTAATGTCTGAAGTAGTGCTGGAGGGAACTGACACCAGGAATCTTGCAGGGCTGTCCGTCATTGTCCTGCTGGAATTGCCCAAGTCCGTTGGAATGCACAATCGACATGAATGGATGCTTACATACGTGTCATCCATCGGAGTAGTAGTTGGGCGTATCATGGGTCCCATATCACTCCAACTACAGATCATTTCAGAGCCTCCATCAGCTTGAACAGTCCCCTGTCTATATGCAGGCTCCATGGATTCATGCCCGTCTCCATGCCCGTACACGTCCATCCACTCGATACAATTTGAAACGAGACTAGTCTGGCCAGGCAACATGTTTGCGTCACCAACAGTCCAAAATTTGTGTTGACGCAACCAGGCGAGGCGTAAAGTCTTGTGTCGTGGTGTTGTGCAGTCATCAAGGGTACACGAGTGGGCCTTCGGCTCTGAAACCTCATATCGATGATATTTCGTTAAATGGTTCGCACGCTGACACTTGTTGATGGCCCAGCATTGAAATCTGGAGCGGAAGGGTTACACTTCTGTCACGCTGGAGGATTTTCTTCAGTCGTTGTTAGTCCCGTTCTTGGAGGATCTTTTACCTGCCGCAGCGGTGCACAATGGACAGGATACATCAAACAGGATGTTTACGTACGTGTCATCTGTCAGAGTCGTAGCTCGACGTATCATGGGTCCCATATTGATTTTATGTCTTACCGGATTCCTGATATTCACGGCACCGTCAAATGGTCGTACAGAAAGTCTCCATTTCATCGCTACCTCAGACATGCTATGTCTCATCAGTCGTGCACCGACTGTAACACAACGTTCACACTAACTTAAATCTTGATAACGTGCCATTGTAGTAGTAGTAACTAATCTAACAATTGCGCCAGACACTTGTTGTCTTGTACAGGCATTGCCGTCTGTATTTGAATACGCATGCCTATACCAGTTTCTTCAGCGCTTCAGTGTAGATGTGAACTCTATAAAGAGATTCTTGGTTAAGTTGGAATCATGTAAAGCAAGTCAAATCCTTATGAAAAAAGCACTGAGTATGCGATTAGGTGACAGCCAGTGAGTAACGAACATGAACATGATGAAATATGTATTTGCTGCAATGATGCAAATGAATTCAAACGTGTAATATAACGTTACATTACATAGAATAACTAGTAATAAATATGACATGTTCTACTGAGTGGTCAGTTACAACGTAAGAGATAAGCAGCAAATTTAAATATTACACCGAACTACGATAACATCAATGTGACCTGTACAATCAAATCATTTGTAAGGTGTCAGGCGAATCCAACACCTTCTATGAAAACCCTGACATGATAAGCAAATCCAGTAGTATGTCACATAGCTCCGAATAAATCGTGGCATTATATTAACCAAAGTAATACGAGTAACGAGTGAGCACATGGAATACTACAGACTAACACAAGAATGCTTAAATGCATGTCATACCTTCCCACCATGAGACAGACGCAGTTCCGAGGGGAGAAACGAGAACAGAAGCCGAGAGCAGAACCGTGTTAAGCTAGAAAGCCCTACGATAAGGGACGGACTCCCACGTCGCCAGCCAACCGCCAGTACCAACCCCAGCCCATGTTAAAAGATAGAGCCCTCCAGAAGAACAGTATAGATCTTACGATAACACTAAAAGGGCCACACCAGCCGCAAGTTTTAGCGTGAGACTTTTTCGCGTCTCTGTTACGTTGCAAACGTTAAAAACATTGCCCCACCACGAAAAGTATAACGTTTCTCATTGGATAGACAGAATTTTTGTAGGCGGAGCTTAAGGTTAACATTGAGATCCTGATTGGTCAGATGAAAACACAGCCAGATAGTTTTTTTTAAACCAACTTCGGTAAATTGTAGTAAGGAGAAGTTAGGAGAGAGTTGCTTCCGAGACGGCGAGCTGTATGGAGCTGCGCCGCCCGCCGCCCCCTGACACTGCCTAACCAACGACAAGGTAATGAACGCACGCGATGCCGCATAACAGCGCATAAAGCCTCACTCAGAACTGCAGAAGTCTCATCTGTTACACCCCCTTTTTGCGTAATACTAGTGTCGATCGTCAATTAAAGCTCATGGTATTCACATTTGCTACGTAAGTTAAAATCTGAAACGCGATGATTTTTCTATTATATAATTATTGAGAAGCCACATCAGCCACTGTAATTTACGACAAGTTAGATAAGTAATTAAAAATAATTGAGGGTCACTGTAGACCATTTTCATAGTTTTCTCTTTTGTGAAACTTAATTTAAACCTATATTATAGATGTGATATGGCATAGGTCATCCTTCGATCCACTGTAGAACTTGGAAACCCATTCAGGGAATATTCGTTCACATTTTTGTTGAAAGAAGTTGGTTTTTATCACCCTGTACTAAAACATTTCCTTTTATCAATAGTGCAATTTATAAACAATGTTTTGTGAGTAGAATAAAATTTCCAATGATAAACTTAACTGCTTTTTCGACGTCATTTTACCAGCTAACTAAAAATAGGAAAGCCTTGAACCCCTTCCACTAAATTTAGTTAGTATTAAGATTCTTTTACAGGGAGTGCAGTGGAGCTGACGCTGAAATCATTAAGTATTTGGTTATATCATCGCTAGTCTCACTGAACTCTTCTGAACTCTACATGTCATGTGTGGTCTGGCGTCTCCTTAGCAGCAACAGGTCCCAGGTTCAAACTAGTCAATTCCCTAAAAAACACACTCAGAGAGTCGTTGCGCGAAAGTGGAAGAGAGACACGACTTAGAACAAACAGACACCACGCAGAATGTTAGACATTGGTGAGCTATATCGTTATCAGACAACGTATGTAGACGTTAGATGAAACCTGAACATGGACTATGGTAGTCATAGACGTTTTGTTAGCATTTAACAGCATATCTTCAATCATACCATCAAGCACAGTAACAGCATAGTTTTCTCTACCTGCAAAGAAACATAGTTATTTTATTGTTCTAATGCGAGCCTTCGCGCTAATTGCTTAACTCAAGAAGAAATCGCTGGTTTTAATGCCTGCGTCTGCCATCTTTCCTGCTCCAGGAGAATGATCAACAAGAACGCTTTACGTTTTTAAATCTCAGAAGGATTTGTCCGCTGTTACTGTGTAGCGTGCGTTCCGAAGATGCCACGAAACAGGCACCTCCTGCAGTGGTATCAACATGTGGAAGGTCGGTTAGCAGCCTGGTTCACGAACTTGTTACTTCACCGGCCGGTTTCTCCGCTATCTTGAGAGACCTATTACGACAGCAGTCATACCAGGCGCAGAGAATGCAAACGATGGATGGACAAGGTCAAGCGATAATACAGGAAGCATTCGAAGACTAGTATTTCACCAAACGATGCTAATGACTCGCAAGACAACATTTTATGTAATCGCAAAGGTGAACCGCTACCGAGTCCGAATACGGGGAAGCGAAAATGGTCTTGCTGTTCTGGAACACGGACAGAATACTTTAAACTGTATAAGGTTTATGGTCAAATTATCCTGTTCTTCCTTCTCCCCTTTCATTCCTTCTTTTCCCTAAGAACTACAAGAGTTGGACAAAAGAATGTGAACAGCACGACAAATGCATGCTGAACCTAAGTGCAGAAGCTAGCCAAGCCTACAGGTTGAGTTCTTGTATTTGACCACGGACTGCAACCGTTAGCCGTGCTCAGAAGACTGTACTGTGTAGCTGCGAGTACGTTACAGTCCCTGGCCAATTTATTAGACGCACTACAGTTTTTAAGCAAATTTTAATTTATGTCTAACGAAATTTGTTTTTTAATACATAAACTGTGACAAAATGATTAGGTGTAGTCTACTATGACAAATAAATAAAACGTAGTATTTGTTGAAAATCTTTTATTTCAGTAATTACAACAAAAATTAAAATATTGTGAAAGTGAAAACATTAGTTTTAACATCTTGTTCAGCCACCTTTTGCAGCTATGAGAGCCTTAATACGACGTGGCATGCTGTCGATGCAGGACTGCACTGTGTCCTGCATTTGCGGATGATGATATCACACATGGATGATCTTCTCTAAGAGCTGTGTTTTTGTTGTGATGACATCTTTTGCCACCTCCTTCTTCATTAGTTCCCATGCATTTTCTATGGGGTTCATCTCGGGACAATTACCTGGCCAGTCTAACAGAGGGATATTTTGTTTCTTAGAAAAGATTTAACTGACCTGGCTGTGTAACAGGGAGCAACATCCTGCATAAAAATAAATGGTTCCCCATTCAGGAACCATTCTCTGAACTGTAGTATTAGACATTTTGCAGGACTTCCATGTAGTGATCTTGCCTCATTATGCCTTTATCCACGTAAAGACGTCCTGTATCCTTGCATCAGATGACAGGCCAAATTATCACCTTGGTTGCGTGTTTAATGCAGTCAGGATGAAATTTTTCTCCTGTTCGACGGCGCATTTGTTAGTTAAAATATCAAACGTGTTTTCATCGCTGAAGCATGCCTGTAAAAATAAAGAAACATAATTAATATACTATGAATAAATGTACATAGGTTATATCATATCGTAAATAATAATTTTAAAGTTAAATTACCAGTCTCCAGAAGTCCACATCCTTATCACACCGCCGTTTAGACCACTTCAGACACTTTGCTTCCACTGTGGCTGTTAATATCCTTCAACTTTCTGCAAACAGTGCGTTCAAATACATTCACATTGGCCTCTTCCAGTTGAGATTTTATCTGTTTCGTTGTTGTAAATCTATTTTCTAGGCAAGTTCTTTTGAGAAATCTTTCTGATCTTGGGGTGAAAATTGGTCTTCTTCCACATTTGTTCTTCCTTCTTGGGCTCATTTCTTCACCTGAACCAGTTTTCTTCGTGAAATTTCCCAACTTGAATACATATTCGTATTAACGAGGGCTTTGACCTCAGCATTTTTACGTGGTGAATGTCCCCTCTTTTACCCATTTTTAAATGTCACTATTAGTAACATCTGGCTGTCAAACAATCAATTGTGATGTCGATATTACGAAATTGACAATCAAAGCGAACACATATTAAACCAGTTACACTCGAGAACGCCACTGAACAGGTCTTCTCCTGTGCACTGTACTCTGCACATTGATACCTACAATTAAGTCAACAATCCAATGTCACGTAGCAACGACAGATTCAACTATGTAATAAGTGCCCTGAATGACTATCATAAATTTTCCGATTAATCGCATTAAATACAGTACACAACATGTAACTATTACAAATAACATTAAAAATGTGCAGTGCTTCTAATAATTTGGCCAGGGACTGTATGTTGGAGCTCAGTGAATTCGAAAGTGGGCAAAATGTTGGTCCTCGTACGGTGGATGCTTCCATCACCAAGATAACACAAGTGTTTGGTGTTTCAATAGACACTGTATCTAAGATTTTACTGCGTACAGGAAGAAGAGGAAAAACATCATCCGACAAGTCACAACGTGGACGAAAGTGTTTATTGAGTGACTGTGACGGACGGTCCTTTAAGAGGCTAGTGAGGAAAAATAAGAGCACGACAGCTGCAAAAGTTACAGCAGGACCGAATGGCGCACTCGCGAACCCTGTCAGCACCAAAATAACAAAACAACACGAACGCAGCTCCATAAAGTTGGAACTGCAGGGAGACCTGGAAATCCAAAACCACACATAAATGATGCAAATACCCGACACAGGAAAACGTGGTGCCCAAGCCATAAAACCCAGACTGTACAAGACAGTCATTTGGTCGGATGAGTCTTGTTGCACGCTGTTTCCAACTTCCGATCGAGTTTACATTCCAAGAGCGAAACATGGCGCAGATACAGTGATGATTTGGCCAACCACTTGGGAGAGCCAGGCCTAACAAAACTCTGCCATCTAGTGAGCAAGATGTGTGACAGACTTCAAGAAGAATATAATAATTCCAATCCCAAAGAAAGAAGGCGTTGACAGGTGTGAAAATTACCGAACTAACAGTTTCATAAGAAAGGGCTGCAAAATACTAACACGAATTCTTCACAGACGAATGGAAAATCTGGTAGAAACTGACCTCGGGGAAGATCAGTTTTGATTCCGTAGAAATGTTGGAACACGTGAGGCAATACTGACCCTACGACTTACCTTAGAAAATAGATTAAGGAAAGGCAAACCTACGTAGACTTAGAGAAAGCTTTTGACAATGTTGACTGGAATATTCTCTTTCAAATTCTGAAGGTGGTTGGGGTAAAATACGGGGAGCGAAAGGCTATTTACAATTTGTACAGAAACCATATGGCAGTTATAAGAGTCGAGGAGCACGAAAGGGAAGCGGTGGTTGGGAAGGGAGTGAGACAGGGTTGTAGCCTGTCCCCGATGTTATTCAATCTGTATATTGAACAAGCAGTAAAGGAAACAAAAGAAAAATTCAGAGTTGGAATTAAAATCCAACGATAAGAAATAAAAACTTTGAGGTTCGCCGATAACATTGTAATTCTGTCATAGAGAGCAAAGGACCTGGAAGAGCAGCTGAACGGAATGGACAGTGTCTTGAAAGGAGAATATAAGATGAACATCAACAAAAGGAAAACCAGAATAATGGAATGTAGTCGAATTAAATCGGGTGATGCTGCGAGAATTAGATTAGGAAATGAGACGCTTAAAGTAGTAAAGGAGTTTTCCTATTTGGGGAGCAAAATAACTGATGATGGTCGAAATAGAGAGGATATAAAATGTACACTGGCAATGGCAAGGAAAGCGTTTCTGAAGAAGAGAAATTTGTTAACATTGAGTACAGATTTAAATGTCAGGAAGTCGTTTCTGAAAGTATTTGTATGGAGTGCAGCCATGTACGGAAGTGAAACATGGACAATAAATAGTTTGGACAAGAAGAGAATAGAAGCTTTCGAAATGTGGTGCTACAGAAGAATGCTGAAGATTAGATGGGTAGATCACATAACTAATGAGGAGGTATTGAATAGAATTGGGGAGAAGAGAAGTTTGTGGCACAACTTGACTAGAAGAAGGGATCGGTTGGTAGGGCATATTCTGAGGCATCAAGGGATCACCAATTTAGTATTGGAGGGCAGCGTGGAGGGTAAAAATCGTAGAGGGAGACCAAGAGAAGAATACACTAAACAGATTCAGAAGGATGTAGGTTGCAGTAGGTACTGGGAGATGAAGTACCTTGCACAGAATAGAGTAGCATGGAGAGTTGCATCAAACCAATCTCTGGACTGAAGACAACAACAACAACAACAAACAACAACATCGGGGTATTGCATGAGCCCCAAGGGTTCTTTACAAGGTCATATTTCTGCCAATGATTATGTGATCATTTTGCAGCTCCATCCTACCGTACAATGTTCCCCATTGGTGACGCTGTGTTCCAAGACGGCAGGCAGCTCGCATCGTCCACGACTGTTTTTGTGAGCACCAGTATGAACTGTCGCCTCTTCCCTGTCCACCACGGTCACCACGTCTTAGTATTACTGAGCCTGTGAGGTCTACTTTGGATAGAAGGGTGCGTGATAGCTATCCTCCTCAATCCTTGTTACACTAAACTTCCCACTATTTTGCAGGAATAATGGTATAATAGTTCCCTCAAAACCATACAGGACATGAGGACATGTATTTATCCCTTCTGAGACGACTGGAAGCTGTTTGGCATGCGAACAATTTTCTTACACCGTATCAGGGACGGTTATGTGTTGCGTTTTTGATGTTTTCATGCTTTTGTTCACCCACACGATATGTATAGCTATTAGAAATAAAAAGAGACATTGCAACGCGTACCGGGCACACAGTTTGACAGATGAAATATCCCCGCAACCCATCACTGTCTATAATAATGTAATTGCTGTCATTTTGTAACCAAAGAAGTTCGAAGGAAATTGTATGTTACTGCAATTCGTAAGGGAAAGAGACGATATCATCATTAATATCTGGCGTTAAAGCTCCGCTAATGACTCTTTCACAGTGACTTTACATCGGTTTCCTCTGTTTAAAGTGATGGTTAAAGGGAGGGACACTGATTAACAGCATACAATTTAATGAAACAAACACTCATTATATTTCATTTATTTTGTATATGTAAATGTGTCTGCTTTGGATATGTGTACGTACTTAGAAAGAAAAAGATACTTTACAATCAATGCTAGGTGCAGCTAGTATTTAATATATTACACTGATGCAAAACTAATACGTTGCACAGTGAAGCATAATTTTCGAACTACGATACTGAAACACAGGCAAATATCAATTGCATGTTCATGGTCAACCAGCTCCTGCAGACTTGAATCCCACACATAAATTTACCTCATCTTCAAAATTTGTTTTCATGATACAGATCATCTATTTCTGATAATCATTTGATACCAAACTGTCAAAATACATTTGAATGTATGGATGTCACTGAATGAATTCAAATTGCATTTTTCGATCTCTGTTTCGCATTCAAACCAAATTTTCCAACCATTAAATGTAAGACAGTAAGATGGAATAATCATAGTGACATACGGGCTTTGTGGTGCATTGCTTTACAAAGGTACTTGGTCACACAGGAAATGTGTTTGTTCCCATATTTCACGTTACATCGCTTTGATTACATCACATATCTGTGCAAATATGCTATTGCAGTTGATTCAGGTTGTCAGAATATGTAATCAAATGTCGTCAAATGGGTAATTTCGATTATCAATGAATTAATAACTTTTAGTGCATCAGTAACTTTAAATATTAGAAATTATCTTTCATTATGAATCCAAAAAATGTATGTAGTGTTCTATTTACTTTTCGCAATTTTGAATTTTCTATAAATTCGTTTTTGTCTTTTGTGGCTTTCAAATATTTTCCTTGATGTCCTTGAAAACATATCTGCTTCATTTAAATTAATATAAATGGTAATTCAACCACTAAAGAGCTAGCATTTTCCGCCCTTCAGTATAATATCAGTTTTGTTTATAACAAATTGGCCATCAGAGAGCATTTACATTATTTAAAAAAGGTCATGTGGCAGATGAGTTTGCTTGCCAATAGAAGCAGCTCAGGCATTATCAAGGGGGGGGGGGGGGCGGGGGAGGTGTCCAGTAGAAATGAGGTGTGGTGTGACCTGTTTTAGGTTTTGTGCTCTTGTAGATAGGATAGCAACATGGCTTTTCTAGCCACCATATTGAACAGATTAGTCTGACGTATTGCACTGACAATTGTGAAGTGCATTTACGTAACTTGACGAACACAGAAACTGTAAGCCATATGTTTGTGACTATTACAGCGCCATCTATCACAAAGCGAAAAAAGATTAATTTTTCGGCACTCGGGCAAGCACAATAAGCTGGTCTATGCCTGTAAATGGGTTCATATTAGCTCATATTAGTTGTGCATGGTCGAAAGAGTCTTTCTATTGCTGTAGATTTATGCTTGTCAATTAATAATACTACGTCCGATCGCCTATCCACCTACAAAATCTTGACCGTGTCTATCATTCCTTTTGTAATCGGATCTTCGTGTTAGCTCCGATGTACACAGGTGGGTTCCTTGAATTCTTCTATATCACAGCACTACTTAGAATAATAACTCAATTTTTCACTAACGAAATACGAATGTATTATTTCTTCGACACACATAAAAATACAGACAATTTTACTTATTCTCTCAACCTAAAATGGCTACCATTGTTTACGCTCAAATAACTTGCGTCTACCTTCGTTCACTAGCAGAGAGTGAGTCCTTCCTCTTACCGAAGAACAGGGAAAACATCTTATGTTTTTTAACATTTGAAAACCAAAAATACATGATGGTAGGCGCAGGCTTTACGCTGGGCATTTTCTCTTTGCCTTTAAAGAAAACGATAACATAAAGGCAAGAAATGCAAAAGGTACATCACATGTACCAACTCTTATGCTCTGTGTATGTTCATTGTTTCTGTCGGCACTGTTATTAAAATATCAGTAATTTCAGTGATAGCTATCCCCATTTTCTATGACAATGCGATGTGTGAAACCAATGTAATATTTACAAATGAAAATTCCTAAGTTTTTAAAAAAGCTTTATTTGAAAACGATAATCTTTAGCATTGCTGCTATGGCTAATTGATATTTCAGGTTTTTTTACTCGCTTATTAGTAAAAAGTAAATGAGACCTGTTATAAAGTTTTGAACATGGCTGCTTGGTTCAGTGACCGTTTATACGAGGGCAGCTCAATAAGTAATGCAACACATTTTTTTTCTGAAACAGGAGTTGTTTTATTCAGCATTGAAATACACCAGGTTATTCCCAAATCTTTTAGCTACACAACACTATTTTTCAACGTAATCTCCATTCAATGCTACGGCCTTACGCCACCTTGAAATGAGGGCCTGTATGTCTGCACGGTACCATTCCACTGGTCGATGTCGGAGCCAACGTCGTACTGCATCAATAACTTCATCATCCGCGTAGTGCCTCCCACGGATTGCGTCCTTCATTGGGCCAAACATATGGAAATCCGACGGTGCGAGATCGGGGCTGTAGGGTGCATGAGGAAGAACAGTCCACTGAAGTTTTGTGAGCTCCTCTTGGGTGCGAAGACTTGTGTGAGGTCTTGCGTTGTCATGAAGAAGGAGAAGTTCGTTCAGATTTTTGTGCCTACGAACACGCTGAGGTCGTTTCTTCAATTTCTGAAGAGTAGCACAATACACTTCAGAGTTGATCGTTTGACCATGGGGAAGGACATCGAACAGAATAACCCCTTCAGCGTCCCAGAAGACTGTAACCATGACTTTATCGGCTGAGGGTATGGCTTTAAACTTTTTCTTGGTAGGGGAGTGGGTGTGGCGCCACTCCATTGATTGCCGTTTTGTTTCAGGTTCGAAGTGATGAACCCATGTTTCATCGCCTGTAACAATCTTTGACAAGAAATTGTCACCCTTAGCCACATGACGAGCAAGCAATTCCGCACAGATGGTTCTCCTTTGCTCTTTATGGTGTTCGGTTAGACAACGAAGGACCCAGCGGGAACAAACCTTTGAATATCCCAACTGGTGAACAATTGTGACAGCACTACCAACAGAGATGTCAAGTTGAGCACTGAGTTGTTTGATGGTGATCCGTCGATCATCTCGAACGAGTGTGTTCGCACGCTCCGCCATTGCAGGAGTCACAGCTGTGCACGGCCGGCCCGCACGCGGGAGATCAGACAGTCTTGCTTGACCTTGCGGCGATGATGACACACGCTTTGCCCAACGACTCACCGTGCTTTTGTCCACTGCTAGATCACCGTAGACATTCTGCAAGCGCCTATGAATATCTGAGATGCCCTGGTTTTCCGCCAAAAGAAACTCGATCACTGCCCGTTGTTTGCAACGCACATCCGTTACAGACGTCATTTTAACAGCTCCGTACAGCGCTGCCACCTGTCGGAAGTTAATGAAACTATACGAGACGAAGTGGGAATGTTTGAAAATATTCCACAAGAAATTTCCGGTTTTTTCAACCAAAATTGGCCGAGAAAAAAAATGTGTTGCATTACTTATTGAGCTGCCCTCGTAAATTAAAATTGAAACAAATAAGCCGTCGGTCACAATATTTTAGTCTTATTAACCAGGTTTCAACACTTCTAAGAGTGCCTTCATCAGAATTTAGACATTTAAAGTGGTCTATAACATAATTACAAATTTGTGGGAAGAAAAAATTTCTTTACATAAAAAAGTGTAAGTACTAACAATGCAAGACAGAGGCAGTACTTACACGTCTCGTATAAAATAAATAACAGGCCAGAAGGGCTTTAGTCACAAAATATTTAAAAGGAATGTGCGAAGGCTTGCCTTCATTTTTGGAACATAACCTACGACCAGCTTACCGAGCGAGGTGGCGCAGTGGTTAGACACTGGACTCGCATTCGGAAGGACGACGGTTCAATCCCGCGTCCGGCCATCCTGATTTAGGTTTTCCGTGATTTCCCTAAATCACTCCAGGCAAATGCCGGGATGGTTCCTCTGAAAGGGCACGGCCGACTTCCTTCCCCATCCTTCCCTATTCCGATGAGACCGATGACCACGCTGTCTGGTCTCCTTCCCCAAACCAACCAACCTACGACCAGCTTAGAGACAGAAGTGATGGCACTTTGTGCAGGACCTGACCATCATTATGCAGGTCAATGCTCAAGCACGTACAGTGCAAGTTGTTACTGATTTGTTTGACTGATTGGGCTGTTAAGTGCTGTACCACCTACTGCACTCCCCTGACATAAGCCCTCGTGAGTTCAACTCGATTTCTAAACTGAAGGAAACACTTCACGGCATTCGGTTCAGACCTGCTACAAATTCGTCGGGGAGTACACCGCGCCGCTCGAACTGTCAACACAGCTGGCACTGCTAAGAGAATCCTACGACTTCCACATCGCTGGCAACGGTTTATGCACAATGCTGGTGACTATTTTGAAGGTCAGTAAAACTTTGAAACACGTATCTAGTTTGTACGAGCTGTAAATAAAAAGTTACCACTATTGAAGTTCCAACCCTCCTAACAGTTTGGAAATTAGACGGCTGAAAGGTGTTTTACTTGACATTCTATTATTTACAGTTGTTACTTTAAGCTGCCAGCACAGTTACTACGCTTGCGTCGCTCATACGCCAGGAATAAAATAAGTTTTGGAACTTTTTGAGCAGATGGATTACAGTGTCAGTGGGTCATTTTCTCATTCTGTTAGGACGTTGTATGGCGTAAGCATACAGGTTAACATCTTGAATAATATTCTGTATTAATACTTAATAATAATTAACACAACAAATTAACAGAAAGGGTGGCCGGCCGGTTAACTGGAACATTCGCCAAGGATGTCTGTGCTCGTTTGTCCTGTAAAACATGCGACCCAATGCAAGCATGCACCATTAAAAAACAACTATCTTCATTGACTCGTTCTGGCATGAAACTGGTCTGCAGTGCTGGCGCTACGCTTTGCTTCAGTATGCTGGGGATTCCTGCTCGCCGGCCGGAGTGGCCGAGCAGTTCTAGGCGCTACCGTCTGGAACTGCGCGACCGCGACGGTCGCAGGTTCGAATCCTGCCTCGGGCATGGATGTGTATAATGTCCTTAGGTTAGTTAAGTAGTTCTAAGTTCTACGGGACTAATGGCCTCAGATGTTGAGTCCCATAGTGCTCAGAGTCATTTGAACATTTTTTTTGATTCCTGCTTACTGCCCTTAACGTCTTTCTGAATCTCTACCAGAGTGCTTTAGCTCAGCGCAGCGTAAATAGTGAAATTTCCAGATGACGCGACTTCGCTGTAGATGCTTGTGTAGGATACGTATGTAACATCTCGTTGTTGGATCGTTTCAGTACATCTTGTGCTTGTTTAGGGTGGATGTAATAGGACAGGCGACGGATTTTCACGCGGTCTGATGCCTTCAGTGGTTTGCTTGTCACTGATGTTCTCAATACCTACTCTCATTTATTACATACCATCATCATTCCATTACTGAAATAGAGAACATTGTACACTCAGCGTCGTGGCTGAACTTGTATGTAACTCTGAATCTTTCTCCAGCTCCTTTCCCGTTTCATCCATGTCAGTGGAATAAACTACACAGTAAGCTGCCTCTGATCCAAAATCACGATGCATTCAAGAAAGGACTAAAACTTCTCCTTGAATACTCGGCGTAGCTTTCATTTCGGCGAATACCAGCTGGCTTCTTACTTTCCACAACATCTCTGTGTCTTCGTCGACGGTCACCCGGCTTTCCGCATTGCTATCTGTTTCCGCTCCTTTCTTCCCGTCCTTCTTCTGTCTTGATCCTATTATTCCTGTTCTGCTCGAGCGTGTGGGATCCGCACCAGATCGGATTAAAGAAAGGAACTCCATACACAAACAGCAGTTGACCGGCGTTCCCTGGTGAAACGTTGTTGTGATGCCTCGTGTAAGGAGGAGAAATGCGTACAGTCACGTTTCCGACTTTCATAAAGGTCGGATTGTAGCCTATCGCGATTGCGGTTTATCGTATCGTGACATTGCTGCTCGCGTTGGTCGGCATCCAATGTCTGTTAGCAGAATATGGAATGGGTGAGTTCAGGAGGGTAATACGGAACGCCGTGCTGGATCCCAACGGCCTCGTATCACTAGCAGTCGAGATGACAGGCATCTTATCCGCATGGCTGTAACGGATCGTGCAGCCATGTCTCGATCACTGAGTCAACACATGGGGACGTTTGCAAGACAACAACCATCTGCACGAACAGTTTGACGACGTTTGCAGCAGCATGGACTATCAGCTCGGAGACCATGGCTGCGGTTACCCTTGACGCTGCATCACAGACAGGAGCGCCTGCGATGGTGTACTCAACGACGAACCTGGGTGCAAAAATGGCAAAACGTCATTTTTTCGGACGAATCCAGGATCTGTTTACAGCATCGTTATGGTCGCATCCGTGTTTGGCGACATCGTGGTGAACGCATATTGGAAGCGTGTATTCATCATCGCAATACTGGCGTATCACCCGGCGTGATGATTGGGAGTACCACTGGTTACACGTCTCGGTCACCTCTTGTTCGCATTGACGGCACTTTGAACAGTGGACGTTACGTTACAGATGTGTTATGACCCGTGGCTCTACCCCACATTCGATCCCTGCGAAACCCTACATTTCAGCAGGATAATGTACGACCGCGCGTTGCAGGTCCTGTACGGGACTTTCTGGATACAGAAAATGTTCGCCTGCTGCTCCGGCCAGCACATTCTCCAGATCTCCCACCAATTGAAAACATCTGGTCAATGTGTCCGAGCAACTGGCTCGTCACAATACGCCAGTCACTACTCTTGATGAACTGTGGTATCGTGTTGAAGCTGCATGGGCAGCTGTACCTATACACGCCATCCAAGCTCTGTTTGACTCAATGCCCAAGCGTATCAAGACAGTTGTTACGGCCAGAGGTGGTTGTTCTGGGTACTGATTCCTCAGGATCTATGCACCCAAATTGCCTGAAAATGTAATCACATGTCAGTTCTAGTATAACATATTTGTCCAATGATTACCCGTTTATCATCTGCATTTCTTCTTGGTGTAGCAATTTTAATGGCCAGTAGTGTATGTTACCGATACGTTCGATCAGCACGTGAGAATTACGAAGATGCTTCGTGAACTTAAATGGAAACTCCTGGAGGGAAGACGACCTTGTGTTCACGAAACTTAATTGAGAAAACTTAGAAAACCTCCATTTGAATCTGACTGCAGAAGGATTATACTGCCGCCGAGATACATTTCACGTAAGGGCCACGAAGTTAAGAGAAATTAGCTCACTGACAGAGACACGTAGATAGTCATTTTTCCCTCGCTATTTGCGACTGGAACAGGAAAGGAAATGACTAACCATGGGACATAGTACTCTCCGTCATGCACCACACGGTGGCCTGCGGAGTATGGACGTAAATGTAGACGTGGAAATGGAAGCGTTGCTGTTTCACTGCCTTCTGAACTATTACCCACAGAAAATTAACTTTGTTTGGTTTAATTAAAGAGAGATTCAGTTTTACGGCGTGTGTACATTATTTTGGGAGACCTGTATTATTAGGAACGTAACACTCTAACCTGGGGTACTGAACATGAAAAACAGGAGGCCGCACGTTTGAGACGCTGTGGCCGGCATTTCCCGGCTCCCAGGAGAGGCAGAAAGCTTCTGGAGGCCGGGAACTGCCGTCCCTGGTGGAACCTGAACAGAGAGGGCCGTAACCTCGTTTCTGTCACATAGTGAATGGCCCAGAAGGCGAGGCATGCAGAGTGAAAGAGAGAAAGGTAACGCCTGTGGTGTACGCGACGTAGGTCTGAAGGCGACGGCTACAGGATAATCTGTTGATGAGCCGGAAGCCAGAGGCTCGAGACATCGCTTATTTTGTTTTGCTTGTTTCCACATACACGATCCGAGCAGCCGTTGTCACATGCTAAGGCCAAGGCCGCGCTAGTGGACAGGAGTCAGCAGGACCAGTCAAACTACTCCGTGACACAGGCAAATTACTCTGTGCCAGGACACACTCCCGGTGACGTGATTTCTTTCTAACGGGAAAAATGAAGGTAAGAATTTGACATCCCGTCAACGTCTATGTCTTTAACGGCGGTTTTTGTTCCGGTACCATATTGTTTCATCCTTGCTTTTATTTTGTACTTCGTTCTTCTGTCGGAAGCTACTGTTCCTTCACACCCTGCAGCGTTCTTTAATTTCCGCAGACTAAGCTAGTCCCTTTACAAGCCTTTAGTGGTCACATTCATTCACATAATAGAGTATACACGCCTGTTGAAAAGTTTTATGCTAATTACTAAAGAATAAGTAAGAAACATCTGTACAGCAAACCATTAACTTACAAAACTGTTAAGGCTTTTGTGGCCAGCTGTCTCTAGTTGTTCAGCCGACGTTTGTTTGATGATTTGTCTGACGTTTCGCCAGCGCAAGTGGCTGGCATTGGCAAAGCTACATCCTCCATTGCTGGCGGTGGATTGGAGTCGTGCTCGCACCTGCAGGTTATACGTACCTGCCGCCAACGTCCAATGGCTTTTCTGTGGTCATTTCCGGTGCGGTTCTCCTCTTGCTACCTCCAACGGTCGTTCGCTGCAGCACCGAAATCCAGGATCCGTTCTCCTTGAGACTTTCTTCTTTCTTGTTGAAGCTATTCTCATGTTTGTGTATTTCTAAGCATATAATCTGCGGCCATGAGTTCGACTCCAGCCCACCAACAGCAATGGAGGATGATGCTTTGACAATGACAACCACTTGTGCTGGCGAAACGTCAGAAAAATCATGAAACAGACATCGGCCAAAGAACCGGAGACAGAAGCCAACAGGCAGTTTGTCACTAATTTACATTTACATAAATGACGGGGCGAAGACTGAGAATTTAATATATGTGTTCTACTTACATTTCATTTGTTGAATTAAAAAAGATGTGCGATACTATAATCATTAACTGTGTATTACCACGGCCCTCTCTCCATCGCTCTCCCACCCCTCTCTCTCAGGTCCAATGCTGCTACCGATCATAATTAAAACCTACGTTCGTGTAATTTATAATTAGTGCTGTACTCATCATGTTGGGATGTAAACTAAGTATGTGGTTTTTTCTTATTTATACTACTGCAATTTTAATTTATAATTGTAGTATAACATGCTTATCGTAAGATATAAGGGGTCACCAGAAAGTTTCCGTTCGACGGCCTTACAGTCCAAAACCGGTATATGAATTAGGTAAAAAGCCGTGAGCATTGAGCCAATCATCCCACCGACGTACCGGGTTGGAGATACCCATTTGGCAAAACATCGGGTCGTGCTGCGGGAAGAAGTCTGTAACTGCCTGCTGACTGCGCGTCAGCGGGAATACTTTTCCACCGCAGTGCGCGAGAGTTTTTTGACACCAGCGTCGTGAGTTCTATGTTGTTAAGTGCTGATGCACATTATTAAGCATCGCTTAAATCAAAAATTGTGATAAATAAACAGTCGTATGCCACCTTCAAAAACTTTATACAAAGTCTAAAGAGCTAGAACATCTTACTGCGTTCATAAATAATCACCATAGCTCAGGAAAATCACCACGCAACACACTGAAGAGTTTTCTTCGGGGAAAGTTTTTTTTATGATGTTTCCTGGTTTAGCTTGTGAGTTCAGATGACTTACTCTGATGAAGGTTACTGGCCATAAGTAAAGAGAAACCACTTTGCAACGCACTTCGACAAATTTGGAAGTTATTGTAAAAATTATATTTTGCCTTCCTCCATCATAATTAGCAACATGTAGCCCAAGAAAACTGCAAAACATCACTTAAGATCCCTTTATTTTATTGAACTACTTGATTGAAGGAAAAGTGAGCCCTCGTCTGGATGTTACAGAGATGTAGTCATTACCAGTGGTGTAATCTGGGCCCGGAAGACTTTTCTCTGAGACTGGGCAACTGACAGTGTTGGATCATATCCGGCCTACTGTGAAACATTTTCTAATTTTTTGTTTTATTGCAGAACAATACTGGCAATTGACTCTAAATAATGCAAAATGTGAGGTCACTCACTTGAGTACTAAGAGGAATCTGCTAAATTTCGGTTACACGATAAATCACATGACTCTAAAGGGTATAAATACAACTAAATACTTTACGATTACAATTACGCATAACTTAAATTGGAACGGCCAAATAGATAATGTTGAGGGGAAAGCAAACCAAAGACTGATTTATTAGCAGAACACTTCGAAAACGCCACAGTTGTAATAAAGAGAAGGCTTACACAATGCTTGTCCGCCTTGTTCTGGAATATTACAGTACGGTGTAGTATCTGTATCAGATAGGATTGACTGAAGGCGTTTAAAAAGTTCAAAGAAGGGTAGCTCGTTTTGTATTATCGCGAAATAGTGGAGGGAGTGTCACAGATATGATACGCGAATTGGGCAGGATCTAATAAAGAAATTTCAATCATCAACTTTGCGAAGACGTTTTGTTGGTGTCCACCTACTTAGGGAGAAATAATCATCGCAATAAAATATGAGAAATCAGAGCTTCGTTTTTCCGCCGAGCTGCTTGAGAGTGGAATGGTAGATAAATAGTTTGAAGATGGTTCGATGAACCATCTGCCAGCCACCTAATTACGAAATGCAGAGTAGTCATGTAGATGGAGAAGCAGCACATCTACTTCACACCTGACTTGTTGCTTCTTTTCTAAGCGTAGTTTTCTCTCTTCGGTAATTGTATCTCAGTTATTAATCTGTCTGCTTCGTATTTGGCAGTAACGGCTAAGTTAAGAACTACCTCTGCGCTGATCATCTGATCTAATTTCATTTCCTTCGGATATAAAGCTTCTAAGGCAGACAGGCAGACAGCGTACTCTTGTCTTCTCGCATCGTCGATCTCTTGCTCATGTTATTTATGAAACCAAATCTATTTTCGGATAGCGTTATTGTCGTTGTAGAAATGAAACGCTTGTAAACACTAAAAAAATAATGTTCCAAAAACAATAATACATAGAAACGTGTTTCTAAGGACGATGAATATCCTGCAATTATCTGAACGTTGTTCATGCTGGTGCCTGCGGCAATCTCAGATGCATCTCCATGCTAATCTATAATTTATTGTGATGGCAAAAAGTCACTGTCTCCTTATCTTTTCGAAGGAAGCCTGAAGAGCTTTTTTTTTTCCACCCGTTCATATTCTTCGGGAGGGAAATGATCTCAGCAAATCCTTGCATTATTCATATTTACAGGATCAGTTCTTTTAGACTGTGAGCCCCATTTGCGCTATAGTTGTCTTATCTTTCCGAAATCGATGGTAAACGACATCCGCAGTTTTATATGGAGCATTTTTGCATTCAGCAATAACGCAGTGATTTCTAATTTCGCTCATAGTACTACAAAACAGTCAGAAAGAAGAACAGCTGATAAACAACTGCAGTTTAGTTATTTCAACACATGGATCTGGCAGTTTGCTTGCATTAACAATGCACATGTAGTGCTCTCTCTTCCCGCTTCTCGCTTCCCGTGTTCCTAATGACGTCACGCCGTTTCACCAACAGTTCGCGCGGGAAGCCAATGTGGCATGTCCCGGACACCAGGTTCCTTGAAGTCTATAACCAATGTGTGCCGGTAATCAAGGAACTTGGCGCAACATTCCACAACGTTGGTTTTCGATAGACATGCTACCCCATACACTCATCCTTCATTCTCCGACAGATGTCTAACGGTGTTTGTCCTTCGGCACCCAAGAAAAATAACAGCACGCTGGTCCTGTTTGGACGCATATCTAATAATATTGCTACAGTTAACTTTTCCGCATTTTCCGCACATGCTTAGGAAAGACACGAATGCCACACAAATCCGTCGCCTACAGGTCGGTGCTTATATACGTTGCAGCTGTGCCCTCGAACAGAAACTTTTTGATCGCCCATTGTATGTAAGGGTAAATACATACAATTCCTGGTCCGATGTGAGAGCGAATATCATGACCATAATCATGCCGTGTTGACAAAATCAATAAAAAAACATGTATTGTTGTGAGTGTAGTAACTAAATGCCCCTGTTAATTCAGCCCACACATCCATGGTAGCAGAAAAATGTTTACCTGCTATAGTTCCTTAAAGATGGCTGATTTCACGCTCACAAATTAAGTAAACATTTGTGTGACAGGGCGCTGCTAGAGTGATTGAAAAAGAACGCCAGTTTTGGTATAACAAAGTAAGAAGTTTATTTTTACAAAACACTCAAACAAAATACATAAACATGTTCATCTAACTTTCCCATTTCATGTGTGAAAAATGTGAGGTATATGACCTCCTCTACTGCGTTGGCATGCAAGAACTATGCCCATGAAATTCACTAAGCCTGCACGACGAGTTTCCACATCCATTTTGTTGAGTCCTTGCCGCCAAATGTGGGGTCCTCCCCACTCGTCTTGTAAAGGGTGCCTAAAGGATGCTGCGTTCTCGGAATCCTATACAACAATTCAAGCAAATAACGTTAGTAGTTTTATTTCAATAAGCAGATTGGCAATACTTAATTTTGTATGTAGAACACGTGCCGCAAGCGATGGGCGTCATTCAAACAGTAATGTCGTTTGCTATAGACAAAGTCCAAACAAGTAATGGATATGGATCACTAATAACTGATATCGTAGCACCCTCTGCTAGGCCGTGTTAATACTCTGCGAACACTGTCCACTAATGTCCAGCCGAGGCTGGAAGGAGCGGCGCTTATATTCACTTCGGCTAGATGCCGCTCATATCGTGGTGACGTCAGCGCGGTATTGGCCGACATCGCCTCACCGCCTTCTCTGGTCTTGCGTTCTTCCTCTTCGTTCCGGCGCTTGTGGTTATGCCAGAACACATTTCGCTGACAACTCGTCGAATTTCTTCCTTCAGGTGATGGATGGCATACATCACTGACTTAAGATTGCGCCAAAGAGTAAAGTCATAAGGAGTTAAGTCGCATAACCTTGGTGGCCACTGATAATCAGTATTGCGCGAAATGGGGCGATCTGGGAACCACTCAGGGAGTAACTGAATTGTTCCGAGGAAAGTATGGCAAATGGCTTCATCATGCTGAAGCTACAACTCTTCAATGTCCATGCGATACAAGTGAGATCACAAATATTCCCTTATCATCGTACAGTATTGGTCTCCGTTTACTGTCACTGCTTGTCCTGCCTCATTTTCAAAAAAATAAGGGCCGTGACAACGCCCGATCAAAAGCCGCACCGTTGTCGATGTGTTTCCCTTTCTTGGATCATGCAAGGATTTTCTGACCGCCAAATACGGCAGTCGTGCTTATTCATAAAACCATTTATGCGGAAATGTGATTCATCACTGATGATTTTTCTTGTGAAGCTGTCGTCGTCCTGTCGTCCTCTCAGAAACCAGTCAACGACTGTTGTCTCTTCTGGTGACCTGTCACTTTCAACTGCTGCGTCAGCTGAATTTTGTAGGTGCGGTAATGGAGACGGTACCGGTGAATTCTCCGTACTGAAGAACAGCTTAAGTCCAATTGCTGGGAAGGCTGACGAACTGATTTCATTGGTTTAACAGCCACACTGTCACGAACCCCCACAAGTCTGCAAACTGTTGATTCATTCGGTGCCTCATTACGCTCTAGAATCGCGCGAAGTCGCATGACAGTTGCTGCAAACTTTCTCCATTCTGATAAAATGTTTTCACGATCAGCATACGTTGTGCACAGGTGGAGTGCTTCATTCTTAGAAACCGAATGCGAGAAATTCAAGAGGAGTCAGCAATCGACATGTTCCAGCAAATAGAAACGAATCAAAACAATGTCACCAACGGACAAACAAAAATGTATCACCCGCTCCAAAACCGACGCTCTTTTTGAAACACCCTAGAAAAGTGGTTACATAATAAGAAACGGCAAGTGCCATTTATGAAGAGTATGTTTCGAAATGGTACTTAACTTTGGTACAACTAGAGGTGTGGCACTTGACGTACTATACTTAATACAATGATATTTAACTTTGCTGTCTCTTGGCAGTCTAGGACACTGTCACTCTAACAGCAATTACGCAGACACTGTGTTACTAATCCTAGTACTACACAAGGTGGACTTCAAAGTACTGTACTCAGCCGATTGCAAGCCCTGAAAACCGCTTAATTGCTGGTTAGGGACTGTGTGAGTCCCTGTGGGGCATAGTGTTTTGTGCTTGCCGGCGAAATTACTCATATTTCCCTGTCTGCCAGTACAAGGTGGCAGCAATGCAGTCCACACTCCCTATAGTGGCTGCTCACACGATTGGCGAACGTGTACAACACGGTGGAGGAACTGGCATGGAAACAGGAAGAGGTCTGGGTTTGCGACCAACGTCTGGAGTTTGCTGCATTTGGCTCTGAGGCGTCATGTGTGTTGTATCTGTGTGGTGGCGGCCTCTCGTGCTACCATTTTGCTTGGCACACAAAAAACAGATCACCTTGAACGACTAGAGATAAGACTTTCACATTCGCAGAACACGTACATTAGTATGTTCAGCAGAAATTATTAGTATTTTAACCACGACATCCCCCGAGATTAAGGCCAACACAGATGTCACAGCACAACATCACCTCCCGGTAAAATGTGCCTGCGAGCCGGCCGCGGTGACCGAGCGGTTCTAGGCGCTTCAGTCCGGAACCGCGCGACTGCTGCGGTCGCAGGTTCGAATCCTGCCTCTGGCATGGATGTGTGTGATGTCCTTAAGTTAGTTAGGTTTAAGTAGTTCTAAGTTCTAGGGGACTGATGACCTCAGATGTTAAGTCCCATAGTGCTCAGAGCCATTTTTGTTTTTTGTGCCTGCGACACTCGTTGTCGCTATAAACCTATGGTAATGGATCAGTGTGACTTGCGCAGACGTGCAGATGTACCCGTGATTCGTACCGTCAAATCAGAGAGTTTGAAAGAGGGCGCATTATTGCTATGAGAGAATGTGATGCACCCATTCGGGAATTTGCTGCTGGTGTGGGACGAAGTGTTTCGGCAGTGCAACGTGTTTGTGCAGAATGGTTCATGAAAGGTCGTAGAATATGACGAGATGGATCAGGTCGCACCGCCCACATTACCTTCCGCGATGATCGCCACCTTGTCCGACTGGCATTGCAGGACAGATCTGCCTCCTCGGCTCTGGCGCAACAGTGGGACAGTGTAACACGTCGTACACTGTCAGGGGTGGCAGTCTGTAGCCGTTTATTACGGCATGCGTTACGTGCACGTAGTCCGCTTCTCCGCCTACCCTTGACGAATGTACAGAAAGATGCTAGACGGCAATGGTGGATGAAACCACGTCACTGCGGACAGGAATGGCATCAGATAGTATTTCCGGACGAATCCAGGTTCTGTTTGTTTGAAAATAATGTCGCTGCAGACAGGGGGAGTGGCATCACAATAACTGCATTCGCACAAGACATACAGGGCCAACTCGAGGACTTATTGTGTACAACCACAAATCATAGTTGGTGCGTCTCCAGGGCACTGTGACCAGTGTGACGTGAATGACATCGTGCAACCTATGGCCATACCCTAACTGCACAACACCCCAAAGCCGGTTTTCAGCAAGACAATGGACGACCTCATGCCTTCTTGGTGTCACAGGATGTCAGCCTTTTGCCCTGGCCCGCCAGATCAACAGACTTGTCGCCAATCGAAAAAGTGTGGGATATGGTGAAATAACAGGTGCAGTGCTGAAACTTCCCGGCAGATTAAAACTGTGTGCCGGACCGAGACTCGAACTCCGGACCTTTGCCTTTCGCGGGCAAGTACTCTACCAACTGAGCTACCCAAGCACGACTCACGCCCCGTCCTCACAGCCTAATCCTGACAGCTCTCCTGCGAACCTTGCAGAACTAGCACTTCTTTCTTCCAGGAGTGCTAGTTCTGAAAGGTTCGCAGGAGAGCTGCTGTGAAGTTTGGAAGGTAGGAGACGAGGTACTGGCGGAATTAAAGCTGTGAGGACGGCGTCTGAGTCGTGCTTGGGTAGCTCAGGTAGTGGAACACCTGCCCGAGAAAGTCCAAGGTCCCGAGTTCGAGTCTCGGTCCGGCACACAGTTTCAATCTGTCAGGAAGTTTCATAACAGCGCACACTCCACTGTAGAGTGAAAATTTCATTCTAGGTGCAGTGCTGTGACTCAATGCAACCACCACAGATGAACTTTGGAACCAGGTGAATGCAGCATGGATAGCTATACCAGAGGACGCCATTCGCGCCTTATACGCGTCGATGCCACCAGGCATGGAACAAGTTATCAGGGCCCACGGCGGACACTGTACTTGCTATGCTAATCATTTCTGCAGAACATACTAATGTACATGTTCTGCGAATATGAACGTCCTATCTCTACTCGTTCAAGGTGTTCTGTTTTTTTTCTGAACATGAATATATATCACCAAACATTAACGCACAGTCTGAGAGACTTTTCAATTCCATAAAAAATTAACTGGTGTAGTGTAGATGTGTACAGGAGAAATGTTCTGCAGAATCAAAATTTCCATGGCGTAACTGAAATTTAATGTAAACTGTAAGGTGAGGTAGGAAAACGCCACTTTCTTTTCCTTTATTGTTATTTCATCCCCTTTGCCCCATGTGGGCGGGGATGGGCTGTCAGAAGTAAAATTCTCCGCTCTTCAGCGAAGTGAATTAAAAATATTTACAGTGAGAAATATAAACAAAATTTGTGTCCTATTTTAAATAAAAAATCAAAGACGGATGGTAAAAAACGGAAAAATCTACATTTTAAAAACACCTCGCTGGAAGGTGAAATTCTCCCGATAAAAAACTGAAGCACTGCACTTTCACTTAAAATCTGAAGGACCTGCGCTAGGGTGAGAGGTAGTGCCGGAGGAGGGTACGTCCCATAGGATTGAGGGGTGTGGGTAGAGAGATAGGGGTCTGTTAGACAGGAAAAACTATGGAGATCAGAGGTAAGGTGGATAGTGGGAAATACAGCCGGTGAGGAGTAGTGTGTTGTGTGGATAGGGCTGTGGCTGCAAGAGGAAGTAGATAGGGATGAATGGAGAGGGAAAGGAGAGAGGAGCCCTGATGTGGAATGGGAGAAGTGGGGAAGAGTTAAAGTTAGTAGGAGGGATATATACACGGCGGATCTCATAATCTGGGAGAGGGAGTTGGTCGAACTTGCGTTGGGACAGGTTATAGAGTGTGTGTAGGTGTAGGGACGGACAGATGTGTTTGTGAAGGTGAGGTAGTATAGCAGGGTTGATGATAAGAGGGAAGACAATGAGGTGACTGGGATCTAGTTTGCATATGGTATAGGAGATAGCCACGTGGGTTTAGCCGAGCGTTCTAAGGCGCTGCAGTCATGGACTGTGCCGCTGATCCCGGCGGAGGTTCGAGTCCTCCCTCGGGCATGGGTGTGTGTGTGTGTGTGTGTTTTGTCCTTAGGATAATTTAGATTAAGTAGTGTGTAAGCTTACGGACTGATGACCTTAGCAGTTAAGTCCCATAAGATTTCACACACATTTGAACATTTTTTGTATAGGAGATACGGAGTGTTCAGAGTGGGTGGGGAGGCGTGACAATGTAATGAGATGGTAGAGAATCCAGGTGGGGAAAGTAAGCGAATGCGGAAATCGAGACAGAGTGCACGGCGTCCGAGGATCCGGAGGGATTTGTGGAACTTCTGTGGGTTGGAGATCTATGCAACATTTCATAGCGGAGGATGGGTCGGATGAGGGTTTTGTAGGTGGAAGACGCCACCTTTGCTATTCTGTTCAACCTCAAACTACCTAAAATTAACTTAGAGATAATTCAAAAAGATCTCAACTCGAGGGTGTACTAATCGTCATGCAGATGACGCAACGCAAATATGACACAAAACTACGAGGGGACTTGGAAAAGCAAGATATACATGTCGTCCCAAGCTAAGATCCTAGCGTAAGAAGAGTTGCTCATTGTCAGAAGAGAGTCATGTTCTGGGTTTCCTACACAAACGGTTCTCCTGCGGTGCGGATAACAGATGCGTCACAGTGTGGGAGAGAAAGGGCGTGGCAGCTAGAAACGTACTGTATTGTTGAAGTACTCACGACAGCACGATTATCGTAGGCAAAACGTCTAAATTACATACAGATTCACCGTGAAAATCTGGCGGTATATGGACCAAACGCATTGTTGCGACCACCCATAGTGAAATGGTGCCAACAATTTGACCAGGGATGATCGGGAACGAAGCCTGTCGATGTCGATCACAGACGATAATGTCCAGGCAATCGAGCGATTGATCCGCAGCAATCGCAAATTTTCCAGCGATGAGGACGTTCACGTAGCAGTTCTCAAACGGCTCCGTGTCCAAGGAGCAGATTTATATCGCAGACGAACTGAACCGTTAGCAGAACGTTTGGTTCGTTGTCTACACAGCACTGGTGACTATGTTGAAAAACAGTGTCATCTATTTGTGTAAGTTAGAAGTATGCGCAGCATTCAGTAGAAGTTACTCGGTCTGCGATAACAGTACGTAACTTACTTTCTGAACTCCCCTGGTACGACAGAAATGCCATGAAAGTGTCCCTACATGTAAATGAAGACACAACTGTACACATTCTGATTACTAGACAGCTTCGCCTTCAGCAGACCCAAACGTTTTTAACTATTAAAGAGTCTCATTTTTTAACCAAGATATCCGAAAAAACATAGGAATCGAGGCCCTCCTAGAACCCACTAAAGGGAGAGACTTCAGCTTCTTTCACAAATTGACAGAAAGATCATTCTCTTTAATCTAAAATCTGCCTCTACCAATCACTCACTGCGTATTTCCTGCTTGGTAAATGTGAGACCTACACTATGTGATCAAAATTATCCGGACACCCACCAAAACATATGTTTTTCATATTAGGTGCATTTTGCTGCCACCTACTGCCAGGTACTCCATATCAGGGACCTCAGTAGTCATCAGACATCGTGAGAACTCACGGACCTCGAAAGGGGTCAGGTGATTGAGTGTCACTCGTGTTATATATCTGTACGCGAGATTTCCACACTCCTAAACATTCCTAGGTCCATTGTTTCCGAAGTGATAGTGAAGTGGAAACGTGAAAGGACACGTACAGCACAAAAACGTACCGGCCGACATCGTCTGTTGACTGACAGACACCGTCGACAGTTGAAAAAGGTCGTAATGTGTAATAGGCAGACATCTATCCAGGCCATCACACAGGAATTCCAAACTGTATCAGGATCCACTGCAAGTACCATGAGAGTTAGGCGGCAAGTGAGAAAAACTCGAGTTCATGGTCGAGCAGCTGCTGATAAGTCACACATCATACCGGTAAATGCCAAACGACGCCTCGCTTGGTGTAAGGAGCGTAAACATTGGACGATTGAACAGTGGAAAATCGTTTTGTGGGTTGACGAATCACGGTACACAATGTGGCGATCCGATGGCAGGGTGTGTGTATGGCGAATGCCAGGTGAACGTCAGCTGCCAGCACGTGTAGTGCCTAGAGTAAAATTCGGAAGCGGTGGTGTTGTGATGTGGTCGTGTTTTTCATGGAAGGGGCTTGTACCCCTTTTGCGTGGCACTATCACAGCACAGGCCTATATTGATGTTTTAAGCACCTTTTTGCCTCCCACTGTTGAAGAGCAATTCGAGGATGGCGATTGCATCTTTCAACACGATCGAGCACGCATTCATAATGAACGGCCTGTGGCGGAGTGGTTACACGATAACAACATACCTGCAATGGACTGGCCTGCACAGAGTCCTGACCTGAATCCTACAGAACACTTTTGTTGGGATATGTTGGAACGCCGACTTCGTGCCAGGCCTCACCGACCGACATCGCTACCTCTCGTCAGATGCAGCACTCTGTGAAGAAATGGCTGCCATCCCCCAAGGAACCTTCCAGCACCTGACTAAACGTATGCCTCCGAGAGTGGAAGCTGTCTCAAGGCTAAGGGTGGGCCAAACCATAATGAATTCCTGCATTGCCGATGGAGGGCGCCTAGAATTTGTAAGTCATTTTCAGCCAGGTGTCCGGATACTTTTGATCACATAGTTTAGTTTTTAGAACCACTACGAAAAAAATGCAACGTACGAAATTTAAAACAATAATAATAATTTTCGACTCAGCGCGGACGAGGTGTGCATGCAATTGAGAACCGGGGAAAGTGAAAACTACAGGCGCTGCAAAAATACATATTGTAGAAATGAGAATGTGAATGACCGAACTGGTGCGGCACCTGCTTGCGTGTCAGGTATATTTAGCATAACTATCTGACCACAATTACCAGGACACTTCCATGTAATGCGGAATTTATCGCTACATGTCACGAAAGGCGGATCCGGCGATATGGAAGCAGTAACAGCAGAATGGGTCGGTCGAGGGGGGGGGGGGGGGCAAGCACTATGGGACTTAACGTCTAAGGTCATCAGTCCCCTAGACTTAGAACTACTTAAACCTAGCTAACCTAAGGACATGACACACATCCATGTCGGAGGCAGTATTCGAATCTGTGACTGTAGCGGCATCGCGGTTCCGGACTGAAGAGCCTAGAACCTCTCGGCCACAGCGGCCGGCCTCGGTCAGCAGAGCTCAGTGATTTCGAACGTGTACTAGTTGTTGGATGTCTCCTGAGTAACAAATCCAACAGGGACATCTGAACCTTCCTAGTGCCCAAGCCGACTGTCACTGAACGCGAAGGAAGAACCACAGCTAAATCAAAACCTCATATACTGACGGACTTGGACCGTCGGGCATTGTCGGGGGTGGTTGTAAAACAGCGTATGAAAGCAATGGAAGGAATCATTCGTAAGTTCCAATGTGCTACCAGCGACCCAGCTAGTACAATAACTCTGCGTAGGGATCTAAAACGAACGGCGTACAATGGTCTAGCAACGCCTCGTAAGCCACACTTTTCTGTTGTCAGAGTGATGCGACACTTTGGGTAGTATAATGGGCAACGCCACAGGACAGTGAATGACCGGGGGCTTGTGACAATCCTATGGAACGGTTCAGGCTTGGCGTATGCCTGGAAAACATAATGTGCAACGCCAGTAATGAAGTATGGAGGAGGCTGTGTTACGGTATGGGGTGTTTTTGTGGTTCGGAGGTGGTCCACAAATGGTGCTTAAGAAGGCCCTAAATTCGTAAGGATACAAAAACATTTTATAGGTTTATGTACTGCGTATGTTAGAGGAATAGTTCGGAGAGGATCATTGCTAGTATCATCCTGGTATGCACCCTGTCATAAAGAAGAATGTGTGAGGGAATAGTGTATCAACAATTACATTTCTGGAATGTACAGGCCTGCCCAGAGTCCCTACATGAACTCAATGGTACACCTTTGGTATGTGGTAGAACGTCGATTTCGTTCCAGACCGCAGCGTCCAACAGCTCTACCTCCCCTGGTTTTGGCTCTAGAGGAAGAATGGGCCGTCACTCCGCCACAAACATTCATACGCCTCACTGAAAGTGTCCCAAGTAGAGTTCAAGCCGTCTTAAAAGCGAATGGAGGACATACAACATATTAATGACGACTAATGCGTGCCAGGATGCTTTTGAACACAATTTGTATCTCTTGCGGGTGACTGTAACGAGTGTGTGTGTAGTGTTGCGTTCGTGTTGTTGATGACGAGAGACGGCAGAGGTTGAAATTCGCTGGCGACACGTAGCCTTCAAAAATGGTTCAAATGGCTCTGAGCACTATGGGACTTAACATCTATGGTCATCAGTCCCATAGAACTTAGAACTACTTAAACCTAACTAACCTAAGGACATCACACAACACCCAGTCATCACGAGGCAGAGACGTAGCCTTCTGCTCTAGAGAAGCACCGATCGGGCCGCCGAGCTCTTAACAGGGCGCGGTCAACACTGTCGTGCCTTTACCCCATGAGATTCCGTGAAGAGTTTCAGAGTATCACCACAGTGAAGTCTGGAGATCACTAACTGTACATCACCACCGCTCCTCCCATTGTCGCCCAAATACTGGCGATGAAAACAAAGTCAGACGTTAGACGTCCGAAGAACAAGCTACCTTTGACGTGTCCAGAGGACGCGATGGAAGAAGAAGGAAGGTTCGGAACAAGATGCAAAGAAACATTCGGAACGATTTGGCAGTATAGAATACTGACCGATGGACGACGATTACTGACTAGACAACGTCGATTGGATTCATATCGTATCTAATGCAAAGTGAAAAAGCAGAAATTTCGTTGAACAATTGTCATACCAATGTTGCGTTCTGCAGGCACCGGAAAAATTATATTTGAAGCAGCTATTTTATCCTGTGCAAGCTTCTTCTTCTGCCCATAACTAAGAGAACCTAAATACATTTGGACTTGCTTATTGTATTGAAGTCTTACCCTGACGAACTTCAGTCCCCATACTACCCTCCATTAACATATTGACAATTCCTTGATGCCTCAGTCTCTGTTCTGTCAGCCGATTTGTACCACAAATTTCTTTTATCCTCAATTCGATTAAGAACCTCGCCATTAGTTACTCGATCTATCCACCGCATTTTCAACGTAGTTATGAACCACCAGGTTTCTAAAGCTTCTGTTCTCTTCCAGTCGGAAATGCTTATGATCGATGTTTCACTTCTGTACAAGGCAACACTAAAAGAAAACGAGCAAGGTGGCGGAGTAGTTAGCATACTGGACTCTCATTTGGGAGGACAACGATTCAAAATTCGAATCCAGCCATTCTGATTTAGGTGTTCCGTGATTTCCATAAATCGCTTCAGGCAAAAGCCTGAATGATTTCTTTGAAAGGGCACGGCCGAATACCTTCCTTATTCTTCCCTAGTTCGATGGGGCTAATGGCCCCTCTGTTTGGTCCCCTCCCCCAAGGTCTACCAACCAACCACTAAAAGAAGTTACCCTTGAGAAAAGACTTCCTAACTCTTTAATTCATATTCTAAGTTAACAAATTTCTCTTTTTATAGGAACGGTTATCTTGCTATTGTCAGTCTGATTCACATTCTCTCCAATTCAGCGATGATAAATTACTATATTGTCCAAACAGCAAAACTGATCGACTACTTTCAGTGACTAATTTGTTAATCCAGTTTTATCACCAGCACATGACTTAATTCCATTACATTTCATTACTCGTGTTTTTCTTTTGCTGATATTCGTCTTAGAACCTCTTTTCAAGACATTATCGATCCCCTTCAATTGTTCTTCCAAAAGCTTTTGCGATTCAGACAGAATTACACTGAAGAGCCAAAGAAACTGGTGCACGTGCCTAACATCGTGTAGGGCACCCGGAAGCACGTATAAATGCCACAAAATGACGTGTCATGGACTCGACTAATGTCTGAAGTAATGCTGGAAGAAATTGACACCATTAATCCTGCAGGGCTGTCCATAAATCCGTAAGAGTATGAGGGAGTGAAGATCTCTTCTGAACAGCACGTTGCAAGGCATCCCAGATATGCTCAATAATGTTCATGTCTGGGGAGTTTGGTGGCCAGCGGAAATGTTTAAACTCAAAAGACTGTTCGTAGAGCCACTCTGTAGCAATTCTGGACGTGTGGAGTTTCGCATTGTCCTGCTGGAATTGCCCAAGTCCGTCGGAATGCACAATGGACATGAACGGACGGAGGTGATCAAACAGGATGCTTACGTGCGTGTCACCTGTCAGAGTCCTATCTAGAATATCATGGGCCCCATATCACTTCAACTGCACACGCTCCCGCCATTACAGAGTCTCCAGCAGCTTGAACAAACCCTGCTGACATGCAGGGTCCATGGATTCATGAGGTTGTCTCCATACCTGTACACGTCCATCCGTTCAATACAATTTGAAACGAGACTCGTCCGACCAGGCAACATGTTTCCAGTCATTAACACTCCGGTGTCGGTGTTGACGGGCCCAGGCGAGGAGTAAAGCTTTGTGTCGTGCAGTCATCAAGGGTACACGAGTGGGCCTTCGGCTCCAAAAGCCCATATAGCTGTTGTTTCGTTGAATGGTTCGCACGCTGACACTTGTTGATGGTCCAGCATTGAAATCGGTAACAATTTTCGAAAGGGTTGCAATTCTGTCACGTTGAAAAATTCTCTTCAGTCGTCGTTGGTCTCGTTCTTCCATGACCTTTTTCCGACCACAGCGATCTCGGAGATATGATGTTATACTGGATTCCTGATATTCACGTACACTCGTGAAATGGTCGTACGGGAAAATCCCCACTTCGTCGCTACCTCGGAGATGCTGTGTCCCATCGCTCGTGTGCCGACTATAAAACTACGTCTAAACTCACTTAAATCTTGATAACCTACCATTGTAGCTCCCTTCCGCCTTTGGATAAGCAGCAGCCAGCAGCAAGTCGCACTCTGAGCTCACTTATTTGTTTCATAGTTTAATTCTTAATTTCTTTGCCTGTTTTTGGGTACTTGCATAGTTTAATTCATAAATTTCTGGGGTATTGTAGTATTTGAGAGTTGTAGCATCGCGTTTTAGTACCCGTATAGTGTTAATTCGCCTAGTCATCAGTCATTGTTTTGAACGGCTTGTGAGATAAAAGTAAGGGAAAAAAATTGTTAGGGATGGATAGGGACTGCGCCTGTTGTGTACGGATTCAGGGGAATTGGCCACCGCCCGTAAACGGCTGGAAGCTGCGTTGGCCGTGGTCGACAGGCTCCAGGCTGTTGCCCTGGGCCGCGGTGACACTGGGACACCCGAGGTGAGCGCTTTGGCGCCTCTGGAACCTGTAGCTTCGCCTGCGATCTCGGATGCCACTGTGGCCTCGGATTCGGACGTCCCTGTCGGTTGACGCTTGCCTGACGGTGATGGGCGAACCATGGCGGGGTCGCGAATCCCTGGGCGGAAGGCGAAAGTTGGTGCTTTCCGCAAGGCTGTACCCTTCCGCCTACGTAGCAGGTTTGAGGTGCTGCCCACTGCTGAAAGTACTGAGCCAGCAAGGGCGGCCTCGCCTGTTGCAGCAGTGGCTGGTCTTCCTGAGAGGTCCGCTCCAATGTTAGGAGGGTGATGGAGCCCCTTACGGATATGGCAGCTAAGGACTTGCGCCATAGGGTGGTGGGGTTTCGGGTTCCGCTAAATAGGTCAGGCGTCCACTATACACAGGAGGCGGCTACACGGGTAGCAGGGGCTGTGTGGCGTAGACTGGGAGGTTTTTTGGGTTAGACAGTCTTGGGAAAGATCAAAAAAGGGCTCCAGTCTCAAAGGGTACAGGACAAAGAAACGACGAGAATCGACCAAGCAACAGTCGGTATTGTAGTTGTAAATTGTCGTAGCTGTGTTGGAAAAGTACCAGAGATTCAAGCGCTGATAGAAAGCACTGAAGCTGAAATCGTTATAGAAACAGAAAGCTGGCTAAAGTCGGAGATAAATTCTGCCGAAATATTTACAGCGGTGCAAACCGTATTCAGAAAGGATAAATTAAATAAAGTAGGTGGTGACGTGTTTGTGTATATTGGTAGTAGTTTATATTGTAGTGAAGTTGAAATAGATAGTTGCTGCGAATTGCAATGGGTAGAGGTTATACTCAACAGCCGTTCCAAAATAATAATTGGCTCCTTCTACCGACCCCCAGACTCAGATGATATAACAGCTGAACGCTTTAAAGAAAACTTGAATCTCATTACAAATAGGTACCCCACTCATACAGTTATAATTGGTGGAGACTTCAATCTGCCCTCGATTTATTGGCGAAAATACATGTTCAAAGCCGGTGGTAGAAAACATCTTCCGAAACTGTACCAAATGCTTTCTCTGAGAATTACTTTGAACAGTTAGTTCATGAGCACACACGAATTGTAAATGGTTGCGAAAACACACTTGATCTCTTAGCCACAAATAATCCCGATGTAATAAAGAACGTCATGACGGATACAGGGATTAGTGAACACAAGGTCATTGTAGCGAGGCTCAAAACTATATCAACCAAAACCACTAAAAAAACGCAAAATATATCTATTTAAAACAGTAGATAAAAATTCGCTTGATGCCTTCCTAAGAGAGACTTTCCATTCCTTCCAAGCTAATTATGTAATTATAGACCAGATATGGCTCAAATTCAAAGATACAGTGTCGACAGCAATAGATAGATTCATACCGCAAATTTAATAAGAAACGGGACTGATTCACCATGGTACACAAAACATATCAGAACACTGTTGCAGAAGCAACGAAAAAAGCATGCCAAATTCAGAAGAACGCAAAATCCCCAAGACTTGCTAAGTTTCACGGAAGCTCGATATTTAGTGGGGACATCAATGCGAGATGCTTTTAATAGTTTCCACAATGAAATATTGTCTCAAAATACAGAAGAAAACCAAAAGAGATTCTGGTCGTATGTAAAGTACACCAGTGGCAAAAAAACAGTCAATACCGTCACTGCGCCGCGTGACTGCTACGGTCGCAGGTTCGAATCCTGCCCCGGGCATGAATGTGTGTGATGTCTTTAGGCTAGTTAGGTTTAAGTTGTTCTAAGTTCTAGGGGACTGATGACCACAGCAGTTAAGTCCCATAGTGCTCAGAGCCATATGAACCATTTGAACCGTCACTGCGCGATAGCAATGGAAATGGTACCGATGATGGTGCCACTAAAGCGGAGTTACTAAATACAGTTTTCCGTAATTCTTTTAAGAAAAAAGACGAAGTAAATATTCCAGAATTCGAAACCAGAACAGCTGTTAGCGTGAGTGACATAAAAGTAGATATGTGTTACGAAACAACTCAAATCACTTAAGAAAGGCAAGTCTTCCGGCCCAGATGGTATACCAATCAGTTTCCTTTCAGAGTATGCAGACACAATAGCGCCTTTCTTACCAATCATATACAACCGCTCACTTAACGAAAGGTCTGTTCCAAAAGACTGGAAAGTAGCACAGGTCACACCAATATTCAAGAAAGGAAATAGGAGTAACCTATGGAATTACACACCCAAATCACTGACCTCAATTTGCAGTAGGATTTTGGAGCATATACTGTACTCGAACATTATGAATCACCTTGAAGAAAATGACTTACTGATACATAACCAACGTGGATTCAGAAAATATCGTTCTTGTGCAGCACAGCTAGTTCTTTAATCCCATCAAGTAATGCGTGCTGTCGACATGGGAACTCAGACCGATTCCATATTCCTAGATTTCCATAAGGCTTTTGATACCGTTCCTCACAGGTGACTATTAATCAAATTGCGTGGATGTGGAGTGTCGTCTCAGTTGTGTGACTGGATTCGTGATTTCCTCTCAGAGAGATCACAGTTCGTAGTGATGGACGGTAAATCATCGGGTAGAACCGAAGTGATATCTGCCGTTCCGCAAGGTAGTGTCATAGGCCCTCTGCTGTTCCTGATTTATATAAATGATCTTGGTGATAATCTGAGTAGCCCCCTTAGATTTTTTGCAGATGACGCTGTAATTTACCGTCTAGTAAAATCATCAGACGATCAATTCCAATTACAAAATGATCCACAGAGAATTTCTGTATGGTGCGAAAAGTGGCAATCAGCACTAAACAAAGAAAAGTGAGAGGTCATGCACATGGGTACTAAAAGAAATCCGATAAATTTTGGATGTACGATAAATCGCACTAATCTAAAGGCTGTCAATTCGACTAAACACCTAAGAATTACAATTACGAGCAACTTAAATTGGAAAGACTGCGCTTTGTTGGCAAAACACGTAGAAGATGCGACAAACCCACTAAAGAGACAGCCTACATTACACATGTCCGTCCTCTGCTGGAATATTGCTGCGCAGTATGGAATCCTTACCAGATAGAATTGACGGAGGACATCGAAAAAGTGCAAAGAAGGGCAGCTTGTATCGTGTTATCGCGCAATAAGTGTGAGAGTGTCACTGATATGGTACGCAGGTTGGGGTGGCAGTCACTGAAACAAAGGCAGTTGTCTTTGTGGCGGGTTTCGGCGGAGGTTTGAGCCCTCCCTCGGGCATGGGTGTGTGTTTGTCCTTAGTATAATTTAGGTTAAGTAGTGTGTTAGCTTAGGGACTGATGACCTTAGCAGTTAAGTCCCATAAGATTTCAAACACATTTGAACATTTTCTTTGCGGCGAGACTATTTACGAAATTTCAATCACCAACTTTCTCTTCTGAATGCGTAAATATTTTGTGGACACCCACCTACGTAGGGAGAAATGATCATCATAATAAAATAAGAGAAATTAGAGCTCGAACGGGAAGAATTAGGTGTTCCTTTTTCCCACACGCCATTCGAGAGTTGAATGGTAGAGAAGTAGTATGAAAATGGTTCGATGAATCCTCTCCCAGGCACTTAAGTGTGAATTGCAATGTAACCACATAGATGTAGAGTAGTAACCGATCTAACAACTATTCCAGACACTTGTCTTGCATAGGCGTTGCCGACAACAGCGCCTTGTTCTGCCTGTTTCCATATCTCTGCATTTGAATATGCATGCCTATACCAGTTTCTTCGGCGCTTCAGTGTATATTGCCGTTGACAAACGGTAAAGTTTTTAGCTCTTCTGCCTAAACTTTAATTCCTTTTCCAAATATTTTCTACACTGTTTGATCAGTGTACAGATTGAACAATATGAGAGATAGGTTACAAACCTGTCTCACTTCGTACTCAGCCACTGCTGCCCTTTCATGTCCTTCGACTCTTATAACTGCGTACATGAAATGTATTCGCAGTTGCGAATATGAACAACCATCAGCTGTAAAACGGAATGAAAACAATGAAAATTTTTGCCGTACCGGGATTTGGTCCCGGATTTCCCGCTCATCGAGAGCAGTCACCTCACCATTGGGCTACCCGAGTACGATTAACGGCAAGACCCAAACTTTCACATGTCGTCTACATGAACAACACAGGCATTGCAATATCTTACTTATAACTGCAGTCTGGTTTTTGTACATGCTGTAGGTAACCTTTCTCTACCTGCGTTTCATTCCTGCTACCTTTACAATTTCAAAGAGAATACGCCACACAACAGTGTCAATGCGTTTTCTTTAGATATACAAATGTTATAAACGTTCCTTCAGTCTATGTTCCAAGATAAATCGCGTTCCCTACATTTCTCTGGAACCCGAACAGATCTTCATCGAAGTCGGCTTCTACCAGTTTTTCTACTCCCATCTAAGGAATTCGTGTCAACATTTTGCAGGCAAGACTTCTTGAACTGTTGGCTCGATAATATTATTTCGCAAATAATTCGTGTCACCACTTAGCAACCACGAATTCTCAAACCAACGCTCCGGTGATATTCTCACATGTCAATGCCTGCTTACTTTAAAATAGGATTTATTACATTCTTCTTGAAGTCTAAACAGGGAGAGAGGAGAATATAGCGGGTGACAAATTATTTTATCGTGTTACGATACAAACAATTGTGTACTGCTTGCAGCAGCTGGACCCAGAGTTGGGGAAGGTTGCTGTCGATGGGCCGGCTTCTTCGATGGGCTATTCGAGTTCTCTGCGGATATTGACGATGGCGCATGGTACTGGTCATTAAGTGTGCCCCGTGTAGTCAAAGATTCTACATATAAGTTGTGAGCTGCTCTACGAAGACACAAGCAACAACAGAAAAGGTAGGGTTTGCACTATGTTCCTGTAACTGACTAGTATTAGTGATTGAAACGTCGTTATAATATGGTAATAGTGATTAAATTTCTGCGCCCCTCATTGGAAAGTACGAGCAGTTCACACCATTTTGTCATATTCACAATATAAAGTTATGTGCTGTGGACAGAGAGTGGGTATTGTTAAACATTCCCGTGCGAGTTACCTTGAATGAGGCACCGCGAATTTCGTCTAAACTTAGGCCTATGTGGGCCACCAAGAACAAAGTTTAAGTAATGATTTTCGTTATATTTTCTAATAGAATAATCAGTCCTTTTTTTAAGGCGGCATTTCTACCTTAAGCCACCCTGGTTGTTTGGATGACAAAAAATCTAAAATAAAAAAATATGAAATGTATTGATATTAATATGAAATGTATTCAGATTTATTTAGATGTGTACAGTATTTAGCAGCTATTACACTATTGTTCATTCACGGAAACAGCCTGGCCCATTGAAGAAAACCAGTCGCCTTGATTTGACCGGTATATGTTTTTATTTTTCAGATGTTTCATTAAGGGCGAATACTTACGACCTGGGTGTTTACTACAGTGAAATGTAAAAGATACACTGAAAATAAAATATTTATCACAATATCCGACGATTTCATTGCACATTTTCTTTAGGCGAGGCACTGACAGCAACCTTCCGCCACAGGTAGTGAAGACCGGTTCAAAAATGTTCAAATGTGTGTGATATCTTATGGGCCTTAACTGCTAAAGTCATCAGTCCCTAAACTTACACACTACTTAACCTAGATTATCCTAAGGACAAACACACACACCCATGCCCGAGGGAGGACTCGAACCTCCGCCGGACCAGCCGCACAGTCCATGACTGCAGCGCCCAAGACCGCTCGGCTAATCCCACGCGGCTGGAGACCGGTGGATCCGCTTATACGAGTAGGTGTTTTTATGGCTGGCCGGTGTTTCAGCGCTCGGAGATGGAAATGAAACTCTCGCTAAGGAGACATTTTTCCTAAGTGGATACGCAAGCAGTTGAGAACGTATCCGCAGGTATGCAAACCAAGGCTTCAGCAGGCGGAAATTGCCGCCGTGAGTAGTTACCAGCGGTCTGCACTCTTTTACTGGAGACCATGGCGTCTTGCGTCGCAGCAGACTTTTCCACTGACGTCAATGGACAGGTTGGTGCAGTTGGTAACACGAACTGAAAGCTAGTTTCTCCCTACAGCACCACTTGTTAAGATGTCCTTTATCAACGCAAAGGTCAAAAGCAAAATAAACTTGTTTGTTATTCTCCCGAGACAATTTCTCCAGCTTTCTGACAGTTCTGCTGTTCGGAGAAAACGAGAGCACCGTCCTCTCTCAAGGAATCCCTGTCAGCCAAAACAGTGAAAAACTAAGAAACATTTTGTTTGCAGCTGACACAAACGTACCTGCAAACATTTGACCTGTTTTGCTACATTCTTGTAACAATCGCGGCTGCTATTTGGAATATGATTCAAGCCTTGTCAGTTTGCTGTTATACTCTCATCGCATTATGGATTCCACGAGAGAAATGCTGCATAAAACCATCAGAAACTTACATCTGAGATTGACTGAATTCTTCGTTTGTTTAGCGTGCTCAACATCGTGGTTATCAGCGCCCTAGATTGATTAGACCTAACAGTCAAAATAAACATCTTACTTACTTAACAGCAGCTGTCCTATGAAGTATGCCTATTTACAAAATGCACTGCTTATCTTATGTACAAGGAGATAAATGTAAATTTCTCAGTCTCTCTCACAGATGACCTCGATTTTGCTATATGGTTCACAACGTGTCAACTTCTTACGAAAAATAGTTTTGCTTTTAACTAGTTTGTGATTTGCTCAAATTGATAAACTGAAATACCATACCACCAAAAAATTCTTGGTTTTAGACGTTTTATCACCAGTGGAAATTTATTCGAAACTGAAGACGGTTTATAAGGAACCTGCTCCTTAGATTTCCGTACTCTGTCAGCTTATAACATTCCCCATCCCTCTTTTCTACATTGAACATCTACGAGTATTCTATATAAGTGCAAACTTGACACTATACACCTTTTCACCTCACCTCTGCTTTCCAACCCTAGTACTATGTTGCACTTATACCAACACATTCCACAAAAATTACACCTATATGTCCTTCACTCTTCTCTCACAACGAAGCTTTTATCACCACTCCGCTTTTACATGACGATGTAAACCAGCGTGACATATACCCATCCTACCAGATTTTACAGAACCCGCCTCTGGTCCCTTTGTTAGGGCTCCCCTCCAGCCGCATCCTAAGGCTTGGTTCATAACCTTCCCTCATCACCCTCCCAAATCCCTCAACCAAACAGCCACTTACGTAAAACTTACATTATACACGCTTCAAAAACCGACAAATCCCATAATACTCTTACCCCTAGCAGTCTACATAAACTAATCAGTTCATTCTTCTTTGTGCATTATTTTAAACAGTTATAAACAGTCCCAGACTCCTACAGTCATCAGGAGAGAACCGGGCAGAATGCGTTAATGTATACCTAGTTATGCTCGAGAGTACCAAGAAGTAAGTAGGCTGTTTAGGTTTTTATGTTGGGAACGACACGTAGTGCTCTATTTGAAAATCACTGACTGTGCTGTGTGAAGTATGTGGCTGGTTTGCATTGTTGGAATATTTGCTATTGTAGTGTTGGGCAGTTGGATGTGAACAGCGCGTAGCGTTGCGCAGTTGGAGGTAAGCCACCAGCAGTGGTGGATGTGGGGAGAGAGATGGCAGAATTTTGAGAGCGGACGATCTGGGTGTGTGTGTCCATCAGAAAGAGTAAATTTGTAATATTGGATATCATGAACTGAAATATATATGATGACTTTTGAACATTATTAAGGTAAATACATTGTTTGTTCTCTATCAAAATCTTTTATTTGCTAACTATGCCTATCAGTAGTTAGTGCCTTCAATAGTTAGAATCTTTTATTTAGCTGGCAGTATTGGCGCTCGCTGTATTGCAGTAGTTCGAGTAACGAAGATTTTTGTGAGGTAACTGATTCATGAAAGGTATAGGTTATTGTTAATCAGGGTCATTTTTTTGTAGGGATTATTGAAAGTCAGATTGCGTTGCGCTAAAAATATTGTGTGTCAGTTTAGTGTTGACCAGAATAAGTAAAGAGAGAAATGTCTGAATACGTTCAGTTCTACTCAGCTGTTTGAAAATCAAATAACGCAAGAGGTTTACCAGCACAGTAATTCATAAATTTTTCTAAGGGGACGTTCCACCCATAATACTCTTACCCCTAGCGGTCTACGTAAACAAATCAGTTCATTCTTCTTTCTGCGTTATTTTAAACAATTATAAAAGTCCAGTCCCAGACTCCTACAGTCATCAGGAGAGAACCGGGCAGAATGCGGTAATGTAGACATAGTTATGCTCGAGAGTACCAAGAAAACATCATTGACAATAACACATTAATTGGGCAGGAATACAGGACTGTCTTCCAAAGCGCTGTGTCAGAGCCAAGCCGGCACAGCAGAGCAGCGTCAGCAGCGCAAGGCCAGCACGTCCTCGATTTGCAGTACCACCCAAACACAGTGGAGTATTGGGTGGCGGCTGTTAAGTCTCAGGGCGACCGTGGACCTGTGGACTCCAGTGGCCTCCAGCTCCACGTATCGACCTCCAAAATGCACTCGTTGAGGTCGAAGATCTGCACTCAGGAATCAGGTCCTCTGATCCACCTGAAGTACTCTCTGGTTTGCAGGGGTCGAATGTCAGCCACCATTTATGAGAAAGGAAAGGCAGCATCAGTGTCTGCCACAGGAACGGGATGAGCAGCAGCGGTAGTCCTCCCTCATGAAGGTTGATGACGGACATTATTCAGGTCATGCAAGTCAAGCCTCCAGCAGACCTGCAGTGTGATGGCGGCCTCTGCACTCCCGCCAGCGTAGCCTCGGCAGTGGAACTGGCGGCAGAAGAGTCCTTCCACCCAGACTCTTAGTTCAATAGACGATCAAAGCTAGGCAAGGCGAGGGTCGACCTCCGTACCTTCCTCTCACTCTGGATAGCTGCAAAAAACACGAGGGCCGAGATTATGCAGTGGGCAGCTGGCAGTCAACACTCAGCAGTCAGACGTTTGTTAAAAATGGTGGGGTATTTATGTCGGCGCTTCCCATCCGCTCTGCAGTGGGGACGGGTAGGACATCATGTATCCTGGTTTCCCCTGGCTGTCAACTCTATTAGTGACTTCAGACTTTCGCAATTTTGCCTTTCAGAGGCTCTTTTCTGCTCGTTCAACACCTGAATATTTATTGCTACGTTGAACATAGGCTTACTTACGGCACTCTGCTTTGTCAATAGTATGAGGCTATTTCCCAGCTCTCATGAGGTCATTATGCTTCGCTTGCAGACTTGGGCGCTCGGTCGTTCCCCCGTGGTGACAGTGCACTGGTCACTGACACAGGCAGTTCAGCTTCCGGGAGCTGCCGAGGTCAAACTTGGACGAATTTTTAGTGTCCGCCAGTGATACTATCCTGGGGTGTAACACAATCAACAAAGTCTTTTATCTTTTAAACAGTGCAATTCGACATCCGTGTCTTATTTTTATGAAAACTTTTAATTTCAACGCTGTTTAAAAATTATAGTATGCTTTAAATTTTTTAAATCGTTTGGCTGAAGAGCGACGAATTGTAACCACTGACAGTCCCCCTGCCCACCCGTGTGGCGTAATGAAATAACAATAAAGAAAAAAAATCGTTTTCTCTGTTTAATAAATGAGCATGTGATGCGATAGTGGAGAGGTAGGGAACGCTTTAGAAGCACATCGAACATCCATTCCCTTTGGAGCCATGATGTGTAGAAGCTCTTCATATAACTGCGATGATTTCTTCTTAATTATTGTTTGATGCCGTCCTCTAATTCTTCCGAAAGTGTGCTAGCATATTCATCTTCACGTAACTAATACATCTCAACACCTGCAGAATATATTTAGCATAACCTTTGTCTGTTTTCATTTTTTTTCCGCCTCTAGTACTTCTACAGCCGTGAAGCAAACTATCCTTGAATGCCTATGAATGGCTATGCATGTATCCGACGACCCGGGGACTGGGTGTTTGTGTTGCCTCATCATCATTCGGGAAGTGCCGAGAGTGGAAATAGAAAGATTTGGAACTTGTACAGGCGCTGACGACCACGAAGTTGGGCACCCCACAAACCAACATCATCATCGTCATATATCTCACCGATAAGTTTCTTTTACTAGCAAGGGTTCAAAAATGGTTCAAATGACTCTGAGCACTATGGGACTTAACATCTGAGGTCATTAGTCCCCTAGACTCAGAACTACTTAAACCTAACTAAGGACATCACACACATCCATGCCCGAGGCAGGATTCGAACCTGCGACCGTAGCAGTCGCGCGGTTCCGTATTGAAGCACCTAGGGCCGCTTGGCCACCGCGGCCAGCACTAGCAAGGGTTTCTGCGCTTGTTCTTTGTCTTCACTTCCTACTTTCTCTGCCCACACAACTTAAAACCCTCCTGTATCATGATATTGCATATGCTTCCTGCTTCTTCTAGTACGGTATTCCGTCCGCAGCCTGTGGTCTAGGCGATAGCGTTGCTACTTGTGGATCACGGGGTCCCGGATTCGATTCCCGGCCGGGTTGGGGATTTTCCCTAACCGGAGACTGGGTGTTTGTGTTGTCCTCATCATTTCATCATCATGATTCGTGACACTGGCTAGATTAGATTGTATACAAATTGTACTGTGTAGAAATTGGGACTCTTTGTACGGGCACTGATGACTGCGCAGTTGAGCGCCCCACAAACCAAACATCATTATCATCATCTGGTACGGTATTCCCATAGTCTGCGACTCTTTTGCATCAGATACTATACTCCGGACGTATCCTTGCAGGAACATTATCTTCATTATCACATAAATATTTCATATTCTTTTGGCGCTGTATCTTCATTCCTGTAGATAACTATGGCCAATCACTCATATTTGATATCTTTATTTCCAAGAACTTATTTTCGAGCCTTTTCAGGGTCATCTTCAGATAGAGCATACAGAAGTTTACATACTCGTACTTGTAGTAAAGGAGGCTGTTTCACTGTTAGGAAGCCCTTTCCTTTATCGGCTTGTAGTTATTTAGCAACTTGTATCGAATAATGAATTTATTTACACTCTCTCGCAGTATGGGATAGACTGGCGTTGATATTTAATATCATGTTGTCTCCAGGATGCAATGACGGATCCATGATTCTTCTATAATCACATAACGACGCCACAAGTCCTTCGGATCATCACGAACTTTTTCAAAGACGTTCTGAAACTCTTCCCGCGAACAGATTTGCTGTGAAGTCAACACACAGGCATTCACATTCTTCATACCGAATTTATTTCATTTAGGACGTTATTTACCAATTAAAATATCAACTGCCTCAACAATGTCACAGAAATGAATGAAGATTAGGTTTCAGTGTTTCAGTGTCCCGTCGACGACGAGGTCGTTAGTCAGAGTACAAGATGGGGAAGGGACCAGGTCATATTCTTTCCGAAAAAATCATTCCGGCATTCGGCTTTGGTTATTAATGGAAATCACAGAAAACTTAAATTCATATAGCCCAACGCTGATTTGGACCCCGCTCTTCCCGAATAGAGGTCCAGCGCCTTAACCACCGCCTCAGTCCGTCGCTCAGTACGAATCGTTAATACAAAGGTGTTCCACTTTTTAGGGTTCCGTACCTCAATCGGTGAAGACAGATCCCTTACAGGATCTCTTTGTTACCCATCTGTCTTCCTGTCTGGTTGTCTGTCCGACGGTTGAGACCTTTTCTGAGGAATGGGAAAAGGTTTCAAGCTGAAATTTATGTCACATAGTAAGATCTACGGTCCCCTGGCGGTGTGAAAAAATACAACCAAAAGATACGGCTATTTATGTCACATATTTCGATACTCGCAAACTCGCTATAGGGTACTTCCCGTTGACCTACAAGCATGAAATTTGAGAATAAGCGAGGTTTCACAGTATAAGTAAAGGAAAAAGTCCGAAAACTGTTACTCTGTAATTATGTCATTTTCTGCCATTTGTTCTCTGTCTGACATGAGCAGACTCATGTCAGGGGTGATGATAGACAGGCTCTTGCAAAAATCCCGAAGAAGGCTTACACGGATTGAGACCATCAACTTTCTCAGCCTCACAGGAAAATGTGAAGAACTAGTGGACCTTGAGGAAAGGAGAAAATTAATTATACTGGGGGTGAGTGAAAAAAATGGAAAGGGAAAGGCATGAAGAAATTAAGGAAACAGTACACACCTTATTGGCGTGGAAATAGCAAAGAGATGAAGAATGGTGTCGGTTTCATCATGAATAAAGGTCTAGAAGGAGACACTGACATTCAGTACATTAGTGAGAGAATAATAAAGATAACTGTACATTTAGGGAAAGAAAAACTAACTTTAGTACAAATGTATGCACCTCAAACTGGATGTTGCCAAGAGGATAAGATCCAGTTTCTTGAAGATGTGGAAAAAGTCATTAGGAAAGAGAGAGTAATCATTCTAGGAGATCTAAATGCCAGATTGGGACAGATAGAACGGGATATGAGAATGTAATGGGACCCCATGGATATGGTAGAAAAAATATAGAAGCTGAGCATCTCCTTGACTTCTGTATGAGGGATGGGTTCCTTTGAGAAGAGACATACCCATATGATAACACGATACAGTTGGGATGGATTACAAAAGACTGTAATTGATTATGTCATCACACTTGAAGAGAGGAGTAGAATGGTAACTCATGTCAGAGTAATGCCTATCGAGAGCCTTGACAGTTATCACCGCGGACCTGAGAAACTTCCATGTGCCGAAAGTACAGAACAAGAAAACGCCAAAAATCAAAGTACGGGAACTCAAGAAAACAGAGAAGTGAGATGAATATCAGAACCGGATAAAATCCCTGTAACCAAGAGATGAAAGGAAAAATAGAGAGGCAGAATGGATCAGACTAAGGGTACACGTTGGTAAACGAAGCCACCGAAGTTTGTGGAAAGACAAGTATGATGGCAAGAGAGAAGGAAACACCTTGGTAAAATGAAAGTGTGAGAACAGTAATAAGGGAAAGAAATCTCTCCACAAAAGGGAGGGATCGGGAGAAAAATAAACTGGAACTTATTAGAGATGAGGCAAAGATCAGAAACATCGAACGAATCAAGAAACTGGAAATTAAAAGAACAGTTGCAGAAGAAAAGACCAAGGCATGGAAGATATTCACTCAGAAACTGTTGTATAGGGTTATCAGAGGTAAAAGGAAACCAATGAATACCATAAAAGCACTTGAAGATGAAAATGGAAATCTGGTTAGGGCAGAAAGAGACATGAGAGAAGTTCTGAAAAACCATTTTGACCACCTATTAAATAGATCAGTTGAAGAACCAAATACAGAACTGGCAATCCACACTTACAGTGAGGAAACTCCCATCACCTGGACAGAAACAGAGGCAGCCTTAAAATCTATGTCTAGGGAAAAATCTTCAGGTGGAGATGAAGTGAACGCAGATATGATAAAGGCAGCGGGTATCCAAGGCATACAGTGGCTGCACCGAGTACCCAATGCCACATGGGCAGATAACAAAATACCTGCGGATTGGAGCAAGGGTGTAATAATTCCCCTGTTTAAGAAAGATAGCAGGTGGAAACCCACAAACTATAGAAGAATAACCCTATTGTCTCATGGGCTGAAAATACTTGAGAAGATCACAGAAAAGAGACTGAGAGCTATCATAGAACCACAGCTGGAGGAGGAACAATATGACTTCAGAAGTAACAGATCAATAATGGATCTAATTTTTAGCACCCGCGTGTTGATGGAAAAGTATTGGGAGAAAGGCAAGAACCTGATCATTGTATTTCTGAATATAGAAAAAGCCTATCATAGTGTTATAAGAGATAAGATCTGGGAATGCCTGAGAAAAAAGAATGTGCCTGAAGGACTAATAAGAAAAATTCGGATGTTGTACAAAGACTGTACTAGCTGTGTACAAATTGGGGAAGGACGATCATCATGGTTTGAGACCAAGAGTGGAGTTATGCAAGGAAGTGCACTGTCGCCACTACTATTCGTCACTGTTATGGATTCTATAATGAAGAATGTCAAGGAGAAGTCAGGTGAACTGAATGCATTTGCCTTTGCTGATGACATCATAATATGGGGTGAAACTGAAGAGGGTGTACAGATCAGACTCGATGAATGGAAATCTCAGATTCAGAAATATAACCTCAACATCAGCAGGACCAAGACAGTGGTGATGGCAGTCAACAGAGATGGACAACCAGGAACTGTAAAACTAGAAGACCACCAACTAGAGTGTGTGGACAGTTTTCCTTACCTTGGAAGTGTAATCTCTAGTGATAATTTGGTCAGAAATGAAATCACCAACAGAGTGCAAAAAGGACCTGAATTCTACCAACAAGTAAGATCACTTTTATGGGATGGCTCGATCCCAAAACCGGCGAAACTAATGATGTTTAATATATATTTCATACCAATATTGACCTATGGTATTGAAACATGTGCCCTCACAAAAAGAGACTCATTAAGGCTGCAAGCATCAGAGACGAAATTTCTTAGATCCACCATCCAGAAGACCAAGATGGACAATTTAAGGAATGAGGAGGTGTGGAAAGAAGCCGGAATAAAGACATCCCTATTAGAGCGAATTGGCGCATCTAGACTTCGATGGTACGGGCATGTGATGAGAATGGAGCCAATTAGAACAGCCAAAATAAGTTTGGAAAGACAGTTGGATCGGAAAAGACCTCAAGGAAGATCGCGAACCCGGTGGATGGACTTGATTAAGGCTGATCTAACGACCAGAGGATGGACAGCGGATGATGTTCTCCGTGAACAGGTGTATTCGGACAGGACGAAGTGGAAGAGGCTCATTAGGAGTATCTGGGAAACTGGGACTGGAACTGTTAAATGTTGATGATGATATTCTCCGTCTGTTAAGATCCATTTTTCTCAAGAACGGCTGGAGGTATCAAGTTGAAATATAAGACAAATACTTAGATCTAAGGTGCCTTGGCGGTGTAAAAAAATTAACCTTCTAAGTCACTGAAATCAAAAGATACGGACATACGTGTCGGATATTTTGATATCCGCCAACTCACTCATAAAAATTTGATAGCTGACCTATCTGTATATAGAGGGGTCCAGAAAAATGTAGACACTCTTTGATATTAATGGAACAAAATGACATACCGTTATAATTCTTGCACGAGGGAAGGTTATTTTATATGTGATCTCCATTAGCAGCAAAACAACATCAATGCCTCTGAACTGTTGAGCGAACTACGGCTGTCAGTGTTGCCGGTGTTATAGCCGCACAGGACGCCTCAGTGGTTTCTCGTAGCTCGTTCAGTGTAGCTGACCTCTGTTGATAAATTTCATCTTTCAAGCTCCCCCATAACTAGAAGTCAAGAAATGTAATTTCTAGAGACCCTGGTGGGTACAACAGCTCTTCTTCGACCTATCCATAGTCCAGGTAGATTTTCACCCACGTAGGCTGCGAGATCTCTGTGGTAGTGAGGCGGAGCGCAATCGTGTTGCACGTAAAACCTTTCGTTTCTTAACACCTCTCGGATGGCAGGTAAAATCGATGTTTGCAGCATATGAAGGTACACCTCTCCAGTTACGGTACCTTCATGGAAAAATAGGTCAATCAAACCGCGCGATGACAGACCACATCACACGTTATCACCGGGTAGACTAACACATTTGTCCACATGAACGCAGGGATTTTCAGGAGCCCAGAACACGCAGTTATGGCGGTTTCAATGGCGCCTGGCCAGACTAGGTAACCATCCGTGCAAACTGTCCATGCGAAGCCACTGGCAGTACGCCATCGTCCAATCTGGGTCGTCCTCTTTCATAGCGTGCAGCGATCTTGGAACATACACTTTCACTTTGCAGCCTTCAGATTACGCTACCGAGCAAAACTGCAATGGTATGTCATTTTTCTGGTCGCCTGTGTATATGTTGAGCCTGGTGGTAGAGCGATGAAGCGCCTGACTGGAAACCGAGAGGTCTCGGGATCGAATCTCTGTCGGAAAAGGGAAATTTCAATTTTTGTTTTAACCTAGCCATCACTTTTCAACGACGTGAAGAGTTACAAGAAACAACACATGGTTCGCATTCAGTGTTAACCTGTAGGTCCCCTTTCCCCAGCTGGATAATTATCGTAGGTTAGGGACACGCAAGTCAGTGAAGTGGTGTCCAATAGAAAGACTTGCACCAGGCCACTGAGACACACTTAATTATTATTAAGATCTAGGTACACAATTAAGTTTGTGCGCAACCCTCTGAGCCCGAGGTCTGCTTGCTCTTGTCCAGACTGTGCCAAATTTTCTGAGTTGATTTGCACGACGCTTAGGCTTAAGTCGTATTAATATTACAAATATCAAAGCAACTCTGTTTGTTGGTATGGAGATAGCTTGACCCTGAGGAAGAACATCGTCTACAGTACTTCAGAAAGTGATAGAAGCCGAGCGGTCTAAGGCGCTGCAGTCATGGACTGTGAGGCTGGTCCCGGCGGAGGTTCGAGTCCTCCTTCGGGCATGGGTGTGTGTGTTTGTCCTTAAGATAATTTAGGTTAAGTAGTGTGTAAGCTTAGGGACTGATGACTTTAGCAGTTAAGTACCATAAGATTTCACACACATTTGAACATTTTTGAAAGTGAAAGAAATGGTCACTAAGATGGTGTCACAGAGAATGAAACTTCTTTTTTACACAGTGAAAAAGTATTAAATTTGTTGCATAATGTGCACATTGTATAATTTGTATCTATTTCAGTAGCATGATGCATAGATGCGTGCTCCTGGCCACGCCCTTCCGCACACACCGCTCGGCAGTGACGCTGCAGGTGCTGCCTCGTCATCCGTTACGGCAGTTGAGAGGTGACGAGACAGGGTGGGTGCACAACGCAAGCTGTGCGTACCTGAGGAGGCAGACACGTGAGTGTAGCTGACCTTATTACACGTACAATAATTTACTTACTCACAACCACTCATCACAACAAAAGATTCGAATATGCGAGCACAGCCACAGGTAGCAGCTAGCACAGTTATAAATATCTATTTTTAGTGATGGCATAAATCTGGACCATATCGTACTCTTACAAATGAAATTGTTTCCATTGCTACGCTATAGTTGTCTTCCATCTTTATTCAAATGTTCAACACTTAACACTGATAACTGCCAAAAGAGTTTCACATTTCATCCACATGGAAATTTGAACATACTGTTAAAAGCATCACACTTAAGAGCATTTAAAAAATTAATCGATATTTCCTAAAAAAAAAAGTATCTTACGTGTCAGCTCACCCTCATACTCGGTCTGTCACAAATTTGTGAAATTAAAAATTTTCTTGCCGTTATGTGTTGCCTAGGATTCGACAACTCGAGTTAGCCATGATCTCATTCAGTCAGAATTATAATGTGCTTGTCGTAAGTGTACACACTAAATCATAGATTCGTTCACTGAAAAAAAAAATGAAAAATTGGTCAAATGTTTCGTGAAATGATTTGGTTAAAAATAATAAATAAAATAGATTAGAGGAACATTTGATGCACTTTATAATGCATGATAATTTGAGCATCATTCAAAGGTGCATCAAATCTTTTTCTGATCTTACTTTTAAAAGATTCATTTCACATAACATTTGACCATTTTTTTCAGTTTGGTTTAATTTCCAAGTTTTGTTCAGAAAACATGATCTTATTCACACTTCATTTGATTTCCTAGTTTTTTGTTCTCGAAATGTCATGAATTTAGTACTTGATTAGAAGGAAACTAGTTCGACAGTTAAATGTCACAGCAATGTCATTTTTCATGAGCAAAACAGTTAGGCGCTGAAAAGGTAAACTTATTGCCTCCTCATTTGTCTTCCTAATGTCTGCTGTTCTCTAAATGTCCTAAATGTAGGGCTTGATTGGAAGCCTTTTCTGACAGATAGCACACCAATGCAACTTTTATGCGCGCAAAATACACTGTTCAAAAGCATTAGGGGAACACGTTTATCAAAGTACGGTGTGTTAAATCTGTTTTGATGTAGACGGTACCTGTGATCTTATTGCACGGCTTGAAATCTTCGCTTTCAGTGTAGGCAACAATTAAAATCATTCGCTATCTATTGACTTTGCTAATCATTACAGTGCTAGGCGACCCTTCAAAACGAATTGAGTACCGATGTACCAGTGTTTTCTAGTGAGGCGCACAGACGGCAACAGTCATTTGTGGACATTTTATTCAACCAAGTACATGCAATGCTACATCATGCAGTGCATGTTGCAAGGGTGGTCTGTTTGATCGAAAAAGGATAGATTTCCGGTCGTGTTTCTGCAGATGCCAATGCCGTTCCCTGTGTCATCTATAGGTTGTGGACATGCTACAGGGAGACAGGTCAGTACACAAAGCGAATTGGATAAGATCGCCGACGCATTACAATCCCACTTGAAGACCATCTGGGCACATCAGCCTGCTGCATCGTTTGGATACCGCCAGAACTGTGCAAGAAGATCACAGAAAGATCACTGGTACCGATGTGTCCGATAAGACAATAGTGAAGAGGCTACGAAACAGGATCTTACGACCCCGACGTTCAGTTCGAGTATGCCGTTTGACACGACAACATGTTGCAGCTCGCTGTCAGTTCTGCCGCTCTCATGTCAACTGGCAGCTTCGTCACTGGCGACAGGTATTATTCACAGACGACTCTGTATATCCTCTGACTCATAGTAATGGCTGTTCTCGTGTACAGAGGCCCTTGGTGAGCGGTACCTGCCAAATGTGGTCTAGGAAATAGATTTCCTAGGTCGTGGGGACGCTTCAGTGTTGATAGCCATACGAATCTTATCATTGTCCATGGACGCCTTAACGCCAGGCAGTACACTGAACACATCCAGTTGGACCATGTGGTGGCTGCTGCCCTGAATTCCTTCTAATGCCAGGGCCTATGTGACGGGTGTCTGCAAGAGTATCTTGTGAACCCTGGACGTTGAGGTAATGGATTAGACGATGGGGAGTCCCGACTAAACCCCATCGTGCGTATGTGGACAAGCTTGACAGACGTGGTCGTCCTGTTCCATCACAGACTCTCCAATAACGCTCATGGGTTCTCATTGAAGAACGGGAACGGATACCACAGGGAGACCTCTGTTGACTTATACGTAGCATGCCACATAGGGCAGAGGGCACACACATTATTAAAGCTCTTAAAATCCAATGATAGCACCCAGGATAGCGGGATCACTGATTCTTTCCACGTTGTTTTCGACACCGGCGGACATCTCAGCTCTTTCTATGTACACCATCAAGCACGCAAAGATGTTTCGTGACGTACTTAATTTTTGAAAGATAGAGGTATAATTTGGTAAAATCCCCAGTCCTCAGTCACCGCTCAATGCAATATGGCAGAAGCCCAAAACTATGTTTTGCTAATTCTTTTAAGCAGTGTAGCTAGGCATAGAAGAAATGAACTTTTTGACACTTCATTTACGTAGCTAGCAGTAGCCATTCGTAAACCATTTCAATTTTCCATCAAATTACTAATTAATTTTTTCTTAATTATACTGATTACTTTCAACCAATTAAATCTTTCTTTGCAAAACTAGACCTCACTCTGGTCAGATTAATACCCCTCCTGTCCATTTCCAGCTCTTCGTTTGGATGTGAAAATTCGGACAAAAAGCTATATACTATAATTTATATGAAGAATTGTTCTTGTCCCGCTCAAGCACCTGACCAAAGAAATAAGAAGAAGACCTGTTTTGTTTCAGGTGTGCAGTTAATATGCTGTGTTAACTACAGCAGGAACGTTATCCTTTCAGCGCTTGATTCTCCTATCAACCTTGCGTGACGCTTTTTTTTTTATCACGCTATATGTAAAGGTACTGCTAACTACAACACGACTCGTTAATGAAAAACATTTCCCAGATTTCACCCTTTTAACAGGACGATGTCACGAGATTACTTATTTCGTCCCACTTGCGCGCAGAGCTCTCGCGGACGGCGTTGACAGAATTACGCGGCGCCAGAAGCGTGACGAGGAATCAGAGGTGGTCGCTGAGAGCCGAGGGCCGGAGGGCACGCGATCGATATGCGAGCAGCAGCAGCGGCGGCCCAGTGACCTTCCCGGGTCCCAGTATTGATCCGTGAGGGGCGCCCGCCGCACCCGCCCACTCAGTGGCGTAGGACGCAGCGCTGTGGGCTGTGCTAGCTTTCTCATCAGCGTGTTTGCTCTCCAAAGCAACCTCTGCGAGTGTTAAACAAATAAGCTTTTGTCCGCCATGATGCGGTCAGTGCTTCTGTTACCGTGAAAGATATCCGACGACTTTCTTTTTGGAGTAAGTGCTCGCTTCCTTTTGCCAAGCTGTGGAACGACAAGCCTGTTTCCCGATTTGGATTCGGTCGGAAAAACGCAAAGCGCTCCGACTTACAAGAGAATTACCCTATCAGTTGTGGCTTTTTATTTTAATCTCCAGCCACTGTTAAACATCTCTTCTGACCGTCATCATCTGTACATTTTCGCATTCAGCGTTTCTACCAGTTCTGAAACCAAGTAATTTAAAACTGATTACATCATCTTCCTCTTGGTCGCCCTATCCTTCTCTTACCGTTTCGTCTGTAGTCATAGATTTTCGTTGGTATCCGTCGTCGATTCATATGCAGCAGATACTCAGCCAACTTTTATCTACATTGTTGAATTTTTGATACAGTTCCTAGAATATGTAGCTACTCTCTTGTCCAACTGTTTCTCTTATGATCGTATAATTTGTATCCTGCCAAACGTTTTAGAGGTCTCATTTCTGCTGCTTCAGTTCTCTGCAGTTGTTTGGGCGTTAAGTCTACACTTCAGATCGGTAGAGTAATACAGGTGCAGTATTATTATTATAGCAATTAAGTACTTTTCTGATTTTTTTAAAGCAGAGTTCTCTTAGTGGCACCTAGCATGTGTGAGTACCTACGTAACATCTTTCCAGGATCGCTATCATATCCATAAGAGATATCGCAACCCAGTTAGTTGAATATGTGGACATTCATTATCCGCCAATATCGGGCAAGCTACCAGAACAGGAATACGCGTAATGGATGTGCAGGTTGTAGACATGTGGTTGACGAAACATGGAAGTTTGTGACTGGCCATGAAGAGTGGTCGGATAGCCTAATGGGAGCTTGCATGGTAGCTCAGCGTGTTCTGCTGCAGTCTGTAATAAAAATAAAAAAAGAAAAAAAAAAGCTGAGCGAAGCATTCAACGATGAACTTGAAAGGGTGTCATGTGACGTCGGCCTAGACCAAATGCCGAAAAAAAAAAAAAACCTGAATGGTGGAGCAACCGCTTGCGATAAGCGCGAAATCCGGGTTCCAGTCCTGGTCCGGCACAAATTTTCATTTTCGTCATTCCATTACACAACTGATAATTTTTCATACTCGTAACTGCAGATACATTTCACGTGAGATGTTCTTTTCCACAAAAGGCCGTAACTTTAGTTTTCTTCGCTGATATGTTTAAATAGTTACGAGGGTTGGAACTTAAATAGTGGCAACTATTTATTCACAACCGATACAAAAGAGTTACATGTTTGTTACGTATTTGCACCTGTTACTGTCCTTCAAAGTAGTCACCAGCGTTGTGTAGAACCCGTTGCCAGCGATGTGGAAGGCGTAGTATACCGTTAGCAGAGCCTGTTCTGTTGATGGTGCGAATGGAGTGGTCTATAGTTATGGTGATTCTCGTGTACGACTGAGATGGTGTTATCCTAACGCATTACTTCCTCCATGGCAGATCGTCAATGCACAGTATTACTGTTAGTTTTTGGAGCGACACCTGCGACCAGCTTTGCGAAAGAAGCGGCGACACTTTCTGCGCAACGCACCCATCATTTTGCACGATAATGCGCGGGCGCATACAGCGCAAGCTGTGGCTGCTCTGTTCGGTGATGGACTGGGAAGTACTGTACCATGCACCATACTCCCCAGAATTAAGTCCTTGTAACTCCGATTTGATTCCGAAAATGAAGGAACCACTTGGTGGCATTCGCCACAGAACTGTTCCAGATATTCGACAGGCAGTAGACTGTTCCATTCACACCATAAACAGAACAGGCTCTTCTAACGGTATACTACGCCTTGCACATTGCTGGCAACGGGTTCTACACAACGCTGGTTGTTGGACAGTAACAGGTGCAAACATGTAACTCTTTTGAATCGGTTGTGAATAAATAGTTGCCACTTTTTAAGATCCAACCCTCGTATATTGTAAGCATCATGCATCTTGTTGGAAGTTGTCTTCTGTATACGCCTGTATTGCCCGGCCATCTGCTAAAAGGAGTGAGTTACTTACTTAACCAAAGACTGCGATTCATTGGCAGAACACTTAGAAGGTGCAATAGGCCTACTAAAGAGACTGCTTACACCACGCTTGTCCACCCTATTCTGGAGTATCACTGTGCGGTGTGGGATCAGCATCGGGTGGGACTGACGGATGACATCGAAAAAGTTCAAAGTAGGGCAGCTCGTTTTGTATTATCGCGGAATAGGGGAGATAGTACACAGACATGATACGTGAATTGGAGTGGCAATCATTAAAACAAAGGCACTTTTCGTTGCGACGGGATCTTCTCATGAAATTTCAATCACCAGTTTTATCCTTCGATTGCGGAAACATTCTGTTGGAACCCACCTACATAGGTAGAAATAATCATCATGATAAAATAAGAGAAATCAGGACTCGCAGAGAAAAATTTAAGTGCTCGTTTTTCCCGCGCGGCGTTCGAGAGTGGAACGGTAGAGAGACAGCATGAAGGTGGTTCTTTGAATCCTCTGCCAGGCACTTTATTGTGAATAGCAGAGTAATCACGTAGATGAAGATATAGAAATATTTTACAGCTCGATGGATAGCAGTCTTCCATTTTTGTTTGACGTTTACTGAAAATCTTTTTCAACATAGAATTATACAGCCAACAGGTTGCATAGCTGCTTTAAATTCTGACCATTGCTTTCTCGCAATGTAGTTTTTACGGTTTATAGAAATTTCATTCTGAAGCCGCCGCCCTTAGTAGATGTCGAAACCTAGGACAGTGCACAAAACAGTTATTAGCAACCGATTGGATAATCCTACGTTGAAACTAGTATACGGTTGCTGAGTAACAGTCATGTTTAAAACTGTTTATTGACAATATCATTTACATATATCTTAAACAGCGTGGGCGATGAAGGACATCCTTGTCTGACTCCTTGTGCGATTGGAGTTAGGCATCTTCGCCTGTTCCGAAACCAAAACAAGAGAAAACAACATTTTGCTGACGACACTGACAGTCCAATAAAACAAGCGTTGCCATCCGGAGATGGGCATAATAGCCTGAAATCAGCCATAGCACTGAACTAAATCCGATGAAAGCTGATACAAAGTGAATGGATGCAGCCCTCCTCGACAACGTGTATCACAGTGCCTCGCTAAGCGTGGCAGTGGATCTGACAATGGAGTGGTATCTCACAGGAACAGAATCAAATCTTCCAAATTACTTGAGGCGAATGTTCATATGGATCCACTCTGCCAATCTGTATGCCTCTGTGCTCTCCGTGTTCGCCATGCTACAGTTTGCTTACTTCAAAGCCGTACATGGCGCACATGGAACTCATTAGGACGTCCTGTTACGTCTGATTTGTAGACCAACAATATTTCAAGCCGTCATGGAACTGCAACGTCTGTGCAACTCAAAACGTACGTTTTTTTACAAGATAGTCTGTGACACCGCGACGGTGTCGTAATGAGGACCGGATTGTGCATCTACGTCGATATCTACATGACTACTCCGTAAGTCACACTTGAGTATTTGTCGCTATTTTTCTGGCGTTCCACTCTAGAATAACGCATGAGAAGAATAACCTAAATCTTTCCGTATGAACTATGATTTCTCTAATTTTATTGCAATGATCATTTCTCCCTATGCAGATGAGTGTCAACAAAATACTTTTGCAACCGGAGGAAAAAGTTGGTGAGTGAAATTTCGTGAAAAGAGCTCACTTGAACTAAAAACGTCTTTCTTTTAATGGTTGCCACGCAAACTCTATTATCATATCCGTCACACTCCCTCCCCTATTTCATGATAATAATAAAAAAAACGAACTGCCCTTCTTTGAACCTTTTCGATGTCCTGTGTCAACCCTACACGGTAAAGATCATATACCGAGTAGCAGTACTCCACAAGAGAACGGACAAGCGTGGTACAGACAGTCTCTTTAGTAAGTCTGTTACATTTCTTAAGCACTCACCCAATAAAACGTACAGTTTGGTTCGTCTTCCCACATTTTCTAGGTGATGCTTCGAATTTTACTATAATTCCTAAGTAATTAGTTGACTCGACAACCTTTACATTTGTGTGATTTACCTGCAACCGAAATTTAAAGGAACTTTTTTTAGTACTACTTATGCGGAGGACCTCAACTTTTTTTATTGTTTGAGATCAATTGCCGCTTTTCGCACCATGCAGATATCTTGTCTACATCATTTTGCAATTCGTTTAGAAGTTTTGATGATATTACTAGATGATGAACGACAGAATTATCGGCAAATGATCTACTCAGATCGTCTCCTAAATCGTTTCTATAGAATAAGGAAAGGAGAGATCCTATAACACTTCTTTGGGTAATTCAGTACGTCACTTCGGTTTCGCAAGACGACTTCCCATCAATTATTACAATGTGATCTTTCTGGCAGAAAATCACGAATCCAGTCGCACAACTGACGCGATATTCCTTAGTCACACAATCTATTAGAAGTCACTTCTGAGGAACTGCGTGAAAAGCCTTAAAAATGTAGAAATATGGAGCCTAGCACAAATTCAAACTACCATTTGTGCATGTGGGAATTATCAATTTACTTGTGAACACAGCTTACAACGAAAACCCAACGAGAAACTGGGTTCACTTCACTTGCTACTTACGGGAGAGGTGAAAGTAGACTACGAAGGTGCTGGAAACCAACAGCCACGCTTCAGTGGAGCGGATAACATTTAAAGACAGCCTGCGTTCTGGCAGCGAGCGTCTGAAATGACTGTTGTGCAAACCCAGCCGCATTTATGGTTCCGAAGCGAATGGTCAGTGGCTACTGCTTATGTTAACGATGATGCCTCAGAAGAAAACTCATTTTGCACGAAACTAGATCCACAGTGACGGACCGTTTCCGATGAGGTCCATTTCCTGCTTAATCCAATCTATAGATTGACGATCCCAACGAGAGACACCAGTTAAAAGCGTTCTATAATCAATGCCTGCCATAAACTAGCTGCTAGTGACGGCATTGTTATCTGGAAAAGCTGCGGCATTCGTCACGGGATTGTTCGGTCAGCGCGCGTGTTTTACACAATCGCTCAACTCCAGGGAGAGACCCTATAATAAAGGCGTTGTGCATTGAGAAAAAGCCTTATTATCGCTTTCTGGCACTGCTACAGTTCTCTGTGACTGGTAGAATGGCCACCAGATTGCATTAGTGTTGTTCCTGTTTAGTTTTGTTACTAGGCCTGGAAGTGTACAAAAGGGCCGTGAACAGCATCAGATGTTGAGTAGACGCGTAGATGCCGTGTACTAGTATAAGACAGCATTATCAGCACCTGACAGAGTTTAAAAGGGGTGTCATTGTGGCTCTACGTTTGGCCGGCTGATCGCGTTGTGCAGTATCCTGGTTTGTGGGGCATCTGGATGGACAGAGGGCTGATGATGGACTGCAGGGGAGCACACTTGTAGTCAATGCTCGCCCCGACCATATCTGATCACCAAAAGGGAGGCTCGCCATATTGTGCACCAAGCACGTCGTAACCCCTCCACGTATTAAACTGACATCCAGGAGTACCCAACAACATTCTGTGTCGTTCCGCACCATTGGTCGGAGATCAGAAGCAGCCTGGCCACGGAATTACCACCACCTGCGTAGGCTGCCGTTAACACAACACAGACGGCCGCGTTTGGAGTAGTGCAACGACCAGGAAGCAAGGACTGCTGATGACTGACGTCGCATTGTGTTCAGCGATGAATCAGAGCTCTGCAATACCATGGGTGACCATCGCCGTTGAGTATGACGGTGGTGTGAGGAGAGGACATTCTTCCGGAGAGAGACAGTGGTGTTAGTCCTGACGTCATGGTGTGGAGTAGGGCTGTCGATAAAGTATCGATATACAGAAATTTTTTCACATTAATATCTATATATATCGGCAATGTTTTTTCACTGATATATCAATATTTAAATGGCAATATCTAGTACTTATATTTTTATTTTATGTTATATATTTTTCACAATTTTCGGTAAATACTTGAAACTGTTCTTTTGAAATTGTAATAGAACACAATTTTACTTTCACTGTGTGAAGGAGTCTTACTACTTTTTGATCTTCCATCACGTCCAGTCTTTCTCTTTCACTGTGTGAAGTAAGTATAGATGGCACAAAGAAGAAGTCCGATTGCACTGGGGGTGGTGGTGAATGGAATCATAACCGACGTGAAGAAATAGAACACACCAATTTTTAACGCAACTGGTGTGCTGTTTCTTCACATCGAAATTCTTCAAAAACAGGTGCTGAAACTGAAGAACAAAACTCTAAAATGACAAAACTGGTATCTACGGTGGGCGTAGGCCTATAAGGGAAACGCAACGCTGTCGGCGCTCAGCGCTACCAACAGAAACCGCAACGTTTAACTTCACCACGCAATGTTGACACTAAGACTGCTAGTTCGCTGACGTTTGCAGAAATGAAAACGCCAGGGAAGTCGACATGAAGTGTTCCAGACAAATCCGATATGTGACGAAACAGAACAACGGACCCATTCGACACCTTTTATTGAGCCAATTAGAAGCAGTTACCATTGTTAGCAAAGTGGTTATTGCCGAGCATGAACGTGCTTTGTTTTCATTTTAGTTCTTGCTCTAAGGAGGATAACCAGGTTTTTAGCTTGCTGATGTATAGAATATCTAATAATAAACCAATACTTAAATATACAGCTCTGAAACTAACAGCATCTTTACAATGTGCAGCCACATTGCCGGTACGTCGATATTCTTACGTGCGAAATATCGATTAATCTTTCCGACAGGTCTATGTCCGATAGCGGCATTTTATTAAATATCGATGTATTGGAGTCCCCATATTTTTAATGTGGAGAGAGATCGCGTACGAGATCAGATCACGGCTGGTGGAGATCGAAGGAAGACATCTGGCACCCTCGGTGTGTTTCCATTCCTGCAACAGTATCGTGGCGTCATTTTTCAAGAGTACAATGTTCGTCCAGACGTGGCACCTGTCTATGAACTGCCTGCGTGATGTCAAGCTACTCTCGTTGCCATCAACATTCCCAGATCCGTCCCTGGTGGAATATATGTGGGGCCAGCTCGGACGTAAACTGTGTTCTAGTGCCAGTATCCAAGGCATTAAGGACCAGTTACGACAGCTGCTGCCCCCTTGCCTCAGGAAGAAATACAACAGCTTGTAAGTAGGCTGTTTATGTTTTCTTATTGGCAACGTTACGTAGCGCTCTGTATGAAAATCACTGGCTGTGCTGTGTGCAGTCTGTGGCTAGTTTGCATTGTTGTCTGCCATTGTAGTGTTGGGCAGCTGGATGTGAACAGCGCGTAGCGTTGCGCAGTTGGAGGTGAGCCGCCAGCAGTTGTGGATGTGGGGAGAGAAATGGCGGAGTTTGGAAATTTGTAAGACTGGATGTCAAGAACTGCTATATATATATTATGACTATTAAGGTAAATACATCATTTGTTCTCTATCAAAATCTTTCATTTGCTAACTATGCCTATCAGTAGTTAGTGCCTTCTGTAGTTTGAATCTTTTATTTAGCTGGCAGTAGTGGCGCTCGCTGTATTGCAGTAGTTCGAGTAACCAAGATTTTTGTGAGGTAAGTGATTTGTGAAACGCATAGGTTAATGTTAGTCAGGGCCATTTTTTTGTAGGGGTTTTTGAAAGTCAGATTGCGTTGCGCTAAAAATATTGTGTGTCAGTTTAAGGACAATCACGTATATAATTTTTCAAAAGGGGACGTTTCATATGTCGACCCTTAGCCGAGAATACCTCACTGGAATCTTCTGATTTTTTCTTGTAGTTTGTGTAATTAGTGTAGCTTTTGTTTATTGCTAGCGCGTAATTATAGAGAGAATTTCCTTTGTAGTTGTAGTTTTTCATTGTTGTACAGTAAAACAGTTGTGGCATGCACATAGATTTGCAGCAAGTATTTCGCAGCTGCGCTTGCAATTATCTAGATATTATTTTCAGTGCTATGTTATGTGTTCTCTTATTTTTGCTCTTCAAATTGTGTTTTTCTGTGTTGTCGTGTGAAATATTGTGACAATAATGGCGTGTGAAAAACGTAATACTAGCCTCCAAAGTAAACTGAGAAATGACAGTGAAGACGAAAGCAGTGTGTTAGCGCCACCGTGTAATGAATTAACTAATGTTCAACATAGTAATTTGGTAATTGTGCATAGGGAAATAGAGCGGGCGGCAAAAAATGGCGTAGGCAGTGAAACAATTAATGAACAGGGAAGCATTATCGATCGATCGGTCGGCATTAGCTCGCCTCAGGAATCCGAAATGACAGGACACAATTTTGCAAATACTGTAGATTCAGGTTTTGCGTCCTCAACGTTTTCTTAAATAAGTCAAGACACATTTTCTACTTGTCAAAATGTGAATGTTGCCGGTGCAAATGCACTGCCGAAAAGCGTAGAGGAACAGCTTCCAGACACTAATGCATTGTTATTACAGCTAATACAACAAATGGAACAAAATCAGAGACAAACACAGCAAAAGCTTCAAAAGTTAGACATAATGGAACAAAATCTTCAAAAGTTAGACACAATGGAAGAACACCAGAGACAAACACAGCAACAGACGCAATGGAACAAAATCTACACACCACGCTTGAACAAACACGTGAAGATTTAACTACTGAGTTACATAAAATCGAATCGAAATGTCAAAAAGTCTGTAACGACGTAAAAACACAAATTTGTGAGCATTTCCAACCTATTTCTTTGCGTCATGAAAATGCATTAGGAGAATCACGAAGCAGCCATAAAATAACTGCAAACTATTGTTCATGAAAATCATGAGACCTTGCAAGCTAAAATTGACTCAGTTGCATCTACCGATTCGGTTACGCAACTTGCAGAAACTCAGGAAAACTTAAAGGACTCAGTAGAAAGACACATGGAGGAAATTAGTTCATTATCAGAGAAAGTAGTTGAACTTTCGGATCAGCTAAATAATTTATCTACGAAGGTAGGTGACAATCTGAATGACACAAAACCGGTAGTCTTTAATGACACAGAAGAGTACGAACAAATTAGGAAATTCAAACAAAATCAGAATCAAATTAATACGCAACACCAAAGAGAAATCCGGGAAGTACAGTATCAGCTGACACAAGTAATACAAAAATTACATATTTCAGAGGACACTCGCGCTCCAACACGGGAAGAGGGACTTAGAAATATGGAACAACCCCAAAATAATAACACAGGACACTTCAGAAATTATGAAAGAAATTGGCAAGGCACACCGAATTTTGAGATGGAACCACCGAAAGGAAGTAACAATGAGCGATGTGCGACTCGCCGACACGATGATTTTGACTATAAGCTGTTCATTACGACACGTAAATTCAAAACATTTAAGAATTCTGGCAACGACATTCATCCACGAGCATGGCTCCATCAATTCTCTCAATGTTTTCCTCCCAACTGGTCATTAGAGCACAGATTAGAATTTATGTGTGGCTAATTAGAGAATGATCCAGCTGTAAGAATGCGATCGGTCATTCACGATTGTCACAGTGAAGGAGAATTTTACCATGCCTTCCTCTCAGCATATTGGTCTCAAGCTACGCAAGACCGAGTAAAACATAGCATCATGATGATGAAACACTTTGAACAATCTAAATTTTCCAGTCTTGTCAAATATTTTGAAGACATGTTGCACAAGAATCAATACCTGTCAAACCCATACAGCCCTTCATAACTCATCCTCATTGGCTTAATGAAATTGCCTGAACATTTAAGAAATATTATTTTGGCAGGACGTTGCAAAGACGACACTGAAGCTTTTCGGGGACTCTTACAAGAATTAGAAAATGACACAGTCACGGGATGCGAAAACGGGAAAACAATCACTACAGGTCACATCCGTCACAATTCCGTGATGACAGAAACAATAACTGGACACGACAAGGCTATCCTCACAACACAAATCGTGACCAAAACAGACACCACACGTATAACAACCATTGGCAGAATAATAGTTACAGAGAAAGATCGCACTTTCGTAGTAATGAATATGACAGAGATAATCATAGAAACAGACAATATGGCAACCAGAACAATTATTATCACGGGAGACAGAATAACTTCAGACGCAACGGACCACTGTGCAGTGATAATTCAGGGAGAAATTCTCCATCATTTAACCGACAAGAAAGAAACTACAGGAACTACCGACATAACGACAGACGATATAATCATAACGACAGACCTGAATTTCATCAGAACTGGCGAGATTCAAACAGAGCAGGGCACTCTCGACAAGGTGAATTTGTAGAAGTTAGATCTCCTAATCCCAATAACGACGCGCGCCAACAAAGAGACAGACAGTGACTCGCACCGCAGGCAGCCACGTGCGCCCACTGGCTCCGAGAAAAATAACATAAGACGCTAGCCTTGAGAAAAATTTTAACATTCCTTACCGACGTATACAACATGATAATTGCGTCGAAGTTGAAACACTGTGTACTAGGAAGAGTAAAGGTTTACACCACATTTTACATGTAAAACCGTTTATTGAAAGATAATCTGCTTTTTAACTTTGTCTTTGCCATAAAACTTTTCACTTCACATTTCTAGTATGCATTGTCAGACTTAGAAGCTGTTAACATGCAGCAATGTTTGAAGTTAAATATCCAGTCATGAACCAAGAGAACTTATTTAAACAGAAATTACGAATTCATTGTTATAGTGAACAGACGTCACAGTGTTATTGTGTGTGTACATTCTCACTTGTTAGTTGCACGATTATGTAACGACTATAAGGCTTACATACTTGGGACATATACTGGTACTGCTAATGAGATTTTAATGCAACATTTTGGTTTACTTGAAACTACATTCTGGATTTAAAGTACTTTCAGTGAGATACCAGATGGCATAGTGGTTAGTTTATGTGACAGCTACACGATTTTATCACGACGCTACTAATGAGTGACAATTTACAATGATGCTTTTGCAGTGTTTCTGTTTTATATCTGCACAGTTTTCTGTTTTATTCTGGAAAGTAAAACATGTTTTAGTAGTAACTTTTGTGGTATAGCTACAATGAGACAGCCTTTTCCGTAGCACAACAATACGTTACAGTACAGTACTTTCTTCATCACAATAATAAGCGTAATAACTACAATATCTATACACAAAGCATTTCACTTCTGTTTATCATGAGGTAAGTACATTGACTTCTGCAGAACTTAGCTTTCGGAGGACGATAACTAAGAGACTTCCACAGAGATTATCTTACAACATGACACACAGTTTAGCGCTACAGTAAACGTATTTGAGTGATTAATTTCGCACTTAAAACATTTATTTTTTTAAGATATTTGAAGTACAATGATACAAGGGTTTTCCGTGATACATTTCATTCCATTGCTGTAATCTGTAACACCTGAGGGTATAATTACATTAATCCTCAGGGGGGTACACGCTTACTTTGTGTACCATGTGTGTGGCAAGCACAAGGATCCCTAGCTAATATGGTATTTGCTTATACAACTTTACACATCAGTACCATATTTCTCCAACGCAGAATTACACAGCTATCTGATTATTTAACAGAGAAACAAAAATTTTTTTTTATATCAGTGACATGTTTACGCAATTACACAGTTGGATGATATCACACTTACGAAATTGTATTTTGTCTGTACTTTGTGAACTGTTCATATCTTTTTTGGAACCATTGTGATACTCTGAGAGCTTTGAATGATGTATTTGGTATGGGATCACGATTTTTTAAGTACGTTTGAGGCAGATGACACTTTTGACATGAGCAGAGAATTTTTTTAGGTTTTGAAATTATTGGAGGAAGCTACGTCGTTTTTGAGATTTGACTGAGGTGTTATGATGTTATTTTTATGATGACGATGTGTATTATGCTGCTGAGGTATGTTTATGGTCAGTAAGCTGATGCTATATGAGTTATTTGATTATGCTACGTGTGTTATGATGAAATATTGAAGAAGTGTCGACGAATAAGTTAAGGAATAATGAGTAGTGGTTAGGGACTCTGGTTTGTGAAAAAGGTTGTTGGAAACCAAGAATCGTACTTTAAGAGTTATGAAATGTATGTAAATATGTGAATGTATTACAATGCCGACAAAAATTTTTTGGACTCCGTTATATCAATAGGATTTTGTTTCTACAGATTTGTAACGCAAATTCTTGACCTGTGAAATATTTTTATATGAGACTGTCACTGTAGTGGAAACTGCTGTCATAAATATTTCCGTAAGAAAGTTAAGTGACCACCTGCACGTAATGCGTCGTGGGCACCCTGCTGTGTCAGACGCCTGGAGAAAAAGCCATTAGTGTGTGCCATTTCAGAGGCATAGGTAGAAAAAAAAAGGGAGGTCATTACCCTCGCTATTGACATTCCTTTGTAGAAAGCATCGCAAATATGACACGCTCAAACTTGAAAACATATGATCATACTGTGGAGCTCTTAATTTATGATATTTACTAAAATGCCGAATGAAATGATGAGAAACATTTCACAGCTATTGTCTTGCTAGTTGAGAGAAATGCCATATGGCTTGCTTTATGTATTTATTTACTCATTTTGTTTAATATCTAGTTTCTAGCTGCACTGGAGCATTGGTTAAAATATAATTTTATAGATGTACTAATATAAATATTTTCTGTCTACAGATCCAGTAAATACTAATTTTATAATACACTTCCCAAAAAAAACGAAGGAGTATAAAAAGACATTTCCCTTCACAGGAATTGCATACGGAATTTTCTTTTCAACTACTTGGTAATTTTTTTGGTAGAATAACTTCTTGTGGTGCACCACTTTAATTGCATAGACATTAAGATGTGAATATACATTTCCCTTGTCTGCATTGTTGTCTTTAATGTAATATTATTTCTGCTTGAGCTATGTCATGTTTAGATATAAGTTATTTCATTTGCTGCTGCTGTTTGCCAGGCATAGTGTTACTGAATTTGACTGTGTTACTCTGCTAAGCCAGTTTACTACTGATTTATTTTTCTTGTTTGCTGCTCATTGCCTTATATTAGTTGTAATATTGTTGCTTACTTTGCCAATTTGTATTTTTCTATCATTGTTGTTTGTGTTAATTGTTTTGTGCTGTTGCATTGCCTCGTTCCTTAGTTTAGCATCTGAGCTCAGTAGATTTAAGTTAGCTTAAGATGGGGTAGGCTATATGAGAGACCGAGTTGTGATGAATTGGAAGAAATGCATTGAGAAGCTATAAGAAAATGGTTTGGCCAAAAAAGTATTTTGAAATAGGATATGAACCAAAAAAGTAAGGTTTAGGGACAACAGGTTTAGGTAGGATTTTCTTGGAAATAAATGATGAGGTAAGATAATGGTAAATAAATAATGAGGTAAGAAATGTGTGAACATATAAATACAGAAAGCATGCTTGGATAGAATTTTTTTGGTGGAAACAAATGTTTAAATAAGAGGAAAGATACATGGAATGAAGTTTTGGGGTGGACTGCAGTACCAAATGTCACACTGAAAACAAACCCTGTCCTGTATTTTTGTGTTATTACACTATGTGAATTTGTGTTTTTCCTGTCTTAATGTGTTTAGCTAATAAGAGTTATGTTGTAGAATTTTTCTATGTGTTGTTGTTGTGGTCTTCAGTCCTGAGACTGGTTTGATGCAGCTCTCCATGCTACTCTATCCTGTGCAAGCTTTTTCATCTCCCTGTACCTACTGCAACCTACATCCTTCTGAATCTGCTTAGTGTATTCATCTCTTGGTCTCCCTCTACGATTTTTACCCTCCACACTGCCCTCCAATACTAAATTGGTGATCCCTTGATGCCTCAGAACATGTCCTACCAACCGATCCCTTCTTCTGGTCAAGTTGTGCCACAAACTTCTCTTCTCCCCAATCCTATTCAATACTTTCTCATTAGTTATGTGATCTACCCATCTAATCTTCAGCATTCTTCTGTAGCACCACATTTCGAAAGTTTCTATTCTCTTCTTGTCCAAACTATTTATCGTCCATGTTTCACTTCCATACATGGCTACACTCCATACGAATACTTTCAGAAATGACTTCCTGACACTTAAATCTATACTCGATGTTAACAAATTTCTCTTCTTCAGAAACGCTTTCCTTGCCATTGCCAGCCTACATTTTATATCCTCTGTACTTCGACCATCATCAGTTATTTTGCTCCCCAAATAGCAAAACTCCTTTACTACTTTAAGTGTCTCATTTCCTAATCTAATTCCCTCAGCATCACCCGACTTGATTAGACTACATTCCATTATCCTTGTTTTGCTTTTGTTGATGTTCATCTTATATCCTCCTTTGAAGACACTGTCCATTCCATTCAACTGCTCTTCCAAGTCCTTTGCTGTCTCTGACAGAATTACAATGTCATCGGCGAACCTCAAGGTTTTTATTTCTTCTCCATGAATTTTAATACCTACTCCGAATTTTTCTTTTGTTTCCTTTACTGCTTGCTCAATATACAGGTTGAACAACATCGGGGAGAGGCTACAACCCTGTCTTACTCCCTTCCCAACCACTGCTTCCCTTTCATGTCCCTCGACTCTTATAACTGCCATCTGGTTTCTGTACAAATTGTAAATAGCCTTTCGCCCCCTGTATTTTACCCCTGCCACCTTTAGAATTTGAAAGAGAGTATTCCAGTCAACATTGTCAAAAGCTTTCTCTAAGTCTACAAATGCTAGAAACGTAGGTTTGCCTTTCCTTAATCTTTCTTCTAAGATAAGTCGTAAGGTCAGTATTGTCTCACGTGTTCCAGTGTTTCTACGGAATCCAAACTGATCTTCCCCGAGGTTGGCTTCTACTAGTTTTTCCATTCGTCTGTAAAGAATTCGTGTTAGTATTTTGCAGCTGTGACTTATTAAGCTGATAGTTCGGTAATTTTCACATCTGTCAACACCTGCTTTCTTTGGGATTGGAATTATTATATTCTTCTTGAAGTCTGAGGGTATTTCGCCTGTTTCATACATCTTGCTCACCAGATGGTAGAGTTTTGTCAGGACTGGCTCTCCCACGGCCGTCAGTAGTTCCAATGGAATATTGTCTACTCCGGGGGCCTTGTTTCGACTCAGGTCTTTCAGTGCTCTGTCAAACTCTTCACGCACTATCATATCTCCCATTTCATCTTCATCTACATCCTCTTCCATTTCCATAATATTGTCCTCAAGTACATCGCCCTTGTATAGACCCTCTATATACTCCTTCCACCTTTCTGCTTTCCCTTCTTTGCTTAGAACTGGGTTTCCATCTGAGCTCTTGATATTCATACAAGTCGTTCTCTTATCTCCAAAGGTCTCTTTAATTTTCCTGTAGGCGGTATCTATCTTACCCCTAGTGAGATAGGCCTCTACATCCTTACATTTGTCCTCTAGCCATCCCTGCTTAGCCATTTTGCACTTCCTGTCGATCTCATTTTTGAGACGTTTGTATTCCTTTTTGCCTGTTTCACTTACTGCATTTTTATATTTTCTCCTTTCATCAATTAAATTCAATATTTCTTCTGTTACCCAAGGATTTCTACTAGCCCTCGTCTTTTTACCTACTTGATCCACTGCTGCCTTCACTACTTCATCCCTCAAAGCTACCCATTCTTCTTCTACTGTATTTATTTCCCCCATTCCTGTCAATTGCTCCCTTATGCTCTTCCTGAATCTCTGTACAACCTCTGGTTCTTTTAGTTTATCCAGGTCCCATCTCCTTCAATTCCCACCTTTTTGCAGTTTCTTCAGTTTTAATCTACAGGTCATAACCAATAGATTGTGGTCAGAGTCCACATCTGCCCCTGGAAATGTCTTACAATTTAAAACCTGGTTCCTAAATCTCTGTCTTACCATTATATAATCTATCTGATACCTTTTAGTATCTCCAGGGTTCTTCCATGTATACAACCTTCTTTCATGATTCTTAAACCAAGTGTTAGTTATGATTATGTTGTGCTCTGTGCAAAATTCGACCAGGCGGCTTCCTCTTTCATTTCTGTCCCCCAATCCATATTCACCTACTACGTTTCCTTCTCTCCCTTTTCCTACACTCGAATTCCAGTCACCCATGACTATTAAATTTTCGTCTCCCTTCACAATCTGAATAATTTCTTTTATTTCATCATACATTTCTTCAATTTCTTCGTCATCTGCAGAACTAGTTGGCATATAAACTTGTACTACTGTAGTAGGCGTGGGCTTCGTATCTATCTTGGCCACAATAATGCGTTCACTATGCTGTTTGTAGTAGCTTACCCACATTCCTATTTTCCTATTCATTATTAAACCTACTCCTGCATTACCCCTATTTGATTTTGTGTTTATAACCCTGTAGTTACCTGACCAGAAGTCTTGTTCCTCCTGCCACCGAACTTCACTAATTCCCACTATATCTAACTTCAACCTATCCATTTCCCTTTTTAAATTTTCTAACCTACCTGCCCGATTAAGGGATCTGACATTCCACGCTCCGATCCGTAGAACGCCAGTTTTCTTTCTCCTGATAACGACATCCTCTTGAGTAGTCCCCGCCCGGAGATCCGAATGTGGGACTATTTTACCTGCGGAATATTTTACCCAAGAGGACGCCATCATCATGTAATCATACAGTAAAGCTGCATGCCCTCGGGAAAAATTACGGCTGTAGTTTCCCCTTGCTTTCAGCCGTTCGCAGTACCAGCACAGCAAGGCCGTTTTGGTTATTGTTACAAGGCCAGATCAGTCAATCATCCAGACTGTTGCCCTTGCAACTACTGAAAAGGCTGCTGCCCCTCTTCAGGAACCACTCGTTTGTCTGGCCTCTCAACAGATACCCCTCCGTTGTGGTTGCACCTACGGTACGGCTATCTGTATCGCTGAGGCACGCAAGCCTCCCCACCAACGGCAAGGTCCATGGTTCATGGGGGGGAATTTTTCTAATAATATATTATTTACTTTGTAAAGATGTTATACATTATTAATTCTGTTCTGTTTTAATGCTCATGTGTGAAGTTGATGTTTCAATAATTATTCTGATCTTTTATGTATTTACTTATGTCATAATTGCTGTAACGCTGATGTATATGTTTATTTCCATTCTTTTGTAATGCCCCTATTACTACAAATGTTATCTGTATTATTATGTTTTTAATGATGTATTTTGTACCTTTGTTATTGTATTCTTATGTTATAAAATTGTAATTGACACCAGTTCATCAAATTAAGTAACTTGTAAGTTACATTTCACTGCACACGTTTCTGTTGGTCATAGTATATGGACAATATGTGAGAAGTAGGGACTGTTAGTGTCTGCACGTGTGTTAATAATTCAGCAAGGGACTGGATAACAGCATTGCTGGTTCTAAGGACAATTTCAAAAACTTTGTGAGTGCACAACTGGTGGTTTATGGACTTGCTATATTGTCTGCAAGACTCTTCGATGGTGATTGTGCACCTGCACAGTTGCAACAGATGGCTGCTGGCCGTCTCTACAAGGACTACAGTGGGTCTGCATCTTTGATGGCCCACCATTACCATTATTTCTACCAGGACTGCAGTGGGTCTGCACCTCTGGTGGCCCACCAATACCGTAATCTCTACCAGGACTACAGTGGGTCTACTCTGTGATGACCTATGTACCAATATTCTTCAAAACTTCGACTGACTCTGCGGTGGGTTTGCTCTGTTGTGGACCAATACCCGTCTGCATGTCAAGAGTCAGAACTGTCTTTCCGTTGGAAGGACAACACTACTCCTTCAAGATTGCATGGAAATCCACTACTTCCGTGTGCATTTTCTTTTACTGCTCAGACTTTGAGAAAAACACTGCAATGTTACTGTGATGAATGATCAGGACTGTCCCTATGGACTGTGAGAAAATTTTAGCTTTTGACCAACATTGTATCCATAAGTGTGTGCCTTTGATTTCTTTGTTATTGTAATTATGAAAAATTTTATCAAATCATTATTGGCCACTGCCCAAAACAATTTGTAAATTTTTTTGTGGGGAGCATGGGGGCTATGTAAGTAGGCTGTTTATGTTTTCTTATTGGCAACGTTACGTAGCGCTCTGTATGAAAATCACTGGCTGTGCTGTGAGCAGTCTGTGGCTAGTTTGCATTGTTGTCTGCCATTGTAGTGTTGGGCAGCTGGATGTGAACAGCGCGTAGCATTGTGCAGTTGGAGGTGAGCCGCCAGCAGTGGTGGATGTGGGGAGAGAGATGGCGGAGTTTTGAAATTTGTAAGACTGGATGTCATGAACAGCTATATATATTATGACTATTAAGGTAAATACATAATTTGTTTTCTATCAAAATCTTTCATTTGCTAACTATGCCTATCAGTAGTTAGTGCCTTCCGTAGTTTGAATCTTTTATTTAGCTGGCAGTAGTGGCGCTCGCTGTATTGCAGTAGTTCGAGTAACCAAGATTTTTGTGAGGTAAGTGATTTGTGAAATGCATAGGTTAATGTTAGTCAGGGCCATTTTTTTGCAGGGATTTTTGAAAGTCAGATTGCGTTGCGCTAAAAACATTGTGTGTCAGTTTAAGTCCAGTCATATATAATTTTTCAAAAGGGGACGTTTCAAGCTTTACGACCTCCTACCGAATTGAGCTGGTGCGTGCATGCAGGTCAGAGGGGGTGCAACGTGATACTGATTAGTGGACTCACACTACCGTCAGACTAAAATTTTTGAAATTTTGGAAAACATAGTGATCTTAAAATTTGTTAAAATTAAGGTCTGGAACAGTCTCGATCGCAATTTTTTAATTGGAGTGATTGACCGGTTTCGACTCTTTCATAGAGTCATCTTCAGTCTCCAGAGCGGTGGATGGACACTGCCAGACGAGTTTCGTCGACCCTCGACAATCGTGTAACTGCTGAAACAGTTACACGAGCGAAGAGTCGACGGAACTCGTCTGGCAGTGTCCATCCACCGCTCTGGAGACTGAAGATGACTCTATGAAAGAGTCGAAACCGGTCAATCACTCCAATAAAAAAAATGGCGAACAAGAATGTTTTAAACTTTAATTTTAACTGTCAGATTCCCTCTCATGCTGTGAAGTTTAATTTAATTTCTACTTCCCCTTCTACGCACTTCAATTTTTTGTCAAGAACAGTGTTAATTTCCTTCGCTCATTTTCAATAGTGTCAAAGAGGGTAAAATTACAAAAAATATGACCCATACACAGTTCTACGGCTGTTCGCGAATAGGAGAGGGAAAATGATTGTTGGGTTACACTGCTGGCGACAGCCACTGGAAAGAATAACAACCACACAATACCAAGGAGTAACCATCTGGAGATACCTGAAGAGGAATGACCGCGTAAAACAAATAGTAAGAAAAGTAGATATCTGAATACCATTGGGGAAAGCTGAAGAAAATGTAAAGAAGAGGTTTACAAAACACCCTTTCGACCGATTCTTGAGTACTGTTGATCAGTCTGGGGCCATCACCAAGTACAATTAATAGAAGATATAGAGAAGATACTGCGAAGAGCGGCGTGTTTGGTCATGGGAACGTTAGCATGGAGGGAGAGCGTTACGGCGATGCTCAACAAACTCTGATAACGAACGCTACAAGAGAAGTGTAGGTCACTGGGACCTTTACTGTCGGTACATGGCAAGTGTACTTTCCAAGAAAAGTCGGCCAACATATTTTTTCCTTTCACATACGTCTCGTGAACTGATCGCAAAGAGCAAAGCAGAAAAATTTAATGTCATATGGAGCTTTACCGGCAATATTATTCTTCCACGCACAGATCATGAATAGAACAGCAAGAACGGATGAGGCGGGTAGCAGGGGGGGGGGGGGAGAATACTAGAACAAGAAGTATCCTTAGTCGTACACTGTAGATAGTATGGTTCAAATGGCTCTGAGCACTATGGGACTTAACTTCTAAGGTCATCAGTCCCCTGGAACTTAGAACTACTTAAACCTAACCAACCTAAGGACATCACACACAACCATGCCTGAGGCAGGATTCGAACCTGCGACCGTAGCGGTCGCGCGGTTCCAGACTGTAGCGCCTAGAACCGCTCGGCCACCTAGGCCGGCTGTAGATAGTATGGACTACGACTAATTTTAAGAGAAATTAAATGTAACTGACTTAATGCACAAACTCTACAAACATTCTACTTACACAGTTTTACTCCTAGGATCCTTACAAATAGTGATGAAGCTACCACTATGTCAGAGAGATTTATGTTAACGAAACTGGAAGGAACTTCAAAGTACGATAGGATAAGTTCACCGAGGGTATTAAAGCCGAAAAATCTACGCATTTTACAAATGTCAGAAACTTCGGCCACTGCAGCGAAGGCAGACACAGAAGTTTGAAAGTTCAGCACAGAGTATAGGAAGATAAAGTACTCGTGCAATTGAAGGGATGGTAATATTAGTTGCAAAGGAAACATGAATCACTAATCAAGAATCAGGGCGGGTAGTTCAAATGGTTCAAATGGCTCTAAGCACTATGGGACTTAACATCTGAGGTCATCAGTCCCCTAGACCTAGAACTACTTAAACCTAACTAAGGACGTCACACACATCCATATCCGAGGCAGGATTCGAACCTGCGACCGTAGCAGCAGCACGATTCCGGACTGAAGCGCCTAGAACCGCTCGGCCACAGAGGCCGACAGGACGAGTAGAAAATGAGTTGTTTTATTTCATCTTTCATAGACCACTGTAATAAAAATAATAAGTAGTTCTTCCCGTTTAGCACGCAAAGACGAGATACAAAAATACTGTCCCCGTAGAACCGGGTGGCTATAATTAAAGTGCCGTACGGACTACAATTACCGTATAGCAACGAACGTCGTGCATACGTTGATGCGTTAATGCGGAATCGATTTACGCTGGAAAAGACATTGGTTCCAATTATGGCCACCAGGTGCAAATCCGGCGCCGTACACCGTTTTATGACATCCATGCTGTCATTTGACAAATCAAAACTTGAGTGAACAGTATGGCTGTCGAGTAGAGAGATCGTGCCCAGTTAGGGAAATAGTTTTACATGAACGGCAACAATTACAGTGTTGCATGGAGAGAATATCTCCGACTGAAGGGGCGCTGATCTCATTAAATGGTTTCAAATGAAATTCAAAAACACGAGTGAGCTTTGTGTTGCACCTGGAAGAGGAAGGCGTCCTATCCCGGTGGAAGTTATTGACGAGGTTGCTGTTTTTGTAACTGACCATGCAGTACGTGCCCCGGATATTGCCAGCGCTCATGCAGTGTCACGAGAATTGTCCTTCCCATGGTCAACAGTACGGAAAGTTTTGCGATGTATCTTACACTCGTACCTGTACAAGAAGTAGACGGTGCAGCAACTGAAACCCCAGAGTTGCAACAACGTTTCGAATTTGCTCATCGATTTCTGGCACGGATCTAAGTTGATAACATGTGATCAGGCAATATTCTGTGGAAATACGAGGCGTATTTTACACTTCAAGGCGCAGTGAATACACAGAAATGCCAAATTTGGGGTACTGTTAAACAGTGTTGCGCACGAAGAGTTATTGAACTCACCATATGTGGCTGTGTGGCGTGTATTTACAAGCATGTTTATTCTCGATCATACGTGGAGGGCCTGTCGCGTATTCTGTAACGTCTGCACGTTATCGAGACCTTCTTGTACAGCTTGTAATTTCTGCTTTGGAGGCGCGCAAATCCATGCAAGCCTCTTTTTTATGCAAAGATGGGGCAACACGTCATGTTGCTCTCCCACTGAGAGTTCTGCTTGATGCAACCTTCCACGAGCGTGTTATCTCCAGAGGTTTTCCAGATGTATGGCCTGCAAGGTCGCCTGATCTGAAGGCCAACGTACGGGATCACATTGTTCAGATTCCACCAAAACTGCTGCGAACAACTGTAGATCACGCCTTCGTATTCATATTGAACGAACTGTATACGCGGCGGTTAATTATAAAATCAACATTATGCCTTTCACATTTGTTTGATCTATCCTGCCCACGTCCCAGGCAAACATTACAGTGACCCACCATGATAGGGTATTAACTTTATCTTGCAGTACAAAACGTTAGTCATCTTCTGCTGATAACACTAAAAATGTGTCACTACACAGTGGAGGGCACGTGACACTTCGATAAAGTGGTATACTGACAGTAGAGCATTTGTATACGTAAGAAATAAGGGTTGCTATGCTTTCAACAACTCTCTTTCAAAGTAATCCAAACATTAAAGCGATTCCACGCTAGGATATTTCATTAACTTTATCTTGCAGCAAAAAATGTTTGTCGTATTCCGCTGTTAATGCTAACTTACGCTATCAAACAGCGTGCTACGTAGCGATAGTTAACGCAAACAAATAGGCATTCAGAACTGAAACAGTACTCTAAAACCAGAAAGGGCAACTTATGTTCCACAACTTAATAGTGGGTGGCACCTACAGGATCTTCAAACTGTATTGTAACACCAGTAGCTTACAGTGTATATATGCTGTGGGCACCAACTACAGGATCTTAAAACAGTATCCAATACCAGTAGCTCGCAGTATGTTTCAGGATAATCGTGGTCATCCTATAATGAAATGGAACGCAGCAGTTCAAAATACCAGAAAAATATGCAATGGATTTCAAATGGCGGTACTGATACAGATTTTCAAAAGGCAGCAGAACAGGAAAAAAAATCGCAACCCATTTCAAAGAGCGGCATTCAAACACACACACACACACACACACACACACACACACACACACACACACACACACACAGAGAGAGAGAGAGAGAGAGAGAGAGAGAGAGAGAGAGAGAGGCCGTGAAAACAAATGTGAATGGATTGAATGCATTTAAAATGATGGCATTCACACTCAGATCATCAAAACGTAACAGAACAGGATGCGTCGGAGCGACAAAAAGTTCCGCAATACATTTCGAGCATTCATACGCTAACAATCATAACGAAACGGAATTGGATGAGGTGGTACATAACATCAAAAATTCCAAAATACTTTTCAGATATGGCATTAATGCAGATCGCCAATGGAAAGAGACGACAATGTCAAAGTCTCTTGGAAATACATTGATACGGGAGTTGGAGTATGGTAGTGTTGTCTGCTAGTTCAGTTATTTTTGCTGCAATCACTCATGTTGAAGTAAAGGATTTTGTAGCTGCTTTGTTTACGTGACACGCTGCAAACAACTCATGAAGACTAGTATGTCTTTCCTATGAATATTCTTCCACGAGAGAGGCCAAATATCTGAAAGGGAAACTGATCAGCGAGTTCACTGAGACCTTATCACTGCCGACAAGTCAAGAATTCTTCCAACTAGCACAATTAGTCAGATTCTGACGTCATATATGCAGGTAAGCACACTATCCATGGCATCACAAGGCACTCTCCCTTTACTATGACATCATGACATCTCGCACTGGTAATCAGTGATCATAAGTCAGTGGTTGCATCAATGACTACAAGTGTAATAAGAAATGCCAAGAAAGGAAGGAAAATATATTTGCTTAACAAGAGTGATAGGGCACAAATCGCAAAATATCTGAGTGACCACCATCAAACGTTCATTTCTGAGGAAGAGGATGTGGAACAAAAATGGAAAAAATTCAGAAACATCGTCCAGTACGCCTTAGATAAGTTCGTACCGACTAAGGTCCAAAGCGAGGGGAAAGATCCACCGTGGTATAACAATCATGTACGAAAGGTACTACGGAAACAAAGAAAGCTTCATCATAGGTTTAAGAGTAGTCGAATCATAGCTGATAAGGAAAAGCTGAACGAAGCGAAAAAGAGCGTAAAGAGAGCAATGAGAGAAGCATTCAACGAATTCGAACATAAAACATTGGCAAACAATCTAAACAAGAACCCTAAAAAGTTTTGGTCATATGTAAAATCGGTAAGCGGATCTAAATCCCCTATTCAGTCACTCGTTGACCACGATGGCACCGAAACAGAGGACGACCGAAGAAAGGCAGAAATACTGAATTCAGTGTTCCGAAACTGTTTCACTGCGGAAAATCGTAACACGGTCCCTGACTTCAGCCGTCGCACGGACGCCAAAATGGAAAATATTGAAATAAACGATATCGGAATTGAAAAACAACTGCTATCACTTAGTAGCGGAAAAGCATCCGGACCAGACGAGATACCCTTAAGATTCTACAGTGATTATGCTAAAGAACTTGCCCCCTTTCTATCAGCAATTTATCGTAGATCGCTGGAAGAACGTAAAGTACCTAGCGACTGGAAGAAAGCGCAGGTCGTTCCCATTTTCAAGAAGGGTCATAAATCAGATGCGAATAATTATAGGCCTATTTCGCTTACGTCAATCTGTTGTAGAATAATGGAACATGTTTTGTGTTCTCGTATTATGACGTTCTTAGATAATACAAATCTCCATCATAACCAACATGGATTCCGCAAACAGAGATCATGTGAAACTCAGCTCGCCCTATTTGCCCAAGAAATTCACAGTGCCGTAGACACTGGCGAGCAGATTGATGCCGTATTCCTGGACTTCAGGAAGGCATTTGATACGGTTCCGCACTTACGTTTAGTGAAAAAAATACGAGCTTACGGAATATCGGACCAGGTTTGTGATTGGATCCAGGATTTCCTAGCAGAAAGAACACAACATGTCATTCTTAACGGTTCAAAATCTGCAGATGTAGAGGTAATTTCGGGAGTACCGCAGGGAAGCGTGATAGGACCTTTATTATTTACAATATACATAAATGACTTAGTTGACAACATCGGTAGCTCCGTGAGGCTATTTGCAGATGACACGGTTGTCTACAAGAAAGTAGCAACATCAGAAGACTCGTACGACTCCAGGAGGACCTGCAGAGGATTAATGCATGGTGCGACAGCTGGCAGCTTTCCCTAAACGTAGATAAATGTAATATAATGCGCATACATAGGGGCAGAAATCCATTCCAGTACGATTATGCCATAGGTGGTAAATCATTGGAAGCGGTAACGACCGTAAAATACTTAGGAGTTACTATCCGGAGCGATCTGAAGTGGAATGATCACATAAAACAAATAGTGGGAAAAGCAGGCGCCAGGTTGAGATTCATAGGAAGAATTCTAAGAAAATGTGACTCATCGACGAAAGAAGTAGCTTACAAAACGCTTGTTCGTCCGATTCTTGAGTATTGCTCATCAGTATGGGACCCTTACCAGGTTGGATTAATAGAAGAGATAGACATGATCCAGCGAAAAGCAGCGCGATTCGTCATGGGGACATTTAGTCAGCGCGAGAGCGTTACGGAGATGCTGAACAAGCTCCAGTGGCGGACACTTCAAGAAAGGCGTTACGCAATACGGAGAGGTTTATTATCGAAATTACGAGAGAGCACATTCCGGGAAGAGATGGGCAACATATTACTACCGCCCACATATATCTCGCGTAATGATCACAACGAAAAGATCCGAGAAATTAGAGCAAATACGGAGACTTACAAGCAGTCGTTCTTCCCACGCACAATTCGTGAATGGAACAGGGAAGGGGGGATCAGATAGTGGTACAATAAGTACCCTCCGCCACACACCGTAAGGTGGCTCGCGGAGTATAGATGTAGATGTAATTGACCTAGCCACATGAAATCACAACATTTTAATGACCAGTGGAATCGTGTGCTGATTGTCTTTTTGAAGCGTAATATTGAATTTTTCTATACTTCGATCTTTTCCATTCCATTTTGACGGTCTGTATGTGACTGCCATTATTTGTGGTCCATTAAGTTCCATTGTCACAGCCTGTGTTAGTACCAGCATTTGAAATGCAATGTTTATTTTCTTTTTGACGTTCCAGTCCATTCTCCTCCGTTCCATTACAGAGTAACAACCATTATCCTGGATACTCCCTACAAGCAACTGCTGTTAGAATACTGTTTTAACATCCAGAACCTGACGCCCTCTGCACATTATACACGCTGTCACTACAATACAGTTTTGATAGCACGCTGTTTCAGGTTTTAGAACAGTATTTTTGTTCTGGACGCCTGTTTGTTTACGCTAACAATCACTACCTAGTCTGCCTGGCGTTGTAGTTTCCAAAGTGCGGCAACACAAATTAGTATCAACAACAGAAGATAGGAAACTTTTTGTACTGCAGACTAATGTTAACACCCTAGCACTTGGGTCACTATAATATTTATCTGATTTTAATATTGTTTCTAGCCGAACTATGACAAGTTTTGAAAAATTTGGACATGGGAAAACATTGTTTACTTTGGTACAATGGTCAAGCTATTCTCGTCGACAAGTGCACTTTAAGGTGTAAGTTAGATCAGCACTAGTGCCCAGAGGTATTTTGTATTTTTATAGAACCATTTGCTATGTGTTATGGTTTCTTTAATGCGTGGTACATAGATCGAATTAAGCTCTCCGGCTGTCCTGTAACGCCAATAAGTGAGCCTCTTGTATTCTGAAAAGTAACACAAACAATTTAGCTGTGGAAATATTTAATTTGCAAGACAGAATCGACCCTCAAAGTGTATACAGCTATCCAGCTTCGGTCGTCGACAAATGCTGCTTTACCAGTAAGTTTTATCAGTAGCGCCATTTGCAAGCCGTCTATAATTCTTCTTAATCTGGCAGAACAATTAAGCTATGACAGCAGTGCCACACGTGTTTTGTACACAGAATCTTATGTACTTTGAGACGTAACACAGTTTTACTTTGGTGCAAAGTTATAAACTCATTTGTGGTCGGAAACCAGTACTGATATTTGTGTATTATAATAAGCAACCTGCGTGTGTTTGGTACTCTTAATTGTAATGTAGTTTGATAAAAAAATTTATTTTGGTACAAAGATCATATTTTCAAAATATTGAATTTTACTCTCCATGAGGAAGCTTCTTCCATCTCTGCCTTTGACCATGTTGTGTTGTATGTAAACATTTCGTATTATGAAGTTTTCCTTTCATATTAATGAATATGTAGCTAAAGTGATACAAAACATTAACAATATGGTCAATATACATCATTTTACTACGGTTTGTTATGCTAAAGTGTCGGAAAATATGACGTCGCTGTATAGAACACAATTATTCTTAGGAGGGAACTAAACAATCTGTAACAAGGAACCTTTTGGGAAGCTCTTAACACGATACTGCTGTTGGCAGATGAGAGATTTTTGATGGGCTTTGTGGAGAACAGGTCTGGTAAGACTGTTGGATGTGGCATTGACTCTGTGATCTTTAGAGGAAATTGCTCGAATTCCGATTCTGGGAGAGAGAACCCGTGTCTCCGTTTCGTTTTGGTACAGCGATCACATCACCTGCAGCTGCCTTCTTTTGAGTACTGAATTGTGGTATGAATTCGCAGCACAAAAGAGTGAAGTATGAGGACTGATAGGCATCTGTACAAACGTCATGTTAAGCTGTTAGGACCACGGTTTGTACGTGTTCACTAAGGAATAGAGGTCTCACTAATAACGAAGTAACTTATATTATTTCACATAGTAATCCTATGCTATTTGACCAGACACATGAAATCTGTAGTGTTAGCAGTTAGCCAACACTACGAACACTACCTGGGTGAGGAAGCCGATATGCACGCGTTAACCCACGCAGGCTAGAGATAGGTCTGAAACAGGACACGTAATGAATGCTATAAAGAAAAGTACGTAGCTGCTGGAATACTTAACTTTAATCCATCATTGTTGTACATCGCTCTTGACGATACAAGTGAGACTCTGTAGATACATGCAATGTTACTAATGGCGCCTTGCTAGGTCGTAGCCATTGACTTAGCTGAAGGCTATTCTATCTGCTCTGCAAATGAGCGAGGCTTCGTCAGTGTGCATCGCTAGCGAAGTCGTCCGTACAACTGGGGCGAGTGCTAGTAAGTCTCTCGAGACCTGCCGTGTGGTGGCGCTCGGTCTGCGATCACTAACAGTGGCGACACGCGGGTCCGACATGTACTAATGGACCGCGGCCGATTTAAAGCTACCACCTAGCAAGTGTGGTGTCTGGCGGTGACACCACAAAATCTTAGTCCGCCCACCACCACAAGGCATTATTATTGGGTAATTCGTAAGTAAGATGGTAGTCTCCTCCCTTACAACTCGAACTTCCGTGACTATGCTTCCATAAATGTCTAGTACTTTAGCTCCGTTCACTGATGATATGTCTTGTTTGTCACCTTTGTGTTCATTGATCGTAGTACAATTCTGTGTTTTCAATTCATGTTATAGCCCATGGAGATTATAATAATAAATGTTAAAGTCAGTGGAAAATAGTTCACTCTCGTTTGACACCACGTTCACTTCACCGTTTCCCCATATCCTCTGTGAATTCAGAGGCTGTAATGACCCCTGTCTGAAAGATGAACAGAGAAGTTCCCAGTTGTCATTCTCAGGCTAGTCGCGCAAAATTTATGCTATAAATTCCATTGCATGTTGAATTAAACTCAAACGTGCCATACTTTCTCAAAAGATTTCACATGACATTCCATACCAGTGGTGTCATTTGAAAGAGAGGCATTGCCTACTGCTCGTTACTACTATTGTAACTGCAGACAAATTCATGGCATATGGCAAAAGATAGGATCCAATAAATGATAAAGAATTAGAATTCAGATACGCCTGGTGCGGACACCCTATGTGTGGCTTTTCAGGGTACAGTAATTACTTTGTGACCAACAACGGACACCTTTTACGTGGCGATCCTGCCGCAATTTCCGAAATTATGGAACTTATGATTTGCGGGTAGGATAAGTGATATGACTAACTTATGTGCTTCTGTTTTCAGCAGTCACGCAGTTCTGATTTGCGTATGTTCTGCATCATTGAATACAGCACTGAGTGACGTATTGCAATGTTTCTCTTTTGTATGTAAAGTTTTTATTTATGTATGTTGAGAAAGACATCGGTTTCGAGTGACGATTAGTGGTAAAGTGAATGAAGGGTTAGAGTACAGCTACGAAACAGTAGTAGGCATACCAAAATAGTAACGATGTCTCGTTGTCAGGAAATTAGTGAGAGACTTGTGAATGAGGTTTCAGTCACTGTTTATAATATACTCAAGGGAACACCAGAGCAACGGATGGCTGGTTCCACCCAATGGGTGCATGCAATGCAACTCGATGGGACACCATGCTCCAGGCAACTAATCGTTACCAGTAGTTTGTTCAATCAGTAGGAGGTGCTAAGGATGTTTCAATACAAGTAAATACAAGTAGGTATTCGATACTTCTTCTTGATGCCGAGTATTTTAGAATCGAATCATTTTTTTCGATACTTACTTGCTTGTGTCTATGGCACTGCCTTCCGCCCCCTGCCGTGCCCTTCGTTTGCTGAATCTGTTCATCTTTCGTCGGCCACATTGTTTGTTGCGATTTGCAGTCGTGCAGTGCATGTTTCTTGTCAAAAGTTTGCTAGCTTTTATTGTATCATGGTGCCTCCGAAATCTAAAGTATGGCTAAATTATACTAAAATTAATGACACCACGGCAAAGCGCAAACAGTGTTTTAAAAGTACGAATTTTTGGGGCAATATGTCCATTTTATTTAAACACTCTAGTACTGACGCAACTGTTTACAAACAGTGGCGTATTGTGTATTTCTGCCACCCGGTGCGAGCCCTAAATTTGGCGCGCACACTATTTTCGCATGTAAGCTAAAAAACCGTGATACTTTGTCACTGTTTCAAATGGATCAAAAAAGTCTTTCTAAATTGAAAATTTATACAGCGTGTCTTCGAACGAAAACTCTGTAGTAAAATCGTCAGTATTAATTTGTACCTCTTATTTGGTTGTCAACATGGACATTGTAGATCTTAAATGGTTTTTAATCATTTTCAGTTTAGAGAAGCTCCTCTCACAAATGACATTACTTATGGTTGGTGTGAGAAAGATTCTCAGCATTATAATGACATAAAGTACCTCTCTTTGAGGTGTGGCCTCGAAAATAAATTCTAATAACCGAGAGGCCTGGAATCGATAAGGTCTCTTTTACCCTCTGTAGTACCTTTGGAAATCCGTATACGGCATAAGAAGTCAGCCTCATTCTGCCAACGGCCTTGTCAAAGAGGGCGGAGGAGCGGATAGAGGTTCAGGGCACTCTCTTGTCCTAGGGGTGGAAATTCCCCCTAAAGGCGGAAGAGTCAGCAATGATCAACGACATGAGGATGCAGAAGGCAATCGAAACCACTGCATTAAAGACACGTAATGTGTATCCACAGGACACGTGGCCTGTAATTGAAGAAGTGACATAATGATCTCTCCATTGGCAAAAGATTCCGGAATAGTCCCCCATTCGGATCTCCGGGAGGGGACTGCCAAGGGGGAGGTTACCATGAGAAAAAGATTGAATAATCAACGAAAGGATAACGTTCTACGAGTCGGGGCGTGGAATGTCAGAAGCTTGAACGTGGTAGGGAAACTAGAAAATCTGAAAAGGGAAATGTAAAGGCTTAATCTAGATACAGTAGGGGTCAGTGAAGTGAAGTGGAAGGAAGACAAGGATTTCTGGTCAGATGAGTATCGGGTAACATCAACAGCAGCAGAAAATGGTATAACAGGTGTAGGATTCGTTATGAATAGGAAGGTAGGGCAGAGGGTGTGTTACTGTGAACAGTTCAGTGACTGGGTTATTCTAATCAGAATCGAAAGCAGACCAACACCGACAACGATAGTTCAGGTATACATGCCGACGTCGCAAGCTGAGGATGAACAGATAGAGAAAGTGTATGAGGATATTGAAAGGGTAATGCAGTATGTAAAGGGGGACGAAAATCTAACAGTCATGGGCGACTGGAATGCAGTTGTAGGGGAAGGAGTAGAAGAAAAGGTTACAGGAGAATATGGGCTTGGGACAAGGAATGAAAGAGGAGAAAGACTAATTGAGTTCTGTAACAAGTTTCAGCTAGTAATAGCGAATAACCTGTTCAAGAATCACAAGAGGAGGAGGTATACTTGGAAAAGGCCGGGAGATACAGGAAGATTTCAATTAGATTACATCATGGTCAGACAGAGATTCCGAAATCAGATACTGGATTGTAAGGCGTACCCAGGGTCAGATATAGACTCAGATCACAATATAGTAGTGTTGAAGAGTAGGCTGAATTTTAAGACATTAGTCAGGAAGCATCAATACGCAAAGAATTGGGATACGGAAGTACTAAGGAATGACGACATACGTTTGAAGTTCTCTAACGCTATAGATACAGCAATAAGGAATAGCGCAATAGCGCAGAAGGCAGTACAGTTGAAGAGGAATGGACATCTCTAAAAAGGGCCATCACAGAATTTGGGAAGGAAACCATAGGTACAAAGAAAGTAGCTGCGAAGAAACCGTGGGTAACAGAAGAAATACTTCAGTTGATTGATGAAAGGAGGAAGTACAAACATGTTCCGGGAAAATCGGGAATACAGAAATACAAGTCGCTGAGGAATGAAATAAATAGGAAGTGCAGGGAAGCTAAGACGAAATGGCTGCAGGAAAAATGTGAGGACATCGAAAAAGATATTATTGTCGGAAGGACAGACTCAGCATACAGGAAAGTCAAAACAACCTTTGGTGTCATTAAAAGCAACGGTGGTAACATTAAGAGTGCAACGGGAATTCCACTGTTAAATGCAGAGGAGACAGCAGATAGGTGGAAAGAATACATTGAAAGCCTCTGTGAGGGTGAAGATTTGTCTGATGTGTTAGAAGAAGAAACAGGAGTCGATTTAGAAGAGATAGGGGATCCAGTATTAGAATCGGAATTTAAAAGAGCTTTGGAGGACTTACGGTCAAATAAGGCAGAAAGGATAGATAACATTCCATCAGAATTTCTAAAATCATTGGGGGAAGTGGCAACAAAACGACTATTCACGTTGGTGTGTAGAATATATGAGTCTGGCGACATACCATCTGACTTTCGGAAAAGCATCATCCACACAATTCCGAAGACGGCAAGAACTGACAAGTGCGAGAATTATCGCACAATCAGCTTAACAGCTCATGCATCGAAGCTGCTTACAAGAATAACATACAGAAGAATGGAAAAGAAAATTGAGAATGCGCTAGGTGACGATCAGTTTGGCTTTAGGAAAAGTAAAGGGACGAGAGAGGCAATTCTGACGTTACGGCTAATAATGGAAGCAAGGCTAAAGAAAAATCAAGACACTTTCATAGGATTTGTCGACCTGGAAAAAGCGTTCGACAATATAAAATGGTGCAAGCTGTTCGAGATTCTGAAAAAAGTAGGGGTAAGGTATAGGGAGAGACGGGTCATATACAATATGTACAACAACCAAGAGGGAATAATAAGAGTGGACGATCAAGAACGAAGTGCTCGTATTAAGAAGGGTGTAAGACAAGGCTGTAGCCTTTCGCCCCTACTCTTCAATCTGTACATCGAGGAAGCAATGATGGAAATAAAAGAAAGGTTCAGGAGTGGAATTAAAATACAAGGTGAAAGGATATCAATGATACGATTCGCTGATGACATTGCTATCCTGAGTGAAAGTGAAGAAGAATTAAATGATCTGCTGAACGAAATGAACAGTCTAATGAGTACACAGTATGGTTTGAGAGTAAATCGGAGAAAGACGAAGGTAATGAGAAGTAGTAGAAACGAGAACAGCGAGAAACTTAACATCAGGATTGATGGTCACGAAGTCAATGAAGTTAAGGAATTCTGCTACCTAGGCAGTAAAATAACCAATGACGGACGGAGCAAGGAGGACATCAAAAGTAGACTCGCTATGGCAAAAAAGGCATTTCTGGCCAAGAGAAGTCTACTAATATCAAATACCGGCCTTAATTTGAGGAAGAAATTTCTGAGGATGTACGTCCGGAGTACAGCATTGTATGGTAGTGAAACATGGACTGTGGGTAAACCGGAACAGAAGAGAATCGAAGCATTTAAGATGTGGTGCTAAAGACGAATGTTGAAAATTACGTGGACTGATACGGTAAGGAATGAGGAGGTTCTACGCAGAATCGGAGAGGAAAGGAATATGTGGAAAACACTGATAAGGAGAAGGGACAGGATGATAGAACATCTGCTAAGACATGAGGGAATGACTTCCATGGTACTAGAGGGAGCTGTAGAGGGCAAAAACTGTAGAGGAAGACAGAGATTGGAATACGTCAAGCAAATAATTGAGGACGTAGGTTGCAAGTGCTACTCTGAGATGAAGAGGTTAGCACAGGAAAGGAATTTGTGGCGGGCCGCATCAAACCAGTCAGTAGACTGATGACCAAAAAGAAAATACGCACGCACTCAGGCTGTAAGTCTTTCCTGTCGACATCATGAGAAGCCTGATCGAGGTAGCGTTTCTCATCAAAGCCCAGTGTTACTGCAGCCTTGGGAAGGTACATTTTTCGGCCAAATTCTGGAGCTTCTAGAACCTTTCTCGAATTTCAGCAGCTGCTCTGTCTAATGAAAATTTTGTTAGTTTTAAATCGTCCCATGTGACGAGCCGGCATCTCTACTTCCATCGCCATAAACGTGCGTCCTACTAAATCGTATTGGAGATTCAGTAGAAATGCCAAGTTCTTTACACAAGCTTCTGGCATCGCCTTCGAATTCTCGTTTATCTTCCAATTCCGTTTGTAATGCAGTTATCTACCTAGCACACTGACGTACGGAAGTCCCTTCGTCTGGAAATAATTTTGGGCATCATTCATTTCACGCTGAGCCAGTTGCCTGTGACCCAAGAAAAATAGAAACGATAATCATTCCACCGCAACTAACGAAGTTCCTGCGCCCGTTCATGAGTTCAAGCTTTCGTTTATTTCTGTTAGCTCAAGCGTATTGTACAAAATTTTTGTAATAATTTCGTGTCAGGTTCACTGCATCGCGTCTTGCGCTCCAGCGTGTGTCCTGAATCCTCTTTAAAATCTTACCTGTAGCAGCAATCAGATCCTCATGTCTGTGCCTAGTCATAGAAAACAAAGTGTAACAACGTTTCAACGTGCCGAAGAAAGTCACTGGATTTACCACCAACGAGGCCGCATACAAGGAAACTAGGTTCAATGGATGGTTTGACCAGGGCACAAATTCGGTATTAGCATTGAGGTACTTTTTTTTTTTGTTGCTGCGCACCTGTTTCTCTTCTTCCCGCCGTTGTGACAGCGTTATCGTGACCTTGGTCTTTACAGTTGGTAATTTCGAGCCCAACAGTGTTGAGCTTATTTAGTATCATCTCAATAACAGCTCCGGCTGTCTTGCTTTTCTTTTCAATGAAACCCATAATAGATGCCACAACTCATACTCCCTGATTATCAACCATCACGTTTCGTAATATCTTGCAGTGCTGTAAAAATACTTTCCGTGCTGTGGATATTCTATGAAATGTCATGCGGAAATAGATTAATGACATTTGCAAAAGCGCATTTTTAAAAAAATGCTCGCGTTAATATGTGATACCATGCATTAGAAACAACAACAACACCCACAACTCACGTACAGTACTTTTGTACCAAACTCACATACAATACTTCGAACCAAACACTGCAGATCGTGAAGACTGGCAGCAGTGAGAGACGACAAGAAGCAAAACTATGGGACAAGAGCAATTATGAAGCTTACACACAGTTTAGAAAATTCACTGAGCGATCTGCTAATCATCTTCTAACATAAAAAACAGGGAGTGATTTCTCTGCCTCGTGATGACTGGGTGTTGTGTGATGTCCTTAGGTTTAAGTAGTTCTAAGTTCTACAGGACTGATGACCATAGCTGTTAAGTCCCATAGTGCTCAGAGCCATTTGAACCATTTGAACAGAGAGTGACGACAATTTTTATGTCCCTTTGCTCTCATCGATCTTAATGTAGTTCTTTGACAGGTTGGAGCACGGTTCTACACAATTAAAATATGATCAACAGTCCAAAAGAACAGTGTTATACACAGTAATGGTGACAATGTTTGTCTTTATACGAATTTATTAGCCATAGTGCGCATTTTATGGTATATGCCTCTAGCTATTGTGACATTGCATATTTTTCCTTGATATTTTATTTTAGACACATACACCGGATAAAATATGCAACAGTTACTGTTTTTTCCAACATATCTTATAATTCTGATGAATAAACTTTAACCTGTATTTGCTGAAAATCTCTACACCCAGAGGACATTACTTTTTCCTGAAATCTGCTCCATTGCCTGCATTTAGGTTTTTTTATTTAAATACATTGCACAACACAATTAGGGTCACTTTAATGAAACCCAGTAATATTCTTACACTGCGCCGCAGAAGTTCGAAATTTGACTCAAAGGTTCTTACAGTCTCCTTCTGTGAAGGTGCAAAAGCGTGGAGCGATTCGACAACACCCCTTGCTCGGCGACACTTCAAACAGCAAGGTGTTGACACAAGCCGGGCGCATGCGAAATCTGAGGGGTGTCGAAAGTGTTGCCTATCCTGCCGGTGCATAGTCACCTATGAACGCATGTCTCTGTACAGGGAGGTTCTTAAAGTGCTCAAAAACGTTGCGTGGGTGGCAGGGTGGCAACGGCGGTATTGTTGAACGGGTAGGGGGGGGGGGCGGAGGGCTTAGAGGAAGCCTTTGCCATTTTAGTCACGTATGTGTCAACGTCGGACTCCCCGGTGACAACGCCACAGCAGGGTGCAAAACAGAAGGTTCTGAAAAAGTATAAACACCCTTTGCTGATTTGGATCAGGTACAAATTTCGTCGAATATTTTTGAACGGTCATTAGTGGTTCCAGTCTGTATGGCAGAACAGAAATTGCAGTCATGTTCCACTCATGTTTAATGAGGTTGCAGCCCCTCGATAACATTAGTGAAGGGTTGAATCGTTACATCGCACTGTAAACTGCTGGTTTCGACTGCGAAATGTGTATAAATGAACGCCCAAAGGGAAGGGGTGGTTTTGTTGGCGCCCTTTATGCCACCTCCTGAGGCTTTTGCGTGTCGATCCTGAGTGGCGGCGTGTGTGAAATGTTTTCTGTGTCCACCCGCGTGATTCGCTGAACATCGCGGTTCTGACCCATATAGCAGAAGCGTGGGTCATGGAGGCTAGATGTGACGGCCTTTCCATCACTTGACAAGTCGTTTGTGGTGTTTGGCTTAATTGTGGTGAGACTTGGTGCCAATGTGGCATCATTAATCCGCCGCACACCTCACATGAACTCTTGAGTTCTGGCCTTTGTAAAGCCTCCTTCTGTGTGATTTGCGTTACTGACGGGAATGGAAAATTGTTGATTGCTTAGTGAGGGAAAAATAATTTAATAACTTTGAAAATCAAATACGCCTGCAAATCCTATTTTGCTTTTCCCAGTTCCAAAATTTAGGCAGATCATTCATATAATTCTCTTAAAAATAAAGGTAAAATTAAATACAGTGCTTAATAGTGCTCATACCTTTCTATATGTTTGGAACAGTTAGCTGTTATTGGCATCGAGAGTAATATTAGTATTGAAAGTCGCATGGATCCCATATGCGAATATTTATGAAAACACAAAGAAAAATCTACTTTTATCCATTCCTCTATTCCATTCCTTTAAGGTCAGCTTTTTGTCCCATCCTTTGTTCACTTGTCTTGATCAATCTACATATAGCAAAATACTTTGCGAGGTCTGTGCCCATAGATTCTGTATTCCTCTAACCTAATCTACTCGTACAATGACCAATATACGAACTTGCCTGATAATTACATTTCCTCGATTCTTATCTGCTAGTCACATCGTATCGTAGCCCAATTTTCTTTTGATAATCCAGCGTCATTTGCCACATAAGTGTACTAATTTTTTTTTACGTAAGTACTGTGTATAAGATAGAATAGCACCAGTATATTTGTGTTGTTGTGGTTTTGTCCTTTAATCTTGTGCTCCAACCTATGCCCTTACTTTCTTCTAATTTTTTTGGATTACCTGCTCAAGAATTACCTACTCAAGCTGTTAGTTTTCTTCGTGTTTTCATACTGGAAGTACTTCTCCAAGTCACGATGTGCGTACAAACCTTTTATCTTCTCGCTCTGTGGATATGCGAGTAAATAGCTTCCAATATGCAGTATTTGCAGAATGTAAAAAGAACCGGTATACATCAATTGCCATTTCTTATGTTTCTGTTGTAACAATGATGGTTTACAATGGATCTTTAGCTATGCACTTTATTAACCCTACACAACTGCTTGTCATACTGAATCTTTTGCACATTGGCACTTTCTGTTAAAGATCTAGCCTTATCTTTTTTTCATGGGATACTTCATCCCTAGGCAAACGCAGAATTGATGTGAGCCACTTGTTCTTTTCCATGCTTTTGTGTATTAGTTTTGATGGTGTATATGGTGTAGTATACAATGGAATCTTGTTAACTATCTTCTCAAACACGTCGAGAAAATCACGCCCACTTAGTCTGTTTGGTGGCTGTGTATGTTCTCATGAATCTATTGAATTTGCGAAAAATTCTCTCAACCAGGTTGGACTGAGGATTAAATTTTGATAATAAGATTTACTCAATTTGCTAGTCCCTCAAAAACTCCTAGCATGTGCCGCAGGCGAACTTTGACAGGCTATCTGACACCACAGCCACAGGCTTATGTACCATAGGGAAGCAATCATTTGTGATGCGCTTTGCTATGGGCATGGCAGCAGTAGATTTTGCAGCATATAGTTCAACGTGGTTAGAGAATGCGCTGTATAATGCAACTATATATTTCGCTCCTCCTTGTGCAGATGGCAAGGGTCTTGTTATGTCAATAGATACAAGATCCAAGGTTGTTTTGGTACGATTGGATGTAGCTCTGTTTTACAATTCTGATTTAACGGCTGCTTGCAGTGTACACTGAAACATATTTGGGAAGTAACAGTAAACACTAATATTCTGACAGCATTTAAGAGCACGATAGTGTCCCCATGTGGAGTGTGTGTGCCGGATTAGTTCATCCTCACAAGATGCCGGTATACACATACATCAAAGATCGTTAGTTGGATTGTTTCTGTAAAGTGGTACATTCTGATACAGTGTTTAGCATTGTACATTCTTTTTTGTGATTCTTCTCCTCCAAGACCGATCTTACGTTCTTCCATTGTGGATCCTCGTCTTGCAGATGAGCCATGTTCCTACACATGTCTAAACAATTTTGTCATTACTTTGCGTCTCTCATTACCATAATCCTGAATTCTGACGCTTGTTCTGCCAATTTCTCGAATTCAGATAGCCCTTGCGGTAAGCGTGACAATATGTAAGCTACATTATCTTTATCTCTCACTTGAATTACTTTAAAATAATATGACTGTAGGAACATAGTCAATCGTACCAACTGGTTGTGCAAAAAACAGTTTGGATGGTAAGGTCTGGTGGTTACTTTAAGATGTTTTCCAAATAAATAATAATTAAATTTCTTGACTGTCCAGGTAATGCCTAATGCTTCAGGTTCAGTTACGAAATACCCTCTCTTCAATTCCGACAGCGTTCTGCTGGCAAAACTAATAACTCTAACATCTTCCACGCCCACTCATTCAGGGAGCTGGAACAGGCATGCCTCAAGTCCAGAAAATGACGTGTCAGATGCCACACAAAAATCTTGTGTCAGTCAGGGTGGCTCAAGATGAACCAGCGCATGTTTTATACCCTCAAAATCCTTCTGGCACTGTGGCGACTGAAACCATTGTTTGACATTTTTCAGTAACCCCAATAGGGCATCATTGTTTAACAGCTGGTCTGAGACGAACTTCCGAAGAAATGAGCATATTCCCAGGAAACATTTAGTTTTTTTCTGGAATGTGGGACTGGAAAGTTCATAGTTGCGATTAGCTTATCTGGATCAGGTGTTATTCCCTCTGGCGAGATAACATGTCCAAGACATGTGTTTAGCATTGTACATTCTTTTTTGTGATTCTTCTCCTTCAAGACCGATCTTACGTTCTTCCATTGTGGATCCTCGTCTTGCAGATGAGCCATGTTATCTCGCCCTTTACAAATTTTGATTTTGCTGAATTAACTGTTATACCTGCCGATGAAAATTTTCCCAGAGTACTTTCCATCAGTTTTGAATGTTCTGGCCAAGTAGACGTAGCTACTAAGATATCATCTACGTACACCGTGATAAGGTCTAGTAGATCTGGGTCAAGCACTGTGTCGAGAGCTGTTATAAAGACAACAAATGGTAGAACGCAGAATTGATAGGATCTACCAGCGAAGATAAAGGCAGTATAGTTTCTACATTCTTTTGTCAGAGTTATTTGCCTATTCGGCTGTAGGGTGCTTGGAGGCTTATACGAGACGTGTACCGTACTCCATGGAATTTCTGCATTTGTTCTTGTAAATTGTCCGGCCATGTCTGTACTGGTATTACGACTTTGTTAATCTCCGGTGCATCAAGCATAAGATGTACTGTTACGTCCACTTTCGATACAGTTAGCAGCGGTCTACTGTATGGAGATAGTGATGTCTCTATAACACTCCATGTTAACATGCGTTTAATCTCTTTGCCTGACGCCTCCCACTTTGCCAATGGAACTGAATACGTGCTCTTACAATATGATTCATGGGGTTTAGCCTGCAAGTGATATAGATACGTTTTGATTATTCCTGGCTCCTTATCAAACACCCGTTTGTACTTCAAAACTTGTTCCCTTAAGTCGCACTTCTGTTGATGCGAAATTTCCGTGCATTTGGATATCATCAATATCACTAGTGCTTATTTGTTGAAAAAAGAGTTCACGTGCCTCAACGAGGTTGGTTTGCTTTGCTTTTATGCACTTCACCTGTACACTGCGAAAGAATTTCCTCTGTATTCCCTTTACTTTGATGAGATCCACAGTACAGTCATGTCTGTCAGCATCAAAATGGCATTTCCCTGCCTGCAGGCTAATATCCGCGTTGTTTTCACACAAATCTCGAACCCGAATGTGCAGTTTTCAATCAGTCCTTCAACGATTAAGAAAGTACGTTTGAACGTCATCACTTGATCTGAACTTCAACTAGACTCTGACCTTTAATGAGCTTTGATTTCCCTCCTATTGCTCCTACCGCGCGACAGTTCTGCCTCCTACCACGCGACAGTTCTGTACCAGGAATGTAGACAACCTTTCAACTTCATTAGAATAAGTACTGCATGCACAGAGGCATTCAATCATTCTTCCCGCGCTCCATACGTGATGGAACGGGAAGAAATTCAATATCTGATACAGAGGAACGTTCCCTTTGCAGAGTACAGATGTAGATGTAGATATCTTAACGTCATTGCAGCATCTGTTCGTAGTGTGTGTTTAGTTTCAAAAGTCGGTGCAACTATTACTCAGACCAGAAATAAGTTGTCTCCTAAATATCTGCAGCACTTACTATTTTTGGGAAACCTTCCAAAAGCTGACTTCCTTTGTTTGATTATCATTAATACAGAAATAGAAGTATTAACGTGTTTTGTTAGACTACATAAAATAAGCAATCAAGTTGAATATAATATATACTAAGAAATACTTCACATGCATGAAAAATTCAAAAAAAATATATCGATTTGTATAGGTATCAAGACTTTGTGGTAATCGGAACATCCCTTGGAGAACGGACATTTCACCATTGATTGCGGAGAGTGTGCTTGGCTGACTACGCAACGCAGGAAGTAGTTGCGCCCATTGGCTAAAGAAGGCACTGTTGACGCCACGAAAACTGGCAACATAGGAGCAGCTAAGTATAACGAGCTGAGGTTGCGTTAACAACATTTGGAAATTTTCTTCGGGATAAGTTAACCGTTTGGCAGTGGCCTAAGAATCGCTGGGGCTTGACATCTATAAAGTGGCGCAGAATGGCGAAGCCCGCCGTGAGATTGAAAGAAATGGGATTGCTTTTTTTTTGGTACTTGGTATATCCTGCGTTACTGAAGAAGGGTTTTGGGGTCTCAATATAAGGGAACGTCGTGTTGATTCTCTGATTTATAAGTATAGTATAGTGGTCAAAATAAATGTTGAATATTGCCGAAACCTTAACGTTAAACGTTGTGGTCCAGAACTACGTTTAGTATCAATATATTGGGTTGTTATTAATGTAATACTAGCGGAAACAGTCCATGTTTAACCGTGAGAGGACAGTATGTGCAGTTTCTGGCAGTCGTGTCACCTGTAAACATTGCAGTACTTGTGCAGTGTGTCATTACAAGAGTTGTGTGACTTCATGATGGTTCGGCAACAGTAATGTACGATCAGAGGCTCCGTAGAGTCACTCTAGTGCAACAGGGAATGATACAGGTGAACGTTGCAGTGGAAGTCACTGTGAATCAAAGTGATGTCTCTAGAGTCTGGAACAAATTTCTAGTGATAGAATCAGTTGAGGATAGTCACAGCAGGACAGAAATCTGCATATGACAGCAAGCAGAATCCCCAACACAATGCTACACGTCAACAGCGGCGGTTCCAAACAGCCACAGGAGTGCAGGTGTAAGCAGAAACAATACGACATAAACTCCATGAGCAGGGACTACGTAGAAGAAAACCCCTCAAGATTCCTCCTCTAAATTGGTTTCGGAGAGGGACTCGTATCGCATGAGCACGAAACCGTTCTTTGTGGGCTAGGCAGCAGTGGGAGACAATGCTATTTTCTGATGAGACCAGTATCAGTTTCCACCATGACTATACTGACATTCGTGTGTAGCAGCAACGAGAACAACATGTACACCCTAAGTGTATCGCAGACACCACACTTATCAAGACGATTCAGTCATGTTTTAGGTGGAACGTGTATGGCTGCAGGACACCACTTGTGCCAATACGTAGGAAGATGACTGGTGTGAAGCATCGCGATGACATCCTTGCAGGCATTCTGACTCCGTTTGGTGAACATATTAAAGCGGAATCCACGCTGATGGGTGACGGTGCCCGTCCCCATGGTCACAGTTTTATGAGCACCTTCCCAATGGAGCACAGATATAGTCAGATGGAATGGCATCCACATTCTGCAGATCGTATCTTCATTGAGAACGCATGGGCCAAGCTGAAATGAACGGTTTGCAGTCGTCCGGTCCTACCAGAGACCTTAAGGACATCATAGAGGCCACTGTGGAGGAACAGGACACTATCCCACCGGCATATCTGTATAATTTGATAAGGAGCATTCCTAACCACATTAAAAAGTGTCTCCAGTTACGAGGAACGCAAATTGGTTTACAAACAATGTGTTATGCAAGATGACCATGGGAAGATACTGTAGTGTTTGCAGTGGAATCTTTTGAAAGGTTTCTTTTTCGTTTTTTATTTGTGTTTACCAAGCAGAAATGTGTTTTTATATCTTCTTTGTTTTTGTTTTCTTATGACTGTTCTCAACAAAACAAAATAAGCTTTGTTTCCTATTAAGCCCAGTATTGACAAAAAAGCAGCGAGCATAACTTATTTTTGACCCCTGTAGCTGTGTGATTCAATGTTACGCTACAGGGCAGTGCCGGTAAAGTAGCCCGTGTAAGTATAAAGGAAATGCAGTGAAATTACAGAAACGAAGAGCTGAAATGGACTTACAATTTATTTAAAAATGAAAAATACAGTGAAAATACATTTATAGAAGATGTTGAGAATGACCTCCTGCAACATAAATACACAACTGTGCACGTAAAGGTCGGATATCGATGGCGACAATTTCACAGCTGATGTTGTCTTTCAGTTTCTGGATTGTGTGTGGATTTGTTTCATAGACCTTGCTGTTAAAGTGTCTCCATGGAAAAAATCACTTGACGTTACATCCGGCGAACGTGGTGACCATAAATTTTTGCTGACGTTTCGATCCTCAATGAAGACAGCATGGACTCCTTCCAGGGATACCTTAGAGATACGGAATGTTGCCCCATCTTGCTGGAAGAAGCAGTACTGTCTTCCATATTCAGTGATTTCACCATAAAATGTATCAAAAATTTCCATGTATTCAACCATGTTGAGAGTAGTGTCCAATGATTCGGGTTCCTGTTACACCGCACCAAACATCAGCTTTTTCATCATGGAGTGGTAGTAGTAGTAGTAATCGTGTGACGAGGGCCTCCCGTCGGGTAGACCGTTCGCCTGGTGCAAGTCTTTCGATTTGACGTCACTTCGGCGACTTACGCGTCGATGGGAATGAAATGATGATGATTAGGACAATATTAGGGTTCTCCGTTGCCCAATACCTCGTTCCGGAAAGATGAAACCATGCTTGATCACTCAAGATGTAATGGAAACTGTCTAATAAACGATCACGGATGTTACTGAAAAGCCACGTGCAGTAATCTACGCGTTTCTTACTGTCATGTTCCCATAATTCTTGCACAACTGTCTTACCATATGGCTTCAAATTAAGACTTTTGGACATACGCTGGGAACTCCTCTTACTTACATGCTCCTGTTGGGCCAGTTTAAGAGTAGACTTCTTTGGGCTCTTCGGCGAATCTCTGCAATAACTTCTGGTGTGCGAACTGCAGGAATTCCTCTATCAGGATATTTTATCCCGAAAATTTCGCGAGTTTTCTTAAGCTAACCTGTTTTCACCAATGCTTCCACAATTTCAATTCTTTGTTGTATCGAGAAAGTCGATTTTGCAGACAGCAAAGAGAAACGTCTCCTTCACTGATGAAATAAACTGAAATGCTGACAGAAGAAAGTTAACAATCGATTACTGCGTAAAACTGTCCACTGTTGCAGCTGCGTTCTCTATTTCAGGAGTCGACAAATTGCATTCGCATTGAAAGGGGAGACGGGCTACTTAACTGCGCCACTCCGTACAAGTGAGCTCAGTTATTTTCTTGGTCCCTCCAGTCACCACTGCAGTTTAAAAACATTGCGAGTCAGCGTAGTAATATGAGTGAAATACTTTGATGTTGAGTCTCGAAGAAGCTTGGGTGCTCAGAAATTTGTCAATATAGGACGTAGTGCCACAGTTAACAGAACTAACAGTCAAAGGTAGTTCGGTCTGAACACTGATGAGACTCTTGATAGGGCAGTACTAGGAGCACAGGAGATGTGAATATGAGTGAATGAGACAGTGAGTGTAGAGTGGAGAACAGGGAGGAAATACGAAAGGAGATTAACGAAGTTACGACTGCTGCACTTAGGCTCGACTCCAACAATATTCAGGATCCAGTTCTGCAGTATTTACAAAAACTTGAACACAAACGGTCGAACTAGAGAAGCTAGAGAACGCAGATAGATAAGGCGATAGAGGAGCTAGAAAATATAGATAAGAAGATAGAAGTGCAAAACGAGACACTCAGCACATATACACTACTGGCCATTAAAATTGCTACACCACGAAGATGACGTGCTACAGACGCGAAATTTAACCGACAGGAAGAAGATACTGTGATATGCAAATGATTAGCTTTTCAGAGCATTCACACAAAGTTGGCGCCGGTGGCGACACCTACAACGGGCTGACATGAGGAAAGTTTCCAACCGATTTCTCATACACAAAGGCTCTGAGCACTATGGGACTTAACATCTTAGGTCATCAGTCCCCTAGAACTTAGAACTACTTAAACCTAACTAACCTAAAGACATCACACACATCCATGTCCGAGGCAGGATTCGAACCTGCGACCGTAGCAGTCCCGCGGTTCCGGACTGCAGCGCCTAGAACCGCACGGCCATCGCGGCCGGCCTCTCATACACAAACAGCAGTTGACCGGGCGTTTGCCTGGTGAAACGTTGTTGTGATGCCTCGTGTAAGGAGGAGAAATGCGTACCATCACGTTTCCGACTTTGATAAAGGTCGGATTGTAGCCTATCGCGATTGCGGTTTATCGTATAGCGACATTGCTGCTCGCGTTGGTCGAAATCCTATGACTATTAGCAGAATATGGAATCGGTGGGTTCAGGAGGGTAATACGGAACGCCGTGCTGAACGGCCTCGTATCGCTAGCAGTCGAGATGACAGGCATCTTATCCGCATGGCTGTAACGGATCGTGCAGCCACGTCTCGATCCCTGAGTGAACAGATGGGGACGTTTGCAAGACAACAACCATCTGCACCAACAGTTCGACGACGTTTGCAGCAGTATGGACTATCAGCTCGGAGACCATGGCTGCGGTTACCCTTGACGCTGAATCACAGACTGGAGCGCCTGCGATGGTGTACTCAACGACGAACCTGGGTGCACGAATGGCAAAACGTCAATTTTTTTCAGATCAATCCAGGTTCTGTTTACAGCATCATGATGGCCGCATCCGTGTTTGGCGACATCGCGGTGAACGCACATTGGAAGCGTGTATTCGTCATCGTCATACTGGCGTATCAACCGGCGTGATGGTATGGGGTGCCATTGGTTACACGTCTTTGTCACCTCTTGTTCGCATTGACAGCACTTTGAACAGTGGACGTTACATTTCAGATGTGTTACGACCCGTGGCTCAACCCTTCATTCGATCTCTGCGATAGCCTACATTTCAGCAGGATAATGCACGACCGCATGTTGCAGGTCCTGTACGGGCCTTTCTGGATACAGAAAATGTTCGACTGCTGCCCTGGCCAGCGCATTCTCCAGATCTCGCACCAACTGAAAACGTCTGGTCAATGATGGCCGAGCAACTGGCTCGTCACAATATTCGTCACTACTCTTGATGAACTGTGGTATCGCGTTGAAGCTGCATGGGCAGCTGTACCTGTACACGCCATCCAAGCTCTGTTTGACTCAATGCCTAGGCGTATCAAGGCCGTTGTTGCGGCCAGAGGTGGTTGCTCTGGGTACTGATTCCTCAGGATCTATGCACCCAAATTGCGTGATAATGTAATCACATGTCAGTTCTAGTATAATATATTTGTCCAATGAATAGCAGTTTATCATCTGCATTTCTTCTTGGTGTACCAATTTTAATGGCCAGTAGTGTATCTTAGAGAGCCAAGAGATCGCTGAAGAATTTCGAAAGGAGATTAATGAAGTGAGATATATTCTGGAAACTACAGCTAAATGGCACAATAAAACAAATAAAGAAGTTTCTGGGATCAACGAGAGATTTTCTGAGGTAAATAAGAGGCTTTTAAATTGGAAACAGTATTCAAATTTTGGAAAACGAATTGGCGACGTGTAGCGATGCTGCACTCATTGGCCCCGGACAAATGCGAAACGTAGTCAATGAGATCAATCAGGAACAGGAAGTCATCCTAAAGATCGTAGTCGAACAGGTATTGGAACACGACGCAGTGTTAAAACACCGAGACGCAGAATCAAAGGTTTCAGAGAAATTAGAGATGATCACTGATGTTGGTGAAAAAAATGGAAATGCGTAGCCGTTCTAAAAGTAATTCTGGACATTAAAAGGCTAGGAGAAGTAACGACAGAGAGTCGGCGCATGAGGATGGATCTGCCTGCCGGCAGGCACGTGAAGAAAATGTGTCAACTTTTAAGGCCATTCTCCGAGAGGGGGGACGCGCGACGCATTTCCTCACAGCGAGACGATTTGAAGTGTTTAGGGATGATAGAAACGGACTTCACTCCCAGGCCCGAGTGGACCAATTTTAGTTTTCTTTGCCTCTCACATGCCCTGGTACATATAAAATTGAATTTATGTGCGGATATCCAGAAAGAGAATCTGCACTACGAATAAGATCGATTGTGCGTGGCTGTAACACCGAGTACGAAGAGGCGTTCCTTTCGGCTTAAGGGTTGGAAGCGGCGTAGGACCAAGTAAAACATGACATTATACTGCTGCCAAACCTAAATCAGTCTGGATTCGCGATGCCGGCACGCCTGTTCAGATACATGCTTCAGTGGAATCAGTTCTTGTACAATCTGTACGGGTCTGTACGGGTCAGCGGAACTTATTCGCGTATGTATTACGTAGCTGCCACAGCACCTTCGACACATACTTCTTGCCAGTAGGTGCAAGGACGCCGCAGAAACATTTAAATCCCTACTGCAAGAGTTGGAGCAAGAAGCGGGTGAGAGCACATCGAACAGTGGGCAGGTCGCAGCAGAAATAGAAGGTGGGACCACAGGCGGCAGTATGATCAGCATGACGACCGACATCAGCCACGCCGAAACAACTGGTATCATAATGGTGCGGTGATCAGAATGATTATGCAGAAAACCACAGGCATGATGACCAGAATGGACCGATTGGAGCTTGGAACAGTTATGGCAATAACGACCGTTGCTGTGACAACAGAACATTGTTCAGGCACCTGACGTTGAGATTAGGTCAGCTGTTTCCCCCGTTATGGGCCAAACGACAGGATGCAGACACCTCAATGATAGCTGGTGCAGAGGGTGTTGTAGTAGAATGGAATCTACAATTTACGATTTGTTGCAATGGAAAATACGAGTGAGGAACTACTGTGTGAAGGTACTAATATGACGGTTCCAACCATGAGTCGTGTGGTGACCATCTCGATTAGGGAGGTGTCACGTTGTAACCTCCCCACTATATTCTTTTCTGTATGAAATTTAGCTCAACTTTACCTACCACTCTACAAAGATCTACGTACTACCAAAACTATGCCCCACAAATTGTTATCCAACTTCAACTCGTATGCTAAATTTTGACTAAACAGAATCTAATTTGAATTGAACTGTAACTGATCTGAATGCAACTTGTCTTTATATTACATGCGTAATGAAGTAAAACAATTGTCTGGCCCTAACCAAAATTTCCACTTACCTCGCTTCTTGACAACATTGTTGCAGATTCCTCGAAAGCACGACGCCGGCCGCGGTGGCCGAGAGGTTCTAGGCGCTTCAGTCTCGAACCGCACGACTGCTACGGTCGTAGGTTCAAATCCTGCCTCGGGCATGGATATGTGTGATGTCCTTAGGTTAGTTAGGTTTAAGTAGTTCTAAGTTCTAGGGGACTGATGACCTCAGATGTTAAGTCCCGTAGTGCTCAGAGCCATTTGGACCATATGAACCATTCGAAAGCACAACAGCAAACAGCAGGCAGGCAGCGGCTAGGCTAGATTTCTATTTCTAAACAAAATTTCCAAGCTACATTCAAACTGTGTGATATTATGATGCGAAATGATAAACAGTGGGACGGGGATAGTAACAATTCCTGTTAAATGATATTCCAAGACAATTTTAGAATCAAGCATGTATTCGAAACAAGACAGAGTAAAACTTCGCGTGATCTTCACACATAACATTGATCTGGACATTACTATGCTTAACAAAGTGAACAATGATTGGAAAAGGATACAATATTAACAGAGAATTTCTATAAAAACCAAGCAGCTTAATCAGTTAATATGTTAATGCTTGACTCAGGGACGTCGGTGGTTCTTCTCTCAGCGCTGAGCAAGTTAACTAGCCGACGATAATCATTCCCAGTTGCGCAGTGCCGCAGTCTTAGATTTCTTCTCTCCAGAAATAATGACATTATTCATAATATATATTTTCTTTGGTTTCTAATATATACATCCTTGATGTCTTTTATAATAAATCTTCCTTCATCTAACAGACACCATCACAAGTCCACACAGCATTACTAATTACGTCCATCACCTACCACACTTCAACTAAGAACGTATCAGACTGCGCAGAGACAAAGACGATGGTGTTTGTTATGTGGGGGCGCTCAACTTCGCGGTTATCAGCGCCCGTACTAATTCTAAACCTTTACTCAGCGCAGTCCGCCACTTTCATGAATTATGATGAAATGATGAGGGCAACACAAACACCCAGTTATCTCGAGGCAGGTCAAAATCAGCGACCCGCCAGGAATCGAACCCAGGACCCCGTGCTCGGGAAGCGAGAACGCGACCGCGAGACCACGAGCTGAGGACCAGAAACAAGGGCAAAGGTTGTTTAACCGTAACGCCTCTTTCTCTTTCTGACGTGCACATCGAAAACATGCAAAAACCAAAATGGCCTGACCACCTTACAACATGCACTCTGGGAGCCCTTTTAGTATTCCGAGTGAAGCAGCATTTCTAAAGTGCGAGGAGGTGGGAGCTTGGCCCACCTCTCTATTACGAGGAACGAAGATGAGGGGAGTGATCCATGGAAAGAGTATCCGAATCAGAAATCAAATGGCTCTGAGCACTATGGGACAACATCTGAGATCATCAGTCCCCTATAACTTAGAACTACTTAAACCTAACTAACCTAAGGACGTGACACATATCCATGCCCGAGGCAGGACTCGAACCTGCGACCGTAGCGGTCGCGCGGTCTAAACTGAAGCGCATGGAACCGCTCGGCCACAGCGGCCGGCATCGCAAATCAGGCTCGAGGTATTTTTATTTGTCAAGGGAAGGAATACGAGCGTAATTTCTTGATAGTTCCGTTGCTGAATTTGGAAGCAATTCTGAGGATGTATTTTATGAGTACCTATCAGGCAGCGTTTGACCTGGGTGGAGGGACAATGAGTGTTAAAATCGAGGGAGGCCCCGTAGTGTCAGTTTTTAACGAACGTGTCCTCATTTGTGAATCTGAGGTGAGCTGCTTGAGGGTTTGTGCTCGATCCGGCTCGTGACCTGAGCTGGACGTCCTTGTCAACTACATTAATGAGTTGACTTGTCTGTCCGACGAGCGGCAGATATATGCTGTTTTTCCGCGGATTGCGGAAAGTTGTATTGCCGGCGATGGAGCGTTAGAAGCCGACGGGAAGAGATAGTTCCACATTTTGCGAGATCACGTTCGGGTATTTTCGGATGCGCCTAGTGTGGTCAAAGGCTTCGTGTATCAGTTTAGGGTATTTGAGCACAATCATTTCTTTGTCAAGTCTCTTTCCGCTGACATATAAACCGCAAGTAGAGAATCAAATTAAAGTTACGCTGGACCAATAAACAACTGAAATAGCGGTGACCTCGCAAAATTCGCCATTATTGGTAGTACTGAAACGTGATGGACCTGCAAGCTTACTGTTAGATTCCAGACAAGTAAATACTATTACCATGCCAGAAACAGATAGGTGCCAGAAGCGGATAGGCCACAGAGTTAGGCAAGCTGTTACAGTGGTTCCACAGCGTAAAAGTGTTGCCCTCATAAGAAACTACAAGTTGCCAAAAACATTACCATCCGTAAAAAAGTTCTCTATTCAGAATGAGATTTCCACTCTGCAGCGGAGTGTGCGCTGATATGAAACTTCCAGGCAGATTAAAACTGTGTGCCCGACCGAGACTCGAACTCGGGACCTCTGCCTTTCGCGGGCAAGTGCTCTACCAACCGAGCTACCGAAGCACGACTCACGCCCGGTACTCACAGCTTTACTTCTGCCAGAACTTGTCTCCTGCCTTCCAAATTTTACAGAAGCTCTCCTGCGAACCTTGCAGAACTAGCACTCCTGAAAGAAAGGATATTGCGGAGACATGGCTTAGCCACAGCCTGGGGGATGTTTCCAGAATGAGATTTTCACTCTGCAGCGGAGTGTGCGCTGATATGAAACTTCCAGGCAGATTAAAACTGTATGCCCGACCGAGACTCGAACTCGGGACCTTTGGATTCGGTGGGCAAGTGCTCTACCAACCGAGTTACCGAAGCACGACTCACGCCCGGTACTCACAGCTTTACTTCTGCCAGTACCTCGTCTCCTGCCTTCCAAACTTTACAGAAGCTCTCCTGCAAACCTTGCAGAACTAGCACTCCTGAAAGATAGGCTATTGCGGAGACATGGCTTAGCCACAGCCTGGGGGATGTTTCCAGAATGAGATTTTCACTCTGCAGCGGAGTGTGCGCTGATATGAAACTTCCAGGCAGATTAAAACTGTGTGCCCGACCGAGACTCGAACTCGGGACCTTTGCCTTTCGCGGGCAAGTGCTCTACCAACCGAGCTACCGAAGCACGACTCACGCCCGGTACTCACAGCTTTACTTCTGCCAGTACCTCGTCTCCTGCCTTCCAAACTTTACAGAAGCTCTCCTGTCAACCTTGCAGAACTAGCACTCCTGAAAGAAAGGATATTGCGGAGACATGGCTTAGCCACTGCCTGGGGGATGTTTCCAGAACGTGATTTTCACTCTGCAGTGGAGTGTGTGCTGATATGAAACTTCCAGGCAGATTAAAACTGTGTGCCCGACCGAGACTTGAATTGGGGGCCTTTGGATTTCGTGGGCAAGTGCTCTACCAACCGAGCTACCGAAGCACGACTCACGCCCGGTACTCACAGCTTTACTTCAGCCAGTACCTCGTCTCCTGCCTTCCAAACTTTACAGAAGCTCTCCTGTGAACCTTGCAGAACTAGCACTCCTGAAAGAAAGGAGATTGCGGAGACATGGCTTAGCCACAGCCTGGGGGATGTTCCCAGAACGTGATTTTCACTCTGCAGTGGAGTGTGTGCTGATATGAAACTTCCAGGCAGATTAAAACTGTGTACCCGACCGAGACTTGAATTGGGGGCCTTTGGATTTCGTGGGCAAGTGCTCTACCGACCGAGCTACCGAAGCACGACTCACGCCCGGTACCCACAGCTTTACTTCTGCCAGTACCTCGTCTCCTGCCTTCCAAACTTTACAGAAGCTCTCCTGCGAACCTTGCAGAACTAGCACTCCTGAAAGAAAGGAGTCTCGGTCGGGCACACAGTTTTAATCTGCCTGGAAGTTTCAAATCCTCTATTGTTTTCAGTGGGCCGTATCAGGCGCGGCGTATTACATATCCTAACGCACTAGGTGTGCATAACTTCAGTTTAGAACAGTGGTTTCCAACAGTTGGTCCGCGGACCCCCAGGGGTCCGCGAGCTATGCCAGAGGGGTCCGCAAGATGTTATTAGAATAAAAAATATATTAAATATATTTCGTATGATAACAGATTTTTTGTTTCGGTCGCTTCCTGCATGAGCAGTTTTAAGCTCAATATTTTTTTCAATAATGAAATGTCAATGTTTTATCTAAGTACCTAAAATAGAAAACGTATAAAAAGACTCTTAATTTGGCTTTTTGGGTACTTGATACTGTGATATGACAAGGTACCAATCATGCTCGATGAGGGAGTCCTCGAGAAAATTTTGTTGGGAACCCCCGATCTAGACGATCAAGAAGGCTACACTACACCTCCCACATAAAGCCTTTCCTCGAATGAGCAGGTAGTCAATAGCTGAGAGAATCACTGGGTTGTTTGGGTGATAATAATATCTTGATTATTAACTTTGTCCCTTGTACATAGAGTTAAGGTAGTGTAATTTTTGGGAGATTGTGTGCAGTTATATCTAATGTATCTTCAGGAAGACGCTGAATATATGTGTATTTAATGATAAAATGTTATTGCTCGTACTGTGTATGATGTAGCGAATGCTGGTATGGTCTGTTATTGATTCACCATCTTGAGCTGAATCCATGAGCATCCCAACCATCATCATCAAGAAGTGTGGGAGTGTCGAACGGAAGACAGACTGCCAAACAATGGTTCTAAGGTGGTTTGGATCCGGCCAGTATGTGTTGTAGTGTGTGCTCATTGTGGTACTATGGATGTGTCAGGTCTTTGTTTACATATCGAAATACAACAGGCATTCTGTAAGTAATTCAAAAAATATTTTCCTCGGACAGTTCCGGCTGAAAAAATGCAGAATTTCTTGTGGGACATCGCGGAATATTTTCGCTTCAATCCCTTTACATAGCCTTCGACCTGGCGTCTATAACGGAGGTTCGTTACAAGCAGAGAGCTATCATTGAGTTTCTTATGGTAGAAAACCAGAGCATCACAGAGCATCTACAGAGACCCGGAAGAGAACAAAAGCACGGAGAGTCGTCGGGGGAGGCGTCAGTCCTCATCGAAATAAAGTCGCGCAAACCTGTCCGATCTCCCGTTGTAAGGTTTTGCAGTCAGAAAACAGCTGTGTAAGCTGTAAATAATTTTGGATTAATGTTGCAATCTTATCACAGAAATACACGCATTTACACGGTTTACAATGTGAAATTGTTATGACAGTTGTCAAACGAACACATCTCGTCTTCAGAAAGTGAAATAATCCTAAGCACAACAATGGTAAATTTTTACTAGTTTCTTTACAAAATTATTCTTATGACTACGTCATGATGTTGGTCAGTACTACGATAAATCATTCGATTCCGGTTCAAAGTTCGGTACTATTTAGGATGAAAATCACGTCTACGGAAGGTGGTTAGTTTTGGGGCAAGTTGAGCAAAAGATTACCCAAGGTCGCTCGAGATTACAGTGGACGCAAGCTGATGAACCAACAAGTTTACGCCTCTGCTCGCGGTGTTTACCTTAATTGCGATGAGCTGTCGTCTGCATGGCTGCTCTTGCCCACTGAAATTCCTATAAAAATTAATTAAGCCATCGCTGATTTTTTTCAGCAGTAACTCTCCCTATGTTTCTCATGATGCGAGAAAACACATACTCGTCCCTAGTCTTGAAATATGGCGATATGCACGTGCACGACTGGAGCAGTGTGCATGTTAAAATGCCCTCTCAGTTCTCACAAGAACAGTTAACTAACTGGCTGCTTCGTTTCTCCACAACTGAATGTCAGCTGCAGTGAACGCCGTGTTCACACAAATTTCTCCTCTGCGTCGTACAGAGTTTTATGCGCCCCATTCTGCACTAGACGCCAGTTCAGAGAATTTCGCTCTTGTCTTTCCCGCAGCCGAACTATCTCCCCACCTGGGTTCTTTCGTTCACCACGTCACGGCTTTTTGCGACCAATAGGAGGCTCACCTTATCTTGTGGAAGCTCTCTGCCAATCGCAAGGGCCCTGCCATTGAAATGCGTCGAAATCTCAGCCCTTTACTCCTTCCTAGTTCGTTTCCGCCAATCGGACGTTTTATGCCCGCTCCAGACACGTAAAAGTTACATACGTAGATCACCTGTGTACCATTTTCTGTTCACGTGATCAACTGCATCACTTGGTTTGTTCGTATCCATTTGGAATTCTGAAACGCAATTTTCTAAAACTTCCTTCTGTCTTACTTCTGGCGACCCATTACTTCCTCTCCAGTATACGTCACCTGTCCGGTCGCTGACTCCCACCGCGGGATGCTCCCTATGAGCTTTTCGTGGTGCCTCCCAAGGTGCAGCCTCTGCTTCTGCCCACACTTGCTTCCACACAAAACGTGTCCTCTCGCTGCTTGTTTCACCTTCAGCTCATTGACATGCATTATATAGGAGCGGTGTGTTAATATCGTTGATTGTCATCCCTTTTGCATTACATACTTACAGGCAAATCTGCTCATTACCGCCGAAGTATGTTAGGTGTCATATTTACCTTCCCGTTACGATGTATAAAACTCTTATGTAAGATGCGAAATTGACCTTCATTTATTCTGCCACCTTACACCGTGTGCCGGCCGGCCATGCACAGCTGTGACTCCTGCAGTGTTGGAAGGTGCAACCACTCTCATTTGAGCTGATCAACGGGTGACAATCACATGCTTCATGTCTCTGCTGGTAGTGTTCACACACTCGTCCACCAGTTCGAGTACTCAAAGGTGTGTGCCCGTTGGGTTCCTCTCTGCCTGAGACGAGACCATAATAAGCAACAAAAGACCATCTGTATAGACTTACCTGTGCATTACGAGGTTGATTGTAACAATTTTCTGTCGAACATCGTCACAGGCGATGAAACATAGGTTCATCGCTTCAAACCGGAAACTAAACAGTAATCCATAGAGTGGTCATACACCACCTAGTTCAAAGCTGTAACCTCAGCTGGTAAAATCATGGTGACGGTGTTGTGGGACACTGAGGGAGGTTATTCTGTTTTCTGCCCTCCCTTATGGTTCAACGCTCAACTCTGAAGTGTACTGTACCACCAACGGGTAATTGACGAAACGACTTTTGTGTGTTCATTGCCACAAAAAGGCAAACGAACTTCTCCATGACAATGCGAGGCCTCGCACAAGTGTGTGCATCTGAGAGGGGCTCACAAAACTTCACTAAACTGTTCTTCTTGATACACCCTACAGGCCGGCCTGGGTGGCCGAGCGGTTCTAGGCGCTACAGTCTGGAACCGCGCGACCGCTACGGTCGCAGGTTCGAATCCTGCCTCGGGCATGGATGTGTGTGATGTCCTTAGGTTAGGTTTAAGTAGTTCTAAGTTCTAGGAGGCTGATGACCTCAGAAGTTAAAGTCCCATAGCATCAGAGACATTTGAACCACTTTGAACACCCTACAGCTGACATCTCGCACCTTCCGATTTCCATCTGTTTTGCCCACTGAAGGATGCACTCCACAGGAATCAGTACATGGATGAAGAGGATGTTGCTGATGCAGCAAGACGTTGGCTCTAACGTCAACCAGTAGATTGGTACCACACGGGCATACAGGCTCTCCCAGCAAAGTGGCGTAAGACCGTCGCAATGAACAGAAATTATGCTCATAAATAGTGGGGAATAATATGATGTATTCGAATTCTAAATAAAATCAACCTGCTTTCAGAAAGATTGTGTTGTATTGCTTACTGAATGCTCTCATAGTATTAGTGTTGTATGTCTAGATGCAGGTAGGAGTATTAAATCTGGGTGAATGTTGTCATGTAGCTAACACCAACGGCATCCTTGTTTTTCTTTCCTAAATTCTATAGCAAATTTTACCCACAAAGTAGGGGACAATTGGTCTCATTTCTATGGAAGAGAAATTCAGAATGACAAAATTAATGCCAACAAATAACATCATATTGACATGTGAGTCTGACCTATGTTTTGAGGATGATTTCATTTAAATCAATGAGATTTCCTTCCTTCACATATTTTTAATGTAATGAGTAATTTAAATGTTTTTTATCCAGTAAACTATGTTATTGGTGATGCAGGAGTAATTTCCATTTTGCTATGAGTTGTTCGTTAAGTAAAAAGGGATTTTCTTATTTCATACAGCATCACAGTGAATAAGTTACATTAATTTTGGTTTCGTTTTTTTGTAAAGTTGTTGGGCTAATTTTTTTCTTTACAATACATCACAGTGCTTATTTTAATGCCCAGTTTTAAAATACTGGGGGATAATTCATTTATAATGCGCCATTAAGCAACTGAACAGTAAACAGATGGCAGCTATAAGAGTCCAGGGGCATGAAAGGGAAGCAGTGGTTGGGAAGAGACTGAGACAGGGTTGTAGCCTATCCCCGATGTTATTCAATCTGTATATTGAGCAAGCAGTAAAGGGGAAAAAAGAAAAATTTGGAGTAGGAATTAAAATCCAGGGAGAAGAAATAAAAACTTTGATGTTTGTCAGTGACAGTGTAATTCTGTCGGAGACAGCAAAGGACCTGGAAGAGCAGTTGAACGGAATGGACAGTGTCTTGAAAAGAGGACATAAGATGAACACCAACAAAAGCAAAACGAGGATAATGGAACGTAGTCAAATTAAATCAGGTGGCACTGAGGAAATTAGATTAGGAAATGAGATACTTAAAACAGTAAAAGAGCTTTGCTATTTGGGAAGCAAAACAACTGATGATGGTCGAAGTAGAGAGGACACAAAATGTAGACTGGCAATGGCAAGGAAAGCATTCCTGAAGAAGAGAAATTTGTTAACATCGAGTATAGATGTAAGTGTCAGGAAGTCGTTTCTGAAAGTATTTGTATGGAATGTAGCCATGTATAGAAGTGAAACATGGACGATAAATAGTTTAGACAAGAAGAGAATAGAAGCTTTCAAAATGTGGTGCTACAGAAGAATGCTGAAGATTAGATGGGTAGATCACGTAACTACTGAGGAGGTACTGAACAGAATTGGGGAGAAGAGAAGTTTGTGGCACAACTTGACTAGAAGAAGGGGCTGGTTGGTAGGACATGATCTGAGGCATCAATGGATCACCAATTTAGCACTGGAGGGCAGCGTGGAGGGTAAAAATCATAAAGGAAGACCAAGAGATGAATACACTAGGCAGGTTCAGAAGGATGTAGGTTGCAGATGAAGAAGCTGGTACAGGTTAGAGTAGCATGGAGAGTTGCATCAAACCAGTCTCTGGACTGAAGACTACAACAGCAACAACAATATTAAGCAACATGGTTAGTTTAGTTTTGTTGGCATCGAAAGTACGCATTGAATGTTACTGTCTCACGTTATATAAATCTATCTGGTCGAATATTTTGTGATTTCAGCACTGCTATTGAATGGCGAAACTGCAATCGGATGGCCAGCGCCGTATGTGCTTTCTTGCCCTTCCTGGAGTGAGTCACTTCGCGGTTGCTGAAAGTGGGGATTTCGGCGGTAATTAACGAGACCGCCCTGCCCGGCTTAGCGCGGGTTCCATGCGGAATATAAACGGACCGCACGTTCAGTCCTTCCTCTGGTGGCGAAACGGCGGTCACCATTACCTGCGGTCAGGTTTTCTCAACCGAGAGGGCAATCCTGGGCCGGAGTTTACGATAGACGGCGGGCAACGTCACGCCCGAGCGCTGCATACCGGGTGTCAACTAGCCGATGTGTTTACGGCACCGCTGGGCGCAAGCAGGTGGCACTTGTCAAAACAGTGCGTGCAGTGCTTACACACGACCCGTCCACCTGTGGCATCAATGGAGCAGAGAGTACCTTTACTCGACCCATGCAGTAGAGGACCAGAGGGTCTCTAGAGGAAGCTTGGTGCGCTGCGATTGTGTACTATTCACGGTGTACTATTCACGGTCGATGGATGACGTTGGGTACCAGCAGAGCAGGCCAACACATCTACCCATTTGACGATAGTCTGGTGATAGCACGATCGCCGTTGCAGAGGCTGGGCAAGGTTCTCTGTTCCCGAGGGAGCACACAGAAGAGCTTATTCATGCCACCGTTGCTCAGGACCTACCATTGATCACACTTCAGCATACTTTTACGAGAACATTGCTTTGGCACGACTGCCCGCATAGAGAGTGAGTCCGCACGACCTGTCTCAGAAAGCGCTGTGGAACTTCAGTGGTAGGAAGGCCGCGTCTCGGGCATGAACAGTCTACGACCACAGGCAGCTGAGCTCCTGTCCCTTTTGCCCACGATGAAGGACTCCCACCAAAGTGTTCCCCTTACAAATATTGTGTTTGTGCAGTGACACGTATCAGTTTCGAGTGCAACGAATGCAGTAATATACTGTGTGATTTTCTTTCAGTGGACTTCAGAGTTATCTTGTCACCAGTAATTGTGTTAATTAAGCTTTTTTCACATTGAACTCTTTGGAATGACTCAATTCAATTTCAATTTTCGAATCTTGACGGATTTAAAAGGACAATAACAATTTCTGAATATGTGGTTGTAGGAGGGAAGGACTTATGATAACAACATTCTAAATCTGAGAAGTAATTATTTGTCTGTTAAATAATTCGGTTTTTTGTATTCTTGACATATTCATGCGGTTTCAATCATTGTTTGCTTTATGTCTTTTATTTGTCATTGATTATTGTAATAATATTTTGCTTACTCTGTCTTTTATCTGAATGTTATTACTTACATGATCATATTGATACTATTTTGATCACTGGAATCCAGTGTCCAGTTTCTTCAGCGATGCTCTAGTACTTAATGATTTATTTTCCTCGTGGCAGAGGTGTACCAACTATTTCTTTAGAATAGGGCATGCAAACCCATTTAGGCATTTCGTCTTTCAGCAAAACCGTAAAAAAAAAAAAAAAAAAAATGCGTACCGGTAGTGTGGGAAGGTGTGTAAGGTAATCAGTACTATGTTGTTCTACAGAGAGAACCTACTCATTAATACTAATATAGACCGAATTTTATAGATCTTGCTCTTGAAAACAATTTCGTTACTTTAATTTTTAAAAAGATATAATTTATCTGGTGGGGAGACATTGGTCCTACTTTCTTTCGAGACCATTTACGAAAAGGAGTTCATATTTACTCTAGACTGCAATAGCAATCGGCCAGATGGAAACCTTTTGTTATTATTACTATTTTACAAACATTGTGCATCACATCTTGGTGAAAAAAAGAAAAAAAAGTTTGGAAAAAGAAGGCAATTATTTTGTTTTTATTTAGACTAAAAAATTTTACGTACAATTTCCTAATGTAGTTTTCCTTTCGACACTTTGGGAAACAAATTCTTTTATGACATCAGTAACATTAATTTTTCCAGCCCTATTTTGATGAACATGGAGGAGGCGTAGATGGTGAGTCTCGACTGAGTCATTATTGATATCAGGCAAGTTTTAAGTCGTCTCAAGGCGCTCAATGACCTCTCAAAGAATGCTGACGAACTGAAATTGTCAGAATCAGAATGATGAGGCGAATGACTTCCTGAAAGAGTTCTTGAACCTTACTAGGTTCAGAAATAAGTTTTCTTCCAATAGAGGACACATTACATGGTTGTATAGCAGTCGTAATGTTTCGCAGCATTTCGGGCTGTATATGAAGCCTGTCCAGGTTAAAGTCTGTTGCATGTACTCCAAGCAATTCTTCCAAACGTCGTGTCGATGAAGGATGTATTTGGGAGGACTTAATAAGTATCCCCTCAACATGGGATAGCGGCTTTAGATCCTCTTGGTTGAACCCTCGATCAATCTCATTCAGAAGCAGATCAAGAGTTTCAAACAAATCCTTCCTAAATTTTTGTTCTTGAGACAATTCTTTGGGAATAGACTGTGTTTCTGTGTGTTACAGTTTCGCTGATAGTTTTCCTGGCCGTGAGATATTTGAGGTCTTTCATATCTTTGGATTTCTCTAACAGCATATCAAGTGGGTCTGTAGTCCTAACATTTGCAAGAGCTACTCTTAGAACTTCTACAGAATGTTTCACTCTGGTTGCCTTAAAATTTGGATTCTGTAGAGATCCGGCCAGTTCCTCACACAGTCAAAACACTTCAGATGCTACTGTTATATTGTCGTTGTTGTGATCTTCAGTCCAGAGACCGGTTGGATGCAACTCTCCATGCTACCCTATCCTGTGCAAGCTTCTTCATCTCTGAGTAGCTACTGCAACCTACATCATTCTAAATCTGGCTACTGTTATACAACAGTATAACAATAAGCTTCTGTTATATAAAAAATACTTTCAAACTTTTCGAGAAACGTCGCATAGCAAGGACTGACCTTCTTTCATCTCTAACTGACTTCGGTACATTCAATATTTCGGCCGCCGTTTTCTGAACCCGCTCATAGTTTTCCGTGAAACATGTCAAAGGTTTTACTCTTACAGCCCATCGGATGTGACACATCGGCGTCAGTAAAAAAAAATGGTTCAAATGGCTCTGAGCACTATGGGACTTAACATCTGAGGTCACCAGTCCCTAGAACTAAGAAATACTTAAACCTAACTAACCTAAGGACAGCACACACATCCATGCCCGAGGCAGGATTCGAACCTGCGACCGTAGCAGTCGCGCGGTTCCGGACTGAAGCGCCTAGAACCGCTTGGCCACTCCGGCCGGCCGGCGTCAGTCGTTGAGCTTTTGGATTTGGATTCTTCTCATGGACACCGTATGGTAGCACAGCATCTGCATACACGTTTTTCTTTTTTGCGAATTCTAGAGTTATATTTGAGATGTCTTTCACAGTTACCAGTACATCGCACAATGGATCACAGCTTCTTGAAACTTCCGGTAGTGCCAGATCCAAATAATGATTGCTGCAGTTGATGTAACAACTCTTTGTCAGATCTTGAAGAAGGATTTACTTCGCACCTTTGTTCCTCCAAGACATATTAGCTGGCCATCGAAACAGTCGGCGCGTAGAAACTCAGTTCCTAGTGACAGTCTTAGAAGGATGTCTTTAATAGTAGTTGTCAGCGTTTGCACCTTGGAGTATGGCGGACTACATAAACCCATCAAAAGTTTTTTTTTTATTTCGAGCATGTCAGGGTCAACATAATGTACACAAAGACTGAACTGCTCCTGGCCAGCCACGTCCGCCGCTGAATCTACCATAATTCCGTAAAATGGGGAATTTATTTGCTGTACAATTTCTCCCTGAACCATGCGAACCATAATTTACAGTACGTCTTTTGTATCGCTGGCACCAACCAAGTGTCACGGCGCTTCAGCCATATCTTCAGTTCTGCCACATCATTCTTCCTCTCATCGAACAGTGTCATGAGGTTCCCAGCGACAGTTTCATGACTTCTCAGTGCGTTTCCTGTTCGACCCAGAAACCTGGGTGAACTGATAATTATTAGTAACGCGGTTCTAGATTTCTCCTGATAGATCAGCAGATGTCGCGTGAGTTGGGCAATTACAGGTGTGGTAATTTCACGTTGTTGAAATATTGCGAGAGACTCTCGATGAAAAACACGCTTCTCATGTATCATGAACTTTCCCGTAGCTTTTTTCCAGTTACAGGAACCTTCTTTAAGAAAAGCCGTCTCTTTCTGTGGTCTTCTATGGTTTACTAAGCGGATGGACTGAATGCATAGCGAAAAACACTGCCACTCTTTTATTCATAATGTAACCACGGATATTCCGCTGCGACAAACCATTCCAATTAACAAGATCTTCCCTTCCCTTGTGAAAACTTATGCTCCTCTGATGGGTGAAATTTTGTTTCAAAACCAGGTACAATTGACATAGAGCCTATTGTGTTTTCATGTGAGTATGGGGTAAAATAAATGAAAATGTTGCGTGACTAGGGCCTCCCGTCGGGTAGACCGTTCGCCGGGTGTAAGTCTTTCGATTTGATGCCACTTCAGCGACTTGCGCGTCGATGGGGATGAAATGATGATGATTAGGACAATATAACACCCAGTCCCTGAATGGAGAAAATCTCCGATCCAGCCAGGAATCGAACCCGGGCCCTTAGGATTGACATTCCGGACATTCCATTGCGCTGACCAATTTTCTTTTTTTTTTTCTTTTTTTTTAAGTTCGTGGTTCGACCGAGATTCGATCCCACGACCTCTGGGTTTCCACGCACCATTTTACCTCTAGACCTTTTTTTATTGAACAAACTAACAGTGCATATATATATACACAATGCAACAGTTCTTCAATGTACAATTTAAACATATACAAATTATTGTTAGTTTAACAAAAATATTAGAAAAACATAAATGCAACAAAATATAACACTTTTTTATGCATGAGAACGTGGATAAGAGTGTTGTATCATGTGACGAGTAGGCATGGCACACCCCAACTTTGAGGGGGGTCAAGAAAGACGCTGCGAAGATAACCGGCAAAAGTTTGTCGGTAAGATGGTTTTCGGGTGAGGGTGCTATGCGCGGTCACTACTTTGTACCAGAAGTCGAGGACTGTATGCGGACCACTCTGTAAGAGGTATTCTAAAGCCTGTCCTCGAAACCAGATGAGTGTATGGTGCTTAGCAAGAGGGTAGTGGAACGTCTCTGACAACAACAAGAAATCTAGTGTTACCGTCGTTGGCGGGGCACGGAGGTAAAAGGATGCGGCGGCCAAGGAGTAACGGTATTGGGAGTATATGGGCGACGTGTAGCAGTTTAGGTGCGACATACGTGTTGACATAGGACACATGTTGGAGTTGGTTTAAGTTTCGGTGCACTTGACCGCGAACATGGTGCCAAATCGACTGCAAAAACCGCCGATAAGCGAAGGCCACTGTGCGGTGTGTGGAGCTCGTAAATTCGATACCCAAGCAACGAAGGGTGGTACTGACTGGGAGTGGGGTCCGCACCATAACCGGGAGGCCACGCCCAATGTGCATCATAGTAGATTTGCGTACATTAAGAATGCTACCCGAAATACGTCCATACTGGTAGATCCATTGGATGGCGTCATTGAGTTCCGTAAGGGAGCAGGTGAGAAAGAGGAGGTCGTCCGCATAAGCCCTGCAGTGAAAGGTGCAGTCATCTAAAGTGAGACCCTGCAGTCTAGAGGTAAGACCAGTGATGAGGGGCTCAAGTGCAATGGTATACTTGTATAGTAAAGAAGACATAGGACATCCTTGATGCACAGAACGGCGTATAGGAATCGGTCCTACAAGCCTCCCATTGACTTGTACCATCGAAACCGCGGGAAGTAGTAACCGGCTAATGGCATCGACAAAGAGTAATGGGAACCCCATACGTGTCGCCACCATGAGGAGGGATGGGTGTCGAATTCGATCGAAGGCACTCGTGAACTCGACGGATACCAGTGCTGCACGAAGGCGACAAACTGCCGCCAGCGCGATGAGGTCACGGCATTCTCCAAGGGCTGTTTGTAGGGTGGCCCCACAACCACGTGCAGTCTGCTCCGGTGAAAGGACTGTAGGTAAGACGGTGCGTATGGGCGCTGCTAAGAGGCGCGCATAGATTTTATAGTCTGCATTCATTAATGTAAGGGGGCGATATGCAGAGACATAGGACCCTCCCTTCGGCTTAGGCACAGGTAGAAGATTGCCAGTGACGAATTCGAGTGGAATTGGGAAGGACGGAGTAAAGAGTTCCTGAATCATTTCCGTCCAGCGAGGAAGCATTAACGTGGTGAACGCCCGGTAAAACTCCACCGTGAGACCATCTGGTCCTGGTGATTTGTTCTTGGCCCCTTTGTTGATCGCATCTACCACCTCTTCTGCGGTGACTGCAGGCATCATGGACGTTGACTCCGCTACGGTGAGGGTCCGATCAGGGGAAGAACGGAGATCACCAGGAATTGGCGTTGCCATCGGTTCATCATCATAAAATTGGCGATAATGTTCAGCAAAGGCAGACACCACTGCCGCCTGTGGTGTGTGGTGAACACCATCGGAGGTCGTGATGTTGGGGACGAAAAGTCGACGTCGACGACTATGGTCGGATGCGGCATGGATTGTGGATGGGGTTTCGTCGTGGAGGAGGTCTTGTCGTCGGGAACGCACCACGACACCATGCAGTCGTGCACGTTGGAGAGAGAGGAGACGAGCTTTAGTACACTGTCGTTCCCTAAGGGTTTCAGTTGATGGAGGGAGCGCATCGAGCTCACGGAGGACGGCGTAGTGAAAATTTGTGGTGTCTCGATGCCATGCTGCTGCTTCCTTGTCATATTGCACGAAGAGCTTTCTGATCGCAGGTTTGGCACATTTGAGTCACCGCAAGACGCCCATGTAGTGGCAATACATTGCCGGCAGTGTGGATCATTAAGGAGGGAGGCATTAAGCTTCCAGTAACCTCTGCTGCGCCATACTGACTGAGGTGGCAGAGCCAGGGAGCGAATGATGGCGCAGTGGTCCGAAAATGCAAGGGGCCGTCGTTCTGCTTGCGAGACTTCGTTGCCAAGGTGAGCAGAGACATAAAACCGGTCCAGTCTGCTCGCAGAATGTGCTGTAAAATGGGTAAAACCGTGGGTATTGCCACAATTTTCTCCCAAACGTCCGCTAGATGAAAATCTTCGATTAAGGTGAGCAGCGCCGGTCATGGCGAATAACCAGGCATTTAGTCCTGCGGATGGAGGACGCAGTTGAAATCGCCTCCCATGATAAGGCGATCATAGCGCCCAGAAAACAGGGGCGCCACGTCATGTCCGAAAAAACTGGACCGTTGCCGACGGTTCGTAGAGCCAGACGGAGCGTAGATACTGATGACGCACGTGTCGAAGATAGTAACAGTCAGAGGGAAGGATTATCGTGTCTGCGTGTGGGATTCCTTCGCGTATGTAGAAAACCACACCACGCCCTGATTGACTGCGCGTGGACGTGTATGAGTCGTAGCCGTAGACTGGTGGTAGTGTGGCAACGCGAACTTCCTGAAGAAGGGCGACTCGACCTCAGAGGCCCGAAGCACGTCATATAGGAGCTGCAACTTGGGTGCAGTGCCGATCTTGTTGATGTTCAGTGTGGCGAACCGGTACGTTTGTTTCATTGGTGTTGGATGCGAATCTACCAAGGGGAGTATGAGGAGGGCACCGACAGTAAGTCCCGTCCCATCGTCTACAGTGCCTCGCTTTTGATGTTAACAGGCAGCCTCGTCCGGGGGAGGCAACTCATCCGGAGGAGGGGACGTACCTTCCTCAAAGTCGTCGGCAATGCTCCTGTGCCATGGGTCTGTCCAATGTCCATGGGAACTGCGTCGTGGTGAGAGAGATCTGGAGCTGTCGGCGGAGAGACAGGCGTCTCAACCTGCGCACCGATCGTGTCATTGAGTGTGGGGACCTCCATGGTGATCCCGTCCTGCGAAACGTCTTGTTCATCGTGAAAGCTGTCCGCCGACCTCTGCGTGGAAATGTCGGCTGGTTGGGTGTCGTTTTCGTCGTCTTGGGTGGCGACGCTTAGAGAGCCCGTGGGTGAACGGCGACAGCGTTTGCGCCTACGTGGCGAGCGTTGTTTGCGCACATGTTGCTTAGTGTCGGACGACGGCAAGGAGGAGCGTCGACGTGGTTCGAAGGCATCTTTGGGTACAATGAATTGTCAAACAGGTGTTGTGAAGAAGTACTGGTCTCCTCAGCGTCCGGTGCGGGAGCCTGTTCGGCGGCAAGGTTGTCAGGTGGGGCGTCTGCACTGTCCGTAGGTGGATGGGACGGTGGGACGTGCCGATCAGAGGGACCGGGCGACGGGCTGGACGAAACTGTAGACATGGCGAGAGCCGCTGCGTAAGTGCCCGGTGGGGCGGTCATCATGGGTGTGACGGACGCTTCCGACAACGGGAGCTGCGCGACACGTCGTTGAATGCGTTCAGACCGTAGATGACCTTCTTTCCCGCAACCGGAACAGGTGCGAGGTTGGTACATTATAATGGCACGGCAGCCTCCGATACCTAAATAGGAAGGCACGTGTTTCTGCAACTCGATGCGAACCTGTCTGACACCGTTTGGAACAGGATAGGTTTGAAATGGCACCCATCGTTCGGCGACATGTTCCAGAACGTTGCCATAGGGACGGAGCGCCGCGATGACGACGTCTGCAGGGAGTTCGAACGGCAGTTCGAAGATCCTTATCGTTCTTGTGTCGATACCTGCGTGATTGACGGTAACGGGTCCGACGTTGCCGTCGGAATGACAGAAACGCACTCCACGTTTTGCCTCTTGAAGCACCTTGTCGCACGCTGCATCGTTGATCATTTTGACGTATACGGTACTGCTAACTATGGAGAGGTGGATATCAATTAGATCGGTTGGTAGTATTTTAACTCCGTCGCGAATAAATCGTTCTACCTCCAGGGCCTTGGGCCGGGCGAAGTCTGAACAAAAGTTGAAACGTTGTATATTCTTCCGATAGTTGTGCGCCATGGTAGTCTAGAAGGAAAAACGGCGGCCGAAGTAAACACAAACACACGGTGCGCGCCTCGCCCGCAACGCTCTGGCGCGTGACCGCCTCGCAGCACTGCCGGCGGCTGACTGGCCACTCAGCTACAGGGGCGGACGTGAGAATGGGGTGTCTGCATGCTGTGACAGTCCTATCCCACAATTTTTATGTCCATCGCCTCTACGTGAAATCGTTAAGCATAAAAATGTGCAACATGACTTACCTCACACACATCATACTAACATAGAAATAACTTTCAACAAGCAAAGTATATTAAGGATGAACGCACAGTATAATAGCACAAGCATAGGAACAAATACTCATATTTGACCATAAAATATTTAACTTACCAGTGTCAATGTTTGTGCTTTCTTGTAAGTATCTTCGACTTACATTACTACTATCAACTGAGACTGGCTATTGACATGAGTGACGCTAATACAAACGATTTGAGATTTTTTAGTGCTACTACCACCTACAGAAAGTTTCTTGATAAATTTTTGTGAGATTTTGAAGTACCACACCTAAAATAACAAAATATCAATAATCATATATAAGTATCAGCCATGACCTATGGATCGTTGTACACATAAAAAGGGAACGAAATGTTAGATACCGAAATTTAAAAATGACGCTATAACTCACTAAGAGTACTCCTGTGTGTCTCAAGTAAGAGGAATCACTGTAAGCAATATTAAACGTCTATATAATGAATTACAAAAGAGGGTGAAAATCAGATCTTAAAGCAATATTGTAGAGCAAATGGAAGCCGGCCGCTGTGACCGAGTGGTTCTAGGCGCTTCAGTCCGGAACCGCGCTGCTGCTACGGTCGCAGTTTCGAATCCTGCCTCGGGCTTGGATGTGTGTGATGTCCTTAGATTAATTAGGTTTAATTAGCTCTAAGTCTAGGGGACTGATGACCTCCGATGTTAAGTCCCATAGTGCTTAGAGCCATTTGAACCATTTTTTGTAAATGGAAGAAGATTAAAATCAGACATAACAAACAAACTTGCACAATTCATACCAAGTCGACTGCGATTCATGGTTTATTAGAAGGAAACTTACATGGCAAATAAAATATTTTCAGCTGTAAAGATAATCTGTACTACCATATTTTTTCAGTAATGAACTGCTGTTTAAAGCACTGTGTTTTTGTGTTTATTTGAATTCAACTTTCAGTTGTTAAATCAATTTAAGTATACAAAATTGTTAAGGCTTTCGTGGCCACTTGTTGACAAACTGCCTATTGGCTTCTGTCTCGGGTTCTTCGGCCGACGTTCATCTAATGATTTTTCTGACGTTTCGCCAGCACGAGTGGCTGGCATTGTCAAAGCTTCACCCTCCATTGCCGGTGGTGAACTGGAGCCGAGCTCGCGGGCGCAGACTATATGTACCTGGCGCGCCAACGTCCGAGGGCTTCTCCGCGGTGATAATGCTTCTCTACAGCCAGAACTTCCGTGTCGGCGAATTTTATTACGTGGTCGGTCTCATTCAGTGCGTGCTCTCCCACGGCCGATTTCTCCACCTGCCCCAACCTGCAATGTCGCTTATGCTCTTTGATCCTGGTGTTGATGGATCGTCCAGTCATTCCGACATAAACTTTTCCGCACGTGCATGGTATACGGTATACCATAAACACCAGGATCAAAGAGCATAAGCGACATTGCAGGTTGGGGCAGGTGGAGAAATCGGCCGTGGGAGAGCACGCACTGAATGAGACCGACCACGTAATAAAATTCGCCGACACGGAAGTTCTGGCTGTAGAGAAGCATTATCACACGCGCTTGTTCAGAGAAGCTGTAGAAAAACAAAAACACGCGAACAGTTTGAACAAGAAAGAGGAAAGCCTTAAGGTCAACGGATCCTGGCTTCCCGTACTGCAGCGAACTCCCGTCGCAGGTAGCAAGAGGAGAACCGCACCGGAAATGACCGCGGAGAAGCCCTCGGACGTTGGCGCGCCAGGTACATATAGTCTGCGCCCGCGAGCTCGGCTCCAGTTCACCACCGGCAATGGAGGGTGAAGCTTTGACAATGCCAGCCACTCGTGCTGGCGAAACGTCAGAAAAATCATTAGATGAACGTCGGCCGAAGAACCCGAGACAGAAGCCAATAGGCAGTTTGTCAATTTAAGTATGTTGAACAATGTTTGTGCCGTTACATGTACTGCAAACATGCTACTTTCTTTTGTAATCAAGACTTTAATAAATATGGCAAAGGTAATGTTAACCAGAACACATGGAGTTATAAATAACAATAGCATTATTCATTCTTAACATCACAAGACAAAAAAATAGCTAAAGAAACGTCACGCAAACATTTTTACTTGACAAAACACTTTCACTAATTTGGGGTCTATGGTGAACAAAGTGATCAGCTGGCGATCGACACACGGCACTAACCAGAATACTAATCGCTTTATCTGACTTCATACACGTGAATCCGGGCTACGCCACATAAACTACGCCGTCCTCAAGCATCTATAATCTACTATTCCAAGAAGAAAAATACGGTTAGAAATAACAGGGTGCTGAGAAACATATATTGGAGCCCTACGCCGTAGTGGCGAATACTTTACCCTTCTGCTGGTCAGAGCGGCACACCACGATGCGTTCGGCGACTGAAGTCATGGACGGCAGCAATCTGTTATTAATGGCGCGCGCTCGAAAAATGCAAGTACGTGGTCTCACGGTTCGGCTAACTGAGAACACACGTAGTTCCCTCTGAAGCCCTGATGGAGTCCAGTGTGCAGGTGGACCCGTTTGCTGCTCTGCAAAACCAATTTGACTCCATCCCATGACTATGCGTGACAGAATCTGTCAAATGTTTAGACGGCCGACTCAAGACAAATAAGTACACCCAAGCATCACTCGTTGTGTGCGTGATGTTAGAAGCAGTACCTCTGATAGTTCAGAGGGTGACTGGCACAGACTCTAAGTCCCCCCTTGGCCCTCAGTTGCCGTACGCTTTTACTGCAGTCGTTTAAATCAGCACCCTAATCCTTTGAACGCAGGTAAAGCTTACCGCTATTCCTTCACTAGAGCACACAAGCAAGAGTGTTAACTTGTAAATAATAGATTTCATCTATCAGTCGTCCTTTGGAATTTTTGTTGGCAGATCTAGATTTCAGCTAGAAACTAGCCATTCTCGATGCACTATCATTTTTGATCAATGCATGTAATGCCTGTTGGTCAGGCTTCATCCACAGTTCGTTGAATAGAGTATTCAATGTACTGTGGATGAAGCCCGATCAACAGGCATTACATGCATTGATCAAAAATGATAGTGCATTGAGAATGGCTAGTTTCTAGCTGAATCTAGATCTGGCAATAAAAATTCCAAAGGACGACTGATAGCTGAAATCTATTATTTACAAGATATAATAGTCGCTGTGTGCAACAGCCTCTGAATGGAGGGTAACCTGATGAAGAGCGTTAACGACTGCTCACCATTTCATCATGACGTATGAAGTCAGATCGCAATAAAGATCATCTTCCCTAAGAACATTAAGCGGTATGACACCAAATCAGAAGTGAGAGCCCTGCAATCTCTCAGTACCATTTGTGATGAAACTGGTATGAAATACAGGGAACTCAAATCTTGTTTTCTGTGTATGAATGCTTTGCTCAGTGGCTGTATAACAGGCAAGAATGAAGCCACACTCGCAGTGTATTAAAACTTCTTGCCAGAAGCGACTGTATATTTTTAGTTGCTCCTGGTTTTGTGAAAAGTTTTATTGTAAACTTTGACTTGCATTATAGCACTGTAGGCCTACTTTTACTTTCATAAGCTAACAAATGCCATTATGATACTTCCACATTATGATAAATAAAAACACCTCAGTATTTATTGTACAGAGAACTACTCATCCCTTTACGTACTATTATTCGCTGAAAATCTTGTTTCAGTGTCTTGAACTGTTTATGTGTAGTGACTTGCCACACTACACTCTGCATGGCGTGTAGAGACTTATCATGTGCGGTGTATCACCAACATATACAAACCACTGACTCGTCACTAGAAAGATACAGATTTTCTACCATGATAAAAAATACGTTAGCTTCAGTTGGTATGCCGCACTGCATGACCTAAAGTGCACAAAACATGAAGTAGCCAGTGAGGTCATTCTTCACTGCAAATTCTCCAAATTACGTTGAATGAGCTATGGTACTTCATTTATAAGCAGTGTAAAAATTATGACTAATAACGAAACTTCACTGCCAAGCACCAATGTTCAGCTTTAATATATCAAATTTTTTATGAAATCACATGACAAACGGCGCATAGTGAAAAGGAAAATCCCATACAAATCCAAAAACAGCATTTTCTTAATTTTTGTATGCAAATCGTAAAACGTTTTTCGAACAAACTAATTTCAGAAAAGGATGGATCTTTGCCTCATTTATAGAAAACAGTGATCCATATGACTGAAGATTCGATTTCGGCTTCGGTTTTTTTGTATTGCAGTGCGAGTGAGTTCTCCACAACAGTTTGCAACAATAATACTGCGTCTATGAGCCAGGTATAACGAATTGCATTAATGAATCTCGATAATAAATCAGTGCGTACTAGACTTCAGGATAAAATTATCTATAGCTCCTAAGTAAACTGAGGGCTGTTTTTAGCATGAAAGGCATTATCCAAGCAATAATTGCCACGACTGACTGAGTGCATTGCTTATCTACTGTTGCAGGGTTGACTATGAGAAATGCGGCCCCTAAACAAAGCAGCGTATGTCAAATCATGAATGTATTATGTATTCCTATGTAACACAAATGAGGGATGTTTGTAGCTAGCCAAATTAATTAAAATTTTCATACTGAAATGTGAATGTAGTGCGTATCATGAACTATGAACTTCATAACAATGGTTCCAATGGTTCTGAGCACTATGGGACTTAACATCTCAGGTCATCAGTCCCCTTGAACTTAGAACTACTTAAACCTAACTAACCTAAGGACATCACACACATCCATGCCCGACGCAGGATTCGAACCTGCGACCGTAGCGGTCGCGCGGTTCCAGACTGAAGCGCCTAGAACCGTTCGGCCACACTGGCCGGCGAACTTCGTAACAACTTGCTATATAGTTATGTTCCGGAACATAGTCTCACTTTACTGATGCTGCAACAGCAGTGGACTTTCTCTTGTTGTGGAATAAAAGGATGATATGAGAACAGCGTCGTGATGCCTAATTTCAGGAAAAGCTGTGAGGGTTATGGAGGGATTTTCTTGCAATACTACACCTAGGTGAAACGCACGCGTCCAAGTACTAGTTCCGGCAACTTCAAGAATTATTCCGTTATCGATGCGATGTTATATGTACGTAGTTTGCACCTTTCAGTACGAGTTTCACTTATATTGTTTCATAGTGAATATCTACACCTTTTTTGATTGAACTTCTGCTCTGTTGTAGTGGTAGGGAATGCTTATTCACCGACCGTTGTTAGTTATTTCTGGAACATTTCTTCGCTTTTTCCTGCTTGAGTCCTTGGGTCTAACTTGTTTGCCAATGATACGGATAGTCGAGCGAGTTCTGAGTATCCCAGTGTAGACCAAGGCAATGTTTGTCGCTTTTGCATTGAGATTCGGTGTCCCCTTTAACTCAAAAGCCTCTCCGTTGTATCGGAAAAAACTGACATGTTTGTGCACTTTCGGATACGCCATAGCTCCGCTTCCTCCTCCCCCTCCCCCCCCCCCCCCCCCCGCTTCCCATTGAGCTAGGAGATTTATGACAAATAAATGACATAAAATAATTATCTACCTTTCACCACGAAGGTTCACTGATATCACCTTGGAACTGCAAATCAGATGTGTGTGTCTTCATCTCTGTATAGAAAATTGGAGAAAACTCACTGACTACACTGTACGCGTTTCACGTTCGATACCAGAGCAACAATGCGTGACAATGTAGCTACAGCGTGAAGGCATGGTGGTCGTGAAGGGAGGGGGAAAGGTGGGAGTGTTAGAAAGTTTTGCAGCACCTGCAGATTTGCGAACGTATGCTGGCTTAGATTCAAGGGCAACCGAATTGTAAGTAACGAGGGTGGTGGTCATAGAGTATACTATCACGCAGGTGTAGAGGATAACTGTTAACAACGTGGAGGAACAAACTCGTTTTTTACAGTCAAGATTTCTGTCTTAAATCTGGCGCTCCTCCCCCAAATTCGGCGCACTGGCCACTCCATAGCTCGCCTTTACATGGCCGTCCCTCAGGGCCCGACCAGTCTCAACTACTGTTCGAAAGTGCTATGCAGAATTTGTGAACGTATGCTTAACATGGACTGTCCCCCATTAGGAGTCACAGACCGAAAAATGGGACGAAGGGAGAGGACAGAATGTAGTAGGTGTTATGAGATGCTTCAGTCAAAAGCAAAAATCGCTGCCAACAAAAATACTGATCCCATATTTCTTGACAGCAGCATAGTTTATTCAGTGGCTCTGCCTACAGATCAAATTAAACTCCAAATGAATTGGGGGGGGGAGGGGGTAGAAACGGGGGGGAGGGGGTAGAAACCGTGTCCCCCCCCCCCCAGACTTTGAAGTAACGGAGGGGGCGACTGCCCCTTCTGCACTCCCGGTTAATACGCCGTAGGCTTATGGTGTTTGCTTGATATCATTTTTGCTTATTTTCTTTACTGAGGCACATTTGCATATTATTTGTGATGCAGATGTCGAGTAGTCCTCCAAACCTGTGTTTTGTTTGATATTCCATTGAACTGTCAAACTTGACCCATGAAGAGGGTGATACTTTTCTTCAAGTGAGAGAACAACACAGTGTCGAATTCAGTCTTGCTCAGCAAAATAAAGTTTGAATTAAATCCTAAAAGCAATGACACAAGATTAAATGATTAAAATGTAAAATTTTAGTGTTAAGTAATGTGTAGTAATGTGCTAGGTTATAGTGCTCTTAATTCTGAATTTGTTTTGCTTAAAACTGTTCGTGTTTTTGGAAAATACTTAATTTTTCAGCATTGCTAGAGTGAGTTAAAGTTTGCTTGCGTATGTCTTTGCATGGCAAAACCAGTCCCTGTACAATCTTTTCCCCAGAGATTGTGTGTGATGAAGGGTCTCTACATGAGTGTCTTCGTGTATCTCTGGCACCCCATCTTACAATGCAGTTAGTAAATTTCCTCCGGTATGAAAAGAGTGAGCGTCTGAGCGCGTTCGCGTCAGCCACAGTTTACACAGTGTGAATCGCCTAAAACTTGAACTGCAGATAGTGCTGTTGATGTGCTAGCCAATCATCCGACCGTAACAATATTTATAAACTGTATTTTTGTGTCAACGTGCACTTTTTTAAACGGAACAGTGCCACTTGACGTTAACGGACACAAAGTGGGATAAAATAGAGTGTCAGTGGTGTCTGTTGCAGGATTCTAGTGCGAGTCGTTTACCAGAATCGTATTTTGAAAAATTTCCTCACCAACACTTGCATAATACTTGTAGTAGCGCGCACTAAAGAACAGCACAATTGCATACACTAGTTATGTGGATTCTGACCAGAAACGCGACAACTGACCATAACACGTTGCGTTCAAAATGACCACCGGCAGTGGCAGTACAGGTTTCCATTGTGGTATGGAACGGCACACGTGCTAACATTTCAGCGGAATTGTCCGAGCAGGCTGCAGCAATACATCGTTGTATAAAATCGGTTGTAGATAGCGTCTTTCAGCTTTTTCCATAAAAAAAAAAACTCAACAGGCGTCAAATTCGGGGAACGGGCCGGTCAAGATACAGGTCCTCTGCACACAGTCCAACGATTTGGAAACAATTCGTGAAGACGCGCTGTAGTACTTGGTGCACTATGGGCTGGACTAGGTTCCTCCTAGTCTGCAGAGGAATGTCTTCTAGCATCCGTGGAAGATCATCTGTTACGAGGCTGCGATAGTTATGCGCGTTCAGTGTTCCGTCTATGAAAAACAGGCCTAAGAGCTGATAGTTCACTATCCCACACCACACGTTTACAGTCCATGGACGCTGACATTTCACATGACGAAAGCCAACGGGGATTGTCGACGACCAATAGTGCATGTTTCGGCAGTTTACCTGGCCTTGATTGGTAAATGTGACTTCATCACTAAACAATACACATGATACACCAGGAATATTCTGTCGTTGCCCGTGTATAGAAGGTATCATGATTCTCATAATCGTTTCTATGTAGCTCTTTATGGAACATATGTCAATGGCGAATGCGTAGGCCACTTGTCTGACACTTGCCACTTCCTCGTGCGATTGCGCGAGAGCTAAGGTGCGGATCAACTGCAACAGCAGCAAGAACAGTAATTTCCCCCTCTTCTGTCGTCACTTATTTTCCTTCTTTTACGCTGTCTAGGTGTTGCACTACCGCTTCCACGTAACTGGCTGAAGAGGTTGACAAATAATTGCCGATATGATTGACGTCTGTTGGGATATCTTGCCGCATACACCGTACAAGAACGAACTGCATTCTTTCTACACTCTCCATACATCACGAGCGTGTCGCCTATTTCTGCATTGGTAAATCCCATCGTCCACTTACGACCTACTACTTGATCTGTCACACTCTCACTGACTAGCAAGTCGCAATGCATGCAAGGAACACACAAACACACTGTAAGCAAACATAACAACATCGTTTCTACCAACTACGCAGGCTGAATGGCACAAAGAAGTGTCGGTGTGAAAACTTTTCAAAATACAATACCTCGTAAAAGACTAGCACTACAATTCTGCAACAAACACTACTGACAATCTAATTTACCCCAATCCATTAAATTACGGGCATGCAGCCGCGCAATTAAAATTTCCTCCACTGATATTTCGGCCGCGTATCGTACGGCCATCCTCAGAGTTAGTCACAAGACTGACGACAAGATGCCAAGCGTGGCCTTATATGAACATGTGCTTTTATCATCTTATTTTCAGTTTAATGGTGAATTTTATAAGCAGATTAATGGCGTTGCTATGGGAATCCCCCTCTCCCCCCTGGTAGCTAATTTATTCTTGGAAGACTTCGAGGACAGGGCACTGGAACTCAGCAAGTTTTAAACCAACGGTCATCTGGAGGTACGTGGACGACAAATTTGTGGTGCGGCCGCGCGGGATGGATGAATTATATCGATTTCTTGAGCATCCATGCTAGCATCAAATTTACTATGGAAATAGAAAAAGACGGCTGCCTCCCCTTTTTGGATGTTGTCGTTCGTCGTAAAGTTGATGGCACATTAGGACATGCCGTATATCGGAAACCAACTCACACACAAATCTATATCTTCATGCCAGTAGTTGCCATCACCCCTCACAGACCATAGGCGTCCTTAAGCCTTTAGTGCATTGCTGGAGTGAGTTACAGTTACTTGCATAAGTCTTTGCATAGCAAAACCAGTCCCTGCAAAATCTTTTCCCCGGAGATTGTGAGTGATGAAGGGTCTCTATATGAAGGACTTCGTGAGATTTTATTTAAAATAACCCCACACTAGTATCTCTGGCACCTCATCTTACAGTCAAGTTAGTAAATTTCCTCCGGTATGAAAAGAGTGAGCAGCTGAGCCACATTTTAGACAGGGTGAATCGCCTAAAACTTGCACCGCAGATAGACCTATTAATGTGCTAGCCTTATAAGTTGCATTTTTGTGTCTACATGCAATTTTTTTAAACGGAACAGTGCCAAATGACGTTAACAGACTGAAAGTGAGATAAAATAGAGTGTCAGTGGTATTTGTTGCAGGATTCTAGTGCGAGTTGTTTGCGAGATATCGTATTTTGATAAGTTCCCTCATCAACACTTGCACAATACCTGTAGCAGCAAACCCTTAAAGAACAGCACAGGTGCATACACTAGTTATGTGGATCTGATCAGTAACGAGACAACTGACCATCACAGGTTGCGTTCAAAATGACCACCGGTAGTGGCAAAACACATTTCCAGTCTGGTATGGAACGACTGCTGCACACATGCTAGCCGATAAAGACAATTTGCCAGAAGAGCTCACATCGAACGGATTTTCCCCGCTACAAGTTCGTAGAGCATTCAACGTAAAACCTAGAATGTAGGTATGTGATGGGAAAGAAGATAATAATTCCCTCAGATATAGTGCGTTTTTGCACTATGTGGGTGCTCTTTCCTCGAAGATAGGCCGTATTATTGAGAAACACTCTGTTAAGGTGATCTTCCGGCCCCACACGAAGATTGCAGCTTTACTCGGCTCTGTGAAGGACGATTTACAGCTGGGTAAACGGGTGTGTATCAGATTCCTTGCGTAAATTGTGAGAAGTCGTACATAGGTCAAACAACATGTACCGTTCAAGAGAGATGTGTGGAGCATCGAAGATAAACGCGCTTATTACAGCCAGACAAGTCAGCTGTGGCCGAACATTGTATTGATGCAGGGCATTCCATGAATTACAGTGATATGAAGATTTTAACATCCACCTTTTCCTTTTGGGAATCTGCCTTCAAGGATTAGCTAATAATTTAATAAATAGAGATAATGGTTTTAATTTGGACAAAGCATGGAATTCGGCTCTGTCACCGCCGCCGGTCATACATCAATAAGCGAATCGAATGTCTGTACGCCTTTGCCACAGGCGGTGCATATGTAAGCGTATTTTCTTTGCCGCCGACCAGCATCTGTGACCCGCATGCGCGGTACCGCCACGGTGGAGCATGTAAGGCCGCGCTTGGCATCTTGTCGTCAGTCTTGTGACTCACTCTGAGGATGGCCGGACAATACGCGGCCGAAATATCAGTGGAGGAGATTTTATTTGCGCGGCTGCATGCCCGAAGTTTAATGGACTTTTCATTACGCCGCGAGAAGTTGAAAATGTACATAAATTATCCCATTTTTAGCGTGTTAATGTCAACAGGCATTGTTGCATTTAAAAAAGTGTATGTTTGCACAAAAAATACACTTTCTAAGTATTGTTACAATCTGTTCATTGGCTAACAAAACGGGCCGCTGACTACCAATACATTCCGTGAAAACCACACATCAACACCTCTTTCCATTTCCGGAATATTTGGGGTGCAAGTTTTGGGTGATTCACCCTGTATATTTTTCATATTTTACACTAAACTAGTTTGCTAATTGCCACCGCCCGGCGTGGCCGAGCGGTTCTAGGCGCTACAGTCTGGAACCGTGCGACCGCTACGGCCGCAGGTTCGAATCCTGCCTCGGGCATGGATGTGTGTGTGATGTCCTTAGGTTAGTTAGGTTTAAGTAGTTCTAAGTTCTAGGGGACTGATGACCTTAGAAGTTAAGTCCCATAGTGCTCAGAGCCATTTGAACCATTTTGCTAATTGCCCAACCTAGATGTACTAAGGTCTATCAAGTATGGTACTTCTTTGAGTCCCATATTCATGTTCACAAAGCTTCAGCGCCATATTTCACTGTACCTGTTCTTTCTTTTCTCTCCTGGAAAATTGAAACGAATGAATATGGATGTGTGCAGTTACGAATTTTCTGTTCGTCACCGTCGAAACAGAGTAATCTGCTGCCGCGACAGTACAGCCAACTTTAGTAGATGCTTGGTAGGTAGCAAAGAGGTTTCTGTTTGCATCGGTCGAACCTTTTGTGAAGGTTGGCAGAATCAGTAGGCCTGCTCTCTGATCACTTCCGTTAAAGAGATAAACCCCAGTTTTGTTAGGAGAGGTCTTCACTGTCTGGTAAGATCGCTTGTTCGGAAGATCTTCTCCTCGATAGTTCAGGTAATGTCTGAATTTGTGTAAGTTTTCGGTCTAACTGAATCCCTAACTCTTTTCTCTTATAACTTTATAGACTATTTATTAGCTTTGTGATGAATTTTTATTTTAATAGAAAGGCGTGTTGAATACTTTGAAATTTAAGTGATTCCGAGGCTATTGTTTGAATACGTGGAGATGTACTGAATGGTAATGATTCAGTTCAATCAGATTCCCATCTTCTAACCACAAATGCATGTTTATTATGTGATATCACTGTAATTCTGCCATTGTTTCAATCTGTTTCATGTACTTCCCACTGTTCGGTACTTGTCTTTGTTTATTACCACATGTTTTAGTGTTCATGTTTAAGAGCTTTCAGCTTTCACATCTTGTTATCTTTGTGATAAATTTAGTGCAATTCTGGTCCGTTTATCCTGGTATTCCTATTTCTTCGATACTTACTTTCGGCATAACCACCCCGTTCTCGTGTTCTGGTTTGAGATTTTTGTGCTATAGCATCTGTAATCTTCCTCTTCTACAGTGCATTTACAAGTGTTTTTTTTTTTACATATTTTGATCTTTGTTTGTGTGTTTCAACTGTAGCTTTAAATATTAATTCCACTTTTAAAAGCGAGGGAGCAGCATCTTTTTGCTAGCCACATGTAGTTATGGTGCAGGGCCTTTGTTCTTCTCTTTTCTTTTCTCCCCGGTGTAAATCCATCAACTGTAAGTGAGTGTGAGGTGCGTGTACGGTTAATCCATCCTTTGACTATTCCCGTTCCAAAATCACGAATTTAGTAGCAGACTCAGAACCAATGTTTAAGATTTGTCATGTATGGAACTAAACATGCATCAGCACCAGCGATCGTCACATTTTATTATGTGACGTAGCATGTGAAAGTTGCTGAATTGGACGGGTTACTCCTGTAACTTAAATATCAGATCTGAAGATGGTTCTGAATGAACCGAAACCGGTCATATGAATAATAAAAAAAATTTGCAATCAAGACGGATTTAAAGTAACATAAAATCACTGATTGCTGTTATCCCATAAGACATTATGTCTGTTTTTGCAACATTTTATTATGTTCAAAAGTATTTTTAGTTAAGTTATCGAAGTAAATGAATGTTCATTTTTACCTATAATTTTATTTAACCTCTCCATTATTGAAAGTCACCCCCCCCCCCCCCAAACCATCACTGATCCACGGTGCAACCTACAGCATTTCCTTGCGCAATAATTGAATACTGGACACTGTTATTCATGAATTATGAAGGGTAAATAGGTTGTATCTTAAATTCTTAACTGCACCCTTAACTCACGAGGTGTGGTCTCTCAGACCGCGCGAAAATTTTCGAACTCGCTCTCCAAGGCAAGTTGTGGTGGAATGCTTCAATACTCCCCCTACCCTCCTTAAATTGCAAAGCCTACGATGTTTTGTCGTTGATTGCGTTATCGCCTTCTGTGTTTATTGGAAATTTGTGGTAAGTTCCTATGGGACCAAACTGCGGAGGTCATCGGTCCCTAGGCTTACACGCTACTTAATCTAACTTAAACTAACTTACGATTAGGGCGACACACACACCCATGCCCGAGGGAGGACTCGAACCTACGACGGGGGTAGCCACGCGCACCGTGACTAGACGCCTCAAACCGCGCGGCTACCCCGCGCGGCAGTAATGTATGTGTTTACTGATCGAGGGCAGGAGGTAAAATTATTTTATGTTTCCATGTTGTAGTTTTTCTCATGAATGCTAGTTATTTTTATATTTGTCATGGCGATGATCTGACTACATTTGTTTTTCTCTCTTCTTTCGTTCAAAAATAATTCAAATGGTTCAAATGGTTCTGAGCACTACGGGACTTAACATCGGAGGTCATCAGTCCCCTAGAACTTAGAACTACTTAAACCTAACTAACCTAAGGACATCACACACATCCATGCCCGAGGCAGGATTCGAACCTGCGACCGTAGCAGTCGCGCGGTTCCGGAGTGCGCGCCTAGAACCGCTAGACCACCACGGCCGTCTAATTCAAATGGCTCTAAGCACTATGGTACTTAACATCTGAGGTCATCAGTCCCCTAGACTTAGAACTACTTAAACCTAACTAACATGGACATCACTCACATCCATGCCCGAGGCACGATTCGAACCTGCGACCGTAGCAGCAGCGCGGTTCCGGACTGAAGCGCCTAGAACCGCTCGGCCACAGACGCCGGCTCTTCTTTCGTTCCTAGGAAGTTATTTCTTGGGACTGTGTAGCTGTGTCTGGTTAGCTGATGTCCATGGGACGAGTTCTGCCTCGTGTTCTTTATATTGTTTAAGTAGTTTTAATCTACTGTATGCATTAATTTGGAAGTTATAACGCTTTGTGGAGGAGTTTTCTTTGTCTTCCTGTTTCTTGACAGAGTGATTTGTGAGATAGAGATAGTAAAGAAGTCCAGAGAACGAGACAGATGAATAAAAACAAAAGGAATCATGGGGGCTGAAAGTGTGCAGTAGTTGTCTTACCTGTTGATGTTTGCTCAACCTTGAATGTACCTTTTATGAGTGAGTATTTGATAAGTTCAAATTTTTGTCTTATTTATCTACGAAAATAACTACTTGGATACCTGAAAGTGTGATGTGGATAAAGGATTTGTTCTTTGTGTGTTGTTTTCGCTTTATGAGACAGACTGCACGAGTTATCGAAAGGAGGCCGTGCTGAAATCACAGAAGGGGTATCTGAATCGTGAAAACGGATCACGAAAACGATGCTTTTAAGCGAATTTTTATGTGAAGAGGCGAGTGCCCGCGGATAGACGCAGATGTGAATGACTGATGGTATGGAGAACAGGTGCAAAGGCAGATGCCTAACGTAAGTAGATTTAGTGGTTGACAGAACGTGTTGTAAGTCTCGTGACTAATACTTTTTCAGGAGCAATTGAAGAAAGAGTTCCGTAAGTGAAGTAATTACTTGAAAACTACCGATCCACAAATGCGAAGAGAGTGAGGTTGTAGGGTAACAAAATTACGACGGTAATATGAAGTTGTACAGGTAAGAAAGCAAAGAGAAGGACAAACGACAAATGATATAGGAATTACTATGATTACTAGAATCAACCGCCAAAGGTAGTTGAGGTACCACACAAGGTAAGATGCTGGTATGAGTGAGTAAGAAAATCGATGTTGTTATGTAATATTGCCCTATGTCATGTGTCGATGTTAATTAATTTCGGCGTCCCTTTAGAAAGCCATTGCGTAGGTCGTATGTTTGTCGAAGTTTTTGTGTGAAGTATGTTCCAGACTGGCACTACCTCTCCAAAGCAAAGTCTAGATGAAGAGCAAACAAAACAACCAATAAGGAGAAAAGAGGAAGCAGGAGGTCGAAATTAAATCAAAATCAGAGTATTTCGTCGGGTTTAGGACCCATAGGAGTGTGAAGAGTACGTTTCCATAGTTTATTAGTAGATCCTAAAAATATGTATTAAATAGGTTAATGCATGTACACTCCTGGAAATTGAAATAAGAACACCGTGAATTCATTGTCCCAGGAAGGGGAAACTTTATTGACACATTCCTGGGGTCAGATACATCACATGATCACACTGACAGAACCACAGGCACATAGACACAGGCAACAGATCATGCACAATGTCGGCACTAGTACAGTGTATATCCACCTTTCGCAGCAATGCAGGCTGCTATTCTCCCATGGAGACGATCTTAGAGATGCTGGATGTAGTCCTGTGGAACGGCTTGCCATGCCATTTCCACCTGGCGCCTCAGTTGGACCAGCGTTCGTGCTGGACGTGCAGACCGCGTGAGACGACGCTTCATCCAGTCCCAAACATGCTCAATGGGGGACAGATCCGGAGATCTTGCTGGCCAGGGTAGTTGACTTACACCTTCTAGAGCACGTTGGGTGGCACGGGATACATGCGGACGTGCATTGTCCTGTTGGAACAGCAAGTTCCCTTGCCGGTCTAGGAATGGTAGAACGATGGGTTCTATGACGGTTTGGATGTACCGTGCAGTGTCCCCTCGACGATCACCAGTGGTGTACGGCCAGTGTAGGAGATCGCTCCCCACACCATGATGCCGGGTGTTGGCCCTGTGTGCCTCGGTCGTATGCAGTCCTGATTGTGGCGCTCACCTGCACGCGCCAAACACGCATACGACCATCATTGGCACCAAGGCAGAAGCGACTCTCATCGCTGAAGACGACACGTCTCCATTCGTCCCTCCATTCACGCCTGTCGCGACACCACTGGAGGCGGGCTGCACGATGTTGGGGCGTGAGCGGAAGACGGCCTAACGGTGTGCGGGACCGTAGCCCAGCTTCATGGAGACGGTTGCGAATGGTCCTCGCCGATACCCCAGGAGCAACAGTGTCCCTAATTTGCTGGGAAGTGGCGGTGCGGTCCCCTACGGCACTGCGTAGGATCCTACGGTCTTGGCGTGCATCCGTGCGTCGCTGCGGTCCGGTCCCAGGTCGACGGGCACGTGCACCTTCCGCCGACCACTGGCGACAACATCGATGTACTGTGGAGACCTCACGCCCCACGTGTTGAGCAATTCGGCGGTACGTCCACCCGGCCTCCCGCATGCCCACTATACGCCCTCGCTCAAAGTCCGTCAACTGCACATACGGTTCACGTCCACGCTGTCGCGGCATGCTACCAGTGTTAAAGACTGCGATGGAGCTCCGTATGCCACGGCAAACTGGCTGACACTGACGGCGGCGGTGCATAAATGCTGCGCAGCTAGCGCCATTCGACGGCCAACACCGCGGTTCCTGGTGTGTCCGCTGTGCCGCGCGTGTGATCATTGCTTGTACAGCCCTCTCGCAGTGTCCGGAGGAAGTATGGTGGGTCTGACACACCGGTGTCAATGTGTTCTTTTTTCCATTTCCAGGAGTGTAGTTACATTGAGATGGTGTTTAGCCAGGGGAAACGCAGATTGTCTGGTAACCAGCTACTAACTCAGGCCACTAACGGAAAAAAAAGTTAGTGGAGAAGTCACAATTTTGTGATGGTTCCAATCCCTAAACGAAAGAGAATTTTTAAGTAACTATAAAGTTCAGTTGTTATCAAATGATGGTTTCAATGAAACTTGTAAATTAAGCGTTATGCAAAATAACCGCGCGGAGTGGCCGCGCGGTTAGAGACGCCATGTCACAGATTACGCGGCCCCTCGCGCCGGAGTTTCGAGTCCTCCCTCGGTATGTGTGTTGTTCTTAGCGTAAGTTAGTTTAAGTATTGTGTAAGTCTAGGGCCGATTACTTCAGCAGTTTGGTTCCTTAGGAATTCGCACATATTTGTACATTTGCAAAACAAAATTGGTAGTAATGGGATACAAGTAGCCTTAGGCCTAGGTTATTTGTCACACATTTGTTTCCTGATGGAATGTCCATCGATTGCAAATGTAGCTGCGACACCAGGAGATGAATGGATGTTGTTTAGCTTAAATTGTGTTCCTCACAGAAAAGTTTTATTTTTTTGTGTGTGTATACAGGGTGTTACAAAAAGGTACGGCCAAACTTTCAGGAAACATTCCTCACACGCAAATAAAGAAAAGATGTTATGTGGACATGTGTCCGGAAACGCTTAATTTCCATGTTAGAGCTCATTTTAGTTTCGTCAGTATGTACTGTACTTCCTCGATTCACCGCCAGTTGGCCCAATTGAAGGAAGGTAATGATGACTTCGGTGCTTGTGTTGACATGCGACTCATTGCTCTACAGTACTAGCATCAAGCACATCAGTACGTAGCATCAACAGGTTAGTGTTCATCACGAACGTGGTTTTGCAGTCAGTGCAATGTTTACAAATGCGGAGTTGGCAGACGCCCATTTGATGTATGGATTAGCACGGGGCAATAGCCCTGGCGCGGTACGTTTGTATCGAAACAGATTTCCAGAACGAAGGTGTCCCGACAGGAAGACATTCGAAGCAACTGATCGGCGTCTTAGGGAGTACGGAACATTCCAACCTACGACTCGCGACTGGGGAAGATCTAGAACGACGAGGACACCTGCAATGGACGAGGCAATTCTTCGTGCAGTTGACGATAACCCTAATGTTAGCGTCAGAGAAGTTGCTGCTGTACAAGGTAACGTTGACCACGTCACTGTATGGAGAGAGCTACGGGAGAACCAGTTGTTTCCGTACTATGTACAGCGGGTGCAGACACTATCAGCAGCTGATTGGCCTCCACGGGTACACTTCTGCGAATGGTTCATCCAACAATGAGTCAATCCTCATTTCAGTGCAAATGTTCTCTTTACGGATGAGGCTTCATTTCAACGTGATAAAATTGTAAATTTTCACAATCAACATGTGTAGGCTGACGAGAATTCGTCCGCAATTGTGCAATCACGTCATCAACACAGATTTTCTGTGAACGTTTAGGCAGGCATTGTTGGTGATGTCTTGATTGGGCCCTATGTTCTTCCACCTACGCTCAATGGAGCACGTTGTCATGATTTCATACGGGATACTCTACCTGTGCTGCTAGAACAAGTGCCTTTACAAGTACGACACAACATGAGGTTCATGCACGATGGAGCTCCTGCACATTTCAGTCGATGTGTTCGTACGCTTCTCAACAACAGGTTCGGTAACCGATGGATTGGTAGAGGCGGGCCAATTCCATGGCCTCCACGCTGTCCTGACCTCAACCGTCTTGACTTGCATTTATGGGGGCATTTTAAAGCTCTTGTCTACACAACCCCGGTACCAAATGTAGAGACTCTCCGTGCTCGTATTGTGGACGGCTGTGATACAATACGCCATTCTCCAGGGCTGCATCAGCACATCAGGGATTCCATGCGACGGAGGGTGGATGCATGTATCCTCGCTAACGGAGGACATTTTGAACATTTTCTGTAACAAAGTGTTTGAAGTCACGCTGGTACGTTCTGTTGCTGTGTGTTTCCATTCCATGATTAATGTGATTGGAAGAGAAGTAATAAAAATGAGCTCTAACATGGAAAGTAAGCGTTTCCGGACACATGTCCATATAACATATTTTCTTTCTTTGTGTGTGAGAAATGTTTCCTGAAAGTTTGGCCGTACCTTTTTCTAACACCCTGTATAAACATTGATTTAGGATAAGACTGTAATTGTTATGTTGAGCTTTGTGCTGATAGGGCACACGGTAAGGACAGAAACTGGGTTAGCCGGAATGAACTGCTGGTGGGCAATGTCAGGAGGGCAGACCGCACCTCAGGGTGCCATCTCGAGTGGACCAGGCCCGCTGCTGAAGGCAGAGAGAGAGAGAGAGAGAGAGAGAGAGAGAGAGAGAGAGAAGGCTTTATCGGACGTGCGGCGATACTCCTTACGCTCTCAACGGAGAGGAGAGGACTTGGTGCGTTACTGTCAGGCAGTCTGGTACGATGGTCTCAGGGTAGAGATGACAGTTACAGCTGAAACAACCTCTATTCGGTTATACCGGTTTCTTTCATCTACCATTTCACTTGACTGTTAAAACCGCTAAAAATAACTGTTTTGTGAAATAACCGATTTTCGGTCTCTTATTGCTAATATTTCCAGTAAAAAATGTATACATTTAACAAACTCTGAAAAATTCTAATACTCCCTTGGACTTCTGCATTATATGGTTCAAGATATGCAGACTCAAAATATCAAACACAATAGGTCAATAAAAGAGAGCTTCGTCCATCTACAGTTCGCTGCTTTTCAAAAAAGTAATGGGGGGTTGAATACTACAAAAATCACTAGTACCCTCGAACTGTTTCAATGTTTTTGAATCTCTCCTCAAAAAAATGTCGCAATCATGGATCATACCACTATTTGGGCACTGTGTCAGTAGCATCGTGGACGGAAACAATAGGTATCCCACAGAAATTAAGATAAGAGTAACACTGGCAAAGAGTGCCTTACAAAATAAGAAGAATCTCCTACTGAACAAGCACATAACGCCTACACTAGGAAAAGATTGTAAGGACATTTGTGTTGAGTATACTGACATAAGGATGTTAAACTCTGACGTTAGCAAAGCAGGAGAAAGCTAGCGTCAAAGCGGCGGTAACATGGTCCTAGAGAAGAATGACAACAAGTGGCTGGACTAACAGCAAAAAGTATGAGATAGTCTTACAGGAAATAGGAGAGAAGAAAGAACTACACAAAGTTATAGGCCAGCACAAAACTCGTTGGACAATTTATTAGATACATATTGTTCTACAAAACATTTTCGCAGGGAAGATCATATGAAAAAAAATAACGGGACGATTGAGAACATATGGGATATTCTTCATATATGGAGATGAAGAGAACTCCTGAAGAGAGGAAGCTGCAGCTGCAGAGACAAGACTTAGCCTTTTGAAAGAAAGAAAAATAAACATTAATTTCCTTTCTATTTTATTATTTCGTAGAAATTGCAGGCAACTAATAAGCTTTGCGTAAAATTTGTAGCGTTCTTTTACTTTAATTTTTGCAAATGAAAACCCAGTTTTGTAGTCAAATTGGTTATTTCCTTTTTAACAAGAATTTGAATACAATTGATTTTTTGCTGATAAAACTAAAAGAAATGAACTGTCAAAAAGTTCAAATAACAATTTGGATACTATGTGAAATGAAACGTTTATCACAAACAGCTTCATGACACTAGCTAAAAATTTCAGTACTCCAGTGGCCAATGGCCAATATTTGTCATATCTGTTCATAAACATTACTCTTTCTAAAAAATTCTATTTAAAACCAAAAATTTTAGCATCGCTGCTATGATAAATTGATAGCATATTTTTTACCTGGTTACAACCAGGACCAAATAAATGCCGAAAATTACGAGTTATTCAGAACTAAAATACCGGTATCAGTTTTAACCAATCTGTTTCCGCAACCCTAACCTCAGTAACGGAGCTTCGGCACACCCTCAGACTGAGCCCGAACAATGACAGGGCTTCTACTGTGGCAGGCACAGCGGCAACTTGGAAAAGGCTCTTGCTCCGGGCACGGCGATCCCTCGCACGCCGTATGGAGTGCAGCACGAAGTGTGACCACACTAAACTTATGCAACAGCTGGGAAAAGACACTGAAACCATCTCTGCAAGGGTTGGGGACGTAAACAACTGCAGGGCCAGGCGACACTTTAACGCACTACCTTCTGACGGTAGATCGAGGATAGTCCGCTACGCCTGGCAGCGCTGTGCTCAAAACGACATCTCTTTTTTATTTCTCTTTATGAGAAACCCCTTAGGTTTCACCCAAGACGCAGTGGTCTGAGAAGCACGTTCGTCTTTCACAGTAACCTGAAAACAGTATCCTGTGTTTGGTGTCGTTGTCCCACAAACAAATTTTTCCTTTGCTCTTTTATGATCAGTGATTGGACCTCACGAATGCTAAACCAGTTTTTAACTGTCAATATCTGCGCACAGACTGCCACGACAAGTACAATTATAATACACGAACAGCTTCTCTTTTGCTGAGAGACTACGAGACCCCGAGAAATTCATAAATACTCGTATGTCGGTAGGAGAAGTTTTTGTCTTGCCTCGGTCCTGACATTAAGCATCCCACATCAACATACAGATGCAGCGACGAAGTTGTCTGGCGAATCCGTGAGAGAGAGAGAGAGAGCTGATCGGAAAATCATCATTTACGGCCGCCAATGCACATGCGTTTCCGCGCCCATTTTTGCTATAAGCCGACACCGTAGACTAACAGACTCCAGTGGCGGACACTCACCTAAAGATGGCTGGGCGGTTGCCAGACGAAATATTGTGGCAAGAAGTCAACATGATCCGCCTGCAGTCCCGAAATCTCATGGAATATTCAGTACTTCAAAAATCACAATGGATGTACCGACAGAAATCACTGATACGACGGAAGCAGCAAACAACAGTTGCCGACGAAAATCAGTCTCCCTCTCTCCCCCCCTCCCCCATCCACACCGCAGCTGAAATGAACTACATCGTCTCCCTGTTAAGTGTGCTAATATCTGTGTATGCTATGCGTGTGCCAAACTTGGGTGTGACACGGTTCCCCGAACGTAGACCGGAGATAAAGTCAATACTTTATACAAAAGTGTCAGCTGTGTTACCCTCTCAAAGTACATTTTTGCTTCAGCAAGACTTTCAACGAAAAGATAAAATGAAAACTAATTTCACATTCAAGTTATGTGTTTTTCATTTGTCTCTGTATAATACAGTTTAAGTTGGTTTGGACCTATTGGGGCTTCAATCATACTCCACTTACACATTCTATTTCTTACTATATTAGCAAAATAAGTAATAGTCAACTTCAGCCAGGTCATATGCCTAAAATAGCTATTTATATATTTTATATAGTACAGGGTGGTTATAATTAAACGTTCGCTACTTGAGCCAGTGTAGACAGACAACTATTTACCGAAAGGGTGCCAACATTATGGGAATGATATTCAGACTGCGCGCTGCAGTATTTTAGTAGTGTTAGTGTAATGATTTCCCGCTACACGCCGGTACCGGTAAGGTGACGTAGGGTTTAAATGCATCAGCGTGCATTACAGTTGCAAACAGTCAACATTCGTCTAGAAAAGGTGAGATGGGCTTTAGTCGTAAAGCTCTTATCAATACGAGGTGCATTCAAGTTCTAAGGCCTCCGATTTTTTTTCTAATTAACTACTCACCCGAAATCGATGAAACTGGCGTTACTTCTCGACGTAATCGCCCTGCAGACGTACACATTTTTCACAACGCTGACGCCATGATTCCATGGCAGCGGCGAAGGCTTCTTTAGGAGTCTGTTTTGACCACTGGAAAATCGCTGAGGCAATAGCAGCACGGCTGGTGAATGTGCGGCCACGGAGAGTGTCTTTCATTGTTGGAAAAAACCAAAAGTCACTAGGAGCCAGGTTAGGTGAGTAGGGAGCATGAGGAATCACTTCAAAGTTGTTATCACGAAGAAACTTTTGCGTAACGTTAGCTCGATGTGCGGATGCGTTGTCTTGGTGAAACAGCACACGTGCAGCACTTCCCGGACTTTTTGTTGCAGTCCTTTGGAACGCAATGGGTAAGGATTACGCCCTCGCTGTCCCAGAACATGGACACCATCATTTTTTCAGCACTGGCGGTTACCCGAAATTTTTTTGGTGGCGGTGAATCTGTGGCTTCCATTGAGCTGACTGGCGCTTTGTTTCTGGATTGAAAAATGGCATCCACGTCTCATCCATTGTCACGACCGCCGAAAAGAAAGTCCCATTCATGCTGTCGTTGCGTGTCAACATTGCTTGGCAACATGCCACATGGGCAGCGATGTGGTCGTCCGTCAGCATTCGTGGCACCCACCTGGATGACACTTTTCGCATTTTCAGGTCGTCATGCGGGATTGTGTGCACAGAACCCACAGAAATGCCAACTCTGGAGGCGATCTGTTCAACAGTCATTCGGCGATCCCCCAAAACAATTCTCTCCACTTTCTCGATCATGTCGTCAGACCGGCTTGTGCGAGCCCGAGGTTGTTTAGGTTTGTTGTCACACGATGTTCTGTCTTCATTAAACTGTCGCACCCACGAATGCACTTTTGACACATCCATAACTCCATCACCACATGTCTCCTTCAACTGTCGATGATTTTCAATTGGTTTCACACCACGCAAATTCAGAAAACGAATGATTGCACGCTGTTCAAGTAAGGAAAACGTCGCCATTTTAAGTATTTAAAACAGTTCTCATTCTCGCCGCTGGCGGTAAAATTCCATCTGCCGTACGGTGCTGCCATCTCTGGGACGTATTGACAATGAACGCGGCCTCATTTTAAAACAATGTGCATGTTTCTATCTCTTTCCAGTCTGGAGAAAAAGAATTGGAGGCCTTAGAACTTGAATGCACCTCGTACAATATCAGTATTGGGAATTGTTGTTGTTGTTGTTGTTTTTTGTGGAAGGAGACCAGACAGCGAGGTCATTGGTCTCGTCGGATTAGGGAAGGGCGGGGATGGAAGTCGGCCGTGCCCTTTGAAAGGAACCATGCCGGCATTTGCCTGGAGCGATTTAGGGAAATCACGGAAAACCGAAATCAGGATGGCCGGACGCGGGATTGAACCGTCTTCCTCCCGACTGCGAGTCCAGTGTGTAACCACTGCGGCACCTCGCTCGGTGGGGAATTGTTCCTGGGAGGGTTCGACGGCCAGTTGCGCCACAAACTGTTGAATAAGTTATCATTGGCGTGGTTGAGAATGCAGGACGCAATGTGCGATCTTCAAGTAGTGCGTGAGCCGTATCACGACAGCTGAACATTCCATGGTCCGTTGTTCCGGGCAGGAGTGGGGCAACCTATAGCGCTGTGTCGAGTTGTCGTAGAAGCAGATGGTCGTCACACTGGGCAATGTTTGTAACGTGGGACGTAAACATGGTACCTAATTAACAAATGTTGCCCTCTCATGTGGAAATTAAAATGTGTTTCGTTCAATGTTTTATTCGTTATTTCACTTCTGTATGTCCTTGAAAATGCTTCCACGATGTTTCACTCTCCTACGAGAGCTCTCGTGTTTCATGAGGACCCTTTCAAGTAGCGAAAGTGTAATTATAACCACTCTGTACTTTACGAGCATTATGTGGTGCTTCATCCTACTTTCAGTATTAATCACAGTAGATTTTGATTCTAACCTGATTTTTCTTAACGTGATGTCAGTGCATTTGGCTATTACATAACTTCATCAGAGATCATGAATCTCAGTCGGTACTTTTACTACTGGAATTAATAGGTATAATTCTTTGTGACATATTTTTGCGTCTCCTTTTTGTTACCTGTATTTGGAATTATTTTAATGATTGTCCTTTTTTCCTTCTCTATGATGTTTCATAGTGTATGACAGTGAATGACTTTTGATTCAAGATTGTAATGGTTCTTTATTTGCGAAACCATTACCACCCGCCAACCCCATTTTTCGATACCGTATATTAATGAATATTTTCCTACGTAATGTCTCATATTTTTCATTCTATTCTAATTTGGTTTCATTTTTATATGTAGGTACGTCGATATTTTGAGATGTTGAAATCGATATAATATCTAGTGTAAATATCTTTGTACTTATTGTTATCTTTGAGGCTGGCTTGTGACTTTTGGCGCGGAAGCGTACAGGATAGTCAAGGTTTTGTGTTGAATATGAACAGTCTTGACTTTGTGTTGGAAATGAAAAGATGCGTCTGAGTTGTGGACAATGAAAAATGTTGTTTTATTAAGAGCAGTAACGGCTGCGAAATTGTATGATGAAGTAACGTTTTGAACATGCGAAAGTATAAAAAGTTTAATAAATGTGAATTTATGTGAAAAGTGAGTGTGAAGAATTATTTTCAAGTGACCATTGTCTAAAAAAATATGAAGCATATTGCAATGAAAAACATAAATCATCAAATTAATCCTGAAAGATTGTCTTCGTAAGTTCTCCAAGTCGGCGTAATTAACATCCGAGTGCCTTTCGCACCAACAGCGATAGTCACGCTACCTAGACAACATTTTTAATTACGAGCCAAAGCCAGAGCGAGATCGTCGTTGGATTGCAAATACAATATAAGTGATATTATTGTTAATTTTCTTCAGTGACTGTAATCAATTGATGTAGCAATACCTGCCATATTAAAGGCCTTTTAGTTGCGCAATAAAAAGATCACACTTTGAGTGCGCGACGAGATAATTTTTGAACTAATTAACTGTTAGTGGAGGTATTGTTATAAGATGGTGTACTTAGTAATGAAACAAAGCAGTAGGCTCTGCCAGATACATCGACTCTTAGACAATGTGTCTAATAGTGTATTTTAATACGACAGTATGACATCTGAGGCGATTTATAACACTTAAAAGATTCGATAATGGCACTCTGAAGCCGAAATAATGATGGTGTAAGTGTAAATGTAACACTGTAAATAAACAACAGTCTAATGGCAGTACTGACTTTAAAGGAATATATTATGACTGTGGCCCCACATTATGAAAAAGTTATTAAATCACTATTTCAGTTCGTTGCTGAGTTTTCTTTTAAACCTGTAGAATAATTATATTTAACGAGCATTTGTGTTGGTAGAGAGGTAAACTACATGGAAATCTATTACACTTGTGCCAACACTTTTCGCGATTCATCATCCAACTTACTGGGGTGGAATTCTTGCTAAGTTGCCTAAGGGACCCAGACTGTGTAACAGGTTTATTTACAGTGATGCACTATCGACTATAGATGGCAACAACCCCACCTTCCCAGACTTTTTTTTTGTTTTAGGGCGCACATCTACAGTGGTCATTAGCGACCAGACTAAATTATGAATGCACTGCGAGGCACAATGTTAAAACAGCAACTAAAAAGGACAACACTATAAAAGGTACATTAACAGGCAAGAGATTAAAAGAAAACAGCATAATCAAATGTCCTTAGACAGGTTTGTCAAGTGGATAAAACGAAGAACGCGAGCAGCTGCTCCTGGGTCATCCGCTAAAATTTCATCCAGAGTACATGGCAGGCCAAGATCAATCCGCAGTGTATTAAAATTCGGACAGGACGTTAAAATGTGGCGTACCGTCAGCAATTGCCCACATGGGCAGAACGGCGCCGGCGCAGCCGTCAGCAGATGGCGGTGGCTGAACGGTGGCTGAACCGGCAGTGTTCAACCCGTAACCCGGCCAAAAGACCTCCTCCCGCCGAGAAGGGCGTGAAGTCGTCCAAGCCGTGGGAAGAGGTTTCAAGGCCCGAAGCTTGTTTTCAGTAAGTATAGACCAATCGGCATGCCACAGCGATAAAATGCGCTGACAAATGACCCTGCTAAAATCAGATGAAGGCACACAACAAGAAGCTACAGCTGAATATGCAGAGCGTAGAAAAATATTTGATTCTGCTACCACACAAACCCACAAATAAAATGAAATAATCGTACGGTATTATTGGCCGGGAGGCCCTATTCGGGTTCGACCACCAAGTACAAGCCTTGCAACATACAAAGGGCGTTCAGAAAGTTTTGCACAGTCGTCTCTAACTTTTTTTTTTTTTTTTTTTTTTACAGTAGGTGAATGAATTTTTTGTGAACATACTGGAACATTAGCTTTAAGTTGGAATATAAACGTATTTTCTTTTATTTACAGGTGAGCCGTAATGGATCGTGAAGTAGATGTCAGGTTGCGACAACGGTCGGTGATGGAGTTCCTCTTCAACACCGGCGATGACTCTGCCACATCGATTCACAGGAAGTTCCTCCATGTTTATGGGGAGGACGCAGTGGATCGCAGCAGTGTCCAGCGGTGGTTGCAGAGGTTTGAAGAAAGTGATTTCTCTCTGTCGGACAATCCACGATGCGGTAGACCATCGACGGCAGTGAGTGATGTGAATAAGGAGACCACTGATCAGATCATCCAAAATGACAGAAGTGTGACGACACGACAGCTCGCTCAAATGACTCGTTTGTCATTGGGTAGTGTGGTATCATTAGTACAGTCACTAGGGTACAGAAAAATCTGTGCACGTTGGGTGCCTAGATTATTGACAAGAGTAATGAAAACGATTAGGAAGAATGTGGCGAGGATCTCATGAAGACCTTTACTGAAGAGTGGAAACAGTGTTTTGATGGCGTCGTTACCCAGGATGAAACATAGTTGTTTTTGGGGAACTTGAGAGCAAAACCCAATCCATCCGAATTCCCGTCAGAAGAAGAAACCAAGACTTTCACGAACAGCAGGCCGAAAGGTGATGGCCTCCTCCTTCTGGGATCAGTGTTGTGTCATTTTCATTGACTTTTTGGAACCTGGCTCCACAATTAACTGGAACCGTTACTTTTTGTCATTGGACAGGCTGCAACGTGCCATCAAGATCCACAGACCACAGCTTCAGTGTCAGCTCATCAGACTACACCATGACAATCCCAGACCCCATACAGCTCTTATGAGGCAGAAGAAAATCAGGAAAATGGGTTGGAAAATTGTTCCTCATCCTCCCTACAGTCCAGACTTGGCTGCGTCTGATTTTTACCTCTTTGGTTGTATGAAGGCTCACCCGCGCAGTAAAACATTTGATAGTGAGAAAGACCTTATTTCCTGTGTCAAGCGATGGTGTAAAAGTCAATCCCCAGAATTTTATCAAAGTGCATTTACATCATGGAAAGAACATTGGGCCAGATGCGTCACAGCTGATGGAGGCTACATTGAGTAGGCTCAACGTATAGCTAAATGTTCCAAATATGTTCACAACAAATTTGATTCTCCTCCTGCAAAACATAAAAAAATTTGAGACGACTGTGGAAACTTTTTGAACGCCCTTTGTAATTTAATTCACTGTGGACACCTGCATATGAGAATAATTTTATGATACCGCTTTCATAACGTTGTACTTCAGCTAGTACTGTATTATATTTTGCTTGAGGAATGGTTTATGACTGTAATGCTGGATAGCTTTATTCGTATAAGTAGGTCACGTGATCATGATGACACTTCAGCTACCGGTACATGACTCTTAAATTAGAACACATGTTGACACTACTGATAAAAATGCATTACGTGATTGGTTGGTTCGTGATGTCAGCTTCACCCGAATGTCCGAGTCCTTAATGCTCTAACAATAAATGGTTCAAATGGCTCTGAGCACTATGGGACTTAACTTCTGAGGCCATCAGTCCCCTAGAACTTAGAACTACTTAAACCTAAGTAACTTAAGGACATCACACACACCCATGCCCGAGGCAGGATTCGAAACTGCGACCGTAGCGGCCGCGCGGTTCCAGACTGCAGCGCCTAGAACCGCTCGGCCACCCCGGCCGGCGCTCTAACAATACAAACACATAACAGTATGTGTTTAAATCGCACTAAGTTACACTATGGCAATAAGCTACGGTAAAATACGTTAGATTACTCATCCGGACCAATCTACAACTCGAATTATTAACCTCATACCTGATATCTTTCGGGAAGTGATTCTGATTTTGAACAGTTTTTTTCGTGTATCATTTGTGGTGTGTTACGAAAAATGTACAACAAGCTACGAGAGTGGATTCACACTCAAAAATAATTGTTGAATAATCCGCGTAATCGGAGTTGTAAGCCTGCCTCTAGTAACAAAGATACGAATGCATCCCGTTTTTTCATGCTTATTAGCAGTTCATAACTTTCATGTGGGGATCATAGGAACCAACCAATTTCGTACTTGTGGAATGAGTTTCAGGAAAATGACGAAGGAATAGTACACTGCTCGACAATTAGACACTAATGATAATTTTGTAATAACGACAGAGACATATAGACAATATCGTGTTTTCATATAGGAACAAACATGTTAGCCGGAAGGGGGGGGGGGGGGATACAAACGATCATTTCCAAAGGCTGTATGCAGCACAACCATATGTAATGATACACGAAAATAGCACAGCTGTTACAAGATTGCACATATATTTGCTTGTGTGTTAAGAACAATATCTGAAGAAGACATAATAAAAACCATGCTAAAACACGGGCGTCGGGGGTATTCGGTATCCCCAAAGAATTTTACAAAACTTTCCGATCAGACGTCAAGAAAGAGTTCCCAGAAGTAGCAGGGGAGAAATAATGCTGCAGACATGTATATTCTGAAGAAAGCACCCAGAATAATTGCATTCATTCCCAAGAGAATAGAAACCTTCAATAAAGTCGGCCATCAGTACCTTTCTCTAGTTTTTTGTTGAGGTGATTTACACGAATGCCGTAATAGTTCCTTAGACGCTGCAACGACCGATTTCGTACCCAGCTGTACAATGGAAGACCATATAGACAACACCAGTCAATTCACAGACACGTTCTGCGGCGTACGTGACTAAGCACAAATGATCTAATCCCGACAGCATCACCTCATCACAAAATAAAATTGACAAGTCATCCATACAACCGGCACACTCATTCACTGAACAAAGTACCTCTCCTTGATGAACAACGCCACCTCGTTGTTGTTGTTGTTGGTGGTGGTGGTGGTGGCCATTCTGTAATATTATTTCCATCCTATCACAGAAAAGCATAGCTCTTTTATTAATCCAACCTGGTAAGGTTGTCAGGCCGACGAGCAAATACTCGTGAAAAATAACGGTCTTCTTGCATGCATGACTAAGAACTTTCCTTAAGATTCCTGCAAACGAATGCAAACCCGACATATGCTTTAGCTCACTCCAGACGCTTACTCCTAGATGTTTTACGAAAGTTAATTTTTCCAGCGAGGGCGTAGAACATCAGTATTGGATTTCTTCTTACCCTATATATGCATTATGTTCTACATACAGTGTCGGTTTCATGCAGAAATCATAGGAATCTTGCCTATTTCGTAGTTGTGGAATGAGTTTTTCGGAAAATACTGATGGAATAGTACACTGATGGATAGTTACTCATTTGTAATGTGATGTTGTTAATAACAAATCGTTACTGGAAATATTCTCAGTGTTTAGAGAGAGACGTGAAACAAAAAAAATTAGATCCTTTTTAGGACTGCCCCTATATTGTTTCCACTGTCTGCTTTTGATATCATGCTGGTCTAATCTCAGCCTGGACGGAAAGTGATGAATTCTTGATGCTAACAAAAGTTGTTAGCGACTAATATAAAGACCAAAACTGTTATTCTGAGGTATTGCAGTCAAACTAGAAGGAAAAGTAGATGCAATTTATAAATGAAGAATCTGAATAACTTAAGAGAAACAATCAGAGGGTGTTAGTTGGGCGTCACACGAATGCCCAAGTACTGTACTATCGCTGGCTTCAATCTCAAAAAACTGCAGCTGATGGAAGTACTCGCTTCAAAGCCCTACTGGTTGTTAAAGCGTATGTTCAAGAAACAAGAATTGATTATGAAGATACGTTTAGTCATGTTGCTTGTTATGACACCATTCAAGCTTTGCTAGTGGTAGCTGCTTCAAAGAAGATGCTGGTAACTCAATCTGACGTGAAAACAGCCTTCTTGAATGAATACTTGAAGAAGAAGTGTATAAGGAACAACCAGAAGGAAAATTGAGCGTGTCTCTTGGAACGGAATCTCCATGGAGTCCAACGTTTTATGAAAGTCATGAAGAAAATGACTTTTCAAAACAGTGCTGCAAATCCTTGCTTGTTTTACCACGAATACAATCAAAATAGGCTTTATCTAGAAATTAACACTGAATCTCCAAAGAAACTGGTGCAGTCATGCGTATTCAAATACAGAGCTATGTAAATAGGCAGAATACGGCACTGCTGTCAGCAATGCCTATATAAGACAAGTGTCTGGCGCAGGTGTTAGATCGGTTACTGCTGCTACAATGGGAGGTTATCAAGATTTAAGTCAGTTTGAATGTGGTGTTATAGTCGGCGCACAAGCGATAGGACACAGCATCTCTGAGGTAGCGATGAAGCGGGGATTTTCCCGTACGACCATTTCACGAATGTACCTTGAATATCAGGAATCCGATTAAACATCAAATCTCCGACATCGCTGCGACCGGAAAAGATCCTGTAAGAACGATACCAACGACGACTGAAGAGAATCGTTCAACGTGATAGAAGTGCAACCCTCCCGCAAATTGCTCCAGATTTCGATGCTGGACCGTTAACAAGTGTGAGTGCGAACCACTCGTCGAAAAATCAACGATATGGGATTTCGGAGCCGAAGGCCCGTTCGTGTACTCTTGATGACAGCGGGATACAAAGCTTTATGCCACGCCTGGACTGTTGATGACTGGAAGTTGCGTGGCCGGACGAGTCTCGTTTCAAATTGTTTCGAGTAGATGGACGTGTATGGGTATGGAGACAGCCTCATGAATCCATGGACCCTGCATGTCAGCAGGGGACTGTTCAAGATGGTGGAGGCTTTGTAATGGTGCGAAGCGTGTGCAGTTGGAGTGATATGGGACCCCTGTTACGTCTAGATACGACTCTGACAGGTGTCACGTACGTAAGCATCCTGTCTGATCACCTGCATCCATTCATGGCCATTGTGCATTCCGACGGACTTGGGCAATTCCAGGAGGACACTGCGACACTCAGAATTGCTACAGAGTAGCTCCACGAACACTCTTCTGAGTTTAAACACTTCCGCTGGCCACCAAACTCCCAAGACATGAACATTATTGAACATATCTGGGATACCTTGCAACGTGCTGTTCAGAGGAGATCTCCACCCTGTCGTATTCTTACGGATTTATGGGCAGCCCTGCAGGATTCATGGAGTCAATTTCCTCCAGCACTACTTCAGACATTAGTCCACGCCATGTCGTGTGCTCGCAGGGGCCCTTCACGACGTGTACCAGTTTCTTTTGCTCTTCAGTGTAGATGGTGCTTGTTATTTTGCGCCAGTGAGATATGCCCACTTTGCTTGTACTCAGTATTCTATGCACGAAATAAACCAGTTGTTACAGGGGTGTCTACCAAATATATCTGTAGTCCACTTAAGGCCATCTTCAAGCTTCGTCTTTTTTTTTTTCCTACGTATCTTCCTCTTAGCTGTTACTGCAATTCCTGCGATGACTAGTGACTGGAACGGACGTCGCTCTCTCTTATGTGTCTCTTTTTTCCCAAAAACCTGTTAGTGATCTTAAGCTGGTTGAAGATTACGAACTGTCTGAAGTTCTTCACCATTTTTTGTTTATTATCTTTATTTAGGACCATTTGCAGTTTGTCATAGAACAGTTTTCTTCCAGTCTTCAGGTAACGATTACCAAGGGGGACTCATAGTTCTTTCGTGAAGTCGTGCATAGAGCACACGGAGCCCCAAGCTACTGCAACCCATTGTACCTTCCCTGGCTGCATTTCCTTCACCCTGGCCCTCTCTCCCTACCCTCACTCCTTCACCACTGCCCCCTCCTCTCCCTGTCTTGGTGTTCTGATTTATGTCGACCTGGCTGTCCATCTGGTTCCCTGTTTTGCTTGCAATTTTGTTCCTCCTGTCTGTTCTCTTTCATCCTTTTTAGGTCCCCATTTGAGGTTTGACCTTGGCTTCTAAATTTTCTATTTTTAGTATGTGCCATTTGGGGAAGAACTCCCTCCATAGTGCCTATGGTGTAGGTTCCTCTTCTGTTCCTTCCCCTCTTCCTTCCCCATCGTAGCTCCCTTCCACTCTTCTAGGTCGCCAGCGCATGTGGCCAGTCTGTGTGGGGCAGTTATGTACCTATCTGGCTGAGCTCCCTTACAACACAGGGATCACATTACTGATACCTGAGCTGTTCCCTCGCCATGTATGCCAAGGAGTGGTTGCTTGTCTTCCTGGAGCATTGGAACTCCCAGCAATGGCCACTGTGCCAGGCAGTCCTTGCTGTGTCTGGGAGGCACCCATGTGGAGAGCCCCTGATCAGAGTTGATGGTATCAAGATGGATGCTTGGTGCATGAAGCGCATCAAGCTGAAAATCTGGCCATTCTCAAACAGCTGTCTCTTCAAATGGTGAAGGATCACTGAATGCTGCTTTGTATGGCCTGGCAAGGTACCCTTCCTGGCTAGACAGTGGAAGGAGGGGCAGGCTCGCCACTGTCAGATGATGCACCTTGCTTGCTACTTTATCTGTATTAGGACAAACAGGGACACATTCACTGCCACAAAGCCATTGTTTTTTGTGGAGAATATTGAGCCCAAGTTTGGTGAAGTGGAGTCTCTCGGTAAGATGCCATCAGGCTCCCTGTTGGTCAAAGCTTCTCCTGCAGCCCAATCTGCAGCTCTTTGTGCTTGTGATTGTCTTGGCAATGTCCCAGCGCCTATTACACCTCACCAGTCTCTGAATATGGTCCAAGAAGTTATTTTTCATAGGGAACTCATCCTGAAAACTGATGAGGAACTCTGAACTAATCTGGGACGACATGGCATTCATTTTGTTTGACATGTGCAGAACAGTCATTAAGACAACTGCACTGGTACTGACGCCTTCATTTTGGATTTTAAGGGGGATATCTTTACAGAGAACGTCAAGGTTAAGTGCCACAGATGTGACATGATGCCATTTATCACACCACCCATAAGAGCTTTCAGTGCTTAGGTTTTAGACGTATGTCTTCCCACCTTCTATGCAGTGGCTGTGGACACCCACAGTATGAGGGAAGCCCTTGTGTTCCACAACCTGTGTGTGTAAGTTGTCATGATCGCCACTCTCCTTGCTTGCCAGACTGCCCATCTTACAAGAAAGAAAGAAAGAAAGATCCAAGAGTACAAGTCCCTGAACCGCCTGTCTTATGCTGAGGCTCGCCAAGAATATGACAGACTCCATCCAGTGCCACTTTCCTCAACTTTTTCCTCTGTTACATCCTTTCCCCCCAACTACCTATTCCTTACCTCAGCCCTGTCCCCTTCTCCCCTCCCCCTCCCCTGCAGTTCCCACACCATCCCCTCTGAGAGCCAATCCTCCTTCCTATCCAAAGAAGTGCCCATTCTTTGGCACCTGCCAGTGATGGGACTCCCCTCAGGACCTCTCTCCTTGGTGTCTCTCATGCCAGAAGCCTATTACCACAGCTCGGCCACAAGATGCACCATCTGTGTGCCCAATGTAGACCACTCTGTTTAGGTTCTGGATCTTGCAGAAGCCTGTACCCCCTCTGTACCCCACCCTCCACCTCCAAAAGAGAACAAGAAGAAACATAAATCCCAGGACAAGGCCTCCAGCAGCTGCCATCTCCCCTCTGCAACTTGAGTCTACATCTTATTTATGGATGTCACCCCATCCTTGTCAGTGACAATCACTGACTGACCCATCAGCTTCTTTATGTCTAACCTGGACTCCAGCCACATGATAATCTATTGGAATTGCAATGAATACCATCACCACCTACCAGAAATACAATGCCTTGTTTCCTCCTATTTTGTGTTCTGTCCCACTCGTAAAGAAGCGCACTTGGGTGATGGTCATTCTCCAATGTTTTGTGGTTACTGGGTGTTCTGTTGAAACCGTGACAGCTCCTGGATAGCATTTGGAGGGGTTTGCACTTGGGTTCACTCCACTGTCATTAGTGACTGGATCCCCCTTCATACCAACCTAGAAGCAATAGTGGTTAGAGTCAAAATGACTCTGGCAATCACTGTATGTAGTGTCTGCCTCTCTCAAGGTAGGCCACTTGCTTGTGTTGAACTGTCTACCTTAATACAGCAACTCCTACCCCAGTATTTCCTTCTTTGGACCTTCAATGCACAACATCCGCTGTCTCCTCAAAGACAGTTCTACCCATTTCAGTGCCATCATGGCACCTTCACTGCTATCGATCTCACATTCTCCTCTTCAGCCCTTGTGGCTTCCCTACATTGGCCACACCATGATGATCTTTGTGAAGTGACCACTCTCTGGTGAATTCATTGTTCCCCAGCCTTCTGGGTTGCCAGCGATGGTCAACAGTCCAGGGTCTTATCCTCAATGGTCCTCTGTGTACTGTGATCCATTGGTTCTTGCAGAACACCTCGTGACACACCTTGGGATGGCATCAGTATCCTCTTCCTATTCTGCTACCTTTCATGGCAGAAACGTAGAGTTGAACAAACCCCCATTTCATCCCTCATCAAGCTGAATCCTACAATGAACCCTTCACTGAATGGGAATTCTTGCAGGCTCTTACCTCTTCACATGACACAGCCCCAGGCCTGAATTCCATCCACAACCAGATGATCCAACACTTGGACGTTACCGAGAGGCAACATCTACTCAGGGTCTTCAACCACATTTGGCGAGACAATGTAGTTACCCCTGTTCTTAAGCCTGGGAAGAACCTAACATCTCTTGACAGCTACTGCCCAATTAACCTCATGAATGTACTTTATAAACTTCTTGAGGGGATGCAAATTGAGGAGCTACTTGACCGAATGCTAGTGGCTCTGATCAAAGAAAACCATCATAGCGACCGGGAGAGCGGTGTGCTGACCACACGTCCCTCCTATCCGCATCCTCAGCTGAGGATGACACAGTGGTCGTATGGTCCAGATGGGCCACTTGTGGCCTGAGGACAGGTTGAGTGTGAGGATGGTTAGCTTCTGATTATGATGGGTATCTTGGGGCCTTTTGTCCCCATATCAGTGTGGCTTCTGGGAAGGATGATCTACAACTGACTATTTACTCAGATTGGAAACAGCAATCCGACAGCATTTTACTAACTGCCGGCACCTTGTTGCCGTCTTCTTTGACCTATATGAGTCATACAACATGGTTTGGCGCCTTTACATATTACTTACCCTCCATGATGGGGGCTTTTGCAGCCTCCACCAGATTTTTATCTGGAGAATGGTATCCCACAGGGTTCTGTGTCGTCACACTCTTCCTCAGAGCCATCAATGGGCTTTTAACCTCTTTTGGGCCTCTGGTTACCTCAACATTGTATGTAGACGATTTTTGCATCTGGTGTAGCTCCCACTCCATAGCAACTGCAGAGTGTTGGCTCCAAGGCGCCATCAGATGGGCCTCTGCATGGTCCATCTCCCATGGCTTCCAGTTTTCTCCCTCCAGAACGCAGGTTATGCATTTTTCTCATCGACCTACAGTACACCTCAATCCAGAACATTATTTAGGCAACCAGTTCCTATACGTTGTACCACAGTCCCGTTTCTTGGGCCTTATTTTTGATAAAAAGCTGACATGGCTACCCCATATTCACCACCTGAAGACTACATGCGTGAGGAAGCTTAATGCACTCTGCCTCCTGGTCCACATATCTTGGGGTGCAGACTGAGCCACTCTTCTCCACCTTTACCACGCTCTGGTCTTGTCCAGGCTAGATTATGGTAGTCAGGTTATAGCTCAGCAGCTCCTTCCACACTGAAAATACTTGATCCTGTTCATCATTATGGGGTGAGTCTGGCTATTGGTGCCTTTCACTTTAGTCCAGTTGATACGCTCCTCGCAGAAGTGTGGATCCCCACTCCACAAATATGATGGAACCACTTCCTGGTTTCTTACACAATCGCCATTCAGCAATCTCTCTGACTGTCCCGTGTACACTGTCCTCTTGACAAATGAGGGATGTCTCTCTCCTGATCACCACCCATGGGAGGGATTTCCAGTTGAGAAGCATCTCACTTCCCTTTGTTTGGATCTCGACCTTCACTCACTGGAATGCACCCATTTACTTCTCCCACACATCCCCTTCCCCTTGGATGGTGCCTAGACCACAAATTACCACCAACCTATCCCAGCATTCTACAGTCTCTGTCGCCCCTATGGTCTTCCAGTGTCTTGTACATTCCATCCTTGCAGAGTTCCAGGGTGCCACCATTGTCTACACTGATGGTGAGATATGCTTTCACGTATCCTAACGGCTTAGAACACCATTTATTGCCAGGATCATGTAGTGTGTTCACAGCAGAGCTGCTAGCCATTGTTAATCAGGCCTTCCTCCACAGTGTTTTAATACTGACATAGTCAATGAACAACCAATGCTACTTTCATCGTTCTTTGGTATCTGCCGTCCATCACCTTCTCTCTGCCCTTGGCCATGCCACCTACTCAGTTGTCTTTCTCTAGATGCCAAGCCGTGTGCGCATCCCAGGGAATGAATTAGATGACAATTTGGTTAGAGAAGCGGATACTTACCCCCATTCCCTGTCATAATTTCAGCTGAGGATATGCGGATGTACCTCAAATCTCTTTGCCCAAAATTTGCATGACATCTGGTGTGCTACTGCTCTCAGTAATAAACTCTGTACAATCAAGGAGTCTACTGTGGTTTGGCGCTCTTCCTTCTGCTCCTCTCAGAGGGGGTCCACTGCCTTATGCCATCTGCACATTGGTCATACCAGGCTGACTCATCGTATCCTCTTGCATAACCAACCATCCCCATAATGTGGTTGTGGAGCCTGACTGACATACCCCATATTTTGGCCCTTCATACCAAGTATAGTCTTCCAGATTCCTTCATTTTAATATTCGCAGATGATTCATGGGTGGTTGAACTGATCCTCAGTTCCCTCCAAGAAAGTGGTTTTCATTTTCAGATACAAGGTTCTGCTTTACTCCCAGAGCAGGGTCAGGATAGTGGTTGTTGGAGCCTTTCCATGTTTTCTCTTTCTGGGGCCCATGACCATTCAATTGCAAAGACCCCTCTTTTATCCCTCTGTTTCTTCAATTTTTAGATTTGGACTACTCTTTATCTTCTACTGTGTGTGTTTTAACTTCGTTTTATAGTTTGACTCCTCTGGTTCGATCTATCCACTTTTAGTGGACTGCACAGGGCTGATGACCTGGCCATTTAGTTCCATAAACACCCCCCACCCCAGTTACTTGGTCCATCAGTTCAAGTAACGATCAAACTTCCCCTGTCAGTCTTAAATTTATCTGTGACAATTCTTTCACTAATAAAAATATTCTATACTTTTTATTTCCCATTTGTTATCCATCAGGATTGCTACCGCGCAAATTGCTGATGTATTTTGAAATACTCTGCTGTAAACTACTGCGTAATAATAGATATCTGTTGTTCCTTTTCACTTCTTTGTTTCTGTTATAACAGCTATATCAGTTTGTTTACCTCTTAATTTATGGTCTATTTATTTCCAGTCCCTCTTACCTTTGATTTAGCTATTTTTATCCTATCTGTGATAATTTTTATCCTGTACTTGCCTGTCTCGATAATCCATGCTATTCATCCGAGGCTGTGTACTGTGAAAAGTGCGAGTATGTATGAAACCCCTGGATTATGGGCAATGGCAGGTTAAGTTGGTGATGGGACTGCTACCTCACAGCTTCTGCGCCCACTGGGTAACATTCCCAGGCAGACCTGCCCTGAAGAGGTATCTTCCGCTTCTTCTACCTTTTGGATGTTGCATAAAATTCTCTACCGATATCTGGGCCGTTGACATCATGATCACTAATTTTGGTCCACTCCAGGCATTAAATTTCCCATTACAATCTGACATCTGGCTAGCTGGGCATCATCATGGCATACTTCAGGCCATCGGTCGTGTTAATGCAGTGTTTGTGCTCATAGTTTACGAAAATCAGACTGATTTTTATTACATAAGTTAAATTTGCGTAACTATTCGCACAGTTGATGGTGAACAATATATTTTGGGGCTCTAGAAACTGTGGGTGAGGTGCTAACTGGTCAGTAATCACAAGGTGATTGTTGTTTATGTTCAAAGAGACAGGGGAAACTAGGCTTATCTTTTATTAAGTACGATTTATCACATCCAGGAGGGAAAAATTAAAGGTTTCTCTTAAGATGGTACTTTTTAAAACACTCGTGTTTTCAGTCTTTTACAATTGCGAAACATAGAACCTTAAGGATACAGAGTACTTATAAATGGTGGAAAAATAGAATTTTTTTATACTTTATTAAATTCTAAAGTCTTTCCTGATTACATTGATTATACATAATAGGGTTTCAAATGAAAACTTACCTATATATACCAAATATTATAGTTACAGTCATGTATGCTGCCACACCTCTTTTATTTCTGTTACAGAAACCAGTATTTCGAAAAGAACTGTGGACTTTATGTTTCCAGTGATTATACGTGTGATACATTGTGTATGTTGGTAAAGGTACAGGTTTTTAGTGTCTCTAAATGAATAACTTTACTAGTATTTACTTTTTTTCGTTGATGGAGTTTGTTCAAGTGTTAATGAATGTTGTCCAAGTGCTAAATACACTCCTGGAAATGGAAAAAAGAACACATTGACACCGGTGTGTCAGACCCACCATACTTGCTCCGGACACTGCGAGAGGGCTGTACAAGCAATGATCACACGCACGGCACAGCGGACACACCAGGAACCGCGGTGTTGGCCGTCGAATGGCGCTAGCTGCGCAGCATTTGTGCACCGCCGCCGTCAGTGTCAGCCAGTTTGCCGTGGCATACGGAGCTCCATCGCAGTCTTTAACACCGGTAGCATGCCGCGACAGTGTGGACGTGAACCATATGTGCAGTTGACGGACTTTGAGCGAGAGCGTGTAGTGGGCATGCGGGAGGTCGGGTGGACGTACCGCCGAATTGCTCAACACGTGGGGCGTGAGGTCTCCACAGTACATCGATGTTGTCGCCAGTGGTAGGCGGAAGGTGCACGTGCCCGTCGACCTGGGACCGGACCGCAGCGACGCACGGATGCACGCCAAGACCGTAGGATCCTACGCAGTGCCGTAGGGGACCGCACCGCCACTTCCCAGCAAATTAGGGACACTGTTGCTCCTGGAGTATCGGCGAGGACCATTCGCAACCGTCTCCATGAAGCTGGGCTACGGTCCCGCACACCGTTAGGCCGTCTTCCGCTCACGCCCCAACATCGTGCAGCCCGCCTCCAGTGGTGTCGCGACAGGCGTGAATGGAGGGACGAATGGAGACGTGTCGTCTTCAGCGATGAGAGTCGCTTCTGCCTTGGTGCCAATGATGGTCGTATGCGTGTTTGGCGCCGTGCAGGTGAGCGCCACAATCAGGACTGCATACGACCGAGGCACACAGGGCCAACACCCGGCATCATGGTGTGGGGAGCGATCTCCTACACTGGCCGTACACCACTGGTGATCGTCGAGGGGACACTGCACGGTACATCCAAACCGTCATCGAACCCATCGTTCTACCATTCCTAGACCGGCAAGGGAACTTGCTGTTCCAACAGGACAATGCACGTCCGCATGTATCCCGTGCCACCCAACGTGCTCTAGAAGGTGTAAGTCAACTACCCTGGCCAGCAAGATCTCCGGATCTGTCCCCCATTGAGCATGTTTGGGACTGGATGAAGCGTCGTCTCACGCGGTCTGCACGTCCAGCACGAACGCTGGTCCAACTGAGGCGCCAGGTGGAAATGGCATGGCAAGCCGTTCCACAGGACTACATCCAGCATCTCTACGATCGTCTCCATGGGAGAATAGCAGCCTGCATTGCTGCGAAAGGTGGATATACACTGTACTAGTGCCGACATTGTGCATGCTCTGTTGCCTGGGTCTATGTGCCTGTGGTTCTGTCAGTGTGATCATGTGATGTATCTGACCCCAGGAATGTGTCAATAAAGTTTCCCCTTCCTGGGACAATGAATTCACGGTGTTCTTATTTCAATTTCCAGGAGTGTATATTTGTGGAAGTACATATCCTTTAGTGTGCAATAAATGCGAACTGTGCCACACATCAAGAAATTCAATAAAAGGAAATTCCGTGGTAACCAGTTCACAAACAAAGCAAGCCACACTCAAAGTAACCTATGTATCAGTTCTTCAGGAAAGAAACCCCACATGGCCCGCCTCCTGGTGATTCAAATTTTTGTGTTAACAATGACGCTGTTTGTAGTGGACTTCTTGTTGTTGATGTGGGAATCTTTTCTTTGATAAAGAAAGTGGTGAAGTGTAAATAATGTGATGGTGTAGGCTGTCTGGAAATAAATGAACAACAGAGTAGCAGGAAGGGTTTAACGTCAAAATTAGTTGTTCTGTGCGGATCCTGCAATAAATCTACCTCGGAAATGACTTCGAACATTGCGCATAATTCATATGATGTGAATTTGAAGTTAGTATATGCAATGCATGCAAAAGGAAAAAAGGCTGCTCAAACGTTTTGTGGTTTGATGGATCTTCTTCTTCTTCGTCCTCCCAGTAGGTTCAGCAAGTACATAAAAATGCTTTTAGGTAACTTGACGGTTGTGTCTAAAGCATCTATGAAATGTGCAGTAGAAGAAACTGTAAATATTAGTGGAACCAGGGACATTGCTGTTGCACTTGATGGGACATGGCAACATCAAGGACATCGTTCCTAGAATGGTGTTGTAAGTGCTACTTCTCTGGAGAATGGAAAAAGTGTTGATGCTGAGTGCTTATTTAAGTACTGCCACACCTGCCATGGTAACACTGAAGGGCGTATTGAACATCAGTGTTCTAAGAATTATGAAGGTTACAGCGGAGGTCTGGAGTGTGATGGAGCTCTACAAATATTTCTGAGGTCGGTGCCCATTTATCACATTAGATATACAGGGTGTTTCAAAAATGACCGGTATATTTGAAACGGCAATAAAAACTAAACGAGCAGCGATAGAAATACACCGTTTGTTGCAATATGCTTGGGACAACAGTACATTTTCAGGCAGACAAACTTTCGAAATTACAGTAGTTATAATTTTCAACAACAGATGGCGCTGCGGTCTGGGAAACTCTATAGTACGATATTTTCCACATATCCACCATGCGTAGCAATAATATGGCGTAGTCTCTGAATGAAATTACCCGAAACCTTTGACAACGTGTCTCGCGGAATGGTTTCACATGCAGATGAGATGTACTGCTTCAGCTGTTCAATTGTTTCTGGATTCTGGCGGTACACCTGGTCTTTCAAGTGTCCCCACAGAAAGAAGTCACAGGGGTTCATGTCTGGCGAATAGGGAGGCCAATCCACGCCGCCTCCTGTATGTTTCGGATAGCCCAAAGCAATCACACGATCATCGAAATATTCATTCAGGAAATTAAAGACGTCGGCCGTGCGATGTGGCCGGGCACCATCTTGCATAAACCACGAGGTGTTCGCAGTGTCATCTAAGGCAGTTTGTACCGCCACAAATTCACGAAGAATGTCCAGATAGCGTGATGTTTCGGATCTGAAGAATGGGCCAATGATTCCTTTGGAAGAAATGGCGGCCCAGACCAGTACTTTTTGAGGATGCAGGGACGATGGGACTGCAACGTGGTGCTTTTCGGTTCCCCATATGCGCCAGTTCTGTTTATTGACGAAGCCGCCCAGGTAAAAATAAGCTTCGTCAGTAAACCAAATGCTGCCCACATGCATATGGCCGTCATCAATCCTGTGCACTGTATCGTTAGCGAATGTCTCTCGTGCAGCAATGGTAGCGGCGCTGAGGGGTTGCCGCGTTTGAATTTTGTATGGATAGAGGTGTAAACTCTGGCGCATGAGACGATACGTGGACGTTGGTGTCATTTGGACCGCGGCTGCAACACGGCGAACGGAAACCCGAGGCCGCTGTTGGATCACCTGCTACACTAGCTGCGTGTTGCCCTCTGTGGTTGCCGTACGCGGTCGCCCTACCTTTCCAGCACGTTCATCCGTCACATTCCCAGTCCGTTGAAATTTTTCAAACAGATCCTTTATTGTATCGCTTTTCGGTCCTTTGGTTACATTAAACCTCCGTTGAAAACTTCGTCTTGTTGCAACAACACTGTGTTCTAGGCGGTGGAATTCCAACACCAGAAAAATCCTCTGTTCTAAGGAATAAACCATGTTGTCTACAGCACACTTGCACGTTGTGAACAGCACACGCTTACAGCAGAAAGACGACGTACAGAATGGCGCACCCACAGACAGCGTTGTCTTCTATATCTTTCACATCACTTGCAGCGCCATCTGTTGTTGAAAATTGTAACTACTGTAATTTCGAAAGTTTGTCCGCCTGAAAATGTACTGTTGTCCCAAGCATATTGCAACAAACGGTGTATTTCTATCGCTGCTCGTTTAGTTTTTATTGCCGTTTCAAATATACCGGTCATTTTTGAAACGCCCTGTATGAAGTACCTAAGCGATGGAAACTCTAATGAGTTCAATGTTTATGATGATGCCTTGGTAACAAAACTGAAGTATTGTGGACATGTGCAAGATGGGTGCTAGATTGAGCAAGCTACGAAGAGAAATGAAAGGAAAGTTGCTATCTGATGGAAAATCTCTGTCTGGCGGAGGCAGATTGACAGGAACTTAAATAGACCTCCTTCAGAGTTATTATGGATTGGCCATTAAACGAACTGCACCTCTGAATGATGTTACAGTAATGAGAAAAGCTGTATGGGTCGCCTACTTTCGTACGTTGTGCACAGATGACCACCCTGTTCACGGACTTTGCCCTAAAAGAGCAGATTCTTGGTGTGGTTACCAAAAATCAAAAAGTGGTCAAATATACAGGCAAAAGCATTCTCTTCCTGAACCTGTTATTAATAAAATAAAATCAATTTTAGAGACCTGAGTAGTAAATGTCTTCATGGGGGAACTCAGAATACAAATGAAAGGAAGCTTGAAGATGAAATGCTGCAGGTTTAAGACTATGCTTCAGGAATGTTCTGAGGCATAGTTTAATTGGACTCATATCTTCATTTGCAATTTCCCACAAGTTGTATTTTTCAGAATTCAGGTACAAATATTTCCTAAGGTTTACAAAGCATTGCTCTAATTTTTTCTGTAACTTGCAATAGTCTTTACCTATGTAGTACACCTAAGCTTTATTGCAGAATCAACTAAATTATAGAAAAAATAACTTTTACTAGGAAAAAATTATAAAAATTAAAATGTAAGAGGATATTCTTTATCCTTGTAATATACGTAATAGGTGGAATTAAATAGGTCTACTACCTCAGCCATCATGTCATGCATATCTGGTAAAAATTGGGTTTCCTTCAAATATATAACACTGGATTAAATGGTACATCAATTTGAGGAAGCATTTTGGAAAAAAATTGCATCCATTTCTTTGAATTTTAATATCCCTAAGCAGGTTCAAAAATATTCCAAATACTTCTAATTTGTTTAGAAAGTGTGCTGCATTACCTGATGTCAAAAAAATCTAAAACACTGTGTCCTGCTGCACACCCTCGTCCGACAGGAATTTTCGACCCTTCAAGACCTTGTTAATGGGCCAAAGGCGTGATATTCGCATGGGTGAGAGATCAGAAATATAGGTCGGATGCCCCAGGGTCTTGCACTTGAAATGGCATAACTTCTGCGTTACTAAATTTGACATATGCAGAGTGCGTTATTATAAAGCAGCAGCCCCTCTTGTCGCAGTTTCCCGGCCCCTTTCGCCGCAATTGCACTCCGTAAATTCTCCAGCATTGTGCAGGGCCATTCCCCAGTGATGGCGATGCCAAGTTCCTTGAAATCACTCAGCAATGGGCCCCTGTAATCAAGGAGTAGCGTGAGCATCATTGCCTTGCCACCACAACTTGGCACACCATTCCACCACGGTGGTTTTCGATAGGCATGCTGCATACACATTCGTTCTCCGGTGGATGTCTACTGGTGTTCGTCCTTCGGCAGCCAAGAAAAGAATATCAGCACGTTGGTCCTGTATGCACGCATTTGGTAATAACGTCGCCATATTTCGTTTCCCCATCTACCGCACGCACGTCGGACAGACACGAATGCCACACTGGTTCCTTGCCTACATGTCGGTGCTTCTACATCCGTAGCTGAGACGCGTTACGTTACATATACACTACAGCAACGCCCGCAAACAAAAAAAAAATTGATCGTCTCTTCACGTATAGGTGTATGATGGCGTAGACAGCTGTGAGCTTATCAGTAAGTTAATGACTTTTTTCAGTCATTAAGGAATTTTTAATTATTTGGTGCCACTAGGTTTCTGAGCAGCTCGGAACGTCATTATGTAAATGATGACGCGATTTGAGCTTTGAAGATTGTGAATGTTACTTAATTTGCTGAGAGGCTTGGATGCGAAGTCTGACATATGGCTAAGGTTTTGTGGACATAACCTGACACAATCCATCTATGAACCCTCAACGTGAAGGACGACTTTCTATGCACTCCGTTATCCAGAGGCAGGGGCGTAGCTACCGCCGTATCAGTGATACGGGGCCCTTTGGCCACAGGGGCCTCGACATATGTTAGCAAAAATTCGTAAAATCTTTTTCACAATATCACTCAAGATGAACGCTTATGTCTTACGCTGTAGCCCAAACGTTTAATTAACGCAGCGTCCAAATTTTGGCAACACTGAACGTCTGAGGTTTCCCGGGGCACACCTCAGCAAACAATGATTACGGTATTTCTCCTTTTCTGTTAAATGAGAACAATCTTTGCGTGTTTATTTCAATCTGTGCACGCGGTTAATGACATTCATACGGTGTAAATGTAGTGATTATTTGTTCGTTAATAAGTTTGTGAAGGAACTGAGTCATAAGCTCCTCATCGAAGCTATGAAAAGAAGAAATAAAGAGGAGGTGGAGGAGGAAATTACAAAGAAGTTGCCCAAAATTTCTTCAGTTTTTCAGCAATAAGATTCTGTGAGTGAAACTCTCGGCAGATTAAAACTGTGTGCCCGACCGAGACTCGAACTCGGGACCTTTGCCTTTCGCGGGCAAATGCTCTACCATTTGAGCTACCGAAGCACGACTCACGCCCGGTCCTCACAGCTTTACTTCTGCCAGTATCTCGTCTCCTACCTTCCAAACTTTACTGAAGCGAGGTAGGAGACGAGATACTGGCAGAAGTAAAGCTGTGAGGACCGGGCGTGAGTCGTGCTTCGGTAGCTCAAATAAATGGTAGAGCACTTGCCCGCGAATGGCAAAGGTCCCGAGTTCGAGTCTCGGTCGGGCACACAGTTTTAATCTGCCAGGAAGTTTCATATCAGCGCACACTCCGCTGCAGAGTGAAAATCTAATTCTAGATTCTGTGCGTGATTTAATTTGCAATTGTAAGTACTAAAAACTTACCTATCTCCACGGAAAAAAACTTCTTGTTTATAATTTACATCACGTTATCTAACGTTCTACGTTGTGTAACGTACGACTCGTATCGTTACACACTTACACACGTCGTCGCGGAAATGTACAACATACATAATTTTATTTGCATTATGGTAACAAATTATAGGGTTGGAGTGAGGATGCGCATGCGATGCATGTCGCTCGAGAGCAGCGGTGTCTGAAAAGCTGCATCTAGGTCTATCGCCTAATCGAACGAACTGCACTGGGTAAATGCATGGGAGCAGCGCGTTCGCTAAATTTGAACACAGGCAGTACACATCTATACAGGGTGTTACAAAAAGGTACGGCCAAACTTTCAGAAAACATTCATCACACACAAATAAAGAAAAGATGTTATGTGGACATGTGTCCGGAAACGCTTAATTTCCATGTTAGAGCTCATTTTAGTTTCGTCAGTATGTACTGTACTTCCTCGATTCACCGCCAGTTGGCCCAATTGAAGGAAGGTAATGTTGACTTCGGTGCTTGTGTTGACATGCGACTCATTACTCTACAGTACTAGCATCAAGCACATCAGTACGTAGCGTCAACAGGTTAGTGTTCATCACGAACGTGGTTTTGCAGTCAGTGCAATGTTTACAAATGCTGAGTTGGCAGATGCCCATTTGATGTATGGATTAGCACGGGGCAATAGCCGTGGCGCGGTACGTTTGTATCGAGACAGATTTCCAGAACGAAGGTGTCCCGACAGGAAGATGTTCGAAGCAATTGATCGGGGTCTTAGGGAGCACGGAACATTCCAGCCTATGGCTCGCGACTGGGGAAGACTTAGAACGACGAGGACACCTGCAATGGACGAGGCAATTCTTCGTGCAGTTGATAACCCTAATGTCAACTTCAGAGAAGTTGCTGCTGTACAAGATAACGTTGACCACGTCACTGTATGGAGAGTGCTACGGGAGAACCAGTTGTTTCCGTACGATGTACAGTGTGTGCAGGCGCTATCAGCAGCTGATTGGCCTCCACAGGTACATGGTTCATCCAACAAGTGTCAATCCTCATTTCAGTGCAAATGTTCTCTTTACAGATGAGGCTTCATTCCTACGTGATCAAATTGTAAATTTTCACAATCAACATGTGTGGGCTGACGAGAATCCGCACGCAATTGTGCAATCACGTCATCAACACAGATTTTCTGTGAACGTTTGGGCAGGCATTGTTGGTGATGTCTTGATTGGGCCTCATGTTCTTCCACCTACGCTCAATGGAGCACATTATCATGATTTCATACGGGACACACTACCTGTGCTGCTAGAACATGTGCCTTTACAAGTACGACACAACATGTGGTTCATGCACGATGGAGCTCCTGCACATTTCAGTCGAAGTGTTCGTACGCTTCTCAACAACAGATTCGGTAATCGATGGATTGGTAGAGGCGGACCAATTCCATGGCCTCCACGCTCTCCTGACCTCAACCCTCTTGATTTTCATTTATGGGGGCATTTGAAAGCTCTTGTCTACGCAACCCCGGTACCAAATGTAGAGACTCTTCGTGCTCGTATTGTGGACGGCTGTGATACAATACGCCATTCTCCAGGGCTGCATCAGCGCATCAGGGATTCCATGCGACGGAGGGTGGATGCGTGTATCCTCGCTAACGGACATTTTGAACATTTCCTATAACAAAGTGTTTGAAGTCACGCTGGTACGTTCTGTTGCTATGTGTTTCCATTCCATGATTAATGCGATTGGAATAGAAGTAATAAAATGAGCTCTAACATGGAAAGTAAGCGTTTCCGGACATGTCCACATAACATATTTTCTTTCTTTGTGTGTGAGGAATGTTTCCTGAAAGTTTGGCCGTACCTTTTTGTAACACCCTGTATAAGTAAATACAGTCCATAATTTTATATACACAAATTTTCCCGCATTGGGCGTATGTACATGGATGTTTAATCTTATGCGCTTCGTGTAGAGTGAATTAATTAAATAAATTTTTTATCATACACAATTAATAGGATAGTGATAAACTTGTTTACAGAACTGAGATTATATCAGGAAGAGATCTCTTCCGGCCAACACATCTGGTGTGGAAAGGGCGATGAAAAATAAAGTCAATTTAGGCTTTATTAAGTACACATTCAATAAAATAAATTTTTTATCAGTATAGTACGATATTACTGTTCACCCTCAGTGGCGCGAAGCCGCTCACGACAAACTGATGGTTAACGGGCAAAAAAAATTGGCACAGACAGGAATACATTAGTCCTAATTGTAAATTTTATCGGTTAACACGAATTTCCGTTAAAGCGATTTACGAACTCTTTTTCCGTCACAGGCGTAATTAAATTTCATTTTAACACAAACTTAGAATGTTGCCGTAATTTTTTTCCGAAATGACTGCAAGAAACTTAACTGCAGAGCAAACTACCCGTTGTTGCCTCGTTGCTAACGTATTATAAGGTCGGGAGCCGCGATTATCAGCGCGTGCGGTACATTTAACCAAAGATTATAAAAGTAGGTTTTACAGATATTTGCTCTTTGCCACGCGTAATGAAAACAAAATAAGCCTGATAGCTTCAATAGCAATAAAATAGTTCCTTGGAAGAACTGGCCCGACGGAAAATTTGTTATAACTAAGGACGATAATTAATTTTTCGAGTAAGTTCGATGAATTTATGGATTATAGGTTAGACGAAAACGTCTGAATCGACGATATAAATTCCAGGATGGTATGTTCGATGTGTTGACTTTTCTGGTTATATATTCCCCAAGACCATTAATTATACTTAGAGCTTCTACAGATGTTTTTTACATATCTTGATGCGCCTTGGAAAACATCATAGGTCAATAAGCTTACATAGTATTTATTGCAACATTCATTTGCCAAGAATGGAGAGGATGAAAAAATACCATACCAAAGAAAAGAAAGGCACATTATACATCGAAAAAGATCAGGAACATTACATAAGTAAACTTTGCAGAAGTGTAACATGAATCAACAGAAATATCTCTCGATATAAACCAAACTCACAGATTACAAATTAGAAGAGCACAAATTCGGAGAGGTCAGTCAGCGCATTTTGCAGTTTCGCAGCTACTGCAAATAGATTTTCGTATGGAATTATTTTTTTTCCAAACAAATCCGTAACACACTTTCTTAACATATAAACCGATCACTGTTAGTTCACCGCTGCCTGCGCAGCGGCGAATTCCTAACATTACGTTTTAAAATAAGTGTACTACTTTCAGTCTCCGGAGCGGACTTGGTCCACTCGGTTCCATAAAAAAAAATCTCCCTCGGTGGTGCCGAAACGCCGTTCCGGTCCTAATTAACCACTGTGCTCCACTATTTTATTCACATTTTGATGATCCCCTATGATTTGAATGAATCTCGCCCGTGATGCTTAGAACTTTTTCGTGCTGCTTTGAAGCATCAGCCAATCTATGCAGTGATCATTTGTGTTGCGCTGCAGCATCAGTTAACAAACTGAAATATGAATCGGGGGGGACGGAGAATAACGTTCGCTTTTTGGATATCTATGCTTTGCATAGGTGTTTGTGGGATTTCAGTGATGCTGATAACAAAAATAAGCAACATATTGCTGCCCCTGAGACCTTCATATGCGATAATAAAATAGATGGTTTGACAATATCCGAGCTGCAGGGCAAAATTTATTGAGTTAGGAACACACATACAACAGAATAACGAAAAATACAAGCAAGCGTAATTCTAGCTGTGGCAATGCTCTCGTCTACAAGACTAAAGTCCCATCGTTAGAGTTGGCCGACTCTTTGTTAAGGAATATTGTTGGCTATTCAAATTCAGGAAGCTGCATTCTTTCTTCAACATTCATCTATTTAAAATGTCGCAGCAGTGCTCCCCATTGACACATGTTAGAATTTTGAAATATTGCCACTGTACAGATCTATCTTCAAGAGAATATTTTGCAAACCATTCTCTTCTTAATGCGGCCTGCTTCCAATAATTATTGCTGTTAATGTTAATAGTTAATGGCGTTAATGAAAAGGCGTCACCACCAACTAAACTCGCAGCTTATAGCATGTCGAGTGTTCTCGATTGTAATGCACGAAATATGATATGTAATTTCAGTTCTGGCGACAGTCTTTCATGCATTACAGCACCTTCATTCCTTATCACATAATTAACTCTATTTAGAAGAAACGTGAACAGTTCTGGTGGCATTCTAAGATAATTAAAAGAATTCTTGGGTCTTCCGTCATAATTATTTCAGCAAGGATGCTGAGCAACCGAGCTGACGTCTTTTCTTCATCCAATCACGAACTGAAACAAGTTTCTTTTTTTTTTTTTTTTTCCCCCTTGAGCAGCGATTCCACGCTACAAGCTTTAACTCCATCACAACTCGTGCAACGTGCAGCTGCCAGCAGCCAGCTGCCAAAACTTTCATTTGACACGACTCAGGGACCCACAAAACGAATAAACTAAAGGGTATACTGATGTCGCAGTGTCTACAGTCAAATATGCAATCACTTGCGTGCAACGCATTCCACGCAACGAGTAGCGCAACCCAATGTCGTCGTGTAAACTAGGCCTAAATCTCCACCAAAGCAGTCGTGCGGCACGACAGGAAAATGGTTGTGTGTTTGTGTTGCTTGCATTGAATAAGATGGCGCAAATCAGGCCTATTTATTTCACTCCCACCGCACCGATGTTCATACGCCTTCTGCACCTCGCATCCCTTCCCCAAACAGCAGCGATCTTAAGACAGAACAATCTATAAAATATGGCCCGTTTTGACATTGCACGTCAACGAGGAGGCCCGTGAAACAATTTTGGTTCGCCGAGTCAGGTTTAAAGATTAATTTTAAAAATTAAATATTTGTTTAATTAACACTTAACGGCACAGTTTTGAAAAATAACTTCCAAAATCTTTCAATATTAATTTTACTTCATTTTATTTTTAGATTCATCTGGAACACATTGCCTGCCAGAGACTTGGGAAATGAAGAAAAACATACCGATTATCTTAATAAGTCCGGGAATTTTCATAATATATCTTCGTCACATAGAGGAAATTTTGGTGACAGCCTTTCTGATTACGAACGAAAAATAATTTTTAAATTGGCCCCATTTAAACCACAAGGACCGTTTGCAAAGAGCTATGTTTTTCAGCCTAACATTACCCATATTTCAATACGGCTAGTATAAACATTTCAAGGCCACGGCTATGTTATTCTAATATTTTAAACAAACCGTACTGTCACTTCTGTTGGTTGTTTGCAGATGGTCAAAGTAAATCATACTCTTCCGCATGGGCCAACGGTGTTTCACTTAGAAGCAATTTTACGCAATGTACATCTGACCATGAAAACTCACAGCCGCATTAGCGCTGCTCTATCTTTTAATAATTGGTTACATGGTAATAACATCGATAATTTACTGCAAAGTTAAATCAATAGTAAAATTACTTTCTGGCGAGATATGTTGCCTCGTGTTATTAATGTCACAATTACTTTAGCTTCATGCAATTTACCTTTAAGAGGCCTAATTCCGAGTATGGAAATTTCATCTCAATCTATTACCATCAATTTACTATCTAATTATAATCCTATTTTAAAAGAACTACTTTTAAGGCCAAAACGTGAAATAAATTATTGAAGCTCCACGACTGAAAATGAGATTATTAATTTACTTGCTACCGCGGTTAGAGAAAAATATTGTTTTACAAATTAAAAAAGCTCCATTTCTGGCGATTATTTTGGATACAACTCAAGACCTGACAAAAACTTACCAACTTTCTGTATTTTTCGATACATCTCAACAGCAGAGAATGATGATCATGTGCCTAAAGAAATAAAAATCTGCGTGTCCTTTTTGGGATTTATATCAGTAGCTTATTATAGTGCAGAAGGGCTGAAAACTGAAATTTTTAATAGTATAAAAGAATATGGAATTGATTCGTCCAGATGTAGAGGGCAGGGTTACAACGGAGCAAATGGTGTGTCGGGTGTATATGGACGATTACTAGCCCTTATAAAAGAACATGCGCCAGATTCCGATTATATTCATTGTGCGGCACATGCACTACGTTTAATTTTAAATGATGCTACGAAACGTGTTACTGAAGTGTCATTTTTTTCGGTAATCATAGTATAAAACCCTGGTCAATACTGAGTAACGATAAGTATTTAAAATATGTAATTACCCTTAAGAAGGTATGCCGTACTAGATGGTCTTCAAGACACAGCGCTTTATCGGCTATAATGAATAATTAATCAATAATGAAAAAATTGTACAAGATAAATTTAATTTCCACTGAAAAAGACGAGCTTGACGAATGTAAAAGTATAATCAATATATGAGAGAAAAACGATTTTGTAGTGCTTGTCGCCTTTTTGAATTCATTATTTGAAATCATTATTCCAGTTTCTAAGGCTATACAGCATGAAAATAATGCCTTACAGAAAGCTAGTATTTTACTAAGTAATGTTTTGAATAGACTGAGCGAAATAAAAAACCAAAATTCATTCCATGGTTTGCTAAAAGAGTCCAGAGACCTTGTAAAACAGTGGGGGGATAACAATTGTTTTCAGAAATAAAAGACGGAAGATGACGAAGCGATATTTTTATAAGCTATCAGAAGATGAGAGAATTTCAGATCCGGAATCGTACTTTAAAGTCAGTGTGTACTATTGCTGTTATATATATATTTTCTCAACTAAACAAAGTTTCAAAGCGTCTGTGACCTTAGTAATACAGTCGAACTGTTACAACCGGAGAAACTCTTTATTTTCAAACGAAATAATAAAAAAGGAAGGGGAAAAACTGACTGCTAAATACTGTAAAGGCGTGTCATTTGATCTGTACGAACAATAATTTCTTTGAAAATGTGCTTAAAAACTTAAGTTCAGAAAATCCCATTAAGGAACTCACTGACTTATTACTGATTTAATTCAGTAGCCTTGCATCCAGATTTTCGGAGGTAATAACAGCATGTTTCCATTTTTTACCCTTCCTGTAACAACTGCAACAGTTGAAAGAATTTTCCGAAATTAAAACTGATTAAAAACTATCTTAGTACTTCTATAAGCCACGAACGGTTTTCAGATTTGTCAGTGCTTTCAATAGAGGCGAACATTTCGATAAACTAAAATCATCTTCAGTTATCGATGTTTAATAAGTAAGTTTGCCGGGAAATGGGCGAGGAAAGAATATATTTTAATTGTTTGCCTAACTTTGCTCCTAGGAGAATTAATTGTAAATAATTACTTATCTATGTAACCTATAATTAATAAATACGTATTTATTTTACTCAAAGTGAGTTTTTGTTTCTTTTGTGAAAAATCTGTAGCTTCCATTTGAGCTTCGCCACAGTCGGGCAAAACGGCCCCGCGACAAATTTTGATCAGGACCCTTCTAAGGCAAACTATTCCACTGCCCCGAGGCAACTTTAACCGGCTGTTGTTACGCAAACCTCTAAAACCATTTTGGAGATTGAAACCATTCGTTGTACGATGGTCGCACATATATCAGAGACATATCTGCCATACATAGTCAATGAATTGGGGTCTGAGTGACCCCTCCTAATGACGTGAACAACATAAAAACGTTGTACCCTATTGAATCAAGGGAAAGAATCGGAATGTATATGGAGATATATAAGCATTAATTGACTTTCCTGAACTCTATACGTTTAACTGTAAGACGATTCAAGAGTTCCGTGTAAAAAGAGAGAAAAAACTGTCATGGCGCTTTAGTCATACGCAGTCGTTCTGAAGTTGGAGAAGAAATACGACAAATGTCTTAACTGATAAAGGACGCTACAAACAGCGCAAAACATAAAACCGTCACTTCCGCCATAAGGATCTCGTAAACAAGACAAGACATATATTGAAAAGACACTCTTCCTGTCGCCTGATTATTCTGCTCTGAATGACGGCATCTGCCACAGCTTCCTGAACAGCTGGCTGCGTGTCTTGCCCCCTCTCGCACACACGATCGGTGAGCGGAAGGCGAACTTGACGGAAGCGGAGTCGCGCGCGTCACCTAGCTTCCGCCACTCAAACAAAAGACATCCACATAACGTGACTCGCTTAGTATCAAGATCGAAAAAATACTGAGGACTCCGGTTGGCATCCAGCCAACGACGGTCTGGGAGGGGCAAACCACATTCGCGCACAACCCCGAAACAGTCACACGTATCAACTTTAATCACAAAACCCCAAAAAATTATGGTCGTATGTACAGGTTGTTTATGGCACCACAGTTTGTGTCCAGTCCCAAACAAATGGGACGAACTGAAATTCAGAGGGTAGAAAAGCAAAAACTAAAATACTTAACTCTGTTTTCAAATGCTCCATTACAAAGCAAAACCCGTGAGAATCGCTCCAACTGAATCCTCGAACCACTGAAAAGAGGAGTGAAACAAGTGTAGTGGTGTTGAGCAACAACTGAAATCGATAAAACTGAACAAGGTTCCGGGGCCTGACAGAATCTCTATCAGATTCTACACCGAATTTGCGGCAGAGTTAGCCCCTCTTCTAACTATACTTTATCAGAGGTCTGTCGAATAAAAAACTGTGCCCAGTAGTGGGAAGAAAGCACATGCCCAGTAGTGGGAAGAAAGCACACGTCACACCCATCTACATGAAGGGTGGTTGAAGTGATGCACAAAACTAATGTCCAATATCCTCGGTATCAATTTGTTGTAGAATCGTAGAACATATTCTGAGCTCATACATAATGAGGTATCTCAAACATAATGACCTCCTCCATGCCAACCAGCAAAAATTCCAAAAACATTGATTATGTGAAACCCAATGACACTTTTCTGATATGAAATATTGGAAGCTTTGGATAAAGGCAGTCAGGTAGTTGCAGTATTTCTTGATTTCAAAAAAGCATTTTACCATCATATTAAAGTTTATTGTCTAAAGTATGATCATACTGTGTATAAAATGAAATATGTGATTGGATTGAGGACCTTTTGGTAGGGAGAATGCTGCACGTTTTCTTGGACAGAGCGTAATCATCAGATGTAGAACTAGCTTCGGGGGTGTCCTAAGGAAGTGTGTTGGGACCATTGCTGTTCATATTGTATGTTAATGTATTAACAGTAACTTCAGACTTTTTGCAGATGATGCAGTTATCTCTAATGTAGTACTGTCTGAAAGAAGCTGTATAAATATTCAGTTAGGGTGCAAAGATCTGAAACTTGCTTTAAAGGTTCAGAAATGTAAAACTAAGCACTTCACAACACATAAAACTTATATCGTATGACTATAATATCAACGAGTTACAGCTGGAATCTGTAATCTCATACAAATATGTGGGTGTAACACTTACTTTGAGACATGAAATGGAAGTACCACAAAGGCTCAAGTCATGGGTAAAGTAGACAGTAGACTTCGGTTTCTTGATAGAATAATAAGAAAATTCAATCAGTCCACAAAGGAGACTGCTTGCAGTTCACTCATATGCTTTATCCAAAAATACTTTTCAAATGTGTGACCCCTAGCATGTATGACTAACACGGGATACTGAACGTACACAGGACAGCACGAATTGTCACAGGTTTGTTTGACCAATGGTTGTTACATGTTCACTGAGATGCTGAAAGAACAGACTCTTTAAGATGGACAGAAATAATCCCAAGAAAGTCTACTATGTATCCCCTGCCATGTAGTTCACAGTATTTTGTAGAATGCAGATGTATAATAGATAGTAACTAGTAACAAATGTACCAGAGAATCATTTGTCATGTAACCTGAAAAATATTTCACCATCCTTCTTACAACTAAATATGCCAGATGGATCTGGGGTCTAAAAGCTTCCAGTAGTGCCGCACCTTCAATTAACAATGTTTCTTCTTATATTACCAGCCAATGTCAAGAAATACTAAAAATGTGGAAATATATGTTTACATGCATGGACATCTGCACAACTTTATCCAAAAGGGGGAAATATTCTACAATCCTCATATTTTATATACCATACCCGATTCAGTGAATTTCAGGAATGTCTCATGACCCAGGGGCTAAATTTGACATGAAGTGCCATACACAAAGGTTACTGAATCTCAAACTTTTGCTAACATTTTTTTTTAAATATAAGATTACTTCCATATTGAAAACCCATTTATATTATTAATATGACTACAGATGCTACCATTTTGATTTTAACATCTGCGATTACACACTCAAATGGTTAAATCCGACGTATCCAATGGGTTAGGAAATAAGGCAAGAATATATTAACATCCACATTTTAATAATGTTACATTGGCATAGAAAATTAAAATTCTAAACTTTAAAAACAGCATATCAATTGAAGAAATCCAGCTGGGTATCAACAAAAATAATCAGCAAAAACTGCCACTGGCTAATACACCTCTAAGTGAAGGAAAATATATATTCAACATCAATGCCATCTATAAAGTTTTTTGCTTGCAAAATTTCAAATATAATCTTATTAATATTCTCATTACCTTACTTTCACTCACTGATATTGACTAGCATAACAAAAATTGTTTCAGTCTAACCTTAATAAAAGTGAAACAAATGTGTTTCGAGACTTACTTGTTTTTTGGGTTATTGGGTAAAGTGTCACCCATGGCAGAAGATATATGCCATTGTACTTTTTTTAGGGTTTTTTTCACATTCCATTCACGTTAACTCGTTGACAGATGCACGCTTAGTGAAGGATGTTGCACTGGCAGGCATGAGATGTTCAGGCTCTTCTGTGGCTTAGTCTAATCTTGCCTTTTGGATTCCCTTAGAAGCAATATGTAGCAGATAGTAGTATATTCCTAAGAATTATTACCTGCAGTTGTAGAAACTTTCTAAGCACGTTTTCATGCGATAGTTTGCACCCCTCTTCAAGCATATGCCATTTAAGTTCTTTCAGCATCTTCATGACACTTCCAAGGGTCAGACAAACCTGTGACCATTTGTGTTGCCCTTCTTTGTATACATTCCTTACTCCCATTTGATATGGGCCCCACACACTTGAGCAGTATTCTAGGATAGGTCACCAGAGTGTTCTGAATACAGTTTTAAATCATTAATGGAAAATCTCATATAAAGATGTGAAACAAATGCTAACAAAGAGATAGAGGGGCTGGCCAGTACTTACCTCAGCTCAGTACAGCCGATAGATAAACAAAAAACAGAACCAAAAATTTACGTTCCTAGCTTTCGGAACAAATGTTCCTTCATCAGGTAGGAGAGAGGGGAAAGAAAGGGAAGAAGGGAAAGGACATTCAGTTACTCACAACCCAGGTTATGAAGCAACAGGGAAAGGAAAATAGGGAGGGTAGCAAGGATGGAGGCATGGTTGTCAGAGGGAAGCCAAAGATATTCTACTGTAAGTACTGTGCCAGCTTCAAACCAAAGAGGATGCATACAGAAGTAAAGAGGTATATAGTATAAAGATAAACACAACTATGTAGGATGAAAAGATGCGTGAATGGCTAAAGAGGAAAGGGAAAGAGAATAAGACTGAAGAGTAAATGGGAGTGAGGTGGTTTAACGTAGGTTCAGTCCAGGGGGATGGCAGGATGAAAGGATGTGTTGGAGTGCAAGTTCCCATCTCCGCAGTTCAGAGGGACTGGTGTTGGGTGGGAGAAGCCAAATGGCACATACAGTGTAGCAGGTTCCTAGGTCCCTAGAATTATGCTGGAGGGCATGCTCCGCTACTGGGTATTGGACATCTCCTAGGCGGACAGAACTAAACTGGCTGAGCACATGAACGGACACAGACGAACTGTCCGCCTAGGAGATGTCCAGCATAATTCTAGGGACCTAGGAACCTGCTACACTGTATGTGCCATTTGGCTTCTCCCACCCAACACCAGTCCCTCTGAACTGCGGAGATGGGAACTTGCACTCCAACACATCCTTTCATCCCACCATCCCCCTGGACTGAACCTACGTTAAACCACCTCACTCCCATTTACTCTTCAGTCTTCTCCTCTTTCCCTTTCCTCTTTAGCCATTCACACACCTTTTCATCCTACATAGTTGTGTTTATCTTTATACTATATACCTCTTTACTTCTGTATGCATCCTCTTTGGTTTGAAGCTGGCACAGTACTTACAGTAGAATATCTTTGGTTTCCCTCTGACAACCATGCCTCCATCCATGCTACCCTCCCTGTTTTCCTTTCCCTGTTGCTTCATAACCTGGGTTGTGAGTAACTGAATCTACTTTCCCTTCTTCCCTTTCTTTCCCCTCTCTCCTCCCTGATGAAGGAACATTTGTTCCGAAAGCTAGGAACGTAAATTTTTGGTTCTGTTTTTTGTGTATCTATCGGCTGTACTGAGCTGAGGTAAGTACTGTATACAGTTTTCTTGTTTCCCTAGAATTCTACCAACATACTGAAGTCTGCAACCTGCTTTACCTGTAACTGACACTATTCCATTTCATATCCCTACATATTGTTACACTTAAGTATTTGTATGGTTTGACAGTTTCCAACTGGGACTCACTGACACTGTAGTTACAGGACACACTTTTTCCTCTTGTTGTGCACAGTTACACATTTCTGAACACTTAAAGTCAGTTGCCAGTCTTTGCATCACTCTGAAATTTTATGACCTGACTAAATATTTTTGCAGTTTCTTTCAGATGGTATTCCATTATAGATAACTGTATCATTGCATCATCTGCAGAAAGTCTGACATTGCTATTGTCTGCAAGATTATTAATATAAAAAATCAGTGCAAGAGTCCAAACACACTCCCTGGAGCACACCCAAAGTTATATCTACACCTATTAATGAATCTCCATCAAAGATTACTTGCTGCATCCTCTGTACTAAGAAATTCTCAATCCAGCCACAGATTTCATTTGATACCCCACATGATTGTAGTTTTGAAAATGTAGATGTGCTACTGAACTAACTTTTTAGAAATTGAGAAATACTGAATATACCTGTATGCCTTAGCCCACTGATTCCAGGGTGTCCATCTCAAAAACATGGTTGTTTTTAGCTGAATGCTCCAACTTACTAATTGGCTTCTATGACCATTTATTTCAGTTTGAAATGCTCTGACAAACTGGCTATCATAGGTCAAACAGCTAGATCAAGGCTCATGGTTATGGAAGTCCCAGTGTGCAGTAAACTTCTGGAAGAGAGTCTCACTGTCGTCATTGTCTTACACATACTTCTTATGACTTTCTTTACATAAAATACTGAGAGAACCAGATATATTAGCCATAGTTAATGACAACAGTAATGATAAAATAAAATGTAGATGCTACAGAGAAGCCTTTAATTGCAATAAATATGAAAACTCATTTTGTGCAGCTCCATTTCCTTCTCAACATGACTAAAACAAATTACACATCATAACAGAAAATGCTGTTTCAAAAATTTGTAGTCATTACACAACATGCTTTATACATATAAAAAGCCATTTAATAAAATTATGTTCTTTCAATAACAATTATGCAGGATCCAGAACATTGTGATTATTCCATAACAACCAAATATCCCAGCCTAATTTTCTTCTGACTTTAAGAACTCTGTATAATCTGCCTCAGTCATCAGCTTCTCTAGTTCCTCTGGTTTTGTAACCTCTACTTTGAACAGCCAACCTAGAACAGACAACAGATCTTGACTGATACCTTCAATGCAGGTAAATATAAAATATAATCAAACATCAACTATGCAATTTTCAACTGTCAATACAGATTTCTTAGAAGTACTGTATCAATAATAAACCATATTTGTTTCTATGGATACAGAGATTTCATTGCATGCACTGGAAGATTAATCCAAAGGATTTAGAAACCCATCTTTTGCTATCTGTTGTTGGACTTCCCTCTATGCTATTTCTGCAGTGAAGAAAATCACAGTCAGCAACCAAAAATTATCGTGGCAACAAACTGAAAGGTAAATTGAATAAAACCATACAATAATGTTAGAATCTGTCCAACTTCCCACTCACACAAACTCACCCAAGAACCTAAAAAGAAGAAATGGTATAAAATATACATACAAGCAAATTAACACAAATGAGGTTGATATATTAAGATAGTGAGGTGATAACTATAAAAGAGAATCACTTGGTTTCCTTAAAACAGGTCACATTAGTAGACAGCTTTACAGCTACTCCCTACATGAGCTTTACTGAAAGAAAGCCAAGAAAGTTGTAAGCACATAGGTCCTGTTAGCTAAGAAATACTTCATGCAACATATGATAGTATCCTTTACACAAGATAGCTGAGAAAATCATATCCTGTTTAAGTACCTGTGAAGAGGTTGCTCATTTTGCTTTTGCTGAATACAAATGACTGTCTCTTACAACCATCCGTTCGCCTGTCACCAGTATTCTGTTGAGAGAGAGATGGATCATACCACACAGGAAGGCAACAATGTGTGGAAGCGAGTGTCACGCAGGGTTCCTCAACCACCACATCCATTATTTAGTTGAATTTGTATGTGTACTGTTGAATAATACCACCTCCTCTGCTTTAGAGCCTTTGCAAGCAGAGAAGGGAGTCTTAAATATTGTGAACTTTTTTCTCTATTGCATGAATTTGTGCAACAGCTTGAAGGGCACGTGGGAAATCAGAGCACATCTAAAATGCTTTGGAGCCATTAAGATTAAAGCAATAAATTTCTCTATAAAGCTGAGACTGATCTTGCAGACACAATCAACACAAATTTCATAATTAACAAGATGAATTGTGAATGACGCTTCTGTCAAGGTTGCTCCTAAACTTTCTATAAATAACAGTCATGTCTAAAGACTTCCATTTAATGTCATTCTCTACATCTAAATCTACATCCATACTCCGCAAGCCACCTGTCTGTGTGTGGCGGAGGGTACCTTGAGTACCTCTATCGGTTCTCCCTTCTATTCCAGTCTCGTATTGTTCGTGGAAAGAAGGATTGTCGGAACGCCTCTGTGTGGGCTCTAATCTCTCTGATTTTATCCTCATGGTCTCTTCGCGAGATATACATAGGAGGGAGCAATATACTGCTTCACTCCTCGGTGAAGGTAGGTTCTCGAAACTTGAACAAAAGCCCGTACCAAGCTACTGAGCGTCTCTTCTGCAGAGTCTTCCACTGAAACCTTGTTTCTACAGTTTTCAGTAAGCACAGCTTTCCATTCTATTTCTGTCCTCCGTATTCACTCATTTAAATGACAAATATAGGCCAATATTTGTATACTTGCATTAAAAAATAAATAAAAAACTTTGTGACATGTGAATAGTGTGGCAGCATACAACCCTTGAGGATGGATGACACTGTCAACACAAGCTGTGTATATATCTACTACTTGCAGTGGTGCAATGCATTTTTTTGTATATCACACATAAGACAGCAAACAATTACTGTAAAACCTTTTACCAAGAAACCTGGTGAATCTTGTCAATTTCTTTAAGCCTAACCATTATTTTTCCATGGTCCTCTTTCAGAAAGAACAATAACATGTTTATTTAACAATTTCAAACCAAGAAAGCTTACAAGGAGAGGCCAGATCATCTCATTCCTTGATTTCAATGATCTACTAGTCTAGGACCACTCCTGTGAAATGGCTTAAGTCATTACACTAATTTACTACTGTTTCCAAAAAAATCTAGGTCAAAGGCCATGACACAGAATCTGTTTATAGAGTAATGTCCTTGCTAACTGAAATGGTCATCAAGAGGTATGCGTTCTGCATTGACATTACAGGCTACTTATTTGCACACATTCGACTTATTCTTCTTACAACTTTTTTTTTATACATGAAGACCTAAAGTCATTATTAGTCAGTCCCAATACTTCCCACAAACTTATCAAACGCGTGGCATGCATCAAAATTAAATGTCTAGAGAAGTATCTTCATAAATATACCAAGTTTGCTTTTCATTAGATACTGAGGGTGCAGTAGATTTCCCTGCTATCACCGCCTCTATGATTAATATCAGCACATTACACTGAAGGTTTACTACGATGAAGGGAATAAGTGAGTCTTTGCAAAACAAAGTGAGAGATTACAGCAATAACTCTATTACATTTATGGAGTGCCATAAACAAGGATAACATTTTGTGAGGGGGGGAAAAAAACACATGGGAAAAAAAATCACACAGTAAATTGGTACTGAAGATCAAACTTTTGTGCTTACTCACAATGAAATTTTATTTAAAGTAACAATTTTGTGAGGGCCTTCATTCTCTTTCAAATGAGAAAAAAAGAGTGTAATTCAAACCCATGTGCACGGAAACAGATGTGGATGCATGCCCTATGCAACGTGGCCACTGTTCCACATAACACAAGAATTCCTCAAGTACATGTGTAATGAAATGAAGTCACTAATTCTTCAACTTTTCAGGAACTATAAGGATGTGAACCTGATATGTATGTATAACATTCCTGTTATCTCTGTGTGTTCTAACAACTTCCTGGTCTGGAATAGATCCTACATCACCACCTTCGACACATTTTTCACACATAGAGTACTCACCTAAACTCTTTCACAGCTGTTACTTTTGAGTGATCCCCAGTCAGTATTCCAAAGGTCACCCAAATCAGTGGGTGACAGGTTCTGGCAGAGTTAGTTTTTGATATTTCATTACATTACAGATTTTTTGTTCATGTATTTATCTTTATTACAATGAACCCCTGTGTATGACATGGTTAGAGAACACATAACACATCAAAAACAAGTTTAAAGAAGAAGAAGAATTATATCTTTACATGTGGAAAAAGGGATTTCCAAGTGTGTGTATTGCACAGAGCCTCAGATAATTCATTAACAACAGATCCACACCAATACATACTTTTCAGTTTTCCTTCATGTCAGGAAAATACCCAAAAAATCACAGTCACAGATAAATTTTTTTTACATTGATAGATTTTTATAAGAAAATGCTTGAAATAATTTTTAAAAAGTTTAAAGCAACCTGAAGATGAGAGGACTCCATACTTATGACTTTAGAATGAACCATAGTTTTGTAGTAAATAATTATTTAGTGACTGGTCACTGAACTTTTTCAGGAATCAAATTATTGATGTACATATTTAATAAGCTTACTCCTGATATGGCTGAATCAAAAACTTTCCAATTATTGGCTTGGTTAAACTAAGAAAAAATGCATAATTTTTTAAGTAAAAATCATCATCCAGTAAGCTCCACGTACTTTATTACCAAAATACTTTTTAAGGGACTTGAGAACACAGGCGACCATGAAAATGATAAACCAAAAATAAACTTTTTTATACTTACGACCTCCACGAATATCCTTTGTCCAGAACTGTATTTGGGAAACACTGCATTATTTTGAGAGCAGAAAACAAAATGCATTTCTTATTTTTGATGAACGCATTGTCCCTCACTATCCAAAACAGTGTTGAGTCTGAGGGACAAAGGATCTAAAAATATGCTGACTTGAACTAATGCTCTCCCACATTGTAAGACTCGTTTGCAAAGTCTCAAGTACATTCATGATGCAGCCCCAAATCTCAAATCACCTATTCCCGAACATGACTGATCGGGTGTATATCTGGAGACATTGTGGGCTAGTCCAATATGAATACCTCTGGAAGTCAGTTCAGCCAAGTTTAGATACTGTTTCTGTGTACACACTACTGCTGTGCCGAATCAAGAGATTGAATAGATGGTAGCATACGTTTTCTAAAACAGGTGTGCGCACTAGATGGAACTCTGACCAAGTCTTTCAGTGCAACTGCTGTTATCCAAACACACATCCAAGCTCATATTTCCATTTTGTGCTGTAGTAACAACGTGATTTGAAGAGTGGTGAGTAGTTTTGGGTCTTCACAGAAACAAGTCTTCCAGTCTTGACTGAACGAATACTTTTTGTAAGCCCATACCACTAAGTCAAAGACATCTTTGCCAGCTGGAAGGTCCTGAGACCAAATGGTGTATGTGTTTCTTGATGGTAAGGTATAACACCTTGTTTTCTTGCATGTTTGCAGTGACAGAAATGAGCAACATGACAATGTTGGCAGGCAGTACTCATACTTGCTGGCAGATCAAGATTTCTGGCCACTGTTGTAGCAGACATGAATGGATTCTCCACACTACCATACGCAACAGTAAGTTTAAGGCTTGCTGTTTTTTGGTGTGTGTGTGACATATGGCCACAGCGAAAGCTTGGTCATATGACTAAGCACAGCCATGCTGCAATTCACAGTAGTGTACGCTGCTCTAGCTAACACAAAATAACATGGCACCTGTGTAGAAATGCATTCTCTTACTGATTTCCAGCCAAGTCCAGACAATTATTCCAAAGGTGATGCTGCCTCAGTTGCACATTGCCTGCTGACATGTGCATTTTGAGCATTCTTGTTACTGTCTCTTTACTGCATAGTATTCAACCACAATCTTCATGCAATGTAGGTGCAGGGAGCATTCTAACTAATCAAGAACAAGTGATTTAAACAACGCCACTAAATTTGTCAGAAAGGTGCGTACAATGAAATAAAAATCACATTTAAAATTGAGCTTCAGAGGGTTGAAGAAAGCACTAGCTATTCCAATTGCACAGTAATGAGAATAAACAAGGAGGGGCAGAAAACAATAGCTACTAATTCTTCCTAAGGCTTCATGACTTTGGAAAGACACATAAGAAGGCGAAAACTTTATTTTTAGGTAATACTGCCAAAAAGATTGTCTGGGAACTGAGACATAATTTCCTTATGACCCACGTTCTTTATTTTACATTGTCAATATTGTAATGAGTACTGTCCACTACATTTTTTACCCTTCTTTTTGGTTTTGCAAGATTTACTTCTGTTAACGAATGGTTGGACTTGTGTTGCTTTGCTTGATCCTTTGTTTGTGTGAGTATTTCTTTTTGAGTTCTCTAGTCAGAACTATTGACTTTGAATGTCTATATTTTTCGAATTATTGGTTGCACTGACATAACTTGCCAATACAATCATCTGCAGATTCACCAACTGTAACTTTCAAGTTAGCCAAGATGTGTGTTCATGCATAGGCATTAGCTATTGCACTGCACTTTTCTAATGCATGACAGTCATTTGTAATTGAGACCACCACCACCACCACCACCACCACCACCACTTCACCGATTCCTACTGTGCCGTCCATATAGGTCTGACTAATCTATTTTGGGCACACACTACATCAAAGTGCTAGCACAGAAAAAGAGCACAGTATATACTGTTGTGGCATGCATGATGACACACTGTTAAGATCAATAAATTTACTGATGGTGGGGCGAAGAAAAATACTATAATGCCAACAGAGGATGCAGGAATGTGCAATCAAATGTAAGCAAGCCCATGGCATTTGATTTACAGGAGGGCGGAGATGATGACATAATGTTGGTTGGAGTAGGATTCAAGTACCTACCCCACAGCAAAAGAAGCAAAATAAATATAAATATTTCATCATTAATGATATGGATAAATTTGTTTTTAGGCAGATATTTCTGCTCTATGAAAAGTAGAGGAAAAGGCCATTTTTGTAAAAACTTCACAGCTTTTCCCACAGTTAACTCAAATTTCAGCCTACTCAAGCAACTCTAAGAAACACTGTTCCATGTATGAGGTTCAGTTTTAAAAGGCACCAGCATAAATGGGTCGTCATGTTTGAAAGACTTTAGTGCCATTAAGCGTTCCAGTGTTGTGCTTGAGGACAACGATAGGAGTTTTGTTTTTTGTTCAGTTCTCCTACAACAGCAAAACTTTGGATTATCACATAGATTTTTTCCTTCAAAATATGTAGAAATAAGGATAGACAAACTTTTGGCATCAAGGAGAAGCACCAAATTGTTTATTTAACTGACAATTTTTCAAGAAAATGATTCCCCTCCTACTGCTTCAATAACCATCTAGACCTAAATAGTACAGAACTGGCCTGGAATCTTGAAAAGAATAAGATTCCTGGTCATAATATGTCAAGATTCTTCGTCTCCAAACTAGTAATAAACAAACTTAATATATCACTCAGCCTGGTACAGATATTTTGCCACTGTGGCATTAGGATACCATAGACAGCCTTATATCATGAAAAAAGTGTGTGGTAACTACTAGAGGAGAGAGACTTTAATGGATGAGGAGACTGAATATGTATCAGCCAGCATGGATTCTAAAGTTACCTTTTATGACAAACAGCAGGGGACAAAAAGAAAGAGACAGCTGAGAAAGGTAAAGATCTCATAATGGGGGGAAATAGTTTTACATGTGGTTCCAGTGAAGTGTCATGAGCAGCTAAGATGAGATCTAAATAGGCCCTTGATCCAGTGGGGTTCACAGACATGTAAGCATGTGACAGCAACCCACTTGCAAGAATACCAGATTGTATGTGATTACTTCCTCCTGTTCCCACACCTCAAATGTAAACATGATAGCACTGCCTACCTGGCCTGGTCTTCACATCACTTTGTCAGGTAAAAGATCTTTGCCCTTCTTCTGAAATCATCTTATCCAGATTTTTTAGCTATGTCTGAGAAGCTGAACTGACAATGCAATCCATTAATACTTCAGATAAATAATGCATAGTTCAAAATTAACTTCTTTCCATTATTCATTCCTGATCTTTATACAACTGTCACTGCACTGCCAAAAATTAGTGTTCAAAGAACAAATTTATTGACAATCTGAGCAAGAACAGCTGATGTCAGTTGTGAATCCAGATAGATGATGTTATACATACTGTACTCACAATTAGTATTAAGCAACGCCGGCCGAAGTGGCCGTGCGGTTAAAGGCGCTGCAGTCTGGAACCGCAAGACCGCTACGGTCGCAGGTTCGAATCCTGCCTCGGGCATGGATGTTTGTGATGTCCTTAGGTTAGTTAGGTTTAACTAGTTCTAAGTTCTAGGGGACAAATGACCTCAGCAGTTGAGTCCCATAGTGCTCAGAGCCATTTGAACCATATTAAGCAACAAAGGGGAGGGATATGGGAGGAATATAATCAGAAACATCTTTCTCTTACCAGAGGTGATTTGTTACTTTGTGATCAGAGCACAATACCTTTTCTGCTAACTGTCACTATTTGCTTTTGTTTACATTTCAAACAAAGCATTTTAGGAAATGATTCCATTTTCAAGTGAGTTTCTCTCTGTACTATGCAATTTTGTTATTATGTTTTTGATGTGTGATGTTCTTATTTAATCTGATGACTTTACTGCAGTATATAAAAGCATTTTTAGCTGATTATTGATCTGTATACATGACTAGTTCCAAAATTTGGAAGAACTTGTACTTACAGTTTTTATATGGTCTATTTGTGCCGAGTTTCACATGTTAAAACATCACACAGAATTTTCTGTGCACAGTATATATTGAGAAGAGCAAACTTACATAAACAAAAAGTTACAATGATTTTTTTCAATGTAATCAACAGAGATAATTTTATAGATTTTATACAAAGTATGATATGCTTTTGTACAGATGGTATTTATCACAATTTACTTATATCTGTTTACCATGGTGCTTATTTCTGTGCGTTGCTATTTTTATTTAAGTATATTGTTGAAGCATCAGAAGAAATTTCGTGATTCACTTTCAAGTTTTTGTTTAATGTTTTATCTTCATATTTTCTGTTACGTAAACATTCAGGGGATAGGCAAAATAATGTGAACAATGGTAGTAATGGGATAGTTGTGTTTGACAGTCAACAACGCAGGTAAAGCACGTGTCACACTGGACTGTGCGCGATCAGTACAGACTGGGCATGAGTGCAGGTTGTTTATGAGTAGTGCACACTTTATATTTGCATTCAGAGGCCAAGGTCAACGTGCAATGAAAGACCTAACAGAGTTCCAAAGAGGGCAGATTGTGGGGGCTCAATTAGCTGGAGCATCAGTAACCAAAGCAGCCAACTTATTGAATGTTTCAAGGAAAATGTTTCAACAGTCGTGACAGCCTAAACAAAACATGGAAAGACGTCATTGTGTAAATGTAATAGTGGGTGCAAATCAGAACTAAATAACAGAGATTGTCATATACTAACATGAATTGTGTCAAAACAATGCAAAACTAGTATGACAAAAGTGACTGCAGAGCTCGATAGCCAGCTTTGATACCCGGTATCTATCGACACTATATAGCCACTGAGAACTCCATAAAGCAAATATTCATGGACAAGCTGCTATACCGAAACCATTAGTGATGACAACCAACTCAAAGAAGCGTAAAACATGGTGTCAGTAGCAGAAATCCTAGACGACCAGTGGAAAAAAAGTCATATGGTCTGATGAGTTAACATTTTCGTTATTTCCAACATTGGGTTGGGTTTACGTCTGGAGGACACCGAAAGAGCCTACACTCTTGATTGCTTGATGGTAACAGTTAAGCATGGAGGTGGAAGTGTGATGGTGAGGCCATATCATGGTTTCTGCTGGTCCCATCAATACTCTCAAAGGCCGCATTACAGCCAACAATTCTGTGAACATTTTAGGTGATTAGGTGCACCTCATTATTCAAAATGATGTTTCCCAACAATGATGCCTTATTTCTGGACAATAATACACCCATTCACACAGTCAGGACAGTTAAATTGTGGTATGCAACTGAACCACAGGGTCTTCCCTGGCCAGCACAGTCCCTGGATATGAACATTATCGAACCTTTGCGGGTGGTATTGGAACGCAGATTCCAGAGCAGATTTCTGCCTCCCTCATCACTACAGGAGTTAGAAGTGGTTCTGATCGAAGAACGGCATATCATTCCACTGGAGACTATACAATCATTATATGCCAGCATTCCAAGAAGAATCACAGCTGCATTACAGGCAAATGGGGGCCCAACCCCTTATTAATAAACCATTCCCAAAGTAAGTACAGATGTTCACATTATTTTGTCTATCCCCTCTATCTCCACTTCATCTAAAAATCCATTTTATATCCTTTATTTAGTCAGGGCAGTTCTGTGACTTTTGCTCTACTTTTCCAAATGAGTGTCCTGTAGTATCGTGTATGTGTGTCACTATTGCTGATGTATGTGCTGCATGTGTAGGTTTTAATGCACTCTGTATACCTGGTGTTGAAATCTCCGTCTGTTTGTCCTAAGTAGAATGAAGAGCATTCCTGGAATGTTACTTTGTATATTCCAGAGTCTGGGTATGGGTCATTATAATATTTTGTTATGCATTAGTTTTTTGTTGTTTATTAGAAGTAGAAACACTATTTCTTCTTTGTGGTGTTTTTAAAACAATTGCAATCTTCTGTGATATATTGTCAATGTATGGGATGTCAGACGAATATTTGATATTTTCCTTGTGTTGTGGTTTGTGTCTGCATTTTTCTTCACATTGTCTAGGACTGTGTCAATTGTGGAAGCAGTATAATCACTGGCAACTGCTACCTGTTTCACTATGTTTATTTACTGTTGCATGTTTTCTTGGCTCAAAGATATTTTAGTTGCCTAAGCAGCGTTGACCTGTATGCTGCCTGTTTGGAGGTTTCGGTGGCATGAGATTGCAGGGATTGTGCTGTCGGTCATTGTATTTTTCCTATAAATTTTGAATGTGCATGTGTCGTGTCTTGTTCATGCTCCACTGCAAATTTAATGTACACTACTGAAGCCATTTTAGAATGTCTTATATCCTTTGCATCCCCTTATACTACAGTTAGTAAGGCATCTAAATATCGCCTCTAAAATTCAGTATTCTTTAGGCAGGGTTATTGGTTGTTGAATAATTTCAGTTCAAAGTGATTTATATCAGCTATGGTACCCAGACACAAACACTGCCATAGAAAAAAATGTATATCCAGCATTCCATACATTGGCAATATATCACAGAAGGTTCCGAATATTTTCAAAAACCACACAGTAAAAATTGAGTTTCCCTACATCTAATAAACTAAAACATAACTGTGTAATCATGACCTATACTCAGATCCTGGAAACTATAAAGTAACATGCCAGGAATGCTCCATGTTTTAAATGAAACAAACAGGCCGAGATTTCATGGCCAGTTACACAGAGCACATTAAGGCCTAAGACACACAAAATGTCAAAGTACTCCACCAACTAAATAAAGGGCGTAAAATGAATATGTTAGATGAAATGGAGATGTATTTCCATTACAGAAAATCTGAAGATAAAATCTTAAACAAGAAAACCTAAGTGAATCAGTGAATTCAGATGCATTGGCAATACACTTAAACAAAAATAGTAACACACAGAAATAAGCACCATTGTAAATAGATATAAGCCAATTATGATAAATATCCTCTGTACAAAAGCATATCTCACACTGTAGAAAACCTGTAACATTATCTCTGTGACTACATCTCAAAACATGATTGGAACTGTTGGTTTATGCAAGTTTGTTATTCTCAATATATAATGTGTACAGAAAATTGTGTGTTATGTTTAATATGTGCGTGACTCTGCACAAGTGGACCAGAAGAAAACTAAGTACAAGTTCTTCCAAATTTCATCACTAATTATGTATAAAGATGATAATCAACTAAAAATGGTGTGTGTTTTTATACACTGCAATAAATTCAATGGATTAAAGCAGAAACTCAGAAATTAAAAACATGACAAAATGGCGTAGTCACAGGGAAAAACGCACTTGAAAATGGGAATAATTTCACGAAAAATGCCGTGTAAGGTGTAAATAAGAAAAAGTGTGACTGGTAGCACAAAAGTTATTTACAAACAACCTCATTGTTTTCACAGTTGCAGGCTTTCACACACCATTTCCAACTGATCAAATCAGAAGTAAGTTTGGTTAAGAAGTGCATAACACATCTTGTTTGACAAACAATCTGCATGTTTCTTACACAACTATCAACACAATAATTAACTAACTTTAAATACTGTCATTAATAGTGCATCATATACAGGTCTAATGTAAATTATATTTAACACCAACTTTCAGAAACAGCAGTAGACTGCATTGCTTAGTATTAAGGAACCAACTATTCTAGGTGAAACAGTGATGTCACAATTCAATGAAATAAGTTGCAAAATAATTTATAATAAATGATAAATACTATGATGACCAACAGAATATGGAGACTAAAGAAATAATAAAGAAAAATGTCAAAAACACTAAACAAAAATGCCCTACATACAAGAAGAGAATGCATACAAAGAGCTTAATTACAAGTAAATTACAAAAAATGGCCCTGAGCACTATGGGACTTAACAGCTATGGTCATCAGTCCCCTAGAACTTAGAACTACTTAAACCTAACTAACCTAAGGACATCACACAACACCCAGTCATCAGGAGGCAGAGAAAATCCCTGACCCCGTCGGGAATCGAACCCGGGAAGTAAATTACAATTAAGAGAAAATAACTACGAGGACATGCTGGTAAGTAATGCCTCCAATTTTTTTATAGCTCAAACAAACATTATTAACATTTTACATCTTTATTCTTCATGTCTGCACATTTGCACCCATCTGCTGCTAGAAGATTCCAAATTTTAGCGTGTAAAATGGCAGTGTGTAAAGCAGCAATGTAAGTGAGAAACAGCATTCTGTAATTGAGTTTTGAATTCAAAGAGTTCAACCGTACATGGAGCACCGTCTTCAGCATGACAACACCAGACCACACACAAGTGCAGAGACATATACAACCATCGAACACCTTGGGTTCACTGTCCCAATTTGGCCCCATCTAATTTTCATCTGTTTCCAGAACTTAATGAATACCTTCTAGAGCTTAACTTTGATAGTGATGAAGCAGTGCAAGCAGAGATGAGGTTGGGGCTCTGTCAACTAAGTCAAACATTCTACTGTTATGGTATCAACAAACTGGTCTCTTGTTGAGAGAAATGTGTTCATTACCAGGATGAACATGTTGATAAATAAAGATGCACACTGGTAACAATGTCTGTTTTATTTAAAAAGCTTTAAGAGTTCTCACCTAAAAAATCCAGAGGCATCACTTTTCAGTACACCCTCACCCTCATAGTATGTGATGAAATGGGTAAACTAAAAACAGGGTTTCCAGTCAAGAATTGCTTTTTTGCACTAATCCTTAATGTATTTATTGTATTCTGTATGATTTATTGTAGCTCAGCATTTTCTTGTACTCTAAATATTTCACATAATTGTTATAATTAGTAAAGAATTATGCTGAGTGTCTGGTATTAGTGTTACTCACTTTGGCCACTGTCCCACAAAGCACTTACAATGGTGACAGGTCTATACACGAATGTGCTCACATTTGGATGAAGGTGCCTAAGACCTCTAGGAACATTTACAGATGCTGATAAATCTCGGCAAGTTACAGTGATACAATAGCACAAGATATTTTAATAAAAAAATAAGACAAAACCTGGTGCACACTTCTTGAGTGGGTAATGACAAAGGATAGACCATTTCTCACCATATAGCGGAAATGTTGAATTGTAGGCAGGCACAACAAAAAGGCTACTAAACACGTATGCTTTCATCAGCCACAAGGAAGGAAAAAAAAAAAAAAAAAAACACACACACACACACAACCACTGTCTGTATGGCAGAGCCAGACTCACTCCTAGAATATTGCTCAAGCTTGTGGGAATCCTTACCAAATATGACTAACAGGCAATACTGAATGGATACACAGAAGGGCAGCACAAATAATCACATCTGTTCAGTGCACAGAAGAGTGGCGGAGATGCTTAAGAAGCTGAACTGGCAGACATTTTAAGTCAGAAACTATCCCGAGAAAGTCTATTTATGAAGTGTCAAGAACTAACTTTAAACGATGAGTCTAGGAGTATACTACAATATCCTATATATTGCTCTCATAGAGATCATGAGAATAAGCTATTAATTACAATGCACACATAGCCATTAAACACTCATTCTTCCCACATGTGAATGGAATGGGAGGAGGCCCTAATAACTGCTACAATAGGAAGTAACCTCTGCTATGCACTTTGCAGTGGTTTGCAGAGTATGGATGGAGATGAAGTATGAGAATTCATCCAACCATTCAGAGGTACTGAAGAACAAGTTCTGCACCTTTGAAAATGTAGATTACACAGATACAAAAAGGAGGAATTTCTCATGAGCGTTTATGCAAAGAGCAATCGATGTAGCAGGTACAAAAAAGAAAAGAAAATCTTAACAGGAAGAAGGTAGCTACTGGAGAGAAAAGTTCTAAGCAAACAATAATGACAAATTTGGTAAGAGAATCAATTGAAAAATAAAAATGGTAGATGGGAGTGGAGTGGGGGTGGGCATAGGGGGGAGGGGCTGGCTGGGGCTGAACAGCAAGATCATCAGTACCTCATCTATGGGATAGTCCAACTGGGAGTTCATGACACCAACCAGAAATCTGATCAAATTGCAATTGTATGCAAGAGTGGTAAAATATAGACGTTGAGATCAATATGGATGCCAAAAGGGGAGAAATAATTTGTGAGAGATGGAACTATATGGGTCAAGTCAGTCTGCAGGCCAAGGAGCACACAAGGGTACTCCAAGGCTCATCTGCGGTGATAGTAGTAACAGAATAAATAATTCCTTCCAGCTGGAAAGAGAGGATGTCCATAGTAGTAAAACTGGAAAGGCTAAAAAGGTAATGACATCCTTAGGACCAATAAAAGTAAAATAATATGAGAGAAATGATTCGGCCGGAAGGTGGATAGGTGGGTGCAAAAAACCACCCAGCATAACTGATAGGCTACCTTCCCTTCAATCAGTTTGCAGAGTACACTGGTGAGGCTAACCGGTTAGTAGGTGCCAATGACAATGAGTTTTTGCTTGGCTTGAATATTCACAAGATCCCACCATCACCCCACTAAGAAGGGAAAAACACCTTCTAGCCGTATGTGATGAACGGAATTTGCAAGTCTCATTCAGATGTTGGCTCATCTGATTATGAACCGTATCAGGACATGGGTCCTTATCGTGAGATGAGTCAAGCCCAAGGTAATTCCCACTCAGTGAAAGGCTCATTATGTAATTCAGGATTACAGGGAGTAAAGGACAGTGGCAAGTCTTCAACCTGCTTTATGTTAAAAAAAAAAAAAAAAAAGAGGAAAGAAAGAGGCACCAAGACTGTTGCACGGTGTTCAGCCACAACTGACATGTCCACCGTGAAAGAGGAGACCTGAAATCATTATTGATCTTCCCAAGCCCAGCAAATATATGGAGCTTGGCTGACGTCTGGGATAAAGGTCACAGTTTCCCAAGGAGGTGGCACAGCACTTCCAGTAATCATCTTTACTGCATTCAATTGGATAGTGAGCATTCGCATGGAGACACTTGAATGACAGTCTGAAGGATGTCACTTGAAATACTGCATGACCCTTAGACAGCCTTAAATATCTGACAAAATTCTTTGGTGCAGCAAGCTACCAGCTACTGGTCGAGGGCCTTAAAAACAGGGATCAAATTCCAGCAGCAAAGGTGATTGTGGTGGATGATAATGATGATGATTGGTTTGTAGGGTGCTCAAGTGTGTGGTCACCAGCGCCTGTACGAAGTCCCAATTTTTACACTGTCCAATCGAGCCGATGATGATGATGATGAGGACAACACAAACACGAACCCAGGACCCCGTGATCCACAGGCAGCAACACTAGCCACTAGACCACGAGCTGTGGACGAATGCGGTGGAGATGTCACAGACAATCTCACTGACACAATCTGACAGAGAGGGAATTAATCTACTGGCACGCAGTTGTCATTTGGTCCTCTGAAGACCTAAAAATGATCATCAGAAGACATCTACTAGACAATGTGCTACTCCTCCACATGGAATATCCTTGCAGGCCAAGGGGGAAGGAGGGTCATCACGTTAAGGTGGCTATCTGAAAGTACATACTGATATCACACTGATATTTCTTTCAATGTGATACAGAGAAGAATCCACTAATTGATGACACCTCTATGAACCAACTTACAGACTTCTGCAGAAGTGCTCTCGGGGCCAGTACAGTTCTGACAGAAGACACTAACCTCCAAATGCTGAAGAATAGTCATCAGTGAAATATATTTCTTTGAGACTTGCACAGATTATGGAACAGAAGAACATTACTTGTAGTTGTTGCAGGTGACAGTAATGCCATTAAATTATCACATTAATAGTGTCTTAGACGTAAAGAAATCAAGAGGACAGGTCACTCCCAGGATCACTATCTTCTGCCGGAGGTAAGGGTTGACCAACATGGAGTCTGATGGCAGGGGTCGATCTGGTGTCCCTGGGGCATTGAAGTAGTCTTACAGTTACAGGAGAAGTGCTAATCGATATGCTTGCTTTCATAGATGGCCACACCTCATAACTTAGGATACATCTTGATATAACTAGAATAGTTAAAATTATTTCTTATTCTTCTGAAACACTACGTAAGAGTTGAAACACTTGCAAGGTATCCACTGTGAGGGTAGTAATTGAAGAGGAATAGTTAGCCCTAGGATGTGCAGTCTGTGATTCTTTCAGCCATCAGCCAGTGTCCGGTAGCTATGGAGGGAAGTGCGGCTAAGGACTAGAAAGGAGGCGACGGGAGGGGGGGGGGGGGGGGGGAGCGCGCAAGGGAACAGTATAGGAATGTGGCACAGGTGAGCTTGCCAGAGTGCAGGAACAGGGAGTTGTACAGGGTGTTTCAAAAATGACCGGTATATTTGAAACGGCAATACAAACTAAACGAGCAGCGATAGAAATACACGGTTTGTTGCAATATGCTTGGAACAACAGTACATTTTCAGGCAGACAAACTTTCGAAATTACAGTAGTTACAATTGTCAACAGCAGATGGTGCTGCGGTCTGGGAAACTCTATAGTACGATATTTTCCACATATCCACCATGTGTAGCAATAATATGGTGTAGTCTCTGAATGAAATTACCCGAAACCTTTGACAACGTGTCTCGCGGAATGGCTTCACATGCAGATGAGATGTACTGCTTCAGCTGTTCAATTGTTTCTGGATTCTGGCGGTACACCTGGTCTTTCAAGTGTCCCCACAGAAAGAAGTCACAGGGGTTCATGTCTGGCGAATAGGGAGGCCAATCCACGCCGCCTCCTGTATGTTTCTGATAGCCCAAAGCAATCACACGATCCTCGAAATATTCATTCAGGAAATTAAAGACGTCGGCCGTGCGATGTGGCCGGGCACCATCTTGCATAAACCACAAGGTGTTCGCAGTGTCATCTAAGGCAGTTTGTACCGCCACAAATTCACGAAGAATGTCCAGATAGCGTGATGTTTCGGATCTGAAGAATGGGCCAATGATTCCTTTGGAAGAAATGACGGCCCAGACCAGTACTTTTTGAGGATGCAGGGACGATGGGACTGCAACATGGGGCTTTTCGGTTCCCCATATGCGCCAGTTCTGTTTATTGACGAAGCCGCCCAGGTAAAAATAAGCTTCGTCAGTAAACCAAATGCTGTCCACATGCATATCGCCGTCATCAATCCTGTGCACTATATCGTTAGCGAATGTCTCTCGTGCAGCAATGGTAGCGGCGCTGAGGGGTTGCCGCGTTTGAATTTTGTATGGATAGAGGTGTAAACTCTGGCGCATGAGACGATACGTGGACGTTGGCGTCATTTGGACCGCAGCTGCAACACGGCGAACGGAAACCCGAGGCCGCTGTTGGATCACCTGCTGCACTAGCTGCGCGTTGCCCTCTGTGGTTGCCGTACGCGGTCGCCCTACCTTTCCAGCACGTTCATCCGTCACGTTCCCAGTCCGTTGAAATTTTTCAAACAGATCCTTTATTGTATCGCTTTTCGGTCCTTTGGTTACATTAAACCTCCGTTGAAAACTTCGTCTTGTTGCAACAACACTGTGTTCTAGGCGGTGGAATTCCAACACCAGAAAAATCCTCTGTTCTAAGAAATAAACCATGTTGTCCACAGCACACTTGCAAGTTGTGAACAGCACACGCTTACAGCAGAAAGATGACGTACAGAATGGCGCACCCACAGACTGCGTTGTCTTCTATATCTTTCACGTCACTTGCAGCGCCATCTATTGTTGAAAATTGTAACTACTGTAATTTTGAAAGTTTGTCCGCCTGAAAATGTACTGTTGTCCCAAGCATATTGCAACAAACGGTGTATTTCTATCGCTGCTCGTTTAGTTTTTATTGCCGTTTCAAATATACCGGTCATTTTTGAAACACCCTGTATGTGCCACACCATAAGTGCAGAAGTGGATTAGGATGAGGAAATTAGGGGGTAGAACAGAGAAATACAGAGACTGTGGAGAGAGGTGTGTGAGTAGAATTGAGTGAAGTGCACAGCAGGTTTGAAACTTGGACTGGAGGAGAATGAGGCCAGACAGACTGTAGGATCCGGTAAGGACAATTACGTAATTCAAAGAAATAGGAGGGGTGGGGATGGGAAGGGGGAGGAGGGCGAGGACCTAGATGCTATAGGTTGTTAAGTATCACTGATATCTAGTATTTTGAGTTCAGCAGCATATTCTGCCACTGGGTAGTCAGCTGTGATCTTGATCATAGTCTGACAGTGGTTGTTCAGACAGGGGCAGAGTTGGTGAGTGGTTGGTGGTCATGCCCGCATAAAAGACTGCAGTTACAGGAGAAGTGCTAATCGATATGCCTGCTTTCATATATGGCCACGCCTTATAACTTAGGATACATCTGTGACATAACTAGAATAGTTAAAATTATAGAAAGGATGGATTACTACCCTCAGTAAAGATGAAACATGGAGTTGCAGACAGGCACAATGAGTTTTCGGCTAAAGCCTTCTTCAGAACAGAAAGGGAAACATACACACATTCGCACAAGCAGACATACCTCATACACATATGACTGCTATCTCCAGTAGCTCTGGCAGACTGCAACTGTTGCGCTGAGCGAAAGCAGCAATCTGGAGTGGGGCAGGGAAGGGAGAGGGATATCAGGGTACAGGTGGTGGAAGAGATGAATACACTCTTGCAGAGCATGCTTGGACTAGAAGGTGACAGGACAAAGCTGCCAGGTGCAGTGTTGGGAGGCTGTGTGGGAGAGGAGGTAGGAGAGGAGGGAGGAGGGGGGGGGGAATGGGGTAAAGACTTGTGCGTTACCAGAGAACGGTGCACAATGAGGGTGAGGGAAGGTGAATTGGGAGGAGGTGATAGGAGAGAGGGGCCAGAAACTGTTGGGTGGAGGCGTGGGGCTGTAAATTATTGTTGTAGGTTAAGGCTGAGATAATTTCGTAAGTGGAGAATGTCTTGTGAGAATAACTCCTATCTGCGTAATTCTGAAAAGCTGGTGGTGGAGGGGAGGACCGAGATGGTCGAGGTTGTGAAGCAGTCATTGAAATGAAGCATGTTATGTTCATCTGCATGCTGTGTCACAGGGTGTTCTACTTTCCTCTTTGCCAGTTTGGTGGTGGCCATTCATCCTGGTGGGCAGCTGGTTGGTACTTATACCAATATAAAAAGCTGTATAATGATTGCAGCAGTGCTGGTACATGACATGGCTGCTTTCACAGGCGTCCTAGCCTGTGCTGAGGTAGGACAAGCCTGTGACAAAAATTGGTACTAGGTGGGTACACAGGGCAGGACTTGTACCTGCGCCTTCCACAGGGATATGATCCCTGTGGCAAGGGCCTGGGATTGGGGGTACCATAGGGATGGACTAGATGTTTTGGAGGTCAACTGGGTGACAGAGAACCATTTTAGAAGTGTGAAGGATCTTAGGTAGGATGTCTCTCATTGTGGGGCATGGCGGTATATAGCCAAATCCCTGATGAAGGGGTTGTTTCTTTGTAACTAGTACTTGGGTGTGGTGGGAGGATTGGGGGATGTGCCGGATATGGCGCAGGAAATCTGTCTGCGGACCAAGTCTGGAGGATAGTGACCTTAAGACTACTAGACAAGGGAGTTCTTGTCACTACAAATATGCTGTCCCCAGTGACCAGGTTCTGTGGGACAGATATTTTTGGTGTGGAAGGGATGGCAGCTGTTGAAATCCAGGTACTGTTGGTGATTTTAATGTGGACAGAGAGGAGATAGTCAATGTCCAGGAAGGTGGCAAGCTGGGTTGTGGAGGACCAGATGTAGCTGGGAGAGAAGGTGGTGGTGGTGGTGTGAGAGAATGAAGATAGGGTGTCTTGGGCCTGAGCCCACATTATGAAAACATCTCGTCAATGAATCTGAACCAAACTAAGGGTTTGGCATTTTGGGAGGGTAGGAAGGTCTCCTCTAGATAGCCCACAAACAGGTTGGCGCAGGTGTCATGCGGATGCCCATGGCTGTGCTGCAGATTCGTTTGTATACTTTCCCTTCAAAGGAAAAGCACTTGTGAGTTAGGATAAAGTTGGTAAGGTGTAAAGGAATGAGGCAGTTGGTTTTGAGTCTGAAGGACGTTGGGGGAGGTAGAGTTCAATAGCAACACGACCATGGGCATGGAGGATACTGGTGTCAACAGTGACGAGTAGGGATCCAGGAGGTAAAGGGATGGGAATAGTGAAAAGTCACTGAAGGAAGTGGTTAGTATCCTTGAAATGGGAGGCTAAACTTGGGGGAATTGATTGGAAGTGTTACTCAATGAGGGCTGAAATTCTTTCAGGGGGTCACAATAACCAGCTACAATAGGGCACCCAGGATTGTTGGGTTTGTGAATTTTAGGGAGCATATGAAAGGTGGGTGTGTGGGATGTCACAACGGCAAGGCAGGAGATGGATTCAGGGAAGAGGTTCTGGGGAGCACCTAAGGCTTTAATCAGGAATTAGAGGCTATGTTTTATTTTTGTCCCCACACTCTCCAACCAACAGTTTCCACTCCCTTTGTCCCCCTGCCTCCCACTTTACATCCCCTTACCCTTATTGTGCACTGCTCTCTCCCAATCCACCCACTGCTCTTTTCCCCTCTTTGCTCCCCTCCTTTTCCACTCAGTTTTCCCCTGCTCCCTCCGCCACAGTCTTTCGAAGCTGTGCCTTATAGCCTTGTCCTGTCCCCTTCTGCTCCTTGCACACACTGCGAGACACTGCTCGTCTCTCCCTCCAACTCCGCACTGCTATCCCTCTCCCCTGCCTGCCCAACTCAGGATTGTTGCATTTGTTCAACATGACAGTTGCAGTCTGACCAGACTGGCTGGAGACAGGGTCATGTGTGTGACAGGTGTGCCTGCTTGGGTAAATGTATGTGGATTTTTCTCTTTCTGGGGAAATTTGGTTGAAAGCTCAGTGTGTAAAGGTATTTCCATTGTGACTGCCTGCAACTCAATGTGTTGCCTTTACTGTGAGTGAAATCTATTCTTTTCCTAATATTGTTGATATTCTAAACTGAACTTTCCATTGTTGATAGCTACAATAGGATATGTAGGTGCAAAGGACAGTTCCTGCACCTGCACCTTCCACAGGGATATGATATGGGGCAAAATTCGTTGGGTATAGGTGGACAAGGATGAGACAGTCTACGCCATGGCGAAGGATGTGGTTAAGTTGTTCCACTCTGGGGTTATACTGGGTAATGAAAGGGGTGTTCCTTTGTATATGGTTTGTGGGAGTGATTTCAAGACTGGAAGCATATGTAGATATGATGTAAGACATTTTTTTGTGGATTAGATTTGGAGTGTAATACCTGTCTGTAGAGGCCTAATTACGACATTCATTATAGTGGGAAAGGTAGTGTTCATCAATGCGGATGTGCCATTTGTGGGTCGCTAGACTGTTTAAGTATGGAAAAGATGATAGGTATCACAATGGAGATACATTGGACTTTATAAGAACTAAGGTTTCTATGGAGCCATCAGAGGGGTGAAGGTCAATGTCAAGAAATGTCGAAAGTTTCGTTGAGGAGCACCAAGCGAAATGGATAGGAGAAAAGCTGTTGAGGTTGTGGAGGAATAACAATAGAAGGCACTGATATGTAATTTCACAAAAAAGCCTGTTTGTACAATTGTCTGCCAAATTAAGCTATGCAACCGTGGTGAAACACACGAAGGTCACACAATGACGGGCCGGCGTGCGATAGATTTCCTCACCACTGGCACAGAGAGGTGTTGATCTGTATGTGCCTAGAAACACTGTAACGGCACAACAAGGGTACAACTAGTGCTAGCTCAGGTTCTCACTGCTGAATGAGGTATCTGTGTCAGCAAAGCAGGATGCTGATATCAGCCATCTCAGTGCTGTGGCCTTCTGTCATTGGCATCACCATTGACAACACACCTGCAGAGGGAGAATCAGGGGCAACATAGCACTCTGTCACTGTAATCCAAGATGATGTATCTTACAGCAGAATTTTCCTAGTCACCTCTGCCAGCACCATTGCCTCCACAACCTGCCACTCCACCCTCTCTACACCATAGTGGCCCCACTCATCCCAGGCTGCTATAGAGTGGTGTAACAACTACTTGTGGACCTTGTCTGGCACCTTGTGCTAGCACAGTTGAACTCCACGCAGCACTGCTTCGCAACACAGCACACAGTTTTCTCAGACAAAGGGGCAAGTGAGTCGACTTGGTTTTTGTGGTTTCCTCCCCTCCATCCCTGTTTTATGTGTAAGTTGCATGGAGTGTAGTGATTTGAATGTTACATTTGTACAGCCAGTGGGAACTGGCTGATGTTCGGCAATCCCATGGTAATACAGAGAACCATTATTGACAACCCGTGAGATGTGGTCATGGTAACTTGAGAGAGCATTCTGCATCGTATACAGGGTCAGTACCAGTACTTTATGTTAATTTTCATCACTTCAGGCATATGCTTCATTGTGCACAGAGTCAGGACAGGTGATGGTAAGATGCAAGATATACGCTGATCAGGCAGAACACTACGATCACCGACCTACTATCAATATAAACCCATCCGGGGGATAGCAGCATCACCTGGCAAGGAACGACTGCTAGTCAGACACACGTGTGATGCACGCAGTGTTAGTGAGCATGCTGTCCATGTGTAGAATGAGGAAAGCGCGTGATCTATCTGAGTTTTACGAAAGGCAGATTGTGACAGCCCAGAGGTTTGGCATGAGCATTTTGGAAACTGTACACCCAGTTGGGTTCTGAGGAGTTCTGCGATGAGTGTCTTCAACAAGTGGCGAAACCAAGGTGAAAGCATGTTCAGGCATCATGTGGTCGAGTGGCCACCCCTCATTACAGATGTCGAACATCACAGGTTGGGCAGACTGAAAAACAGAACAGCCAGCAAAATGTGGTGGAATTAACATCACACTTTCATTCTGGGGAGAGTACACATCAGTCTGAATGCATGCACAGTGCACCACACTCCTAACAATGGATCTCCAAAGCTGATGCCCAAAGCATATGTCAATTTTAAAACTGCATCGGCAGCTACTGAAATGGGCACACAACCATTGGCACTGGCTTTTGGCGCAAAGGCAGAGCATTGCATGGTCTGATGACTCTTGGTACATTCATTATCATGCTGACTGGAGGGCGTGACTGTCATCTTTCAGGGGACAGCTCCTTGACACATGTACTGTGGGATGGACACAAGCTGGCGGTGGCTCCATTATGCTCTGGAAAACATTCATGTCGGCATCCATGGATTTTGTGGAGATTCTGCAAGGCACCACAATGGCCAAGGAGTAGCATACACTGGTTGCAGACCATGTACACTCCTTAAATAACGATCATGTTTCCCGAAGGCAGTGACATTTTTCAGCAAGATAATTTGCCATTTCACGAGGCCAAGAGTGTGATGGAGCGGTTTGAGGTGATCTGCTGGCCCTCCAGTTTGCCAAATCTGAACTCAATCTAACACATCTGGGATGTGACAATGTGGAGTAAGAGCTCACCGTCCCCTCCACAGAATGTAAGGGAACTAGTGCAACCTACTAAGTCCTCATTCCTTCCACACCATGACGCATCACTGTTGTCCATGCCAAAGATGGACATACCAGCTATTAGGTAAGTGGTCATAATGTTCTGGCTGATCAGTGTTAAGTTTGTATGGGATCATGAAACTTGTTGTGTTTTGTATCTCTTGGTGTGTACTGGAGATTAAGATTCTGCAACAGCAGAATCTCAAGCAAAGGGTGTCACTAGTTGGGAGGCAATTCAAGCATTGGTTAATGAAATGGCGTAACTGAAAGCAGAAAATGCTGACTTGTATAATAAACTTGCAGCTACGGAGGGAGAACTGGAATTAGCCGAGCAACCTACTCCTCTATTAGATCCCACCCTTCTCTGTAAAGTTGACTGACAACATAATGTCTTTTCTGGATGACCTACAGTTAGCAGCTAATATTAGGGGATGGTCACAGGATCAGTTATTACAGTTAACAAAGTTATGGTTAGTAGGGCAATCCAAAATATATGTCAGATGTACAAAGGGACTAAGAGACGCGTGGACATTTGATGAATTGAAAAAAATGACTGCTGAAAAATTGCAAGAATCAAAACAGTGTGAGGTTTTTTGCGAGGAGTTGGGTAGTATGTCAAAAAAGCATAATGAGTTGGTAGAGAATTTTGCAAACAGAATACGGAAAGTGAATGTACAGACGTACGAATTAGGGGACAGTGACGAGGCGAATTGTCATACTCCATGAAGCAAAGCAGAGAGAATGGGACATATTTTTGAGGGGCTTGTTGCCTGGTGTGTGTAGAAGGATGAGAGCAGGTACGCCAAAGGATTTATACTCTGCACTCAAATTTGCCAGTTTGAAGAAACTGATTAACAGGAATACGGAATAATAGAGGAGTATTTTCCACTGACGTGAGGTGTTACAGATGTAGGAGGAAAGGTCAAGTTCAGAGGCAATGTCACTAACGTCAGTGTAGTAGATGTGTGGTTGGACAACACCAACATGATTGTAGAAATAGTAAGGGAAAACACAGCTTGAGTAAGCAGGTGTTAAATGTAAATGGACACCTCCGGCCAGCCACATGCAGTTCCTGATAAATTTCGATGCAGCAAATGTGAATGCAGAGGTGGAAGGTAGTACAGTGGTAGAAAGCACAAGTTTTTGTTACACACAGGGGCACATGTCAGTGGCAAGTATGGATTTCATGGGCCAGAGGCGATTAAGCCCTCTGTGGTATAATTTATGTGGAGTTGGAAATGGTGATGCGAAATCTTTGTGTTCAGCAGTGATAGATTTTCAGGTGGGGATGCAGCATTTTAGGAAATGTGTTGACGTTATACCCCAAGTCAGTGACGGTTACGGCATGATCTCAGGATTAGACTTTCTGACAACACAGCGCACCAAAACTGACCTTTGGCGACATGTAGTTGAACTTAGGGGGACAAAGTTCCAGCTAGGTGGACTGTCGCTAGTTAAGCAGAAACTGCGAAGTGCACCAATCTTAAGGGGTGAACTACTTAAACCGCAGTCAACAGTACCAAGGATTAATTTGCACATTACTGTGCCGCAAGATACCGAGAAGTTGGCCTGAGTAAATGCACTGTCCTTGGTATAACCACTGGCAGAAAATGATATATTAGACTCATCACATTGGTTCATAAGGAGAAGTTTAGTACACATATGTATGAGAGGAACTGGATGGAAAGACAATGCCCATGGTTTTGAATAATATTGGTGCCGATGGAGTAACGCTCACCAAGGGAATGTCGGTAGCTAGCTTGAAAGTCTTGGATGATACGGATAGGGACTGTGTGTGCACCAGAGTAATGCGCAAACCACCAATAAAACTGCATTGTGTAGGAAGTTCAAGCATCTTAGAGGTATGGATAGATTGGAAATGGAGAATTATTGTTTGAATTTGAAGATATGTTTTTTCCTCGAGGGCATTTAAAAAAAGAGGGGACAGCACTAGTCCATGGAGTGTACCTGCCATAGTTGTATTAAAAAAACTCCCCAGATGGGAGCAAAATGTATAGATTCTGTTGGGACTACAGACGTCTTAACAGCAAAACCATAACTGATGTATATCCAAACCCAAACATTACTGAAACTATTGACAATTTGGGGCATTGTAGGTACTTTACTACCGTCAGATATAGGTACACCCAGAGAACTATCCAAAAACAGCATTCTCAATTCCCCAGGGCCATTTTCAGTATTGCAGAATGCTGTTCGGGTTGAAAAATGCTCCAGCAATATTTCAGCATTTGGTGGATGAAGTGCTGAGGGAGCTGAAACCCCACTAGTGCATGGTGAACCTGTGTTGTGTAATCATTTCTGCAAAGGACATGGCAGAGCATAAACAACAGCCTTTTAGAAGATTCTGAACAGTGAATTTAGCATTACAACACGGCAAAATGTTGCTCTGCATTAGAAGTTACATATTTAGGGCATTTTCTTAGCAGTGAAGGGATTAAGATGGATCCGAATTTGATTCAGGCAGTACAGGGATTTCTGATTCCTAGTAATGCTGAGGAGTAAAATCTTTTTTTGGGTTTAGGGAATTGTTATAGAAAATTCACATGGAAGGATTTGCAGATATAGTGGGACCACTTGCATAACTGTAAAAAAAAAAAAGGGGGGGGGGTTAAGTTTGAATGGACGAAGGAATGCAAAGGTACATTCAAAGAGTTAAAGAGAGCATCGATGTCGAGTACTAATTTTTCTGAACTATGAGAAAGAGTTTCTCTTGTCAATGAACACTTTCAGTCAGGCTATAGAGTGTGTTCTCAGTCAGATGGTAAATGGAAAGGAACATCCGGTACCATATGCCTCCAGGCAGATGGACAGAGCAGAGGAAAACTACTCGTCAACAGAAAATGAGGTAATTAGTGTAACATATGGACTCACTTATTTTAGATGTTATTTGTATGGAAAGAGGTTTAAAGTAGTAATCGACCATGCAGTCCTTAAACATTTCTTGGGGCTTAAGGACCCTTCTAATAAGTGGGCTAGATGGTAATTGAAGTTAAGTGGATTTGAGTATGAAGATATACACAAGTCTGGTAAGACACACACAAATGCAAATAGTTTAAGTTGAAAAATAGCACCGATACAGACTCTTGATCATGAACTTGCACAATGGCAAGCAGTGCAACAGACAGATTTGGAATTTAAGCAGTATATCACATCCACAATTCACTGTGCGGGACGTGTTATTGTGTAAGACAATGAGGTAGTAGAAAATGAGTAATAGTGCCAGGAAATCTTAAAGAGGAAGCGCTGAAAGGAGTGCATGACCACTCGTTATCAGGCACAGGGGTAGTAGAACAACGAACAGGTGAGTAATGGTGTGCTACCAGTAAAGGTCTAGGAAAGAAAAGCAGATTGGTATGTACGAGGTTGTGTGCAACACATGCAGTGGGTAGATATGAGACATAACTTAATACCTTTGCAGAGGTTACCAGAAGCAATGGAGCTTTTTAAAGGCATTGGGTTGGATGTCCTTGGGCCATTCAACAAGACTCCAGTCAGCAAACAGTTTGGATTAACCATTATTGATCATTTTTCTAGATTGTGGAAGTGATTTCAATCCCTACACAACAGGCAGCATTGGTCCAACAGCTGGGTGCTCAAACCTGGTGTGCCAGAAACTGTGATCACTGATCAAGGGACCAACTTTACGTTTGATTTGTTAAGGTTAAAGGAGCTGTGTAATGTGCTATGATTAAGAAGTTATGTACAAGTCCATTGCACCCTCACGCTACTGGTGAGATGGAGCTGGAGATGGAACATCCCACAAATGGAAGGATGTTGAGTCATTACGTGGGCATACACCACAATGATTGGGACATGTAATTCAAAAGTCCATTCTGAAACCAGGTTAGCAGCATATGAGGTAGCTTATAATACCACAGTATAAAATCAGTCATTGGATAACGTTATCGAACCTGTACCTGCAGAAGGATAAGACCAAGAAATTTGTAACTCATTATCAAGGGCCGTATTAAATAGCTGAGACAACACTGCCAGTAAACATCAAGCTTCAATTACTGACTATAATAACTATTGTGCATATGGGGCATCTAAAGCCATTTCAATGTGTTCCAGATGTGTTGTTGCAGGAGTCATCATCCATTGAGGGTAAGAGTATGGATAAGTAGGAATAAGAGGATGTATGGAAACATTGCACGATCTTTACAAGGGATTCCATATGGATTAAGACCAAGCAAATAGGATAGAATAGTTTATATTTGGGTAGAGTATATATGCCATTTAGAGGCATACGGATTAGCGTATCAGTAGAAGATGAGGATAGTAGGAAGAAGTTTTGTTCATGGTATATGTAGGATTATACTTTTATGTTCAGTTGTGTGTAAGTTTGGTACTTTAGGGCTGAGTTTCGTTTTACGACTACGTAATGGCAACCTCTTGCTGGAGAGAGGGAGGGGAACAATGGGGGTTCCCTGATCCCAGGTTGTTGGCGGTTGAAGTAAGAAATGAAGGGAGCCCTTATCTATACTCCGTTCATCATAAACATAAACATGATGCAAACAAACACAAACGTAATGATTGGTCACAGAAACCATAGCACACGTACACTGGTGTTGTTTGCTCTTGGAAGTAGGCCCTACTTACGTATTAGATATATTATTACTAAATTATGTTAAATGAAACTTTAGGATGGCTACAAAGTCTTTCGCGACGTATTTCTTGAATAAAAATCTCTCGGTGTACATGCCGCGTCAATTCAGGGTAAAACTCCAAGCTTTCGACCACTACCTCCAAGGTCATCGTCAGCGCTAAAACTGACTGTCGTGAACTAGCGAGGCTCCCACTTTTATATGCAAAGGACGGCTTCTGATTGGCTGGAATACGTCATAGAAACAGCGATATGGCGCGTAGTGACGTGGTGCCCTCTACTTCCATAGATGTAGTTTCTATCCTGCGTTGCTTGCAGCGCCGTCCCTTGAATCAGGAGGTAAAGTGTGGGAAGTTTTTCTCTGCGATTTTTCTTTGTCCAGTGCACTCTTCCAAGTGTTGCTAAGTGCATAGCCGTTGTCTCTATTAAAGTTATTATCGCTAAGTCTAATTACGACTGCTTCCCGGATCACAGAGTCCCAGTAATTCGATGCGTGGGTTATTACTCTGGTTTCTTCAAATAAAATCTTACGGTTGTTGAGCAGGCTATGTTCAGCCACCGCTGATTTTTCCAAATACCTGCATTTCAGGTGGCGCTGGTGCTCGATGCAGCGGTCGGCAACGGTTCTTACGGATTGGCCCACGTAATTCTTGCCACATTCGCAAGGAGTAGTATAAATTCCCGGCGCTCTGAAGCCGAGACTATCTTTAACTGGTCTCAACATTTCCTTAATTTTCCTAGGTGGTCGGAAAACTGATTTTATTTCTTGCCTCTTTAGGACTCTGCCTATCTTGCTTGTTGTAGCGCTGCAGAAAGGAAGCCACGCTATGTGTTGGTCCTCTTCTTGTATATGGCCGGCATTGTGTCTTACTTTCTTGGACAATACTGATTTAATTTCACCGGCAGAATAACCATTCCTCTTGAAAACAGTCGTCAAATGGTTAATCTCAGGACCGAGGTGGTCCTTGTCGGAAATAGTCCTGGCTCTGTGTACTAACGTATTCAGCATAGCTCTCTTCTGAGACGGATGATGGAAGCTGCGGCTATGCAGATATAAGTCTGTATGGGTTGGCTTCCTGTACACAGAATGGCCCAGTCGTCCAACCGGCATTCGCTCCACCAACACATCTAAAAAAGGTAACTTCCCTTCCTTCTCTACCTCCAATGTAAATTTTATGTTTGGATGTACACCATTCAAATGTTGACGAACTGCTGCAGCGTGTCACTGCCGTGTAGCCAGATTAAAAACATATCGTCGACGTATCTGTAGAAGCATGATGAGCGGAGGTGAGCACTGCTCAACGCTCGTTCTTCAAAATCCTCCATGAAAAAATTCCCTATTGCTGGTGACAGGATTACCGTGGCATTCCCTTTGTCAGCAGGTAAAACAACTAGATCCAGTTGTAATCCTCAATGCTACAGATTACCACAAGAAAGTTGGATTGTTACTGGAGGACAGCACATACCGGATTCTCAGACGGGATCCCACATTGGTGCTCAGCAGGAAGACAAGGGAGCTACTAAAAAAACTCTGGCCTCTCCGACGAACTGGTGTAGAACTTACGGCCGAGAGCACCAAGACTGTACAGTTTGCCAAACGTTCATAAGGAGAACGTCCCGTTGAGACCAATTGTTAGCGCTATTGCTAGGCTTGCAAAAAACACTTAACTAAATTGTTGGCGCCTATAGTTGGTCACTGCCCACATCATATTAAGAATTCAAAAATGTTTGTTGATATCATAAAACAAATGAAGATAGGCCCAAATGATATCATGGTCAGCCTCGACGTGGTTTCTCTGTGCACCAAAGTACCTGTGGATGACACATTACAACTGTTGGCTGCTCATTTTTCCTCAGAAATTTTGAAGTTGTTCCGGCATACCTTGACGACCACTTACTTTTTATACAGTGGAAATTATTATGAAATGACGGATGGAACAGCCACAGGTTCGCCACTGTCACCAGCAATAGTGAATTTTTTCATGGAGGATTTTGAAGAACGAGCATTGAGCAGTGCTCACCTCCACCCATCATGCTTCTACAGATACGTCGACGACACATTTTTAATCTAGCCACACGGCAGTGACACGCTGCAGCAGTTCGTCAACATTTAAATGGTGTACAGCCAAACATAAAATTTACATTGGAGGTAGAGAAGGAAGGGAAGTTACCTTTTTTAGATGTGTTGGTGGAGCGAATGCCGGATGGACGACTGGGCCATTCTGTGTACAGGAAGCCAACCCATACAGACTTATATCTGCATAGCCGCAGCTTCCATCATCCGTCTCAGAAGAGAGCTATGCTGAATACGTTAGTACACAGAGCCAGGACTATTTCCGACAAGGACCACCTCGGTCCCGAGATTAACCATTTGACGACTGTTTTCAAGAGGAATGGTTATTCTGCCGGTGAAATTAAATCAGTATTGTCCAAGAAAGTAAGACACAATGCCGGCCATATACAAGAAGAGGACCAACACATAGAGTGGCTTCCTTTCTGCAGCGCTACAACAAGCAAGATAGGCAGAGTCCTAAAGAGGCAAGAAATAAAATCAGTTTTCCGACCACCTAGGAAAATTAAGGAAATGTCGAGACCAGTTAAAGATAGTCTCGGCTTAAGAGCGCCGGGAATTTATACTACTACTTGCGAATGCGGCAAGAATTACGTGGGCCAGTCCGTAAGAACCGTTGCCGACCGCTGCATCGAGCACCAGCGCCACCTGAAATGCAGGTATTTGGAAAAATCAGCGGTGGCTGAACATAGCCTGCTCAACAACCATAAGATTTTATTTGAAGAAACCAGAGTAATAGCCCACGCATCGAATTACTGGGACTCTGTGATCCGGGAAGCAGTCGTAATTAGACTTAGCGATAATAACTTTAATAGAGACAACGGCTATGCACTTAGCAACACTTGGAAGAGTGCACTGGACAAAGAAAAATCGGAGAGAAAAACTTCCCACACTTTACCTCCTGATTCAAGGGATGGCGCTGCAAGCAACGCAGGATAGAAACTACATCTATGGAAGTAGAGGGCACCACGTCACTACGCGCCATATCGCTGTTTCTATGACGTATTCCAGCCAATCAGAAGCCGTCCTTTGCATATAAAAGTGGGAGCCTCGCTAGTTCACGACAGTCAGTTTTAGCGCTGACGATGACCTTGGAGGTAGTGGTTGAAAGCTTGGAGTTTTACCCTGAATTGACGCGGCATGTACACCGAGAGATTTTTATTCAAAACTTTAGGATGTTCAAATGTATTAACAGTCATCAACGTTTTTCTTAATCACACTTTAGCCATGTAGTTTTTATTTAAAAAATCGCGTACAGTCACAGCCTCTGCAATGTTGTGCTCGATTGTCACACTGTTAATGCACAGCATGAAAATGGCTGAGGCTGCATCCTGTTCAGTCATGAAACATGCGTGTGGAACACTGTTAAAAATGCCGAGGAATAGGTTGTTGTCAAGGTTTTTCATAAATTTTAAGAGATAGTCAGCTTTGATGTTTTCTGTGGGACTGTATTAGAAACGGTTGAGATACAAACACATACTGAGCGTATAGCGGAATCTGTAGTGTATTGGACTGGTAAACATATTACAGTTCGTGGTTCTTTCTATCAAATCTCATCTAAGGCATTGTTTTTTCTCATTCCATTTGAAATACCTACATCTTGTAATTGTAAAATTTATCATAATTTTTTATGAATAATGCACATCATCTTGCTTCTAATTGCATATAGCACGCGATATTCCTGTTTTCATTTCAAATATAAATTCTTAATTATTGATATTTTATGAAAGATTGTTGATAGAAGTAGGTTAAATTACGGAAACATAACAATTTAATTTTTAAGGCATAAATAAAAAACCAGATACTCTTTATTTGGGCTATGTCCATCGTTTTCTACTACAGATTTAGATAAGTGTCGTAGAACCATGACAAACAATCATTTTCACAACATCGAGTGCACCATACAAATGCTGAATTTTTACATTTGCCACTGTACCATTACAATATGAACCCAATAGAATGATCTGGAGCCAAGTTACGGGATTTGGCCCGAGAAATTACAAGACTGTTAAGCTGTCAGATGTACTGGAACTAATGCGCACAGGTTTTTCACGCATCACTGCCAAATGCTGGCCGCATATAGAACAGCTTGTCATGGATTCTGATGTTGACAGGCTCGTTATCAACATAGCAGGTGACACTTCCAAAACAGAAATGTATTTCTCCGATTCGGATAAGGAAGAAGCTAAGAGATTACCAGACAACTTAGTGTAATTAATACCTTCAGAGGCTTCAGTACTCAACAATATAGTGAAATCCCTGCAGTATGCTTTTTGCAGCACACTCAGAAAAAAATTACCCTGTGTTTAAGTTAGAAACTTTCACCACGCTTATTCGTAATTAGAATACCATGTCAGGTGAGAATGAGACCATTTTATGCTTCCTGTCTAGACACCTTAGAAGCATACAGTAGTGCTGGAGTTTTGCCGAATATTACATCATTCTGTTTAAAAGTTAAATGACATTCGAAGATACATTGTTTCTTTGCTCATCTCTTTCTATGCCTGAACTGCAATTGCTCGGTAAAGCTGTTGTCTCACATTATTGCTCAGTCTATGTGCATTGATACAAGCATAAAACATATCCTTATGATCGAACTTGACTGTACCAGTCATGGCTTGGCTTTCACTCCATGTGAAACAAAATCCAATGACATTCAAGCAGACGCAGAAGAATACATGGCATAATTTTTACATCAGGTTTATTCTTATGATGAATAGAATATAATCAGAATTGCACCTCTTCACCAGGAGTAGAGTGGGGGCATTGCAGGTGCTACCATTGGAAAATTGAACACTTTTTAGAAGGCAAGAGGACATGGTACTCACAAGGCACTCGTTGGGCATTGAAGCTGATAGAACACTTGGAAAATGCATAATGAGGTGAGGCATTTAGAAGATGTTTTTAAGAATTTATGAAGGGAAATGGAATGGAGAGAAATGCTGAAGGAAATGAGGTGTGAGTACGGTAAGTTGCACCAGTCACTGTGAAGCCAAATACAGCAAAGAGTGGAAGCAGTACCACGCACAGTATTGTGTCTTAAGTGGGATTGGTTACACACAGGGAAAAGGTTATTAAAAATGGTTTTCAGATGTCAGGGAACTACATTATATGTAGACAGCAGTAAATACAATAAACTGGGACCTGGAAGTTATAGAGGCTCAGGTGGATATTTTGGACAGGAGATTGGCAGTAACAAGACTGTTGCAGTCTTCGGCCAATAGCTTGTGGAACACTCTGGTAGTGGTAAAAGAGTTGCAGGAAGAGGCCTTACATGCGGCACACAGATGGGCGAGTCCAGCTGTGTTAATGCCAAATCAGTTCCTGGTAGGCCTATGGCAAGTGTAGGAGGAGTTGCTGCCAGAAATGGAACTTGTAGTTCAACCAAACATGCTGAACCTATCACTGTTATTACCATATGGCACAGATCAAAATCAGGACAGATGTACTGCAACTATATATAACAGCATGGTTTCCAATTAGCAATGGGCAAGCCAGATTCAGTTGTGAATTGAGGAAATTTGGTGAAATTCGTCCAAGTAAAGACAAAAGGAGTAGTGCTGATCGCAGAAAATGGTGGTAATCACATGGTGATGTTGCTAACCAAACTCTATTACTGTCAGAAGCAGTTGTATTTAGATAGGCAGGTCAGGATTGTCCAAGTGACATACTGGAGACATGACCCTATTTTCAGCGAGGAGGTTTGCATTGGGTGGTTTTTGTAAACAGCACCGAAATGATAGTAGCAAACTGGTGAAAGCAAGGTAAGCTCACAGACGTTGAATTTTTGGATCAGCTCAAGAGTGGAATACTTATTAACAGGAAATACTGTGACATGACAGGGCAGACATTTCATCTGGCAACCTCTGCTACAGGGGAAACAAACTTTAAGATTACACAGCCATAGTTGTACTGGCCAGAGAAGTCACTAGCAGTCCTCCTAGACCTACCTGAATGAAACATTGGATTCTCATCTAATCCTGCATTTAGACCAACTAATAGACATGCAAGAGGGGCATATTTCTATAGAGCAAATGCTTTCACATGCTCAGTGATCTCGGAAGGAGCAGCAGCACATTAAGATCTTAAATGTCACATCCACATGCACTGTGTTAGTGACTGTTTGCACAGCATTCATTCACTTTAGGCAGAGAGCAGCTTGCCAATGCGATCCTGCAGTACATAAGATACCTTTTGCCTAGTTAGCTGTTCGTACATGAGAAGGTATGATGAGTGCAAAAGCTAGACGTAATTGATTGTACTCTTAATTAATTGTGATTTGAAGAACAAGAAACTGTGAGTGTTGTAGAAATGAGTATTGCTGCTTACCATACAAGACGTCATAAAGGCACAATAAGACGATATTCATGTAAATAGCCATTTACTGTTTTGTGGGGTTTAATGGTTAAGAGGTAGCTCGAACAAGAATGGAAGTTTTATGTAGTAGCTTAAGGACCATGGAACCAATGGGCTGGGAATTGTAGGGGAGGAATATGTTCCTTTTTAAAAGTCTGTTCTTGACGTAAGAGCAAAAATAATATGTGTCACAAATTTGTAAGGAAGTCTTCTGTTGCAAACTGGTCACGGGTCCCCCAAAGAGAGGAGCCATATGTGAGGCAAGTGGCCAGCTACAGAGGTGCTGATACGTAATTTCATTGGCGCAGTCAGGTTAAGCTGCACAATCATGGTGACATCACAGAAACGTAATGAAATGACATGGTGACCTGCAGTATATTTCAATACCATTGGAAAACAGATGTGGTTCCCATCTGTACATGCGTGGAAGCAGTGTAACGGCATAACAAGGGCCCTACTAATTGCTATAAGTACACTCTTTTTCTACGACAGTTATATGCAATCTGGTAGACCCTTGACAACATTGGGTCCCGGTCGGCCACCAACATGCTATCTGCCAGGCAGCAGCTAACACCAATCTGGGCAGCCAGCTCCACCAAACCAACTCCTTATTCTAAGTCTGCTGCCCCCCCTTCCCCCACACCACAACAGCATCAAAACTCTGCCTTAGAGGGCAGCAGTTCTCAGACAGGGTAGAGTACTGACTCCACCCCTCCACAGCAGGGCGAGCTTATAATCCATGCCCACCTACGGAAATTCAGCAGATGTATGTGTTGCTGGCACTGTTCACTCACAGCCACATAATGATAGCTCAAGCACACACTGCTGAGTGAGAAGCAGTGCCAACAGTGCAGAACACAGACATCCCATCACTAAAACCTTCTGACGTCAACAGTGGACCACACACTGGCAAAGGGTGAATCCAGGGACATTACCGTACTCTGATATTGTTATCCAAGATGAATAAAACATGCTGTATCTTGCAGCAGAGTTCTCCTAATCAGCTCCACTACCTTCATAACCCGATACTCCACTACATCTACAATATAGCGGCCTCACTCAACCCAGGTTGCTACAATACCTTCTGTCAGTAATCACTCTAATTCGGTACGAGTGGTGGAGCCTTTGTTCACAGGGAGAATGATCAAATCAGGGTTTGACTTGAGACTGAGAATGGCTACTATATTCTCTCCTGAGCACTACAGGTTATTGGATAGGGATATAGAAAAGGAGGGGGTTTGGCCAGGTTGCAAGTAATGACTTGCTGGAAAGTAACTAGAAAGTAGCTGACTGGAGTGAGAGAGGGTAAAGGTTGAACTGAGGCATGAACTGGGAGAGGCAAGATTCAGTGTTGGTTTTATGTTAGTTTTGGTTAGAAGGATTAGTGGCAAAGTGTTTCCATTGTATAAATAAAGAAAAAGGAGAATATATTTTAGCTGCTGGTGAATCTTCTGGGATATATGGTTGTGGTTTATGAAACTGTTTCATTCATGATGCTTCATCCAGAACTGGGTTGGACATCTTCAGAGGTGGTCCTGGTTCCACTTCAGTCTTGTTGACAGATGGGAGAGATATCAGAGAACAACAGGAATTCTGTGGAAAGGGGCATTGTGAAAGTTCACACATGATAAGCAGAGGTAATACTTGTCAGAGATGAAGCTGATCTATCAATCCTTGTATCACTATTTCAGTGGTTTATCTATACAGCCACTGATAACAGTCATTGCTGATAAATTTTGATTTTGGAAAACTTCACTTTATGATTTCCTGACCAAAGACTGTGCTTTACTACAGCTAATTTTTCTACTTCCCAAAGTCAGTGAAGGCTAATGTGTTCTTCCAAATGTGTATTAACACACCTCTTTTTAGTTCAGATGTAGACCTCACACAAGTATACACAATTTTGTAACAACTCACATGCCAACAGACCAGGTGATTTATGGTTTACAGCTCTGAGGGCTTGAAATAATTTCTTTGTTGGTCTAAAAACTGGCCTGGTGTTACATTTCTATAAAATCATTCAGAATTGATCAGTTTTTTTTTTTAATAATATAAAGGAGAAAACTGTGTTCTCCCATGGCTGCATTTTATCCTTGTTCTTTGGCCTACTGTTATTTGGTCATACAACTCTAGTTTCTCTCCTGAACACCTATTTTTCTCAAAGGCCTGCTTCAGATGTTTTAACTGAGTTTAAGTGGGCAAATTCTTTTGACTTTGTTAACAAGACATCCCTCTTATTGTGGGTATGGTCTGAATAGCTTGTACCAACCTTCCATCAGTCTGTGTCACAACTAAAACATCCAAAATAAACTGGATTTGTTTACTTACATAATTTAGGTAGCAAAACACAATTCTTCTAAAGATTTTTTACCTTGTGACCAAACCTAAAATCGAAATTCCCACAACTAAGCAAATAATTGGGAACATTATTAGGCATGATATAAGTGATTTCAGTAAGGTAAATGATATTAAACTTCCTAACAACACCAGTAGTGAGATGTTAAATTGAAATCATTGGCCTCTATAAATTCAATGAACTCTTCCTGTAAATAGCAGAAAACACAGGAAGAAAGTTAAATTTACTTAGAAAGGCATTGCAGTTTTAACTACAGACATCACTTTGCCACATCCAATGTTAGAGGGTTCATAAGTAATAACTGTTCTGGCTATGATATTTCAACAAAAGCACTGAAATCTTGACCTGACTTGATACTTATCTTTGCAATCCGCCAGCAAGTAAATGTGTATTTCCTGAATGCTACCCTATGCAATTGGCACATGCATGGACAGTCAGCTATGGAGACCCATTGCTAGAAGCATTTGGTAAACTGCATACTCAGACACACTTGCACTCTATCCACCGTTAAAGTCTCATGCTAGTTCCATCTCAGTTCGCCACCTGTCCTATTATTAAAATTGAACTAAGCAAGTGACCTCTAATTGTAGACTGCATCTTCTTTGTCACATTCTCATTTTTGCTGTGTGAGCCGTGCGCAGCTCATGTTTGTGCTATTATTGCTTCACATCTTGTCTTGGTGGTACTGCCGTCTCATTTCTTATTTGATTTACTGGTGTCACTAAGTTGCTGGCTTGCCTGCCCGTGAGTGGCAGCAGCAGCGCTTATAGATAAGAGCGCTGTCGCACTATCTTTGGAGCGACCACTAGGATTTCCGGGTCATCGTGTGTCGAGCGAGTTGAGTAGGGTCGGAGCAGCAGTGAGGTTCGGACAGCCATGACTCGCCCGACCGTTGCCAGCACTCTTGACTTAAGTGGGGACGACCTAGGTTAGTCATTCAGTCATTCATCTCATCGGACGACGTGTATTTGGTCGCCTACCACTTCCGGGTTCTCTGTGTATGCTGACTTGTGATTCCTCTTAGTTGTTCCACAGTGACTGGTTTTAGTATTGTTCCAGTTGTTTGTGGAAGTGTTTTTGCAGAACCGTGTGTAGCTTGTGAGGTTTTGACTGAGCATTTATTTTAATGGTGTCTGCGTTCTGGGTTGAGGTAGTCAGTTGGTTGGGACAGAGCAACAAGGAAGTCTCCGCGGAGCGAGGCCAGGCCGGGACTGCTAGTGGCGTGCATGCACTGTCGAATTGTGAGGCGCTAGCTGCGAGAGCAACAAAGTTCGTTGCCCGCCGAACCTAGACACTGAAGCTGAATGATCAGTTAACCTGTTATGAAATCTCAACTAGTGTGACATCTCTTCGTTCATTTGCAGGTTGTTGCTCCCTGGGCCATTCGGGTTAGCACCAACGTATGATGTGTTGGAGTCAGTGAAATCTTGCAGCCATCTTCCCATATTGTGATTAATTATTAAATTGACTGTTACTTGCCAGTGAAGTGCAGCAGCAGTATTTTCTGCCCTGTGGCCATTAACACCCCAGTGATGTGTGTGGCCTTCAGCTGAGGATTTATGTGAACCCCTTTTAATAAAGCCTTCAGTCGTGTGTACTCTTTACAGGCATAATTTTTTATAAGAAGGAAGGTGTTTATTTTAAACGTTTGTCTGACTGTTTGTTGTTTCAAATTTGTTTGTGGCCTTCAGCTGTGCAATAAGTTAAAATTTCTTTAATTAGGCTTTTGGTTGTTCTGTTGTAAGTTTTAAAAAAATTTCTTGGTTGGAAAAATTGTTTATTAATATGTTTTATTATAGTTGTCCTTCAGATGTGTAGTGTAGGACTTCAGCCGCTAATTTTTTTCAATTGCGTGGTTTTCTTTTCCTAAAGAAAAAAAATTACTTTCTATTTCTAATTGCTTTTGATTTCTAAGCCAGGCCTTCAGCCGTTCTTGTTTTTGGTGTGGTTTTGGGCTTTCGGCCCAGAAAGCATCTCAAGTTCTTTACTAGGCCTTCATCTGTATTGTTTAATTGTGACCTTTTAAAGCCATGGGTAAATGAGTGGTTCATAGAAAAATAAAGTTGTGTGTTTGATTGTGCAACTCACAGTAACTGTTTACGGCCCCATCCACAATCATAACTTTACCCTGTGTGCTCTCTGAGTACCTACCAACCAGGTCTCACTGTGGATGAGGTAGCTCATAACAGAATACTGAACTATCTTTCTAAGAACAGCCTTTTAACAACTGATACTGCAATCATTACTCAAAACTGATGGCATCTTCCATTTATATCATCAGGCAATACACACTGATCAGCCAAAATGTTATGATCAGCGACCCGCTATCTATGTAAACCTATTCAGGCGATAGCAGCATCACTTGGTGAGGAGTGACTGCTAGTCAGACACATGCACAGTGTGTGTGTAGTACCAGTGAGCATGCTCTCCGTGTTTAGAATGGGGAAGGCGCATGATCTAATTGAGTCTGACGAAGTGCAGATCATGATAGCTTGAGGGCTTGGCATAAGCATTTCGGAAACTGTATGATTGTCAGGTGTTCAGTACTGCTGTGGTGACCATCTTCAACACACGGCAAAACAAAGGTGAAACCATGTCCACATGAGATGGGTTGGGTGGCCACCCGCATTACAGATGTCAGACGTCATAGGCTGCACAGACTGGTAAAACAGGACAGGTAGCGAATTATGGTGAAAGTATTATCAGACTTTAATGTTGGGCAGAGTACAAGTGTGTCTGAACACACGGTGCACCATTCACTTCTAACAATGGGCCTCCACAGCCGACAACCCCTGCACATGTGTCAATGTTAGCCTACGACATCAACAACTACGACCGAAATGGGCACATGACCATTGGCACTGGACACTGGCGCACTGACAGCATTGCATGGTCTGATGAATCTCTCACCTTCGTCATATCAATAAGAGGGTGTGAATCCATCATCTTCTGGGGGAACAGCTCCTTGACACCTGTACTTTGGAATGGATAAAAGTTGGTGGCGGCTCCATTCTGCTTTGGGGAACATTCACGTGGGCATCCATGGGTCTAGTGGACTTTGTGCAAGGCACCAGAATAGCCAAGGAGTATCGTACAAGGGTTGAAGACCACATATATCCCTTCATGTTTACCAATGGTAATGGCATTTTTCAGCAGGATAACATGCCATGTCACAAGGTCAAATGTGTGTTGGAGTGGTTTGAGGAACACAGTGACAAGTTCCACCTGACGTGCTGGCCCTCCAACTTGCCAGATCTGAACCTGATTGAAAACATCTGGGAAGTGATTGAATGTGGCATCAGAGCTCTCCTCCCTGGAATTTACGGGAATTGCACAACTTGTGTGTGCACATGTGATGCCAACTCCCTCCAGCAGCCTACCAAGACCTCATTATTTCCATGCCCTGATGAGTCATCACTGTTATCTGTGTCAAAGGTGGACATACTGGCTATTAGGTAGGTGGTGATAATGTTCTGGTTGATCCGTGTACAATATTATGCCAAGTATAAAGGGAAACTACTTAAATAGAATGACATTTGATGATACTTCGATTTTAGCAACTACATTACGAAATACAAGATTTTTCTCGCTAAATGTGAACTATCAAAGCTAGCCACCTTTCCTTGCTAAATCAATTCGCTGAAGCCATGATCTCCAACAGTAACTTAACCATGGCACAAAAATTTGACTATATAATTGCACGGGAAAAATGAGAAGTTTCTGGCAGCCACTGAAGTTACACAGTTACATCACAAAACACTGGAGAAAGCAGTTTAACAACCCAATAACAGTTTTTCTTTCTTTTTGTTAAGGAAAAAATTAAAACTATCACCTCAAGCTCTTTTTATTAAAAAAGAAAAAAAGGACAAAATAACACTGCAACTTTTTACTGTGTGCACAGTATTTGTGAAGGGTTAATTGTGTTTTCTCTCATGTGAAAAATGTAAGCATGTAAAGTGATTTAATATTGGAATAAATAACTACATTATTGAAAAGTAATTGGAGTATATCAATGATTTCTCTTAATTTACAACTATATTATTACCTTCCTTGTAACAGGATTTATTTATCAAACCAGGCTTTTCTTCAACAGATGTGTTCTTTTCTACTACTTTTCCTGATATAGGACTGTACAATTCACTAGCAGCTTTCACACTTTCCAGTGCACCACATTCATCTGGAATCACAGCACATTAAAACTATACAGAAACTAAAATACAACACCACTCTTAACTATTTATATTAAAAAAATTATCAATCAGACAAATCTGGATTTGTTCACGATAACTGTTGCTTTTCAAAACCAAAAGAGATTAAATTACAATACTTATATTTGCTCAAGCAATTAAGTGTTCCAAAATTTAGATTTAGAGCACAACAAAATCTCAAATATTTAATATGAATAAATCAATAATACCAGAGAAGGAAAGTTGCTACTCACCTTATAGCGGAGATGCTGAGTCGCGATAGGCACAACAAAAAGATTCACACAATTAAAGCTTTCGGGCAGCAGTACACACACACACACACACACACACACACACACACACACACACACGTGCGACTGCAGTCTCAGAGAGCTGAAACCACAATGTGAACAGCAGCACCAGTGCATGATGGGAGTGGCAACTGTGTGGGGGTAAGGAGGAGGCTAGGGCGGGGAGGGGGAGGTGTAGTACACTGGGAGTGGTGGACAGTGAGGTGTTGCAGTTTAGACAGAGGGCAGGAGAGAAGGTGCGGAGAGGGGAGGGGGTAAGTAGAGGAAAGGAGAGAAATAAAAAGAAATTAAAAGACTGGGTGTAGTGGTGAAATGACAGCTGTGTAGTGCTGAAAGGGAACATGGAGGGGGCTGGATGGGTGAGGACAGTGACTAACGAAGGTTGAGGCCAGGAGGGTTACGGGAACGTAGGATGTACTGCAGGGAACGTTCCCACCTGCGCAATTCAGAAAAGCTGGTGGTGGTGGTGGGAAGGATCCATATGGCACAGGCTGTGAAGCAGTCATTGAGATTAGGGATATCATGTTTGGCAGCGTGTTCAGCAACAGGGTGGTCCACTTGTTTTTTGACCACAGTTTGTCGGTGGCCATTAATGTGGACAGACAGCTTGTTGGTTGTCATGCCTACATAGAATGCAGCACAGAGGCTGCAGCTTAGCTTGTAAATCACATGACTGGTTTCACAGGTAGTTCTGCCTTTGATGGGATAGGTGATGTTAGTGACCAGATTGGAAGAGGTGGTGGTAGGAGGATGTATGGGACAGGTCTTACATCTAGGTCTATTACAGGGGTATGAGCCATGAAGTAAGGCATTGGGAGCAGGGGTTGTGTAAGGATGGACCAGTATATTGTGCAGGTTGGATGGACGGTGGAATACCACAGGAAGGGAGGTGAGAAGGATAGTGGGCAGGACATTTCTCATTTCAGGGCATGACGAGAGGTAATAAAAACCCTGGCAGAGAATGTAATTCAGTTGCTCCAGACCCGGATGGTACTGAGTTACCTCTGTGAGCAGACTGTGGGACTTTGGGAGGTGGTGGGAGACTGGAAAGGTAAGGCATGGGAGAGTGTTTTTGTACAAGAATGGGAGGATAATTACGGTCAGTGAAGGCTTCAGCGAGACCCTCGGTATATTTTGAGAGGGACTGCTTGCCACTGCAGATGCGACGACGTAACCATCTCTGAGGTGAAGGTCAACATCTAGGAAGGTGGCTTGTTGAGTTGAGTACGACCCGGTGAAGCAAACGGGGGAGAAGTTGTTGAGGTTCTGGAACCTTCCTTCCCACCAACACCAGCTTTTCTGAATTGTGCAGGTGGGAACCTTCCTGCAGTACATCCTACGTTCCCGTAACCCTCCTGGCCTCAACCTTCATTAAGTCACTGTCCTCACCCATCCAGCCCCCTCCCTGTTCCCATTAAAGCACTACAAAGCAGTCATATCACTGCTACACCCAGTCTTTTTTATTTCTCTCCTTTCCGTTACTTACCCCCTCCCCCCTCCACACCTTCTCTTCTGCCCTCCATAGAAACTGCAACACTTCACTGTCCGCCACTCCCACCATACTATCCCTCCCCCTCCCCGCCCAAGCCTCCTCCTTACCCCCAACCAGTCGCCACTCCCATCATGCACTGGTGTTGCTGTTCGCAGTGTGGTTTCAGCTCTCAGACTGCAGACATGTGTGTGTGTGTGTGTGTGTGTGTGTGTGTGTGTGTGTGTGTACTGCTGACAAAGGCCTTAATGGCTGAAAGCTTTAATTGTGTGAATCTTTTAGTTGTGCCTATTGCGACTCAGCATCTCCGCTATATGGTGAGTAGCAACTTTCCTTCTCTGGTATTGTTACATTCCATGCTGGATTTTCCATTGTTTGAATATGAATGAATCAATAACATAATCTCACCATCTTTTTTGACAACGGTTCCTACATCTGGCAGTTGGGCATACACCACTTCCCCCAACGAATCCTAAAAATGTATGCTAACATTAATAACATAAAGAATGGTAGACACTCAAATGACAGCAATTTCCAATATCAAAATAAACTATGAAGAATAGTGGATTAACAAATTTTAAAACTAGGAGAGTTAGAATACTATTGCTAATTATTGGTTTTTAACATGTTTTGCAATGAATAGTAGTAGTTGTTGTGGTCTTCAGTCCTGAGACTGGTTTGATGCAGCTCTCCATGCTACTCTATCCTGTGCAAGCTGCTTCATCTCCCAGTAACAACTGCAACCTAAATCCTTCTGAATCTACTTAGTGTATTCATCTCTTGGTCTCCCTCTACGATTTTTACCCTCCACGCTGCCCTCCAATACTAAATTGGTGATCCCTTGATGCCTCAGAACATGTCCTACCAACCGATCCCTTCTTCTAGTCAAGTTGTGCCACAAATTTCTCTTCTCCCCAATCCTATTCAATACCTCCTCATTAGTTATGTGATCTACCCATCTAATCTTCAGCATTCTTCTGTAGCACCACATTTCAAAAGCCTCTATTCTCTTCTTGTCCAAACTATTTATCGTCCATGTTTCACTTCCATACATGGCTACACTCCATGCAAATACTTTCAGAAACGACTTCCTGGCATTTAAATCTATACTCGATGTTAACAAATTTCTCCTCTTCAGAAACGCTTTCCTTCCCATTGCCAGTCTTCATTTTATATCCTCTCTACTTCGACCATCATCAGTTATTTTGCTCCCCAAATAGCAAAACTCCTTTACTACTTTAAGTGTCTCATTTCCTAATCTAATTCCCTCGGCATCACCCAACTTAATTCGACTACATTCCATTATCCTTGTTTTACTTTTGTTGATGTTCATCTTATATCCTCCTTTCAAGACACTATCCATTCCGCTGAACTGCTCTTCCAAGTCCTTTGCTGTCTCTGACAGAATTACAATGTCATCGGCAAACCTAAAAGTTTTTATTTCTTCTCCATGGACTTTAATACCTACACCAAATTTTTCTTTTGTTTCCTTTACTTCTTGCTCGATATACAGATTGAATAACAGCGGGGAGAGGCTACAACCCTGTCTCACTCCCTTCCCAATCACTGCTTCCCTTTCATGTCCCTCAACTCTTATAACTGCCATCTGGTTTCTGTACAAATTGTAAATAGCCTTTCGCTCCCTGTATTTTACCCCTGCCACCTTCAGAATTTGAAAGAGAGTATTCCAGTCATCATTGTCGAAAGCTTTCTCAAAGTCTACAAATGCTAGAAACGTAGGTTTGCCTTTCCTTAATCTATCTTCTAAGATAAGTCGTAGGGTCAGTATTGCCTCACGTGTTCCTATATTTCTACGGAATCCAAACTGATCTTCCCCGAGGTCGGCTTCTACTAGTTTTTCCATTTGTCTGTAAAGAGTTTGCGTTAATATTTTGCAGCTGTGACTTATTAAACTGATAGTTTGGTAATTTTCACATCTCTCTACGCCTGCTTTCTTTGGGATTGGAATTATTATATTCTTCTTGAAGTATGAGGGTATTTTGCCCGTCTCATAGGACTCAGGTCTCTCAGTGCTCTGTCGAACTCTTCACACAGTATCATATCTCCCATTTCATCTTAATCTACATCCTCTTCCATTTCCATAATATTGTCCTCAAGCACATCGCCCTTGTATAGACCCACTATATATTCCTTCCACCTTTCTGCTTTCCCTTCTTTGCTTAGAACTGGGTTTCCATCTGAGCTCTTGATATTCATACAAGTCGTTCTCTGTTCTCTAAAGGTCTCTTTAATTTTCCTGTATGCAGTATCTATCTTACGCCTGGTGAGACAAGCCTCTACATCCTTACATTTGTCCTCTAGCCATCCCTGCTTAGCCATTTTGCACTTCCTGTCCATCTCCTTTTTGAGACGTTTGTATTCCTTTTTGCCTGCTTCATTTACTGCATTTTTATATTTTCTCCTTTGATCAATTAAGTTCAATATTTCTTCTGTTACCCAAGGATATCTACTAGCCCTCGTCTTTTTACCTACTTTATCCTCTGCTGCCTTCACTACTTCATCCCTCAAAGCTACCCATTCTTCTTCTACTGTATTTCTTTCCCCCATTCCTGTCAATTGTTCCCTTATGCTCTCCTTGAAACTCTGTACAACCTCTGGTTCTTTCAGTTGATCCAGGTCCCATCTCCTTAAATTCCCACCTTTTTGCAGTTTCTTCAGTTTTAATCTACAGTTCATAACCAATAGATTGTGGTCAGAACCACATCTGCCCCTGGAAACGTCTTACAATTTAAAACCTGGTTCCTAAACCTCTGTCTTACCATTATATAATCTATCTGAAACCTGTCAGTATCTCCAGGCTTCTTCCATGTATACAACCTTCTTTTATGATTCTTCAACCAAGTGTTAGCTATCATTAAGTTGTGCTCTGTGCAAAATTCTACCAGACGGCTTCCTCTTTCATTTCTTCCCCCCAATCCATATTCACCTACTACGTTTCCTTCTCTTCCTTTACCTACTACCGAATTCCAGTCACCCATGACTATTAAATTTTCGTCTCCCTTCACTATCTGAATAATTTCTTTTATTTCATCATACATTTCTTCAATTTCTTCGTCATCTGCAGAGCTAATTGGCATATAAACTTGTACTAGTGTGGTAGGCGTGGGCTTCATGTCTATCTTGGCCACTATAATGCGTTCACTATGCTGTTTGTAGTAGCTTACCCGCACTCCTATTTTTTTATTCATTATTAAACCTGCTCCTGCATTCCCCCGTTTTGATTTTGTATTTATAACCCTGTATTCGCCTGACCAAAAGTCTTGTTCCTCCTGCCACCGAACTTCACTAATTCCCACTATATCTAACTTTAACCTATCCATTTCCCTTTTTAAATTTTCTAACCTACCTGCCCGATTAAGGGATCTGACATTCCACGCTCCGATCCGTAGAACGCCAGTTTTCTTTCTTCTGATAACGACGTCCTCCTGAGTAGTCCCCGCCCGGAGATCCGAATGGGGGACTATTTTACCTCCGGAATATTTTACCCAAGAGGACGCCATCATCATTTAACCATACAGTAAAGCTGCATGCCCTCGAGAAAAATTATGGCTGTAGTTTCCCCTTGCTTTCAGCCGTTCACAGTACCAGCACAGCAAGGCCATTTTGGTTAGTGTTACAAGGCCAGATCAGTCAATCATCCAGACTGTTGCCCCTGCAACTACTGAAAAGGCTGCTGCCCCTCTTCAGGAACCACACATTTGTCTGGCCTCTCAACAGATACCCCTCCGCTGTGGTTGCACCTAGGGTACGGCTATCTGTATCGCTGAGGCACGCAAGGTCCATGGTTCATGGGGGTAGGCAATGAATAGTGTATTCACATATGTAATTTTACATGCAATCAAAAATGTTCACATGTGTGTGAAATCTTATGGGACTTAACTGCTAAGGTCATCAGTCCCTAAGCTTACACAATACTTAACCTAAATTATCCTAAGGGCAAACACACCCACCTATGCCTGAGGGAGAACTCTAACCTCCGCCGGGATCAGCTGCACAGCCCATGACTGTAGCGCCTTAGACCACTTGGCTAACCCCGCGCGACTACATGCAATCATGAAGTGTCAACACAACTATTCAGCAGCTCTAGGTAAGATTGCACTTCAGTTATTTAGAAAGTAACGCGCTGACTGCAAATTTCTTGACATCAGCTGCATTATGCACAGATATACAACCCAATAGCAGCATGTGAAACTTAATGCTGGACTGGGACTCAAACCATGATGTCCCACTTATTGCAAGTTCGAGTCCTCGACTTGCACAAATTTTCATGTATCACTAAAACCTAGTACAGTTGAAATCAAATGAATTCACAATCTTCTTTCAGACATGCAAAACAAAATATCTGCATGATGCTACCTCATGGATAGAATGCATTTTAGATTGTATCTAGCTGTTGTAAGTGCCATTCATCAGACTATTGAGAATTCTGGCATGGAGGAACTAATTTATTTTGTGCTCTGATGAAGTAAATATTTGTGATGTTAAGCATCTGTACTCTTACAGGTATGTCAAGTCTATTTAAACTTTATACAGCATATAACTATACTTATTCAGTAATACTACAGCATAGAAAAATTTTAAATCCTAGCCCCTTTGCAGTAAAAAGCATGTCTAAAAATATATCAAATTGTATCACCACTTTTATTATATACTGCAGCAGCACATTTTAAAATAATGTTCACTGTACATATTTTACCAACTGATTTGATCTAATAATATTGTACTGCTACATGTGTAGCCAATGAAGGGGGCCTATTTATGGTTTATGGTTTTTATTGGAAGATTGAATTTCGCATGCTTAATTCTTGCATTTTATTTAACCTTGAAATGGAGCAGATGTCATATCTATAATTACAATTACAAATATTGTCTTACTGCACTGCACATGTTGCATCATTTTATTGAAACACAATTATATGACACATTATGCTAGTAATCATGTAATTAAAAAAAGACATTCCTCAGTTTTTCATCAAAATAAAAACTAGTTACTAGAGCCCCAGTGATGTAGTAAGAGTGAATTAGTAACTATAAATAATGCTGATGATAATATTATCAGATTATAACTTGTCTTACAGCACTACAGTTTCTTCATGTAGCGGTACCAGTGAAATATGGTTTTTGGTCCCAAGAAGACATGGAGAGGGGTAGTGATGCTATTGGACATGCTCCCAAAGGACAAAGAAAAAGAAGCTTTTGCAATCACCGGTGGTCCTTACAAGATGTCCTCCTTGATACAGAATATGAGAGAATTGAAAGTCGGTCTAAGGAAACTAAACAGCGCATGATTAAGTGCCTCAGATGTGGTGTATGATTGCATACCTGATGAGCAAAAGTATGTGCAAAGAAAAAGGTGTTGTATCGTGATAGCTGCAAACCTGAATGAATAGTTAATGTTGAAACTTCAGTCTAAGTCCAAAAGTAGGTTAATATTTTAGATAATGAATATGTATTAAGGGCTCGGATTTCTTTCTTAATGTCTGAAAAATTAAAATAAATATTGCTGATACCAAATTTTGTATTTATTGCTATGAAAGAGAAAATTTTTTAGTGGTGCAATTCATAATACCAATGATACAATTCAGAAGACCTGTTTATGAAATGTAATGCTTTGCACCTCTCCATTTACTGTGTTCTATCTTTTAAATTTCAGTAAATTTGGTTTCAAAACTTAAAGCATATGTGTCCGACAGAATTGGCTATACCTTGTCGACATTACATTTAGGTAATGTATATTAGATCTTGGTCCAATTAGAAAAATGCTCAAAGTGAAACATAAGAACAGATTACCTGTCCAAGATGTCCAGTACTGTCATGTTCCAAAAAACATTTGACACAGTGCCCCCACAGCAGACTTAACAAATGTCATAGCACATAGAATGGGTTCCCAGATATGTGAGTGGCTTGATTACCTTTTTAATAGAACCCATTACACTGTCCTCAGTGGTGCCTGTACATCAGAGAGAAGCGGAACAGCCTGAGTGCCTCAGGGAAGGGTTGAAGGATTGGACAAATATATTATACTAGAACTGACATGTTATTACATTTTCACGCAATTTGGATTGCATAGATCCTGAGAAATCAGTACCCAAAACAACCACCTCTGGCCGTAATAACGGCCTTGATACGCCTGGGCATTGAGCCAAACAGAGCTTGGATGGCGTGAACAGGTACAGCTGCCCATGCAGCTTCAACACGATACCGCAGGTCATCAAGAGTAGTGACTGGCGTATTGTGACAAGACAGCTGCTCGGCCACCATTGACCAGATGTTTTCAATTGGTGAGAGATCTGGAGAATGTGCTGGCCAGGGCAGCAGTCGAACATTTTCTGTATCCAGAAAGGCCCGTACAGGACCTGCAACATGCAGTCGTGCATTATCCTGCTGAAATGTAGGGTTCCACAGGGATCGAACGAAGGGTAGAGCCACGGGTCATAACACATCTGAAATGTAACATCCACTGTTCAAAGTGCCGTCAGTGCGAACAAGAGGTGACATAGATGTGTAACCAATGACACCCCATACCATCACGCCAGGTGATATGCCAGTATGGCGATGACGAATAAACGCTTCCAATGTGCGTTCACCGCAATGTCACCAAACACGGATGCGACCATCACGATTCTGAAAACACAACCTGGATTCATCCGAAAAAATGACGACATGCCATTCACACACCCAGGTTCGTTGTTGAGTACACCATCACAGGCACTCCTGTCTGCGATGCAGCGTCAAGGGTAACCGCAGCCATGGTCTCCGAGCTGATAGTCCATGCTGCTGCAAATGTCGTCTAACTGTTCGTGCAGATGGTGGTTGTCTTGCAAATGTCCCTATCTGTTGACTCAGGGATCGAGACATGGCTGCACGATCCGTTACAGCCATACAGATAAGATGCCAGCCATCTCGACTGCTAGTGATACGAGGCTGTTGGGATCCAGCATGGCGTTCCGTATTACCCTCCTGAACCCACCGATTCCATATTCTGCTAACAGTCATTGGATCTCGACCAACCCAAGCAGCAATGTCGCGATACGATAAACCACAATCGCGATAAGCTACAATCTGACCTTTATCAAAGTCGGAAACGTGATAGTAAACATTTCTCCTCCTTACACAAGGCATCACAACAACGTTTCGCCAGGCAACGCCGGTCAACTGCTGATTGTGTATGAGAAATCGTTTAGAAACTTTCCTCATGTCAGCACGTTGTAGGTGTCGCTACCGGCGCCAACCTTGTGTGAATGCTCTGAAAAGCTAATCATTTGCATATCATAGCATCTTCTTCTTGTCTGTTAAATTTCGCGTCTGTAGTACATCATCTTCGTGGTATAGCAATTTTAATGGCCAGTAGTGTGTGTGTGTGTGTGTGTGTGTGTGTGTGTGTGTGTGTGTGTGTGTGATGCAGTGGACATAGTGAACAGCAATTTGCAACTGTTTGCTGGAGATACTGTAGTACATGGAAAAGTATCATCATTCAGCATCTGTAGAAGGATACAAGATGACATTTCCATTTGGTGTTATGAGTGGTGGTTTGGTCTAAATGTGGAAAAACTTAAGTTAATGCAGATGAGTAGGAAGAACAGAACTGCAATGTTCAAATACAGTATTAGAAGTTTGCTGCTTTACACAGTCATATCAATTAAGTATCTAGACATAATGGTGCAAAGAAATATGAAATGTCACGAGTACCGTATTTACCCGAATCTAAGCCGCACTTTTTTTCCGGTTTTTGTAATCCAAAAAACCGCCTGCGGCTTAGAATCGAGTACAAAGCAAGCGGAAGTTCTGAAAAATGTCGATAGGTGCCGCCACAACTAACTTCTGCCGTCGAATACATGTAGTACACAGGCATGCTTTGTAGGCACAAAGATAAATACTGGCGCCAAAACCTCTGTGTCAGTAAATAAATTAAAAAAAAAAAAAAAAAAAGAAAGGTGGAAGACGAGCTTTTTTTCTCCGCCCCGAGTTTCAATCACTGCATTTTCATACATTATCCAACGAAGTAAATACAAATTCCGTATTGCTCATCTTCGAATATAGCAGAATTTCAATGCACTACGAAAATCCGACTGGCAAGACTGCTTGAGATGTTTGTCAATATGGTCAACTCTACGTTCTGAATTTTTTCCTACCTGTGAGAAGAGATGGTTGCTAATAGGAACCTGATGAAATGTGAATCACATGCATTATTCTTTTCACCATAAGAATAATACGAATATAAACATTTTGCCATGTATTCTTTCGTGTTTGCTGCTGTTGTTGTTGTGGTCTTCAGTCCTGATACTGGTTTGATGCAGCTCTCCATGCTACTCTATCCTGTGCAAGCTTTTTCATCTCCCAGTACCTACTGCAACCTACATCCTTCTGAATCTGCTTAGTGTATTCATCTCTTGGTCTCCCCCTACGATTTTTACCCTTCACGCTGCCCTCCAATACTAAATTGGTGATCCCTTGATGCCTCAGAACATGTCCTACCAACCGATCCCTTCTTCTGGTCAAGTTGTGCCACAAACTTCTCTTCTCCCCAATCCTATTCAATACTTCCTCATTAGTTATGTGATCTACCCATCTAATCTTCAGCATTCTTCTGTAGCACCACATTTCGAAAGCTTCTATTCTCTTCTTGTCCAAACTATTTATCGTCCATGTTTCACTTCCATACATGGCTACACTCCATATGAATACTTTCAGAAATGACTTCCTGACACTTAAATCAATACTGGATGTTAACAAATTTCTCTTCTTCTGAAACGCTTTCTTGCCATTGCCAGCCTACATTTTATATCCTCTCTACTTCGACCATCATCAGTTATTTTACTCCCTAAATAGCAAAACTCCTCTACTACTTTAAGTGCCTCATTTCCTAATCTAATTCCCTCAGCATCACCCGACTTAATTAGACTACATTCCATTATCCTTGTTTTGCTTTTGTTGATGTTCATCTTATATCCTCCTTTCAAGACACTGTCCATTCCATTCAACTGCTCTTCCAAGTCCTTTGCTGTCTCTGACAGAATTAAAATGTCATCGGCGAACCTCAAAGTTTTTATTTCTTCTCCATGAATTTTAATACCTACTCCGAATTTTTCTTTTGTTTCCTTTACTGCTTGCTCAATATACAGATTGAACAACATCGGGGAGAGGCTACAACCCTGTCTTACTCCCTTCCCAACCACTGCTTCCCTTTCATGTCCCTCGACTCTTATAACTGCCATCTGGTTTCTGTACAAATTGTAAATAGCCTTTCGCTCCCTGTATTTTACCCCTGCCACCTTTAGAATTTGAAAGAGAGTATTCCAGTCAACATTGTCAAAAGTTTTCTCTAAGTCTACAAATGCTAGAAACGTAGGTTTGCCTTTCCTTAATCTTTCTTCTAAGATAAGTCGTAAGGTCAGTATTGCCTCACGTGTTCCAGTGTTTCTACGGAATCCAAACTGATCTTCCCCGAGGTTGGCTTCTACTAGTTTTTCCATTCGTCTGTAAAGAATTCGTGTTAGTATTTTGCAGCTGTGACTTATTAAGCTTATAGTTCGGTAATTTTCACATCTGTCAACACCTGCTTTCTTTGGGATTGGAATTATTATATTCTTCTTGAAGTCTGAGGGTATTTCACCTGTTTCATACATCTTGCTCACCAGATGGTAGAGTTTTGTCAGGACTGGCTCTCCCACAGCCGTCAGTAGTTCCAATGGAATATTGTCTACTCCGGGGGCCTTGTTTCGACTCAGGTCTTTCAGTGCTCTGTCAAACTCTTCACGCAGTATCGTATCTCCCATTTCATCTTCATCTACATCCTCTTCCATTTCCATAATATTGTCCTCAAGTACATCGCCCTTGTATAGACCCTCTATATACTCCTTCCACCTTTCTGCCTTCCCTTCTTTGCTTAGAACTGGGTTTCCATCTGAGCTCTTGATATTCATACAAGTCGTTCTCTTATCTCCAAAGGTCTCTTTAATTTTCCTGTAGGTGGTATCTATCTTACCCCTAGTGAGATAGGCCTCTACATCCTTACATTTGTCCTCTAGCCATCCCTGCTTAGCCATTTTGCACTTCCTGTCGATCTCATTTTTGAGACGTTTGTATTCCTTTTTGCCTGCTTCATTTACTGCATTTTTATATTTTCTCCTTTCATCAATTAAATCCAATATTTCTTCTGTTACCCAAGGATTTTTACTAGCCCTCGTCTTTTTACCTACTTGATCCTCAGCTGCCTTCACTACTTCATCCCTCAAAGCTACCCATTCTTCTTCTACTGTATTTATTTCCCCCATTCCTGTCAATTGCTCCCTTATGCTCTCCCTGAATCTCTGTACAACCTCTGGTTCTTTTAGTTTATCCAGGTCCCATCTCCTTAAATTCCCACCTTTTTGAAGTTTCTTCTGTTTTAATCTACAGGTCATAACCAATAGATTGTGGTCAGAGTCCACATCTGCCCCTGGAAATGTCTTACAATTTAAAACCTGGTTCCTAAATCTCTGTCTTACCATTATATAATCTATCTGATACCTTTTAGTATCTCCAGGGTTCTTCCATGTATACAACCTTCTTTCATGATTCTTAAACCAAGTGTTAGTTATGATTATGTTGTGCTCTGTGCAAAATTCTACCAGGCGGCTTCCTCTTTCATTTCTGTCCCCCAATCCATATTCACCTACTATGTTTCCTTCTCTCCCTTTTCCTACACTCGAATTCCAGTCACCCATGACTATTAAATTTTCGTCTCCCTTCACAATCTGAATAATTTCTTTTATTTCATCATACATTTCTTCAATTTCTTCGTCATCTGCAGAGCTAGTCGGCATATAAACTTGTACTACTGTAGTAGGTGTGGGCTTCGTATCTATCTTGGCCACAATAATGCGTTCACTATGCTGTTTGTAGTAGCTTACCCGCATTCCTATTTTCCTATTCATTATTAAACCTACTCCTGCATTACCCCTATTTGATTTTGTGTTTATAACCCTGTAGTCACCTGACCAGAAGTCTTGTTCCTCCTGCCACCGAACTTCACTAATTCCCACTATATCTAACTTCAACCTATCTATTTCCCTTTTTAAATTCTCTAACCTACCTGCCCGATTAAGGGATCTGACATTCCACGCTCCGATCCATAGAACGCCAGTTTTCTTTCTCCTGATAACGACATCCTCTTGAGTAGTCCCCGCCCGGAGATCCGAATGGGGGACTATTTTACCTCCGGAATATTTTACCCAAGAGGACGCCATCATCATTTAATCATACAGTAAAGCTGCATGCCCTTGGGAAAAATTACGGCTGTAGTTTCCCCTTGCTTTCAGCCGTTCACAGTACCAGCACAGCAAGGCCGTTTTGGTTATTGTTACAAGGCCAGATCAGTCAATCATCCAGACTGTTGCCCTTGCAACTACTGAAAAGGCTGCTGCCCCTCTTCAGGAACCACACGTTTGTCTGGCCTCTCAACAGATACCCCTCCGTTGTGGTTGCACCTACGGTACGGCTATCTGTATCGCTGAGGCACGCAAGCCTCCCCACCAACGGCAAGGTCCATGGTTCATGGGGGGGTGTTTGCTGCTATCTCGTTTAAATCCTGTCTGCCTAATAAACTACGAAACTAGAGTGAGACAACAGCAAACGCGGAAGAATATACGTATCGTGTCATGTTTATATTCGTATTATTCTTATGCCTAATAGTGATACAGTCAGAAATGAAGCACGACAACTGACTAGATTTTTAAATCTAAGATGGCTCTAATTTCTGTGCAGAATTTGATGTACTAAAGAAGCGGCCGCAAAGATTTTCAAACGGAGAAAAATTTTTGCCCTACTCTCGTTCAGAACATGTTCTATCATATGCAGTATATTATTTGGTTCTTGTTGATCATTATCAAAGAAAGCAGCAGTTTAAGTAACAACAAATAGCAGTCCCTTGCCATTGTTTCGCTAATGAGACGATTTTTCTCTCTCTCTCATTAAAAAAAAAAAAAGCGGCAGTAACGCACACAAAAGAAAGCCATGCCGCGAGCAGCGACAGCCGTAAACACGCACTATCAGAATGCGACAAACAATGCATGACACAGTACAGTAATGCATTTTCAGCTTAGAGTGACGTAAACACCTATAACAAAGAAAACGGCACTTATCAGATCAAAGAAAAATAAGCAATCGATTCAAACCAGGCAAAGCACGTGAAAAAGGAAGGGTACCCGTATAAATACGGACGGAGCGCCTGACGCATAGCAATGGCTACCTGGTAAAGCTTAACTGCTAAGCTTACGACTCGAACGAAACTACTGTAGCTGTATCGTCATTCATTCGACCTAAATTGTCTCTCACATTACAATGGACCAACTTTGTTTCGATTTGGAGGTGCGGCCTAAAACTTTTCTCTCCCCTTGAATTTCGAGTCTCAAATTTCACGTGCGGCTTAGATTCGGGAACTTTTTTTCCTTTATTTCGAGTCTCATTTTTCAGGTGCGGCTTAGATTCGAGTGCGGCTTAGATTCGAGTAAGGAAGGCAGTAGAAGAGGTCGACTTCGGTTTATTGGGAGAATTTTAGGGCAGTCTAGCTCATCTATATACCACACTATGTACCCACTATGTCAAATTAAAGGCAAATATCAAAGCAACTCTCAGGTGTGCTGCTAGATTTATTACTGGTACATTCAATCAACACACGAGTATTACAGAGATGCTTCATGAACTCAAATGAAAAACCGTGAAGGGAAGACAATTCACAACACTACTGAGGAAACTTAGGCCTTTGCAGCCGACTATACAATGCATCTACAGCTACCAACGTAGAATTCACTTAAGGACCATGAGGACAAGATAAGAAAATTTACGAATCTTATGGAGGCATATAGACAGTCATTATTCCCTTGCACCAATTTTAAGTGGAAGAGGAAAGGAAATGACTAGTAGAGATACAACATAGCCTCCAGCAGGCACTGTATGATGGCTTGCAGAGTATGACTGTTGATGTAAATGTTTATGTCCAAGAACGTGGGAGGGGAGGCAGTAACAGGGAAAAACTCCATTACTCCTACAAGCAGTGCACTGCCAGATTCTACACATCCATAAGAGTCACTGAATTAAGTGCTCATTTAGAATATGGACAAAAACAAGACACACAGTATATCTCATCTTGACTGTCCATGACACTTCATTGGCAATATCTGTAAAACTTTCTTCGCAGTGATGTGTGTATTTTCCACAGCTGTAGATGTTCACATTTGTCATCTGCTGGTTCAGTCAGAGGTGACTGTGTAGACTCCTTGTTTGAATCTATGCCAAATGATTCTGTTATATTTTCAGTTTCCTCCACCATCAACGTCTCTCTCCTCCACAAGTATTCACAAACTTTTTTAATTATTATAAATAGTGCTTTTCGTTTCCTAAAGACACATCACTAAAACTAATGCCACAGCAATAAAATTAATCTGCCTGCATGGTCTAGCAGAGGTTTTGGCTGCTAATGTCAGGGTCCAGTCTAATTTCCAGTGATAACTTCAAGGTCTGGAAGGAGCATTCTCTTGACTTTTGAGACTGAGAAGTTGCTCGAGTATGGAATAGGGAAGGGAAGAACTGAGAAGTTAAACCAATATCAGTATTTTAGTTTTGGATAAATGGTATTTTTTGGTATTTGCTTGATTTCAGTTACAACAGGTTTTTTTTTTCATTTTTACTAAGAACTGGGTAAAAAAACTAGCATATCAATTTACCACTGCAGCAGTGTTAAAATATTTTATTGCTCTTGAATGTTCAGTTATTATAGAAAATGGGAAAAGCAATCAGTGTAGGTTTATAAAAACCTCAAAGTTACAAAATAGCAACAAACACATACTAGCACCATCAGAATTGGCAGAGCATTGCTAAGACACAAATGTATCTAGTGGCATGGCCTATTACACAACAGGCCTGCACACGCAGGAACACATGCCCACAGCTGGTCTATATGGTAGTTTTTTGCTGTCATCCTTGGATACTGGTAGTATTGCAGAATGACATCATTCCTAATTTGGAAGTGCTTTACGATAGTAATGAAGTGCGATGGTGTATTTGCTTTAAGTGATGAAAAATGAGAGGAAGCACATCATCATATAAGTAGAAAACATCCATAATGTTTCTTGGAAGACAAGGCAAATTTAAATGCTATACCTATACTGTATGTGCGAAACCCTGGTCCGATGTAAGAGAGGGCCTAAAGGCCATAATCTTATCACAGTTTAAAAAAATGCAGGGAAATCATTGACTTGTGACCTCCCACTCTCGCTGTGTCAGTATTCTACATCTACATCCACATTCCACAAGCCACTGATTGGTGCATGGCAGAGGGTACTTTGTACCACTACTGATCATTTCATTTCCTGTTCCACTAACAAATAGAGCAAGGGAGTAAAGACTGTCTATATGCCTCCATATGAGCCCTAATTTCTCTAAACTTCGTGGTCCTTGAGCGAAATGCAGGTTTGTGGCAGTAGAATCATTCTGCTGTCAATTACTTTTGAATGCATTACGGGAACAGCAATGATCAATGTCTTATAAATAATTACTATTAAAAACTGTCTTGATCACGATTTATTTAACAAGGTGACCGGTTTCGACCACTACTGTGGTCATCTTCAGACCATTGAGTAGGAACCTCTTTCTGTTGGAGAATCATTGTGATTCTCCAACAGAAAGAGGTTCCTACTCAATGGTCTGAAGATGACCACAGTAGTGGTCGAAACTGGTCACCTTGTTAAATAAATCGTGATCAAGACTGTTCTTAATAGTAATTATTCTGCTGTCAGCTTAAATGTTGTTAATAGTATCCTTGAAAAGAATGTTGCCTTACCTCCAGGGATTCCCATTTGGGTTCCTGCAGCAAATCCATGATACTTGTGCACCATTCACAGCTACCAGTAAAAGACCTAGCAGACCCTCTCTGAATTGCTTCCGTGTCTTACTCTAAACCAACCTGGTGCGGATCCCAAACATTTCAGCAATACTCCAGAATTACGTCGCACTAGTGTCCTATATGCAGTCTCTTTTACAGATGAATAAAACTTTCCAAAATTCTCCCAATAAATTGAAGTTGACTATTTGCCTGACCTAACACAAGCACTACATACTCATTTCATGTCATATTGCTTTCCAAGGTTACACTTAGATATTTAAGTAATGTGACTCTGTTAAGCAGCATACTAGAAATTCTGTATTTGAACATTACGCATTGGTTTTTCCAACTCATTTGCATTAATTGACATTTCTCTAAATTTACAGCTAGCTGCCATTCATCACACCAATTAGAAATCTTGTCTCAGTCATTGTATCCTCCTACAGTCTCTCAATGGCAACACTTTCCTGAACCACCACAGTGTCATCAGCAAATACCTGTAGATTGCTGCCTATCTTGTCCACCAGATCACTTAAGTATATAGAAAATAATAATAATAATAATAATAATAATAATAATAATAATAATAGTTCTATCACACTCCCCTCGGATACTTCTGATGATACCTTTGTCTGACCAACATTTGCTGTGGTGGATAACATATTGGGTTCTATCACTTAAGAAGTTTTCGAGCTGCTCACATACTCGCACCTTTGTTAACAGTCTGCAGTGGGGCACTGTGTCAAATGCTTTTCAGAAACCTAAAAATGTGGCATCTGCCAGTTGCCCTTCATCTGTAGATCACAATATATGATGTGACAAAAGGACAAGCTTTGTTTTGCACTAACAATGCTTTCTAAAATCGTGCTGATTCGTGGTCAGGAACTTTTCTTGTCTCACGGAAATTTATTATATTTGAACTGAGAATACATTCAAGACTTTAACAGAAAACTCATGTTAAGGACATAGGTTTAAATTTTTGGGTCCATTTTTACCCTTCTTATATACAGGAGTCACCAACAGTATTTTCCAATTGTTTGGGACTTTCTGCTGGGCAAGAGATTCACAACAAACATGAGATAAGTAAGGGCCGGTGCTGTAGAGTACTCTTTCTACAACCAAGCTGGGATTCCATCCAGATGTGGCAACTTATTTATTTTCAACTCTTTCAGTTGCTTCTCCATGCCAAGGATGCCTATTACTATGTTGTCCATATGGGTGTCTGTGTAATGGTCAAAAAAAGTTATGACTGCGCGATCTCCTGCATTATTTCTTAAATACGAAACTTGAAACTTCAGCTTTTGTTTTACTATCCTTTACTGCCTCAACAGACTGGTCAACGAGTGATTGGATGGAAGCATTAGACAACATTAGCAATTTTACATAGAGCCAGAATTTTCTCTTGTTCTCGGCCAGATCTTTTTACAGAGTCATAAATCTCCACTACCCTTAGCTTCCCAATATTTACACATTCTCTTTTGAACTAAGAGTGCAACAGCTTTTGCTTCCTCAGCATCTTCCAAATTTCACAGTTAAACTATGGTGGATCCTTTCTATCCTTAATCCACTTACTACGCATGTACTTCCCCTCATACTGGAACTAAATTATGTCAATTCATTGTCCAAGTCAGTTGCTAACCACAGATCATCTGGTCTAACAAATTTTCTCCTAGCCTTCTTGACTGATTTATTAACTTCTATAACCATAGTTGCTAAGATAATCTATAACCATAGTTGCTAAGATAACATCATGATCACTTATCACTGTCTCAATACTGGTGCCGTCAATAAGGTCAGGCCTGTTTGCAGCTAGAAGATCTAAAATATTCCCACTGAGTGTGGGCTGTCAAACTAGTTGCTCAAGTTACTAATCAGGGACGAATTATATAGTTTCACCTGAGTGCTTCAGTAGTTAGGTTTCTGAATCTCTGCGTATTAATCTAAATTACTAGATAGATCCTGCATTTTCGTCAGGGTCTACAGTAGAGTTGCACGGCACAAGCCGATAGTTCGTTTATCTGCATAGTTTAGTTTTCCACGGTCTTTAGTATGGACAGGGACTGCGATTGTTGTGTGCGGATGTGAGCCTATTAGGTGACACTTCGCTCTCAGCTTCAGGCTGTGATGGCTTCGGTTACACAGCTTGAGGCTGCAGTGGGTGGACACAACTGCTGTGGGCCAGCTGTGGAGATCCAAAGGACATCCAGCACGTCCAAGTCCTCCGATCGGTCCTCACCGGAGGCCAGCCCACCCATCACCCATGGTTGAGTGGGAGGTCACCACAGGGCATAGCAAGCGGAGAAAGACTTCCCAAGCTGCCGTACATAAGGCCTCCCCGGTTTGTCTGACAAGCAGGTTCCAGGTGCTGTCTGGGTCTGACAGTCACTGAGCCAGTGCTGTTCCTTATCTATATAAACAATTTGGGATACAATCATAGCAGTCATCTTAGATTGTTTGCAGATGATGCTGTTGTTTATTAACTAATAAAGTCATCAGATGATCAAACCAAATCGCAAAATGATTTAGAAAAGATATCTATATGGTGTGAAAATTGGCAATTGACCCCAAATAATGGAAAATGAAAGGTCATCCACGAGTGCTAAAATGAATTCGTTTAACTTCGGTTACATGATAAATTCGTCAAATCAGAAGACCATAAATTCAAATAAATACCTAGGAATTACATTAACGAACAACTTAAATTTGATGAGAACACACAAAAAATTTTGTGGGGAAGGCTAACCAAAGACTGCCTTCTACTGTTGCGGCACTTAGAAAATGTAAAAGATCTACTAAGGAGACTGCCTACACTACACTTGTCCATCCTTTTTTAGAATACTGCTGCACGGTGTGGGGTCCTTACCAGATAGGACTGAAGGAGAACATCGAAAAAGTCCAAAGAAGGGCAGCACATTTTGTACTATCATGAAATACAGGAGAGAGTGTCACTGAAATGATACAGGATTTGGGCAGGACATCATTAAAATAAAGGTGTTTTTCATTGCGACAGAATCTTCTCATGAAATTCCAATCATGAACTTTCTCCTCTGAATGCGAAAGTATTTTGTTGACACCGATCTACATAGGGAGAAACGATCACCATGACAAAATATGGGAAATTAGAGCTCGTACAGAAAGATATAGGTGTTCGTTCTTTCCGTGCGTTATACGAGATTGGAATGATTGTAAAGGAAGTTCAATGAACCCTCTGCCAGGCACTTAAATGTGATTTGCGGAGTATCCATGTAGATGTAGAAGACAGTTTTTAGAAAACTGTGCTGAAAATCACTTCGCAAGTCTGTCTGTCTGTATTCCCCCCCCCCCCCCCCCACACACACACACACACACACACACAACGAATCCATTGATGTCCCAGTCTACACTCGATATGTTAAAGCCACCACCAACTAATGGTTTGGGTATTTATGTGCTACTGACCATAGATGTTCTTTGAATTACTAAAAAACTGTCATGTCAGATTTGGGTGGCTGGTAAAAACATCCAACAATTACCTTTATTTCAAATACACCCGTTATATGTGACCAGATACCCTTACTGTCACACTCAAATACAATCTCAATAGAGAGAATATTTTTGTCAGCTGCAACAATCATCTCCCCCCCCCCCTCCTCCGTAGCATCTAATCTGTCTTCCCGAGATTCAGTCCATGACTTGGTAAATGTCAAAGCTTTCTACTTCAGGTTTCGCCAGTTCTTGGTCCTGAGAATACTTTGAGTGTAAGAACTTTCCTGCAGGAACTTTCCTGCAGAGCAGTAAATTCAGGAACTTCGTTACAAATACTTCAACAATTTACTGATAATATGTTGACAGACAAAGTGTCTTTACTCTGAGCACTGTCTAATTTTGCTGTCTGTGTACCGTCTGGCAAGTGTTCATGAGAGTACCTCAAACTACTACCTACCCTAAAAAAACCCTACATGACTCCCCAAGTACTCTGCTACCTAAGCTGCTTCATTTGTGTAGTGCACCTTCATCTATTGGGAGGGGAGTCCTACAATTCCCCACCCAATAGTACAGGTCCTTCACCATCTTTGCTGGATACAATGAAAGCAATTGCTGCCACAGCCTCAACCCCCATATCGATGGAGATCTCCCTCTCCTTCACCTGCATTAGAATTTTTCAATCTTTGTTCACTTTATTATTGGAAATAATAGCCATAAAAAACCTACCCTCAGTTACTTCAGGAACCAGTTTTTTGAGCAGTCTTAACAGTCACGTTAAAAGAAAGTATATAACCAAAAACCAACTGTTTCAGCAATAACTGCTATCCCTAATATAGAAGCAGTGAAATTGACACACAAGTCACCCAAGCAATATTTGATATCAAAAGGCTTGCCAAATGCTATGTGACGCACAATATTTATTTATTAGGAGCAAAACCATCTAGCAGGGATGGCTAGAAGACAAATGTAAGGATGTAGAGGCTTATCTCACTAGGGGTAAGATAGATACTGCCTACAGGAAAATTAAAGAGACCTTTGGAGAAAAGAGAACCACTTGTATGAATATCAACACATTCAGACTATTGATCTTATCCTTTCAAAGATTCCACACCAGTTCTATAGGATTTAGGACTGTATAGTATGGCAGAAATAGGAAAGGAACCATTTTCTTGCAAAATTTTGTCTGTGGAATGAACTTATTTAATGCCAAAAGTTTAGGTCTCCTTGGGTTTATATAATTTTTTCCTTTTTTTCTACATTTCTATATGATAAGTCTGACTTTTCCATTGCTGACATAGAGGAGAAGTGAACAGGAAATGAAACTCTGCATTCACACGAATGAATCACTAACCAACACTGCTGTTTGAGAATACTATTTGCATACTGTTACTTTACAACAACTATTCACAGTGTACTCGGAATGAATCCACAGTTCATCTAAAACTAATACCCACTTTAATTTCGAAAGCCTTATTTTTCATAAAAATATCTAACGTAGTCTGCACTTTTTGCAAGTACATTCTTTCGTCTGGACACGACGACTCATTTATTCTGGTTTCTTTTAATATCAGATCTCTTAGATGGAACATTATGGTATTGACAGGAATGGGGGAAAGGAATACAATAGAAGAAGAATGGGTAGCTCTGAGGGATGAAGTAGTGAAGGCAGCAGAGGATCGAGTAGGTAATAAGACGAGGGCTAGTAGAAATCCTTGGGTAACAGAAGAGATATTGAATTTAATTGATCTAAGGAGAAAATATAAAAATGCAGTAAATGAAGCAGGCAAAAAGGAATACAAACGTCTCAAAAATGAGATGGACATGAAGTGCAAAATGGCTAAGCAGGGATGGCTAGAAGACAAATGTAAGGATGTAGAGGCTTATCTCACTAGCGGTAAGATAGATACTGCCTACAGGAAAATTAAAGAGACCTTTAGAGAACAGAGAACCACTTGTATGAATGTCAAGAGCTCAGATGGAAACCCAGTTCTAAGCAAAGAAGGGAAAGCAGAAAGGTGGAAGGAGTATATAATGGGTCTATACAAGGGCGATGTACTTGAGGACAATATTATGGAAATGGAAGAGGATGTAGATTAAGATGAAATGGGAGATATGATACTGTGTGAAGAGTTCGACAGAGCACTGAGAGACCTGAGTCCTATGAGGCGGGCAAAATACCCTCATACTTCAAGAAGAATATAATAATTCCAATCCCAAAGAAAGCAGGCGTAGAGAGATGTGAAAATTACCAAACTATCAGTTTAATAAGTCACAGCTGCAAAATATTAACGCAAACTCTTTACAGACAAATGGAAAAACTGGTAGAAGCCGACCTCAGGGAAGATCATTTTGGATTCCATAGAAATGTAGGAACACGTGAGGCAATACTGACCCTACGACTTATCTTAGAAGATAGATTAAGGACAGGCAAACCTACGTTTCTAGCATTTGTAGACTTAGAGAAAGCTTTTGACAATGTTGACTGGAATACTCTCTTTCAAATTCTAAAGGTGGCAGGGGTAAAATATAGGGAGCCAAAGGCTATTTACAATTTGTACAGAAACCAGATGGCAGTTATAAGAGTCCAGGGGCATGAAAGGGAAGCAGTGGTTAGGAAGGGAGTGAGACAGGGTTGTAGCCTCTCCCCGATGTTATTCAATCTGTATATTGAGCAAGCAGTAAAGGAAACAAAAGAGAAATTTGGTGTAGGTATTAAAATACACGGAGAAGAAATAAAAACTTTGAGGTTCACCGATGACATTGTAATTCTGTCAGAGACAGCAAAGGACTGGGAAGAGCAGTTGAACGGAATGGACAGTGTCTTGAAAGGAGTATATAAGATGAACTCCAACAAAAGCAAAACGAGGATAATGGAATGTAGTCGAATTAAGTCGGGTGATGCCGAGGGAATTAGATTAGGAAACGAGACACTTAAAGTAGTAAAGAAGTTTTGCTATTTAGGGAGCAAAATAACTGATGATGGTCGAAGTAGAGAGGATATAAAATGTGGACTGGCAATGGCAAGGAAAGCCTTTCTGAAGAAGAGAAATTTGCTAACATCGAGTATAGATTTAAGTGTCAGGAAGTTGTTTCTGAAAGTATTTGCATGGAGTGTAGCCATGTATGGAAGTGAAACATGGATGATAAATAGTTTGGACAGGAAGAGAATAGAAGCTTTTGAAATGTGGTGCTACAGAAGAATGCTGAAGATTAGATGGGTAGACCACATAACTAATGAGGAGGTATTGAATAGAATTGGGGAGAAGAGGAGTTCGTGGCACAACTTGACAAGAAGAAGGGACCAGTTGATAGGACATGTTCTGATGCATCAATGGATCACAAATTTAGCATTGGAGGGCAGCGTGGAGGGTAAAAATCGTAGAGGGAGACCAAGGGATGAATACACTAAGCAGATTCAGATGGATGTAGGTTGCAGTAAGTACTGGGAGATGAAACTTGCACAGGATAGGGAGAGCTGCATCAAACCAGTCTCAGGACTGAAGACCACAACAACACAGATGGAACACTTTCTTCCTCAGAGTATCTTTGCTAGCTTGAAATTCCAATTTTGTGCAACAAAAGCTCTGAAGTTTTTGCAAAGATGGTATTTCCTTGTATTGTTCATAATACTGCAGAAATTACTGTCTACTATCACATTTCTCTATATCAAATATTTATTGTGTGTCTTTTACTTATTCTGCTCAGGGGCAGATATCTGAATCCAACTCCACTCAGCATCATGTTCTTCCTCCTGTAATTTGCACAACACTGACTTAACTTTTGCTTTCACATTCCATTGCATTTTGTTAGCAACATCACACCCTTCTCATTCTTATTTGACGTTGACATCAAGTTCTTACAGCTTCCCATGAAGGCATTTTCTGTGATCACTTCTCACACTCACACTGCAAGAGAACAATGTGCGCTCTTCTGAACTGAAACGTGACTGTACCTCCTCACATGACCAAGTTTATTTTTCCCAATGGTGGATAAACACTGCCTTGCCAAGTGACATCAATCTTCATTTAGATTTCCTCCATGCACAGCTGTTACTGCAGCCACTTCACTGGATCAAAGTACTGGTTTGTAATTTATTTTCACATGTTTTCTTAACTGAAATGAATAAACAGATGCAAACGGGGAAAACTTTTGACAGCCTAACTTCTGTTTAAAAGAAGTTATACACTAACAAGTTTCCTAAGGATAAGACAAAAAGCAAGGAGCGATTTTGTTGTTCTTTTTATAAATCTGACAGTTACTTTATCAATATAAGGCTCTTATAAACACTATTACTATCATATTTATAAAATCCTCTACATGAAAATTTGCAAGGCATGAATTTTTCCGATCAAAATTTTCTACACTAAAGGACACACAATTCAGCAAAGATAAAACCTCCTTCATCACATGCTAATTTTCATATTTAGAATGTGAGTAGTGAATGAACATCTTTCACCTGTGCGTGGTCTGAAATTCCAACTGTGCCCACTTTTCCATCATACAATATCCATTCGTGTTTTGCACTGAACCTCAGATCTGCAAGGGGAAAAAAAAGATCACATTTAACAAGTTATTCAAGCTAAAGGTAATAAGCTCTTCTCTGTCTCATGATTCCACACAAAAGCAAGAAACAGGCAGCACCTCTGCCATCACATCAATTACATATTGTACAAAGCGAGAATACAAATGAAAGTGTACTTAAACCTACAAAGAAAACACATTAAGAGCAAGCTAAATATGAACACTATGATATATTATGAATTTTTAGTGTTTTCATGTCCTTGAACATTTCTACGGTGTAGTTTTTTTAATGACACTGTATGGCAGTTACGGAAAATTTTTGGGCAGTTGTTTCTAATTCAAAACAGACGATTGCCTACACTATTCAGTATTGTTCAATACAAATATTACTCATTTTGAGTATAATTATGATGTCCCTGTATGTTGCGTCCATGATAATTGTTTTGCTATTACTGGAAGGAAAACAAGGAAACCAGACTCAAAAACAGATTTCTTTCTTTTCTGTAATCACTGTGCATTTCAGAATATTGGTTTCTTTATCTGCCTATACACAAACATACACTTGTGCAGTGATTGTTTCTGTTTATCTGCTTCCTTATCAAACATATATTCACTCAGCTTCATTTAATATTGCTACTTTCTGTATTGGCCCTATCTACCGATTATTGTTTGTTACATATTTTGCTACTTTAATATTTTGAACAGTTTTATTACCAATATACTTGCCATAGTAACAGCTCTTTGTGAAAGCTTTACATTTCTGTATTCTTTCTTTGTCAATTAATCTTTTCTCTATTCATACATTACAGGTGCTTTCTTGTATTTGCAGTCTTACTTCACCTGACCTCCCTCTGTCCCTTCATTTTCTTCTCCACTTTCAGTTCTTAGTGCTGGATTCTCTGACAAACTCATGTTGCAGCCTACAAACTAACCCTGATTGTCCACAAGAAATACAGATAACCCAGTCTTAAACTTGCATACCATGTAAATAAAAAATTTGGGTCACGAGGATCTATTTAATCATACTACGGTCCTGCCAATAATTTAATATATCGGCCTCATACCTAACTAGTAAACCTTTGTTATTTTTACAACTTTCTTAAGCTTCTCTCACCACTAACATTACACAAAAACTTCCTAATACTATCACCATACTGAATTCCTCCTGCAACATATCGCCATTATATTGTTGATGTAACTGCCTCATCTCTAAGTTTCTGTCAATGCAATTACGACTCCTATCTCACATCCCCTCATGGACGTTACTTACCTCCCATCCGATCATAAACGCTTTGGCCTTCACTCTTCAATTAACTTTTCATTTCTTCTTACACACAACCTCCAACTCTCCATGTTTTAATATTTAGAATGCACACTTACTTCTTTTCTACTCAATAGCATTTATCAGCAGCCAAAACCCAATAAGGAAACCACTTTAAATTCAAAAACCGAGAATTCATGAGAGAGAATTTTTCCATTCCGCATGGGTCATCACACTAGCAGCTCGAGACAGTTTTCGGTAAATGTGTTCAGAACTACTTCAGATGAATGACTGCCCATATATCTGCAAGACTATAGTCACTTCCAACTAATATTGCATGACCAAGGTATTTCCATTCTACTGATTATATCTCTTTGAATGATTCTACGATAGTTACAACTGAATCAATTGGACATTATAAAAATTCAATGATTACATGACCTGAAGGTAATTACTCACCAGTCATTCTGTATCTTTGCACTTTTATAGTTTTGTCATGTGTGATTGTTTTTTTATAAAAACTGTATTAAATAATATAAAAAATCTCCAATAAATACTTCGCTACATATTATGTACTTATATCCTTCATCAACTATGAAAAAAATTAATAGAGGACACAACAATAAATCAGAATCTTAGATCATATTCTCAAACAGAATGATATCCTCCACACCAAACAGTGTGGATTTTGAGAACACAGGTCATGTGAAACAATTCACACTTTTCTCACGACATTCTGAAAGCCATGGATAAGGGCAGTCAGACAGATGCATATTTCTTGATTTCTGAAAAGCATTTGACTCAGTGCAACACTCATGCTTATTATTAAAAGTATGATCGTATGGGATATTAGACAAAATCTGTGACTGGATTGAAGATTTTCTGGTGATTGAAGATTTTCAGCATGTTATATTGCATGGAGAGTCATCGACAGATATAGAAGACATGCCCTGTCTGCTCCCAAAGAACTATAGCTAGGCATTTTATAATATTCAGTGCCTTCTGGGTTCTGGCTGATGTCTCTTAGGTGTGGTGACTACCCCTTTGGAATAAAAAATGAGGCTCAGAAACCACACTGAGGCTATAAAATTGATAATGATGTCCAACCATCTTTACAGCCCACTCTTCTAACTTCTGCACTGTAAGTTGAAACTTAAGAGTTGCTGTTGTGACACTTGAGGAGGAGGAGGAGGAGGAGGAGGAGGACACAGCAAAATCATCCACAAATAAGAATCACTGTACGGGGCTCTATGTGGTAGATGTTACACTGTTTATGGCTGTGGCAAAGATGGTAACAAAACACTACCCTTAGGAACACCATTCTCCTGCTCAATGATCTGACAATGTGTCACCAACTCAGTACCTAAAAAAACCACTGAGGCAGGAAAGACTGTATCCAGATGGGGAGGTGGCCATGAAAGCTGCTGTGCGAGAATACTGTGTTTCCAAGTACTATTGTACACTTTACTGATATCAAAGAAAATGCCGATACAGTGATGTTTACATAGGAAAGCCTGCTGAATAGCTGCATCTCATAGGATCAGGTTGTCGACAGCAGACCAAAATATCCGGAATCCACACAGAGATACTACGGAGTTGCCTGGTCTCTAATAACCAGATCAGATGACAGTTAACAATTTGATCCGAGGTTTTTGCTACAAAGCTCATTAAAGCAATACTTGGGTAACTACTGGTACACCTGTGGTACTTGAGGAGAGAGATCAAAAATAGTCTTTCTGCGTGACTTGAGGAAGTGACCTGTCTGCCATATCAAATTAAAACAGTCAACGAGGTTTTCCTTTGACACTGCTGATAAATGTCTCAGCATGCAGTACCAGATATGGAGTGCAGTATCTTTAGTCTCAGACAGTGTCAATTCCTGCTCCCATAAGCAGAAAGATAGTTGTAAGACAATTATTGGATCTGAAATTCAACTTGCCCATCTCTACAGTTGCAGGGTAGTAGCAAAACACTGGATCCTGGCTGCTATTGGCAGTAGTTTCTGCAAAATGCTCTGTCAGCACCTGCGCAATGTCTCTGAGTGTTGTTTACCAGGAATCATCCTGGTGGTTTCCCATACTTCTGTAGAACAAGAGCAGTTGATGGAGTCCAGGAATGCTTGCCACAACCTTTTCTTGCTCTCCTTACTTACATGACAAGTCTCGGCTCTTGCGACCTGAAATGTAGTGAGGTTCTCTGCTGTTGGGCAGTACTTAAGCAGTTGAAGAGTTGCATGTCTGACCCAGGTTACTGAGTGGTACTCATCTGTGCACCAAGGAACAGGTTGCCTCTTAAGGTGACCTGCAGACTTTGAGATGGATATGTCACTGGCATGATAGATAACTCATGTAATGTGGTCCACCTATCCTGGACACTCTCATGGTATTCAAACACAGCCAGCTGGCAGAACAACATCCAGTTAACCTTGCTGACCATCGATTTTTGTGGCTGCTTTTCAGGGAATGCTCCACCCACTAGGTGGATGCAGAGTGGGAATGAAGGTAATCAATGACTTCCCATTGAAAAGTGTCTGCGAGGGCTGAAGAGCGGAAAGAGAGGTCAATGGCTGAGAATGACCCAGTAGCTGCAGCATAGAAATGCATGGGTAGTATCTGTGTTGAGGATGCACAGCTCGTGAGATGTCATAAGGCCCTCCAAAGCTTGACCCTGAGAGCAAGTAGAGGTCAAGACCCACAAGACATGACGGGCATTGAAATCTCACAGTAGGAGAAACTGTTGCGGGAGTTGTCCCATAAGATCTGTGAGAGCCTCTGAGTCTAATGCATCTTGTGGAGGTAGATACAGTGAGCCAATAGTGATCCTCTGACATACATGAATTTCAATGGAAACTGCATGCAGTGTCAGTAGCCAGGGTAGAGCAAAAGGAATGGTGTGCATTATTGACAAACACAGCAACCCACACTTGGCTTGGTCCCCAATCAGGTCATCCTTTCAGTGAAGGGTCTAGCCCCGTAGCACAGGGGCAGCAGTGCTTTAAAATGTGTTTCTTGTAAACACAGGTACAGGGGGCATTCCAATGTTAGCTGCTTCAGTTCCTTCATGTGTCCTGAACCCATAAATGTATCACTGTAATATGGGAGCTATCTATCACACGGGCTGCACTTTCAACTTGTCCTCCTGCCGGGAAAACGAGCCTGTAATGGGTGAGATTCAGTCTTGGGGCAATATGATTGCCCTAGTCCGATATCAAACTCAATTACAGTTTACTTCTCGACTCCATTTGTGGTGGATGCTTAATCTTTAATCGCCAGAGATAGGCTTCGGAGCCACAATCACAGTGATAGTGGCAGCATTAGACGGAATATTTGGAGAAGGGAGCTCCGCAATGTTAGCTACCACAGCCTTGCCTGACGTTGGTTATGAAATAACTGCAGCAGCATGAGTGCACTGGATATTGCAGGTACTTATGCTCACACTAGTAACCCCCATTTGTGTAGCAGCATCTCCCTTCTGAACTGGCTGTTTAAGATCACACACAAAAGAAGTAGCAAACTTTGGGGCTGCATGGTGCTGTAGATTTTTTGCCTCACCATATGACATATGCTTAGTTGTTTTGATCTCCTGTATCTTACTTTCTTCGAGGAAGACACTGCGGTCTCTCCTCCAGACAGGGTGATTCCCAGAGTAGTTCACACATTTTGGGGGAATATGAACAACCAACACCTTCATGGGAGATCTTACCACATTTGTCACGTGTGGCTTATCCCTTAAAACTCAAGGTGGTGTCCACAAAGCATTGGCATATAAAACAGCGCATTTGGTTGGAAAATAAGGCTGCATGCTGAGGTGAAGGAAACTAGCCTTAACGTGCTCTGAGTTTGCCAGTGCTGAAAATCGCTATCCAAGGATAACATTTGTCTTCCCATAAACAAAGACACCACTTTACAGTTTGACAAAAAGGACACAAGAGCCTGACTGTATATGACATATTTGCTTTCAATGGAAATAAAAAAAGATCTTCTAAGTCAACTTCTGACTCTGAACTTAAAACCAACAGAAGTAACAACTGCCTAAGTCATAACTAACAACCAGGTATTTACAAATGTAATAAAGAGGAGCAATGAAGAGGTCAATATTAAAAGATTTGGTGACCATACAACTTAAAGCCTTTAACAAATTCAGTTGAACTGAATGCTCATGAGCATATTTCACATTATTATGTAACAAATGAAGTAAGAAGCTACAGTGATCAGAACATAAATTTATCTGTACACTGCCTTGCTAAGAAGGTATGGGAAGAAGTTTTGAACAATACCAGTGAATAATTAATGGATTATCCTACTATTCACAGTTATGCTTCCCTATCAAAAGAAGGAAATTATTGAGGAAGAACTGGAGGAGTAGCCAGTTTACACTAGGGATTCATAAGTCCCCAAAGAAGGAAGGATTACATTATGAAATACCAAAGCAGACAAAAGCATACCTCATAACAAATATCCCACACAAAATGATGGTCAGTGTGGGATACTGCTACAGGGAAAAAAGAAAAAAAACACTCACAGAAAACCAAAACTTGATTTTGGTCAAATATGCAGAGGAAATAATGAACCTTTACAAAGTAAAAAATAAATTTAATACCTCTTTCAAAGATGTAGCTGGAAATCGTGTGAAATTGGTTGTAGCAAATGATACAGAAGAACAAGCACGAAACAATATCAACAAAAGTATACTTTTTTCATAACCAAGAAAAGAAAGAAGTTTTCAAGGTCTGCCACTTAACAAAATTCCTGAGCCTATGTTAAAGAAATGTGCAGCAGAAATAGCTGAAACCCTTCCTGATTTTGTAGCTGTTCTATGTCTTTAGGACTATGTGCCAAAATACTGAACAAAAACTATGCTTTAATTTCGTCTATGTGGCTGCTACTTCGATGGAACGTGTTGTTGTCATCGTCGTTGGCGGCGGCTTCTTCTTCTTCTTCTTCTTCAGTCCAGAGACTGGTTTGATGCAGCTCTCCATGTTACTCTATCCTGTGCTAGCTGCTTCATCTCCGAGCAACTACTGCAACCTACATCCTCCTGAATATGCTTAGTGTATTCATCCCTTGGTTTGCCTCTACGATTTTTATCCTCCACACTTCCCTCTAATACTAAATTGGTGGTCCCTTGATGCCTCAGAACATGTCATACCAACCGATCCCTTCTTCTAGTCATGTTGTGCCACAACATTTGTTTTCTCCCCAATTCTACTCTTTTGTAGCAACACATTTCAAAAGCTTCTATTCTCTTTTTGTCTAAACTATTTATCATCCATGTTCCACTTCCATACATGGCTACACTCCATACAAATACCATCAGAAAAGACTTCCTGATTACACTTCAATCAATACTCACTGTTAAATTTCTCTTCTTCAGAAACACTTTCCTTGCCATTGCCAGGCTACATTTATATCCTCTCTACTTCGACCATCATCAGTTTTTTGTTCCCCAAATAGCAAAACTCCTTTACTGCTTTAAGTGTCTCATTTTCTAATCTAATACCCTCAGCATCACCCGACCTAATTCGACTACATTCCATTATCCTCATTTTGCTTTTGTTGATGTTCATCTTATCCTCCTTTCAAGACACTGCCCATTCTGTTCAATTGCTCTTCCAGGCCCTTTGCTGCCTCCGACAGAATTACAATGTCATCAGCAAACCTCAAAAGTTTTTACTTCTTCTCCATGGATTTTAATTTCTACTCCAAATTTTTCTTTTGTTTCCTCTACTGCTTGCGCAATATAAAGATTGAACAACATTGGGGATAGGCTACAACCCTGTCTCACTGCTTCCCTTCCATGCCCCTTGACTCTTATAAGTGCCATCTGGTTTCTGTACAAATTGTAAATAGCCTTTTGCTCCCTGTATTTGATCCCTGATCCCTGCCACCTTCAGAATTTGAAAGAGAGTATTCCAGTCAACATTGTCAAAAGCTTTCTCTAAGTCTACAAATGCTAGAAACATAGGTTTGCCTCTCCTTAATCTATCTTCTGAGATAGATCATCGGGTCAGTATTGCCTCACGTGTTCCAACATTTCTACGGAATCCAAATTGATCTTCCCCAGGGTCAGCTTCTACCAGTTTTCCTATTTATCTGTAAAGAATTCTATTTATTATTTTTCAGCCATGACTTATTAAACTGATTGTTCGGTAATTTTCACACTTGTCAATGCCTGCTTTCTTTGGGATTGGGATTATTACATTCTACTTTAAATCTAAGGGCATTTCGCCCGTCTTGTACATCTTGCTCACCAGATGGTACAGTTTTGTCAGGGCTGGCTCTCCCAAGGCTAGCAGTAGTTCTAGTGGAGTTGTCTATTCCCGGGGACTTGTTTTGACTTAGGTTTTTCAGTGCTCTACCAAATTCTTCACACAGAATCTTATCTCCCATTTCATCTCCATCTGCATCCTCTTCTATTTCCACAATATAGCCCTCAAGTACATCACCCTTGTTTAGACCCTCTATGTACTCCTTCCACCTATCTGCTTTCTCTTCTTTGCTTAGAATTGGTTTTCCTTCTGAGCTCTTGATATATTGATACAAGTGATTCTCTTTCTCCAAATGTCTGTAACTTTCCTGTAGGCACTATCTATCTTACCCCCTAGTGATATATGCCTCTACATCCATATATTTGTCCTCTAGCCATCCCTGCTTAGCCATTTTGCACTTCCTGTCGATCTCATTTTTGAAACATTTGTATTCCTTTTTACCTACTTCATTGACTACATTTTTATATTTTCTCCTTTCATCAATTAAATTCACTATCTCTTCTGTTACCCAAGGATTACTACTATCCCTTGTCTTTTTACCTACTTGATTCTCTGCTGCCTTCACTATTTCATCTCTCAAAGCTACCGATTCTTTTTCTCCTGTATTTCTTTGCCCCATTCTTGTCAATCGTTCCCTAATGCTCTATCTGGAACTTTCTACAACCTCTGGTTCTTTCAGTTTATCCAGGTTCCATCTCCTTAAATTCCCATCTGTTTGCAGTTTCTTTAGTTTTAATCTACAGTTCATAACCAATAGATTGTGGTCAGAGTCTACATCTGCCGCTGGAAATGTCTTACAATTTAAAACCTGATTCCTACATCTCTGTCTTACCATTACATAATCTATCTGAAACCTTCCAGTGACTCCAGGCCTCTTCCGTGTACACAACCTTCTTTCATGATTCTTTAACCATGTATTGGCTATGATTAAGATATGCTCTGTGCGAAAATCGAGCAGGTGGCTTCCTCTTTCATTCCTTATCCCCATTCCATATTCTCCAACTACTTTTCTTTCTCTTCCTCTTCCTACTATCAAATTCCAGTCCCCCATGACTACTAAATTTTCACCTCCCTTCACTATCTGAAAAATTTCTTTTATCTTCATCATCTGCGGACGTAGTTGGCATATAAACCTGTACTACTGTGGGCTTCGTGTCTATCTTGGCTACAATAATGCGTTCACTATGCTGTTCATAGTTTAAACACGCTCCTATTTTTTAATTCATTATTAAACCTACTCCTGCATTACCCCTATTTGACTTTGTATTTATAGCCTTGTATTCACCTGAGCAGAAGTCTTGTTCCTGCTGCTACCGATCTTCACTAATTCCCACTATATCTAACTTTAAACTATTCATTTCCCTTTTTAAATTTTCTAACCTACCTGCCCGATTAAGGGATCTGACATTCCACACTGCGATCCGTAAAACAGCAGCTTTCCTTCTCCTAACAACGATGGAACATAAAGAACATTTAACAGCTGTATTTTTAGACCTCATAAAGGATACTGACGTTAAAACCCTGAGCTATGCAAAAAAATTATAAATTTATTTACCTTCAAAACAGGCAACAAATAGTCAAGTCAATGCAGAAGGAGGAAACAGTGTTAGGTGGACGCCAGGCATGGGGGGAAAAAAGAACACTGTGTAACCAAGGCTTGATCTTAGGCTGAATGAAGCCCTTACCTTTTTTTTTAAAATAAACGATTTAGAATCAACCTCCCCTTTGGAAAAATGTATTACATTTGAAGATGGGAAAACTCTCCTCAAAATAGGTGCTTTGTACCACAGAAAAGGACTAAAATATTACGACCACTGATAATACACCTCCCAGAGACTTATGCATGCCATAGTTTAAAAAAACTACAACTCCTTACTCTGCCATGATCTCATTCACAAATTAATTTCACCACTGCTTGAGCAAAGACAACTGGGAAGAAAGACATAAATATTCAAATACTGATGACAGTTTCAATAGCTTCATTAGTGGCTTATTACTTATATCTCTGTTTCCTCCTGAAAAAGGAGAAAATATAAAAAGGAAATGTAAAAAAGTAATTGGATTGTCTTTGTAATACAAATACCTGCAAACAAAAGAAAAAGATTACTACACAAAATGTCCAAATAGAACTCATCTCTAGAATTGTACCATATTTCAGATCCTGCAAGAAAATCCTCAACAGGCTCACAAAACAAGCCAAAACAAATACATATAAAATCAGCAAACACTCTGCTGCAGAGTGAAAATTTCATTCTGGAAATACATATAAAACTCTGAAAATAAAATAAACACCTTGTGGAATATTGTAAGTAGGGAAACAGTAGCAAAAAAATGTAGAATCTCAGAATATTAACACCTCAGAAAGATCAGTTGTATTATCAGACCACAGAAAAATTGCAAATACATTTAATGCATACTTCACACAGGTAGCAAAAAACTTCACACAGCAAAACTCTCAGTATGCAGTAATGAATCAATTCAGATGTAGGTCAAATGATAAAACTCTCCTCCTATACCCGATTAGTGAGAAAGAAATGCTAGACGCTATTAAATCAAAATACTCATTTGTTATAGACAATATACCTGTCTTCATTGTACAGAAAAATGCTCCATTCATAGTCAAGCCTCTAGATGAATCTGCAACTGTTCACCCTCAGAGGTCATATCCCCCAAAAAACTGGAAACAGCCAGAGTAAAGCCCCTCTACAAAAAAGGGATAAAAATGGATTATCCAGCTATAGGCCAATATGAGTCATATCTGGGTGTTCCAGAATAATGGAGAAAAATCTACCAAAGAGATTAATAAACTTTACAGAAAACAGAAACTATTTCTCAGACTCTCAGCAAGGTTTTCTTAAACCCAGATCTACTGACACTACAATTTTGGCATTCCTGAATGACAGTTCAAATGTAATTAACAATCGAGAGTGTATTTCTGCAATTTTTCTAGACCCCTCAAAGGCATCTGACGTCATAAGCCACACCATCTTGTTTACAAAACTACAATGTGTAGGTAATAGGGGACTAGCTAATGAGTGGTTAAAGTCTTACATACAAAATAGAGAGCAAATAGCTGAACTTGCATTCCAAGAATGAAATAACATGAAGATCTATCAAACTGAAAAACTGTGCACTTTGTGTAGTGTACCACAGGGCTCCATTCAGGGAGAAGTTTTGTTTTTGCTCTATGTAAATGAGCTGGGGCCAACCAGCCCACATCATAAGTATAATAAATTTGCTGATGACAAGTGTGTTAGTCAAAGGAATGACTGTTCAGCAGTTGTGGAACGAAATCAAAATATGCACCTCAGAAATTACAAAGTGGTTTTCTGCAAACAATCTAATAATAAATATCCAATAAACAGTTACTATGAATCTACGCACAGTACAGAATAAGCAGCCATTAGCCACACGTATATTTATTCACCAGAAACACAGAAAATGTGAACGCTACTATGGATCCACGAGTATCTGAGATGGGTTCCTCTTACAAAATATGTAACCAATAAACTGAACACCACTGTTACTGCATTAAAATTCTTTCAAGTCGCACATCAAAGCAAACAATAAAAAATGTATACTTTGTCACAGCAGATGTAAACTTCTGCAAGATGTAAACTTCTCAGGGAATTTTAGTGCTTTCTCGACCCAAAAGAGTGGCACAAGCCATGGAAAGGGGAGCTCACAAAAGCTTGTGGAAGCCTTTATTGAAGTCCCTCCATTGGATTGTTTATATATTTTGCTTTTTATTAGGAAAATCTTAAGACAATAAAAAGCAGTTTGGAGTCAGAAAGCAAGGTATTCACTCACACAACAGAAGACATATACATGTCCAATATTCAAGTACCACACAAATAAAACGGAACACGCCAAGCAGGACATCAAAATTATCAAAAATATTTCGGCATTCAAAACAGTTGTTCATACCTACCTACTGCAGGTGTGTTACTATGGTGTAGCTGAGTCCCTATCAGGTTAAAACCTAAATGTGTATGTTGTTATTGTAATAAATAGTGATAATGGAAAATTTGTATTGTGTTAAGTGTGGCTAGGTAAAACAGACTGCAAAATTAAAAAATCTGTGCACAGCTATCACTTCAGTAAATTTTCTTGCAGCACAAATAAATATTTGTTAGCATAAAGAAGTAGACTACTACACAACAGGGTCATTCCATGTAAACACGGAATCATTATCAAAAAATTAATTTTTCCTGTGGGAATCTTTTCCCCTGTTACATATGTAGGTTGGGCATTGAATTTTGTTGACAAGATTGATTTCTCCCTCCAAAACCTATTGTTTACTTGTGGGAGCCACTGTTTTGAAGACTATATTGTTAAGTTTGTTCATGCAGAAGATTTGATCAATTTCAAGGTAAGAAAAAAATCATGAAATTTATAATAATTCTTTATGGTTTGTGTATCACTTTAAAGTGCATAACTTCTACTTACTTTTGGTATATTTTTAGAAGCAAACAATTAAAGCATGATAAATACAAAAAAAATTATATAACCTAAACCAAAATGTGTAATATGAGTTACCAAATGCCAGTTTTTTTAAAGATTTTCACAAAATACATAAGGTACAGAAACATGCCATTCTGTCCTTCACAGGAGAGTAACTGATAATTTGGTGACTCAAATTTCCTCCTGGAAGCCTTCTCCTGGTATAGGATATTTAATTCAAGTAATGCGAGTTACCTTTATTTATGTAACATGAGTTACTATAATTTTTGTAGGTTTAGTTATAATTTTGAGCAGTCAGATTGGTTCTGAACTACATACAACACAACTAACAATATATTTCAACATATTTAATGTATATTTATCTCCATATGCCACATAAAATCCCATAGGGAATAGCTATTTCTACTTTGCAACATTTTCAATTTTTGCGGAATGCTTTTAAGTGCAGCTGAAAAGATGAGAAGAAGAAGAAGAAGAAGAAAGAAATTGAAAGATGAAGGCAGATATGAAGAGTGTAAAATCAAACACAAGGAAATTATGAAAAAATTCAGGAAAACAAAGCAGGAACAGGAAGAATGTTTAAGTACAAGAGAACAAGAAAAGATTGCTGCAAACAGGAAACTGAATGTTAGAGAAAAAGTTGCCAAGTACCGGAAGTGCCTAAAGGAAGCATCTTCAGCTACACCAAGTAGTTCTGCTTCTTCACCATATAAAAATATGGTCTTCATTGGGAAAAGCCATATCAAAAGTGAAATGTGTACTTCCAGCATCATCACCCAGAAAACAAAAATGTGTTTTTAGAAGGTTGTATTACACATCTGTTGAACCTTTAGAAGTGGAAAGAATCTCTAAACAAAAAATAAGTAGTGAAACAATAAGTGCAGTGAGCAAATTCTATGAAAGGGATGACATTAGCAGACAGGCCCTGGACGCAAAGACGTTGTGACTGTAAAAGATGACAAAGGTAAGAGTAAGTTGCAAGTACGATACTTGATGTTTTCTTTGAAAGAAGCCCATGCAATGTTTTGTGAAGAAAATGTCAAAGTGATTGGAAAAGTAAATTCGGAGAATTAAGACCCAAACATGTCATGCTTGCCAATAAATTTCCAACGCATGTCTCTGCAGATATCACAAGAATTTCATCTGTGCTATTAACTCTCTTCATAGCATAGTACCTCAAATATCTGAGTGCACCAGTAACTGGCCAGAATTCTTTTCTATGCAGAGCCTACAGCCGACTGTTGGTTGGGAAAGTGCATGAAATGCAAAGATTTATTGGCAGTTAAACTTCTTGATTTGTGTACTGGCGTACAAGAGTACGGCATGAAATGGTATGTGTGGTACGAGAGTGATGGCAGAATTTTGAAAGTAGAAAAAGAAGGTACATTACAGAATCTTATTGATCATATTCTTACCATTGGACCTAAACTTTTAGAGCACTGCTACTCTAAGAGAGAACACTCAAAGAACTATCAAAGCGATAAGGAATCCGATGCTAACTGCCATGATGCAAATTGATTTTCCTCAAAATGTTACATGGGTAAGTCAATATGAAATTCAAAGTGCACACTGGCAGCAGAATCTAATTAGTATTTTTACTGCCATGATTTGGCATTCAGGTACTTCTCACCCCTGCATGTTGGTATCTGATAATCTGGACCACACAAAAACACTGTCATTCCCTATGTTGATAGACTTCTTGAAGAACTACCAAAAAATATTAGAGAAGTTGCAATCTGGGTCAGGTGGTCTTACTTTCCAGTTTAAAAGCAGATATATTGGCTATACAAGTTCTAAGTAAGAGTCATGCCAAAAGAATTACATGGAAGTACTTTGCAACTTCTCATGGGCCAGTGTATGGAATTGGTGGGGCTGTCAAACACCAAGTTTGGTCTCATGTGAAAAGCACGAAATATGTTGTAAACAATGCAACAGATTTTGTAAAAGCATGTTGAATTCTTCTTCTAATGTGATAGCAGTTCTTATGGGCGAAGAAGACTTTAGCCAAAGAAGCAAAAAACTACATCTCTTGGCCTTAATCAAGAACTGCAAGCCTTTCTTGAACATTTCTAAAATTCATTATTTGGAACTCTATAATAATGAAGTTGTAGGACACAACTTCATCAGCTGCAGATGAAAACACTAACAGAACAGTAAAATCACTAGATATATAAGTAGATGACTGGGTGGTGGTAAAATATGACAATACATATTTTCCTGGTAATGTTACTAAAATTGAATGAAAATGGTGAGTTTAAAGTTGATGTTATGATGAAAGATGGGAAGTTTTGGAAGTGGCCTGAAAGTAAAGGTGGGATATACTACACTAAAGACAAGCTTGTCAGAAAAGTGAACCCTCCAAGTGTTGTAAATTGCCGTGGTTATTTAAAGTTTGACTGTGATCTGCGACAATGTAATGTGAGTCACTGTATATTATAATGTGAGTTACTTTTTCATTATGTTTTAATATTTATTTTATTGGAGATTAAATGTTTGGAACTTTGTTAAAATACTTATAAGATTTTCTGGTATTGTGTGTAAAACTTACAAGAAATGTCCACATAAAACAGAGCAGACTATTGTATTTTCTATATCATATGCAAAAGCCATTTCTTGGCAATGTAATGTGAGTTACCAAGAATAGTTATAAGATTTGGTTTTATAAATATAGTAATGTAACAATTATTGTGATCTAGGTTTATATAGCATTCTGTATGAAGTACGTTTTGAGGTATAAAAAATATTTACTAGATGCATTTCCTTCTGTTATCTGTCCAAAACTTATAACATAAACATCACTTTGTAGTGAGTTACCATGGGATGACCTAACACATTTTCATCGTGTGAATTTTAAATGTCTTAATTTTCTAATTTGTGTTTTTTATGCAAAAAGGTGCAGTTGTAAACTATGGCCAACAAAGATACTGTAAAACCTGTAAACATTTTCCAATTTCATTAATTGTTGTAAATTCATATGCAATTTATGTATTTATCTGTCCACATAAATCTGTCTTTCAGTACTTATATCGTACACAGGATATCAGACAGAAAACCTTATCTATTGGTTTTACAAACAGGAAACATACACCATTTAAATTTTTATAACAAATTGGATCTATACAGTTAATACTTACAATTTTTATTAACTAGTGTATATTTATAATTTATTTCTATAATTAAAGATACAAATTAAAATTTTTCTTGCATAAGATTCTGTGAGAGTGAATAGCTGCAGTTTTTCAGAAGGTAGGCTTCACACACTTTTTAAAGCTCTGTCGTTCAGGAAGAGAGGTTATATGTCATGGTAATCTGTTCTATAGTTTTGTCCCTGCAAGATATACACCTTTCTGGTACAATGTGGTGTTACAGACCTGGTACAGTAATCATGGACACTTGAGGAAAAAGGTCTTTTTCTCAGTAGTTTTACTTTTTTTTTTTTACATGCATGACTACTTCCAGTATATAAATGAAGGGAAGGGGTAAGATCTTTAAAGATAGGTTTGCATGGTTTTCTGCTGCTCACTTATTTCATTATACTTATAATTGCCTTTTGCTTCCTGAAAACAGTTTTGGCTGTTTTACATTTCCCCAGAAAATGATACAGTACTTCAGTACTGAATGTACACGAGCAAAGTATACAGCCCTAATTGTTTCTGCAGTAGTATTGTTGCAAAGAATTATTAATACATAGCTCATTTTTGCTAGTTTTAAATTTAGGGATGTGATATGAGAGATCAATTTAAGATTTTCCTGGATATGAATCCCTAGAAATTTAGTTTCAGTGACAGTACTAATGCTTTGATTACCTATACATATTACTGATTGTATGATGATGTAGTGTACATTTGTGTTTTTAGTGCAGAAAGGATGAAGAAGTAAACTGATCACATGATGCAGTAAGAATGGAAATCAGTATTCATTGTGGATGTAGCTAATTAAGGTGCTAATTTAATAATAAATGCGCTTCCGAGCTGTTGTGAAAGACAATTTCTGTGTAGGCTGTTACTGAATTTAGTAATGACTTGTTCCTAAATATTTGTTTAAAATTTTAAGTTACTTGCACTTATGGTACAATCTGAATACGGGACCTATGAGCCTAACAGTCACACTAAGTTGACCAAACAGACAAAATACTGTGATCAATAAAATTATATTTAAAAAATAAAAAAACCTGTACAATTGTAAATTCTTGTGTTTATGCATATGCAATCGACTTTCATGGAAGCAGCAAGCTGATAATGCCTGTAAAAAAAAGTATTATAAAGATGGTCACTATACCTTAATCCTGAAACCATATGGACTGTATATTAGGCCTATAGATTAGTGTGCCCTTTCTTGTGACATGCCAAACTAATATGAAAAGGGTTTTCATACTGCAGAAGCAACCTTGAGGATCATAGCAAAAGAAAAATCAGGAGCTTCTTGCAAACACCTATTCATTAGACACAATATTCTCACAGTTTATGCCACGTATATACCAGAAACTATAATGATAGTCAAAGAAGACAATCAGGCCACAGAAAGAAACGTGGATATTCACAACTATGAAACAAGGCATAGAAAAGACTTTCATATGGTTAACAGAAGATTAACAGCAAAAAGCCCCTAAGTCAAAGGAGCTGTTTTTAATAACTCGTTACCAAATGAAGATACTGACGGTGGCTACTTTTAAAAAGCGAGTCAAGCAGTGGCTTATTTAAAAATGCCCTTGTAACTTGAATTTATAAGAAAATGTAAACTAAAAAAATTGTAAGTTTAAAAACTTTTCACTTCGTAGAAAGAGCACGTGCATATAAAATTGTGTGTTACGAGCAATAAAGTGAAGTTGAAGAGAATAGAAAATTCAGTTGCATATTTAACTGCCATTTTTTCCCCTTGTGGCAACATAAAGGTGTCACATTTAATATTGAATATGTTCTCCTCTCACAATTACTGACAAATTTAATACAACTAGAAACTTCAGTCACTGTAACTGCCGAACACATGCGTATTGACTGACGAGACCGGTAGGTACCTGGCCAAAGCACAAAGAAATAACCGTAAAACTACTGAATTTATTTTGCACTTTATTCCAACATATAAAATGACTGTGTGTAATGGTTAATCATCAAAATCATTGCACCTACCTCCTGTTGTCTTAGGAACTGTCGTGCTGAGACATCTAGCAAAGTTTACCCGTTTACTACTACTGCCGGCCTCTACATTACTTATTTTATGCAGCACACGACATGTAAGAGCCGAAATATGCCTAGATCGCAAGATGACATGCACGGAGACAACCATTGCGTAAAGTTTGAAAACCTAATTCTGTAACTCTTACAGCGCGCACGGATAGCCAACTTGAGTTTGCCACTGAACACAGTTCTTGCCAAAGAGGTTCTTATCAACAAACAGACCGGCAGATAAAATCCTTCACCACGTGATCATACGAAGGAAAATAAAAGCGTGGCACCTGTAGCCTAAAAGTTCAACATTCGCTATCACTAGCTATTTTCACTTTTGATAAATTGCGTTTATCGAAAAATTTTAACACAACGTCGAACCTTCGCAGTTTCTTGATGTAAAACTACTCATGTAGCCTAACAGCACGGAAGAATACGCCAATACAGTCTCTCTTGTGTTTATGTCCCTGCGCGTCCCCCTGAATCAATTCATGATAACGCAGCCTCGTAGTTACATCATTTTTGTTGAAAATATGACAACCATGCTTGATCCTCTGCCCTCTCCCAAGATCGCCGCATGCTTATCGAGCGGCAGTACCCAGTGGGTTCAAGGACTTCTCGACCTCCGGAGAGCAAAGTCCAGTTAGAACGGTATAGAACTGATCAAACGGTATAAAGAGCGCATGGGCTCCATCGTTTACTTGTTAAGAATATCTTCACTCCACTGTTTATAGTCAGTGGACGCATGTGGTACAAAAATTACAATAGCTCCGTAACTACTTAATGGTGCCGGTATACAAAACACAAAGTTATATTTTAGTAAGGAAGCTCTTAGTTTTCTAAAAAGGATACTGCACATCATTACGTTATTATATACAAAGACCAGACACCTCTCGTTGGGTAAGGGGGGGGTGGGGGGAGGGGGGGGGGTGGGGGGAGAGTGGGAGAGGACTAAGGTGAAAGGAAAATGCTGCATATATAATGTGTGAACATAGAGATATACTAAATGGGGACAGCCCAACTGCTGTAAAATATTACGTATATTTATAAGAATTATACGCAGTATTACTACAGAAATGACGCTTTATGTCTAAAAAAAATGGGGAAAGACCTAAATAAAGAGCTGACATCTCTTACCCTTTATGGGTTCTGGCAGTAGTTACGACTGTAGGAGACAAATGTTAGGAATACGAAGTGTGTTAAAAGAGTATTCTTACAATTAAATGTTGGCAGCCAGGAAAACAAAGTTGGAATGTAGCACCACCTAATGATTGTTTACAAACTCACACTAGTCGTTGTTTGCTTACATTTTCACTGTGGGTGAAAGCAAACAATAATGGTGTCGATTATCGTTGCTCCCTTAAATCGCAAAGTGTGTGCTGTATTTCGATTTTCGCCTACAAAAGTATGTACAGATGCTCAAAGCCATCAGGGCCTATGGCTGTTTTATGGGCCTACAGTAATGAGTGATGGAAGGATTAGACAATAGTATCGAGACTTTCAAAGTGGCTGTACCAATGTGCATGATGAAAAGCAGAGTGGCACGCCCACGATCTAGACAAGTTAAATCATTTAACTAATAGCCCAGAAAATGTGATCTACATTGGCAGTTGATGATTGGTACTCTGCATGATGAATTTCCTGAAGTTGGATGTGCCCCTGTTTACCCAGCTGTCATGGAAAAGCTCGGATATCAGAAACTGTGTGCAAGGTGGGTACCTAATATGTTTACTGACTAAAAACAAAGATCAAAGAATGTCAAGCAAACGAAAGTTTTCGGCTGCTATCGACGAGATGGAGAGTCGTCTTGCCACATTCTTCGAGATACGGATATCTAACACTGGTGAAGAATCAAAACAACAGTCAATGCGGTGGCGCCATTTAACTTCATCAAGGCCGAAAAACTTCAATCTCCTTACTAAAGTAGAAAAACAAAGGCCATCGTTAACTGGACGAAATGGGCAACATTTGATTGATCTCATGTAATGAGGAGGAGAAATTACAGGTGACATATAGCGCAAATATTCACCAAATACAGAGGTACCATCTAATCTCGACGGCGTGGGAACTCTCGTGCAGGATAGCACTACTCCAGGCCAAGGCTCGTTCATACATGGCAGCCCGTAGTATTCTCCAGTCTTTTCGATGGAAGCTTTTTGACCGCCCATCCTACTGTGTCGACGTCGTACCTTTTCTTGCAATTGAAGTAATGCTTTGTTTCAAAACGACGAGAGACTCAAGATTACCACAGACAATTGTATCATTTTTCAGCTGTGTAATTTCTATGTAGAGAATCTGATAGATGCTTTTAGGAAACCAGAACACCAATAAACTTTTTCTCAGGAATATATATTTTATAAGGCCGAATGATAATCACGTTTCCAAGACAGTACACCCCATTATTGCCTCGTCTGTGACATAGAATATGGTATAAATCATTCATGAGTGGTTTAGATGTATAGTGTGCTGTGTGTTTTAATAAACGACATAAGAGAGGCAACGGTTATGATGGTGACTTGCCTGTGTTGTGAAATACTATTCTACAGCCACGTCAGTACCAAAGTCCCGCAATTGCGAGTTGCAAGTGCAACACAAAAGTATTATCTCACTTCCCATTGTACTGCACATTAGGGTTTCTTCCCATTTCACTTGCATATGCAGTGCGGGAAGAGTGATTGCATGAATACTTACGTATGTCTCTATGGGCCTGTAGAGTATTCCTAAATTCTTCACTTGGTTCTGGTTCTTGAAACTTTGGGACTAGACTTTTGTCCGATTTTACCACTTATTTTCAAGTGTCATATAGTTCAGGCTGCTCAGCATTTCTGTGGCACTCTCCTACGAATAAAACAAATCTGTGACTCTTTATGCTCCTCTTTTTTCACACTTTTTTAATATTTGCCACAAGAATTATTGTGTACAGGTCCCACAGAACTGAGCACTAACCTAGAAAGGATCATATTTTTTGCAAGCACTTCTTTTGTAGACTAACTGTGCTTCTCAGTATCCTCACAACGAATCGTGGTCTGCCAGTTGCTTTATCTGGTACTGACTGTATGGGACCATTCCATTACCTATAATCAAAAATTGTTAGACACAGGTATTCGTATGAATTGTCTATTTGACATTTTAGCCACCAAATACTACATTGCTGCGTTTTGTGAAGTACACAGTTTTAAATTTCTGAACATTTAAAGCAGAAACAGCCACACATTTGGCACAGAGCAGTGTTCTTGCTCACATGCCAAAGCTCTCTTGCATGCCTGCACACTTCCCCACTGCCACACAACACTGTATGAGCATGAGGAGGGTGAAGAAGAGGAAATTGCAAGAATACGTTAAGGTGTCAATGCAGTTGCACTGCATACAGCTTGATATCATATTTCTCAACAACGTAGATCACAAACGAAACAAGTTTACATTATTATTTTTGGCACCCTGAAGACATAATATAATTTTCATCTGGTACAGACTACTGCCGTACAGACACACATAGACAGTTTCACAGATTTCTGCACTCAATTTGCCACATAATCGTGACTTAGCTTAGTAATCGAAAAAAGCCTTTCACACACATATGTTGATAGAAATATTTTATCACATTTGCAATCACATTATGCAGACGTGGAAACTCTTCCCGAGGAAAACATTGTAGACTGGGCAGTTTTAATACAAAAGAATTTATCTTACATACGGGAATTACACTGCAGGTCAGCATATGCGCATGGGCGCTTTCAATTGAAAAGGCAACGACCTCGAAACCAGATGTAAGACTGGCAGTGTCCTCGAAACGTTTAGAAAACTTTCCTTGTAATTCCTCAAGGTCACAATGAGTTCTTCAAACCTAGCTTTTTCTTTAACGTCTATGGTCTTAGGGAAATGGATGGTGTTTTTTGTCAGAATTTGTCCTTTCCACGATGTGATTTTCTTTTTAAATGTATCTTGATGAAGTCAGAAATAAATAAATCGTCGTCTAGCAGTGTTTTACTGTGGGCAGCGGGCAGTTAAGTTCACTTAAAACGCGACATCTGCAAACACTCGAGATGTTCTAATTGTCGTTCTTGCCCATATTGTTTCATCATAATTTCAAGAATAGCAGGTTTTAAATAGAAAAATCATCCCAGGCATACCGTTTGAGTTAAGCAACATACTTTGCAGTAATATATCGTAAAGTCTTCAAACAATTTGTTCATTTCCACCGAAAACTATTCAACTGACAGTGTAACAATGCAGGCGCCTTTAGAAAATTTACTGTTTGTACTTCAAATTTCATTGTGTCTTCCATGCCCGCAAATTTAGCACACAGTGCTTCTTGAAGTACATAACAATGAACTCCAGCGGTCATTGTTGTAATTTTTGCTTCTTGATTGTTATCTTAAGTATTAAATCTTATTATGCATAGTGTTGTAAGGTGTGTTATTCCATAGGAAATTTGCGATACCCACCGATTATGCGGCTGTATATCTGTTCTGCAATAGTGAAAATTCTTATCCTTCTCTTCTGTCATCTCCATTGATTTTTAAAGGCTTTTGACGGTAAATCGGTAGACTGCCACTTTTCGTGCAAACAGCCAATGGATCCACGAATTTCATTACACCATGAACAAATAGCGAAGGATAAACGAGGCTGACACCACAATTCTGCCAAAGTGAAGAGAGTTGTGGCGAGCAAAATCTCCCGCATCACTACACTAATGAAATGTCTCAATGTAACAAGTACTTCCAAGAAGGAGCGGCCAAAGCTGAAACAAGCCATGCCTCAACCTGCATGCAGCCCACACATCGTGATCACATGCAATTTGGCACACTGTGACCGACCTCGATTTAAAGCAAGCTGCCAATCTTGATACCATTTGAAATTTTATCATGATGTGACTACATGTGACCTCTAAGGTTTTCTGAGCATGAATGATTGATGGTATATGCCCAGGCATTCAATCTAGTTGTTTACTTTCCATACATAATATTTTGGCGACCAAACCAGCCATCTTCTTCAGGTGCTGTGAGTTTTGCTGTTATGCCTACTCGCTATCTGGATTCCAACCAGAGCACTTGATGAAGATGGCTGGGTCGATCATCGAAATACTGTGCATATAATGGAAAAAACAACTGGTCTGAACGTCCAGAAGCATATAATTAACTTCCTGGTTATTTGAGCAGTTGTTAGCAGATATTACTCGTACTTCATCATGGACACTGGTATCATCTGAAATACACTTAAGGTTACTATCACTATTGTCTACCAGGTCATGAACAGCAGAAGGCTTGACAAAATTCCCAGGAGCATGCCTGAAGTTATTTCTCAATCTGTCAATGATGTACCATCCAAGACAGATGCTCCGTCCTCCAGAATGAGATTTTCACCCTGCAGCAGAGTGTGCACTGATGTGAAACTTCCTGGCAGGTTAAAACTGTGTGCCGGACTGAGACTCGAAACCGGGACCTTTGCCTTTCACAGGCAAGTGCTCTACCATCTGAGGTACTCAAGCACGACCCTCTCTCAGAGCTTCAATTCTGCCAGTACCTCGTCTCCTACCTTCCAAACTTCACAGAAGCTCTTCTGCGAACCTTGCAGAACTAGCACTCCTGGAAGAAAGGATATTGCGGATACATGGCTTAGCCACAGCCCGGAGGATGTTTCCAGAATGAGATTTTCAATCTGCAGCGGAGTGTGGGCTGATATGAAACTTTCTGGCAGATTAAAACTGTGTATTGTTCTAGAGTCTAGGATCGGTACCTGGAAGGTATAGGTAAGAGAGAACATAAACACACACACTCCTAAGGCTACAACGTTCTACACTTAAAACGGGCTATAATGTTAGATCACCTGCGTTTCCAACCTATCAGTCGTATGGAATGTAGCGCTGTTAAAATTCCAATGTGAGAAATATATTTCAAGCGCATGATATACATCCTTCTTCTCGGTTTGTCTACGATAAACTATGTTATCTAACCGTAAAACGAAAAAACTACTTCCGTAAAACATTTGCTCTGCGTCATACAAGCACGATATAGCTTTCCGGTGACATATAGTGTCCACCGTTCATATCCGATCACGGCTCAGAAATTATACGATGCCTGCATCAGGGCTATATAAAATGATCCTACAAGGAAACAGATAATCGCATAGCAGCAGCTTCCGACATGTGAAAATTACAAGTCATTCTGTCACTAACTCCGTAAACAGCATATCTGTCAGGCAAATATGTACACAGGGATTGCAGCGCCTTAGAAGCACCTATCAATAACTTAGTCTGAAGTCTCGATTTTACATCCAAGATGCGACAGGGGGGATGGAGTACATCGCATAAATCAAACTTTCTTTAGAGGAATGTGTCAAGTTTCATCACACATGAGATGGAAGTCTTCTGATAACCGACAGGTTTACCGTTAACGATCGCAAGTAGACAGTGCTTTAAACCACATACAGAACACGCGGCTGTATACGACTAGAACAAGGGCTATGTCACGCAACTGTTGCATCCGGACAGAATAGTGGAAAAATTGACCTGCAGCAACTTCTCCTTCTCTAGAATGCAACAGTCAACCATTAAATCGTACTTCGTTACAGCTACATCTCAATCGATCACTCCATCCACTCTGTTATCCTTTAATGCAGATGCAAGTAAGTTTAGAGGTGAATGGTTCTCTGTATTCCTAAAAAGCATCAAATACAGTAGTTAACTCCGGTGTATCACTGGTATCTCAATAGACATACAGTATAATGCTGCCTCGACATAAAAAAATTGACTGCCTCCCTGATTCCCTTCGTTTCGATGTCGACGTTTTCTCGGATTCCTTTTGTTGCTGCATACTTGTTCCCATGTACAAATTGTTAGGCGCGAACCAGAAGATACGCAAGTACTTCCTCGATTTCCCCGCATTTCGGTGTATATTCGGTCAATTTATACCTATTCCCTCGTCATTTTTCGCAATTCTATCGATTTTATGCCGGATAGATCCATGAGATCATGAATTAACCTCTCGTTCTGTGTTCTAAAATTGCTTGCAAATGTAGCACAGCTGCCAACACCTAGCCCAATTGCACTGATCGGGAGGCGTAATATAGCACTGTACTCGACTGTATCCAGTCACCTCCACATTTGGAGAGCGTTTGCTCTGTTTTCTGTATGTCTACATGGGTTGCAGTAGGTGGTGGATATGTCATTCTCCGAGTTCTGCGCAGTTGCGACTTAAATTAGAACTATCACATGCGCTAAGCTGTAGAAATGAGAGCAGTTACAAGATGCATAGGGAGTGACTAAAACCACGTTGGAATTTTACTGTAGCAAACATATCCGATAAAGGGGTCTCGTTTCGAGATATGAGAGTGCTGGAAATATGATTCTCCTGTGGGTGTGTAGGTATGTGGTTGAATGGAAAGACTTGATTCCAAATAATGGACATCATTTCTAGCAGATAGTGTAACACTAGAGATCTGAAAAGCTTGTGTACATTTTCTTATGACCTCAATTAGTACATTATCTACTACTGCTGTTTGTGTTCTATCTCAATCAGTCATCGCCTATAACTCAGTGGATACATTGTAGAACCTCTAATATGGTATTGAGTCAGAATACGTTACATGTACTATAGAAATATCTAGCTGGGGCGGTGTGAGGGAGTCGCAAATACCGCTTACATATCACGTCCCTTAGCCAAATCACTTTCAAAATTCAGTGATTTTATAAGGACGTTGCATCATGGGCTAAGTGTAACTGGGGTGCTGGTCTGATAATACACATTCCAGCGATCACCATCTCGGCGTTTGTCCAGATAGAAAAACCACCTCATTCAGAGGTAATGTCGTACCTAGATTTATAAAGCCAGTATAGCTTTTAACATGGATACTTGTGTGCACCTGTAGAAACATGATTACTTGTGCAGTAACATAGAGTAGTTGTTGGGATCGAGTTTTTTTAACATCTGGCCGATTACGTCTCTCTTTCTTGGACACAGTGGTAGCACTCGCAAGAAAAAACTTATGGGACATGTCCACCCATAGTTGAATTTCTCTCAGTATTATTTCGTATCGCCAGCGATCGGTTATTGACGAAGTATTATACTTAGTAGTAGAGGGTGCATGATATGTTCGTATTTGAGCATCAGGTTTATAAAGTGTGTGTTTGTGTTCTGACATGTGTAAAGGAAGTGACTATGTCCAATCGTAAGAAAGGTATAGATTTGACATGGAGTACTATGATTGCATGGGAAGAGTATGTCGATTCATAAGAATGGTACTGATATCTCTATTTCCAGAGCCACAGCTGACAACAAAGTGTATTTCCAATACTTTGCATATTGTTGAATGTCGTTCAGCTGAGACCGCGATCATAAAATTTAGTTCTAGGTACAGGGATAAGATATAAATGTGACCTATTTCATAGGATAAACATTCTACCTGTACGTGCTGAGCCTGCAGCGCTGGTGACCTGTGTGGGAGTGATTCAAGTTTCCCATTACCGGTAGGAGGTGTCAGACTGGAAATGCCTGTTGGAGTGTAGGAATGTAGATGAATTAACTGTGTTGACCTCTAGACGACCAAATAGCGAACTAATACTTAGTACGTCTTGGATAGCTTTCGAGATTGCGTGGAAATTTGAGAAGATTGAATGTGGAGGTGCGTTTGTACTGGATCGTTATTCCCGCACATGTAATTTGTTCAGTTAACTGCTTCTGACAATTTCGCGCCTTTATTTAGTTGAGAGTAGATCGATTGTGGTGTGTGCATCTAGCGTGTGGAAGACAAGTTTGCCTGTTCTCTAGACATGAGAAACACTTTAGTTGACCTTATGGGGATGATTTGGAATCTACTACATCACCAACATCGGTATTCGAGAGTGGAAATATCTCATTCCCCTATTTGTTTACAGTTGCTGAGTAAATGTCTTCGTGGATGTGACAAGTTTCTAGTTATCAGTGGTTTACAGCATGTCCCACCTAGCTAAAGTTTCAGGTTTGTAGATAACTGATTTCCAGTCTCTATCTTGGGTATTATGTTGCGCTAGCGATCAGTAGGATGCTGCCTAGTGCTTGATATCGAGAAGTACTGCGAAAATGGTATAATATTATGGGGAAGCATGCGAAAAAATACATGTGTTCTTGTAATCCCAAGTCTGGAGATGTGTGTAGAAAAGCAAGCAAGCAAGGCAGCAAGCTCGGAGCAGAAACAGTAACGTGTTTGTGCCAAGGGGAAACGATCTCGAATTTGTAGAACAGTTCTGAGCGTGACTTTGGTCTGTTATGGGTGCTCTGGTCGTGCATTGGGGGTGGATGACTTGTGATTGTTGGATGCAGGAAAATATCTAGTGCTGAGAGGAATATATATACGGTACTGCCTGTCTTCGTGGTATATGTATGAATGATGTAAAAGGGATGATTTTGTTTGGCGCAGGATACAAATTGCATGCTTACTACATCGACACAGTACGCGGTGATATATTTCTGGGTTGGAGATCGGTTTCACGCACTAATATTCAAGCTCCTGTCCTCGGTGGGAGAGCAGTCTTTCTGTATTTAACGATATGTATGGTAGTTTGTAAGATTTAATTGCCAGTGCAATATGACAATCTGTATAAAATAACCGCTGAAAGCCTCCGCTGCAGAAAGAAAGAAAAGGCAGATGGTGCTTCGATACCAGCAGTATCAGTAATTCGGTGGGTAAATTCGATAAGAGTCAATCATAATTCTTGATTCGTTCACATCCTATGTGCTGGGATATTGGAGCCTCTACATAGCAGAGAGAGCGTTTGTGTGTGTTGAAAGCAGGAAGCGTAACACGTGATTTACGGGGTACCACGTTAAGTCCGCAAGGAATACTGCATTCGACGCCATTCTGCGCTATTTTCGTAAACAGGTTCTGTTAGGGCAAGAATTTCTGTGCATACAACCTGAGACATCAAGAAAGCGAGCGTTAACTATTTCTGGGACACTATACAATTTCCGCGAGGTCGACTGGATTCTTATTTTTACATAGTCATGTGACTTCAGTATAAGATTGAGAACCTTGTTAGATGCTGTTGGGAGGGTTTGTAGCTACATGTGCGCACTTCACGGCGTTGCGTCAGTCACGCTGGGCAGATAAGCACAGTTAGACACATCTCGCGAGAGGAACAATACACCCTGTGCTATTCTGGGTAGCATTGAACATCTCTCTCGATGTCGGACCATACCACAGCTATGCGTCATCGCGTATGGGACCAGCGTGAGCGCGCCTTGTAGTTCTGTGACGTCAATATAACACTCGAAGAATTCTAACTGTATACACAAAAATAGATCCAACTTTCACCTGCAGCGGTGTGAGAGCGATGGCTCGCGCTGGTTTTCGTCCGGCGAAGGCTCGCGGTGGCTGCGGCAGCGGCGGGGGCGTCGGGCATCGAGTGGCGGGATGTGTTTTTTATTGTTATTGTTGTTGTGGTCTTCAGTCCTGAGACTGGTTTGATACAGCTCTCCATGCTACTCTATCCTGTGCAAGCTTCTTCATCTTCCAGTACCTACTCCAACCTACATCCTTCTGAACCTGCTTAGTGTATTCATCTCTTGGTCTCCCTCTACGATTTTTACCCTCCACACTGCCCTCCAATACTAAATTTGTGATCCCTTGATGCCTCAGAACATGTCCTACCAACCGATCCCTTCTTCTGGTCAAGTTGTGCCACAAACTTCTCATCTCCCCAATCCTATTCAATACTTCCTCACTAGTTATGTGAGCAGTCTTTTATTTAAGCTACATTCCATAGATTTCACCGACCAATAGGATGCTGCGAATCAAGAAAAACTACCCCATACACGTGAAGAATACCGATTTAATTAATTTGCATACAATTTTTATACGAATGTGGTGTTAGAGGTACAGTAGTTAATGGGAGCAGAACGGCAGGTTAAGTGCAGAACACTAGGTTAATCTGCATAATTTTTGTGTACAACGCAGTACAAAAGTTTAAGGGGGTGCGTGGCAAAGAAGAATGCACCAGAAATGGCGTTCAAAAGCATGTGAAATTCGAAAAGTGTACCAGAAAATGGTGGGAGGACATAACTAATTACTTAATTTGGTATCAATGGCGGTAGAATATTTTAAGAAAATGGAGGTGACATGGAAAACCACTTAACAGAACAATAGGTTAAGTGCCAACGAAGGCCCAAACATTAGGTAAGACACCCAGAGTACAGTGGCGAACATTAGGTTATGCATCATGTTTGCTCTATGTAATCGCTTCTTGTAAGACCTACGTGTTTCCAGACAGCAGGTAATGATGATCAAGAGAAATCCCCACAAACTGATTTTTTTTTTATAAATAAAGAATATACCCTCGAATTTCCTGGTATGAGATCCTTCCTCTCCACCAATTTCCATATAATGCCTTAAATCCCCTAAATTGTTTAAATAAACTATTCCAAACTAAAATGTTTAAACAATATTACATACACTACAATCGAATACCCTCCAAATGATCCATCAACTGAGTCTTTTTCATGCCAATTTGTAGAAAGAAGTGGCTGTCGGATGAGTTAGATTAGTGGAGGTGCCCTTTTTTCCCACCATTTTCTTAAGTTAGTAGAGGATACATTGTCCTAGTGGAATTTGAACTTCCCGCCAGGGGGGCATGGCACTTTCCCACTAGAGAATTTAATTAATTGATCAATTTAATTAAGTAGTCAATGTGACCTAAATTATCTTCCCACCATTTTCATAGGTTAGTAGCAGTTGTATTGTCCTGATGGAATCTGAACTTCCCGCCATTTTATTGGGTGGTGTGGCAGGGGGGCATGGCACTTTCCCACCAGAGAGGTTCACTAATTGATCAATTTAGTTAAGCAGTCAATCAAATTGATAAGAGTGAGAGGGGGGCCTATTCCAGTAACTCAGACCTGTAGCAATGAGGGGGACAGGGTTGTGGGAGGGGGAGAGTCTGGCGGGGGGGGGGGCAATAGGTTAAGTGCCTGTCAGTCAAAAGGAAATCAGGATGATATGGAAAAACACTTAACAGAACAATAGGTTAAGTACCTGTCAATGAAAGGAGAACAATAGGTTCGCCCCTGAGTGCATACCTGCCCCTGATGTAGGCAACCCACACTAACAAAATGGCCTGGCACTCCCTTCCTGAGGGGGGAGGGGAGTGGGAGGGGGGATCAATAGGTTAAGTGCAGCGACATGGAAGACCACTTAACAGAACAATAGGGTAAGAACCTGTCAATCAAAGGAGAACAATAGGTTAAGTACATGTCAATCAAAGGAGAACAATAGGTTCGCCCCTGAGTGCATACCTGCCCCTGATGTAGGCAACCCACACTAACAAAATGGCCTGGCACTCCCTTCCTGAGGGGGGAGGGGAGTGGGTGGGGGGATCAATAGGTTAAGTGCAGCGACATGGAAGACCATTTAACAGAACAATAGGGTAAGAACCTGTCAATCAAAGGAGAACAATAGGTCTGCCTCTGAGTGTGTACCTGCCCCTGATGAAGGCAACCTGCACTAACAAAATGCGTTCATAAGAAGGTAGCCCCACTGCTACAGCCAAAGTAGTCACATAATTCTTGGCACTAATGCGTCCTTGCAGAGTAACCATGGGCCTATGGAATATCATAATATGGTTGCCCGAATTATGACCGAACTTCCACCACATTTCATTCTTAAAACTAAATTTGCCCAGAAGTTGCAAATAGGATGAAACAAGATTTATCCAAGCAAATGACATTTTTCTATTGCTCCAAAGCCAAGGTTTTATAGCTTTGGCACCATGTTCTTATGTTGTGGGCACTTGCATTACTGATGATTGTTTTTGGAATTACAGCTTGTCCTGTAGTTTACTGCTTATGGACCTCCCTTCATGTTGTTTACAAGTGCGACATTCAGTACTGCATTGACTTTCTCAGCTGTTGTCCTCTTATTTTTCATCACAATCTGTTTCAATAACAGTCTGTTACCATCATCCAACACGTACTTCCATCCCTGTCGTGACATAGGGATGACGATTTTCTGCATTCCCTGAATGTGTTATAAATCTTTGATAAGGTGCCCTTATAAACCAAATACATTGGCTGTCTTGATTATGGTAGTACCCACCATAAGAGCACAAACAATTTCCCGATGGTTAAATGCACTGACTTCTGACACAATGCTCAAACAACTACACAGAACATTGTTCTGACCATGACTGACATTGTCAATGTGTTTAGGAGAGTGTACAGATGCCATCCGTGGTCAAATACAACAATACAAACTGCATTTATATTGAAGCATGCATTTCCCGCGGGGTTTCCATATTTCTGTCCACCCCGCAGGAGCTTTCTGACTGACGGGCCAGATTTGTTGCAACTGGATTCAGGACTTCTCAAGAGATAGAACTCAAGTCCCTGGGCCTGATGGAAACCTGTCAGCTTATGTACCCAATTTGCAGTTCAGTTAAACTCTCTGTTAACTACACTCTATCACAGATCCCTCGAACAAAACGCATTCACCAAAGCTCAGGTCACACCAGTCTGCAAGAAGGGTAGCATAAGTGATCCACAAAAATACCGTCCAGTATGCGTGACTCACTTGTTGTAGGATCTTGGAACATATTTGGAGGTCAAGCATAACGAGATGTCTCGAATAGAAGGACCTCCTCCGTGCCAACCACCATGGGTTTCGGAAACTAGATCATGTGAAATCCAATTCATGCTTTTCTCACATGACACTCTGAACGCCATGTGTCAAAGCAGTCAGGTAAATGCAGTATTTCTCGATTTTCAAAATGCATTTGACTCCATACCATACCTATGCTCATTATGAAAAGTACGATCAGGCGAAATTTGCGATGGATTGAGGATTTCTTGGCATGGACGCAGAATGTTATCTCGCATGGAAAGTCATCAACAGATGTAGAAGTAACTTCAGGTGTACTCCAGGAAAGCTGTTTGAACTCTTGCTGTGTACAATATTAATAGTAGCCTCAGACTTTAGCAGATAATGCAGTTATCTATAATGAAGTACTATATGTAAGAAACTGCATAAATATTCAGTCAGGTCTTCATAAGATATCAAAGTGTTAGAAATATTGACCGTTTGCTTTAAATGTCCAAATATGTAAAACCGACCACATCAAAAATCGAAAAAAAAGTAGCATCCTATGACTATAATATCAACAAGTCACAGTTGGAAATGGAAAACTCCCACAAATACCAGGGTGTACCACTTTGTGGGGATATGAAGTGGAATGATCACTTAGGCTCAGTTTTGGGTAAAGCAGATGGTAGGCTTCAGTTTATTGAAGTGAAGTGGAATCAGTCTACAAAGGAGATTGCTTGTAATCACTCACGCAACCCATTCTTAAATATTGCTCAAGTATGCGAGACTTGTACCAAATAGGACTAACAGGGGATATTGAACATGTACAGGAAAGGGCAGCATAAATTATCACAGGTTTTTGTTGACCCATGGGAGTGTGCTACAGAGATACTGAAGAAACTAAACTAGCAGGCTCTTGAAGATAGGCGTAAACTATACCGAGAACGTCTACTAACAAAGTTTCAAGAACCAGACGACTCTAGGAATATACTTCAACCCCCTACATGCCATTCACTTAGGGATTGGGAGTATAGATATAGATGTAGATTAGATGCAGAACACGTTATTCTTAACAGGACGAAACTGACAGAGGTAGAGGTAATACCTCATAAAAGTGTTATGGAACCATTAGGTACTGTTTACAATATACCGAGTGGTTATTACTCAAGTGCAGACGTCTAGTGTTGGCTGTAATTATCGTATGGCAACGAAACTTGGTAGACATTCTAATGTGTTAATGCGGAACCACTTTACACTGGGAAAAAATTAGTTCCAATTTTAGCAGCAGGTGCAAATCTGGCACTGTGAATGCAAAAACGACATGTTGAAATTTTTCCACATGTAGCGGATTAGTAACGGGATGTGGGCAAAAAAACATCAAACACGTGAGAAACGCACAATGTTGATTTCAATAATTAACCACCTCTTGCACAATGTGAACACAGGAGACGTCAACGAGATACTGTACAGCACCAGATTTGCAACTGGTGGCTAAAATTGGAACTACGTTCTGTCACTTTAGATCGGTACCACATTAATGCATGAGCATATCTACCAAGCTTCGCTGCCATACGATAATTACAGCCAACACTGGACCTCCATGAGTTGCTGCACTTTAATTATCACCACACTGTATGAGGTCCCATCAAAAAGTTTTCACCTGAGAATGTTGCTGCAGTGTACATTCAACATAGCATGCCTCTTGATGGGAGTATATACACACATCAAAAAAAAAAAGTTTTGCATCACCTCGGTTCTGAGAGTTCCAGAACCTGTAAAGAAAATTGGAATAGAGATCAACATAAACACCATTTCCGCCCTTTTTATTGCTCATGAAAACTCACACATTGACTGTTGTACCACCACACAGCGAGACCTTCAGAGGTGGTGGCCCAGATTGCTGCACACTCCGGTACCTCTAATTCCCAGTAGCATGCCCTCTCACACTGACAGAACACAGGTTCAATTCCCTTGCAGGTCAAAGATTTTCTTTACTCATGTCTGGATGTTGTGTACTCTTCACTGTTTCATCATCATCAGTACACAAGTCCCCGAAATGACTTCAAATACAAAAGCTTGCACGAAGTGGCCAAACTCCCTGAAATGGGACTCCCAATTAAACATGCCCTACATACATTTTATCTACCTAATTTTCAATGCCAAGGACGGATTCACATTTAGATCAGCTGCATGGAGGCAAGAGTACAATCTTGATCTACATTTTGTAAATTTGAATCATAACGTCCAGCGATTAGCAATCACACAAACATTCCACACAGTCAACAGTACCCACTAATAAAAGAAGTGGGCTTGCAGATCCTAGTGATAAATTCCATTCCTTCTCAACACTGGAGCTTTCAGATAGCAGACTCCTCCAACTTCTCTAAAAGCCTTGATAAGATCTTTCGATGGATTCTCCTCTTGAGCAATACCTATAGAAGATTTAGGTGCAGTATCAAGCACAGAAAGAAAATTTATTTTCGGAGATTACTGGAAGGAGTACATTTCTGGATGGTCTGAGATCAGTTAGAAACTGTACGAGGAACAGGACCCTTCCTAGGTGTTTTGCTGCTCTAGGCAAGACTTGAAAAATGACACCCTCCTCTTTTTACTGTCCTCTCTCCCCCCATCCCATCATCACCACCACCAGCATCCAAAGGCTCAACAATGTAAATCTCCTAATACGTTTTTAATGGTTAAACTAAAGTGACCCCATGTCCTCAACTTTCAACCTTTGTCCTCAGTTCCTTTCAAACCGACTGAAGACAACAAATATCTTCAATTTCTTATTTTTTGTCCTAAGTTAATGAACTTTTCCAAAATAACTGGAATACGAATGATGTGCTAAGCATATAAGCTAGAACTCAACTGATTATACTAGTACAATCACATTTGGTATCAATCATTTATTTTATTTAATTGCAAGAAAATGGACTAATAAAGGTGTGAAACTATTTCTGGTGCAAATGAATTTTTCCTTGAATTCAGAAATTATGCTATACTGGTGGGAGACATGCTGAAGCATCAAAACAGGTCATCTGGATAATCGTCATTATTTCTTTATGTTTTAATTAAACTATTTTTAGAGTTAAGAATAAATCTCATCATTTTCATTAACCACTTTTATTAAAGTAAGTATAAACTTCTTAAGTATTGTTCCACATAGTTTTAAAAATAATTCGTGGTTTCAGATTTCCCTCATCTTTCACTTTTTCTTCTCATTTGCTCAATTTTTTCATTGTTTGATTTGTTAATTTTTTCCGCCCTTTTTCGCTCCTAAAATTTTGTCGCCGTAGGCAGCTGCCTAATTTTGCCTAATGGAACAGAACTTTCTCTCAACCAAAAAACGAGAACTAGCAGACGAACTGCTTCATAAAATAGATGCCACACGCTACCAGAAATGGCTGGCCACTGTTGAAAACCTTGACTTCTAACAATCAAGCAAAAAAGCCTAGTCCCTATTGTGTAAAGTGGGAGGTGCAAATCAAATAACATGCGACAACCTCATAGAACCGAATAGAGTTTTTGCACACATCGTCTCAACATCTAAACCATCTATTTTCTGCCCTCGCACTATACAAATGAAGTGAGAACTGAGAAATATGGTGGCGAAATGTTCACATTATAGCCCAGATTCTTTCGCAATTACTTCCGAAGACGTTTCAAGAACTTCACATGACATTATATCAGGTGAAGCTCCAGATTCTGATAGTATATGTATAGAATCCTTCTGCAATGCAGAAAATATGCTAAAACATGACTAGTCCAACTTTTCTCCAACATTCTGCAAGCAGGATCCATTCCATAACTAATGAAACAGACAACAACAAACCTGGAAATCCTCATCCTATAGCCATTTCTTTTGTGGTGTACAAATTACTCTACAGGCTGCTCCGTAGCGTAGATTGCGACCGCACTATATCTGTGCGGATCAAATATGTATATGGAAACCATACACAGAAACCAGCTTCCAGAAACGTGTGTGACGACCACAGTTATCAATCTACGAGACAAGGACAAGATAAGTTAATCCACGTGTCTGACCTTTTGTTTTACCTTTCTTTGTTTCCTGTTTGAGCGTGCATTGCCTGTGTAACCTGTTCGCTGTAAAAGGTCTTTTTGTATGTAAAATAAACGTATGTTTTCTGGATCAGTGTGGATTTCAGTTACGAATACCTCTTATATTCCTCGCTATCATAAAATCCTATAGTCGTGATCCCACAAACAGTGAACACCATCTGAGCTGCTACAATGGATAACCTCAACACCAGCTCCACAATCAGAAAGAAGGTCCACAGCAGTCTTCTGCAGCTACACAGCATCCAGAGGCAAGTTCCTCTCTTAAACTGTTCCCCGAGAACATCACAAGGTAGGAAGGACAACCACGTAAAGTTCCTGCCATTCTGGACGAAAGGCCACATTTGTGTTTTAAGCAATTCTAAAGCATTTTTGAGGAGCGTAGCGTCCGCAAATCTACAGAACTTTTTGACTGTCTTGTGACCCATCTCAACGAAATGCAGAAAGTTCAGGCAGAGGCTGGTCTTCACTCTCAATGTTATTTCTTCAAATTAAAAACTCATCTAACCAAATATTTTTCTCTCATTTGCAAGCTACGGTTTCAGAAATTTATGTGAGGCGAGAAATTGGGAGACAAATCACCGAAACAGCTACAGCTAGAACACCGCGCCCACAGGAAATAAGTTATTAATGGAAAATTCCTTACACTTGGTATAGTTTAAGTGCCTTCCTCCAAATATTAGGACAATTTTAGCGGGTCACACTGATTTACCACTCAATGTTTTGGCTAATAAGGTGAAAGCCATTGCCAATAGCTCACAGTATAATGTTAGCACCACTGTAGAGCGTGACAATAAGGCGGCCCGCTGCACATCTGGACCAAGGATCCATGGGGCGGGAACACTCATCAGCTCCAACACGCGCATTTCTTACAACACAAAGGAGGAAATGGCTCATCAGTTGGCACCCCGTATACAGGCACTGCAAGCCACAATAGCGGTTTTACAAGGCAAGTTCGGAATATTTCGGAAACAGACCATCACTTCCACTGAGCAAGAAGGCAAGTAACGAAGTTTTCGCGACTGGTGTTAGTATCGTATCACCAAAGGTGTAGCAGCAAGACCCGTACCCTGTAGTCACCCAAACGCATGTGATGGCCCCTAAAGGGTGCAAGTAGCCGTACGTAACCAACCTCCATCCCCCCTATACCTCCCTTCCGTGCTGGTAACAAGGAGAGGTAGGCTTCAATTCTGACCCACCGGGTACATCAAAATCCACTATGGGAGAAGACTTCCGCGGTATTTCTGTCACATATGTCACTTAACTGCACAACAGAGAAGACACCCATGAACGTACTATATGTTACTCCGCTGGCTACAGTACCAAATGTTCCAACAGAGACAATAGGCACTTCAGCAAGCAGAGTGTTCCTTAACACCCTCATCACATTAATGTTCTGCAGACCCCAAAGAAAACCGACATGGCCAATAGGCCTCAATTCGGATACGCTCATTGCCATTCCAGAACTTACAACGTCAAGTTCGCACCAGATCAGGGTTCTGAGGTTATTTAAAGGATAGAGTACCTACAATGAAAAGCACCACACATCACAAAATCTCATCAGCGTGTCTAAGAGTGACCTCAAAAAAGTCTTTGAGTCTTACAGGTTCTCCAGGCCAGTTTCTGATTTTTCCAGGGTCGCATTGTGCTTAGACCTTAACCAGTTTTGATCGATCTACGAATTTTGTCAGCATATAGGAACATAATTGGGGCTATTCACTGAGTTAAAAGAAAGAAAACTTAAATGAAATGGTTCCCTTTAAGCAGGAAATAAACGTCCCAGTATCTGACAACCGAATTAAGTGTAAAATTTAGTGTGAACAAAAAAGTTACAGGAAGATTACACAGGTCAGTCATATTCATGTGACCACCGCCTCTGTTCGATGTCAACGTGCAATAATCACTCACAGATGGCAGGTGGAAGCACTATTAGTGGAGGGTATACAAAGTGCATCGGGGGACACAGAAAACAGTATAGCCATTGTCGTAACGCGGAAACGGAGTAATTTATCTGACGTCCAAAAGAGCATGATCGTTGGCTTGCTGGCCAAGGGTGGAAGCATTTCTGATACAGCTACGTTTGTAAACGGTTCACATGCCACCATGAGTTAAGTATACTGTACTATCCAAAACCAGTGTTGAGGCACTAGTGCTGTGCGACAGGCTGTAGATTAGGGGGTTAATGACAGCTGCAGAGATGTGTGCAGGTGAATATACACTGAAGTGCCAAAGAAACTGGCATATGAAGTACAAATATTTGTAAACAGGCAGAATACGGTGCTGCGGTCTGCAACGTCTATACAAGACAACAAGTGTCTGACACACTTGATAGATCGATCACTGTCACTACAATGGCAGGTTATCAAGATTAAAGTGAGTTTGAAAGTGGTGTTATAGTCAGCGTACGAGCGATGGGACACAGCATTCTGAGGTAGCAATGAAATGGGGATTTTCCCGTTTGACTATTTCAAGAGTGTACCGTGAATATCAGGAATCTAGTAAAACATTAAATCTCAGACATCGCTGTGGCAGGGAAAAGATCCTGCAAGAACGTGACCGACGACGACTGAAGAGAATCGTTCAATGTGACAGAAGTGCAACCCTTCCGCAAATTGTTCCAGATTTCAATGCTGTGCCATCAACAAATGTCAGTGTGAAACATTCAACGAAACATCATCGATATGAGCTTTCGGAATTGAAGGCTCACTTATATATCCTTTGATGACTACACAACTCAAAGCCTTATGCCTCACCTGGGTACGTCAACACTGAGATTGGACTGTTGACGACTGGAAATATGTTACCTGGTCGGATGAGTCTCATTTCAAATTGTATTGAGCAGATGGAAATGTACAGTTATGGAGACTACCTCCTGAATCAATGGAGTGATATATGACTCTGACAAGTGACACGTGTGGAAGCATCCTGTATGATCACCTGCATCAATTCATATCCATTGTGCTTTCCGACAGACTTGGGCAATTCCAGCAGGACAATGCGACACCCCACACGACCAGAATTGCTACAGAGTGACTCCAGGAATACTCTTCTGAGTTTAAACACTTCTGCTTGCCACCAAACTCCCCAGACATGAACATTATTGAGCATATCTGGGATGCCTTGCAACGTGCTGTTCAGAAGAGATACCCGCCCCCTCGTAGTCTTATGGATTTATGGACAGCCCTACATGGTTCATGGTGTCAGTTCTGTCCAGCACTATTTCAGATATTATTCGAGTCCATGCCAAGTCCTGTTGCGGCATTTCCGAGTGATTGCAGGGCCCCTACGTGATATCAGGCAGGTGTACCAGTTTCTTTAGCTGTTCAGTTTATGTGCAACTGTTAAGTGCATGGACTGCCTAGATGAATCAAAGGGCTACCAACAGCGTCTCCTCAACTACCGTTCAGCGAACGTTGCAGTTTATGGCCCTCTACAGCAGGTTCCTGGTTCATCCAACTATGCTGACTACTTTTCAAGGTGACGGAGACTGGAATTTGCATGCCAATATAGTAATTACACATCTGAGTGGCGACAGGTTACCTTAACAGATGAATCACGTTTTATGCTCCATTCGACAGAGGGCCACTTGTGTGTACGACGAGAAACGTTTGGAAGCAAGGGGTCCAGTTTGGAGGAGGGAGCTTTATGATCTGGGAAATGTTTTTGTGGCATATCATGGGTGATCTCGTCATTGTGGAAGGTACGCTGGATGAATACGAGCATGCACCTATTCTTGGGGATAGTATTCAGGCTTTTGACAGCTGGTCCACTAATGCAACTTGACAGTGAAAGATGAAACTAGGTCGCAAAGGAAGTAAAATACCATTAATAAAAGTTTAAATCAGGAACAATCATCTGCTGGGAGCACACAGACATAAAAATGACATTATCTGTTTCAGTAAAAAATTACGCTTTTTACATAGAGTTTTAAGAATAAAATTCAAATTTGATTATCGAAGAAACACTAATAGAATAATCTGATAAGGACACATCATGGACATAAAGTGAAGTCACAATCAGGTAGTTCTTAGCGATCTGAGACGCATCTTTCTCAGCATTTTCCATGGGTTTTGTGTTTATAATTTGTAGCCCTCTTAGCTTTTCTCTACGCATTTTCTACTTCCTCTCATTTTCTTTTGAGGACTTTTCAACTGTCCTTTTCTCTGCTACCATTTCACTGTACCTGCGAAGTGCATTTTGGAAGCTGTGTATTAACTGCTTTATGATAGTTACAGATCAACAACCTCAGCAACCTTGGTCGCATTGCCAACAGCACGAACGACTATGAGAAAGATTTTTGACGAGACTGGAGTTGTCAGACATACCTCTTTCAAGGGTGGCATTTTCCTTGGAAGAGACTAAGCAACCTTGATAAATCTCTTCACATTTTCATGCCCACTCTGGACCCCAATGATCATCATCCACAATTAACTGGTGTGAACATGATCTGCATAAAATTCTTTGAGGATTTCCTTTACTGAAAAGATTTGTATTAGAGTCTGGAACTCTGAGGCAATGGCGTCAGCTTCAAGATGACCAAAGCAATCCTATGCCTAACCATCTCTCCTCCTGCTCGGCATTAATGGCCACTTCTGGGACTGAACATGGAGTGCCCTTTGTAATGAAATAAGCAAGGGGCGATTTATCCAGAATTTTGGATACCAGAATCTTCATAAATGTAAGACACTCATTCCAGAACGCCAAAATATCTTTCTCTGATATGTCACCTTGACCCAGAGGTTTTTTGGTTCTTACCTGATACCCACTTTCTTAGTTTGCAACACATTTTGTTAAATTTTATTGGGACAAATTTGCTCATTAATTATCTGACCACAGACTTAGCAGAATTATAGAGGAAAGGAGCTAAGGGAGCATCTGACTGAAATCTAGTCAGAAACGTCTCAACCTGGGCAGCCAGCCATAGTCTCAAAAATGGCGTGATGAACTATAAGCATCTTGCCATGCAAAGACTTACGCTCTAGCTGATGGCCATGATTCTTAGGAATTCCAATAGTGACCCTAGGTTTTGGTTTCATCTACTTCTGGTCCTTCTTTACTCTTTCTACTTCTTTTACACACTTTATAACAGCCATTAATATTTGCTGAGCCAAGACTGACAGTATTTCATTTTCCACCCACCAAACAGTGCCAAAGTTCTGTGGGAAAACAAAGGTGCTTGCTACATCGTTGAAATCAGCTTGGTGGGAGGGTTCGTTTTTAAATAGATTTATTCGTTTGTTTGTTTATTTATTTAGTCTTTTCATCATATGTTATACAGGGTACAAGGTTCAAAAATGGCTCTGAGCACCATGGGACTCAACTTCTGAGGTCATCATTCCCCTAGAACTTAGAACTACTTAAACTTAACTAACCTAAGGACAGCACACACATCCATGCCCGAGGTAGGATTCGAACCTGCGACCGTAGCGTTCGCGCGGTTCCAGACTGTAGTGCCTAGAACCACTCGGCCACCGCGGCCGGCGGGTACAACGTGATACTGGTCTTAATTCCAGTTATAAATAATTACTATTAAAAACAGTCTTGATCACGATTTATTTAACAAGGTGACCGGTTTTGACCACTACTGTGGTAATAGTGATTCTCCAACAGAAAGAGGTTCCAACTCAATGGTCTGAAGATGACCACAGTAGTGGTCGAAACCGGTCACCTTGTTAAATAAATCGTGATCAAGACTGTTTTTAATAGTAATTATTTATAAGACATTGATAACTGCTGTTCCCGTAATGCATTCAAAAGTAATTAATTCCAGTTATTATAGTAGTTTTTCATGATTATATGGAGTCGCCCAGAACAATATCGCTGCTCTGAGGTAGCTCAACTAACCTATCTGGACTTGCAATTAGCTCACTCTGATCCATGTGTCCACGGATGGCACCAATGTTAATAAAGCATTCCTAAGAGAGCTGAAAAGCCAGGTCAAAGTTTAAGATAATCCACAGAGTCTCATGCTTTTGGACTTCAGAATATATAGCTTACATAGTATGCATGGTGACTTTAAGACAATTTGTAGAGCTGTAGAACTAGGAACTACAGTTCTCAAAATAGTAGTTATGTACAATAACAACTAAAAGGTCGTATGATTCTGTAAAAATATATTTATTGTCCTACAAAGTACAAGATGTTTCGTATCTTGTAGGACAATATAATGTATGTGTATGGAATCGTACAACCTGTTAGTTGTTATTATACACAACATACATTATACATAACTACTATCCCGAGTACCATACTTCCTACAGTGGTGACGTGGATTTTAAATATAAAATCTCCCGTGTCTGTCTGTTGTTCTGCAATGCCGCAGCTACCTCCAACTCAACCGCTTCTTGTTGTGAGGGATGTCAGTCTCACCTCTTCGTCAATGCCTGTGAATTCCACGAACATTGCGTGCCTCAGTTTGATGCAGTTTCGCCAAAACCTGAGCGAAGTGTCCCATTTGGCAGTGTGTAGTGAACCAACAAAAGGCTTCCATTGTTTCCACGTCACTTCACACCAAATCAGCCAAGAGGTGTGTCGAATTCTCAGTGTGGCCTTACAGGTGCTAGCACTGTGAAGGCGCCGAGTGCCTTTCTGCATAGTAATTCTGCTACGACAACGAATGTGATTCTGGGTGAGCAATGGCTTCTTGCCACCCAATTAGTCAGTACACATAGCACTTCAAGCTTCCAAGTGGGGAGAAATGACACTTATTCCCATGAACACTCCTTCAGTGCCAGTGAATCTACGTGCATTAACGTTCCCTGAGTTCTGTAAAACTATCTGGACACTCACCAGAGTGCCACGAAACAACGAGGAACCTGCTGTGAAGGCCCAAATGCTACAATGATCACTGACCGGTCATTGAGAAGACACTGTTGGTAGCCCCTTGATTCATGTAGGCAGTCCGTATGCTTAACAGTTGCACATAAGCTGAACAGCCAAAGAAACTGGTACACCTGCCTGATATCGTGTAGAGCCCCTGCGGGCATGCAGAAGTGCCACAACGTGTTGTGGCATGGACTCTAATAATGTCAGTAGTGCTGACACCATGAACCCTGCAGGGCTGTCCATAAATCTGTTGTTATTATACACAACATACATTATACATAACTACTATCCCGAGTACCATACTTCCTACAGTGGTGACGTGGATTTTAAATATAAAATCTCCCGTGTCTGTCTGTTGTTCTGCAATGCCGCAGCTACCTCCAACTCAACCGCTTCTTGTTGTGAGGGATGTCAGTCTCACCTCTTCGTCAATGCCTGTGAATTCCACGAACATTGCGTGCCTCAGTTTGATGCAGTTTCGCCAAAACCTGAGCGAAGTGTCCCATTTGGCAGTGTGTAGTGAACCAACAAAAGGCTTCCATTGTTTCCACGTCACTTCACACCAAATCAGCCAAGAGGTGTGTCGAATTCTCAGTGTGGCCTTACAGGTGATAGCACTGTGAAGGCGCCGAGTGCCTTTCTGCATAGTAATTCTGCTACGACAACGAATGTGATTCTGGGTGAGCAATGGCTTCTTGCCACCCAATTAGTCAGTACACATAGCACTTCAAGCTTCCAAGTGGGGAGAAATGACACTTATTCCCATGAGCACTCCTTCAGTGCCAGTGAACCTACGTGCATTAACGTTCCCTGAGTTTTGTAAAACTATCTGGACACTCACCAGAGTGCCGCGAAACAACGAGGAACCTGCTGTGAAGGCCCAAATGCTACAATGATCACTGACCGGTCATTGAGAAGACACTGTTGGTAGCCCCTTGATTCATGTAGGCAGTCCGTATGCTTAACAGTTGCACATAAGCTGAACAGCCAAAGAAACTGGTACACCTGCCTGATATCGTGTAGAGCCCCTGCGGGCATGCAGAAGTGCCACAACGTGTTGTGGCATGGACTCTAATAATGTCAGTAGTGCTGACACCATGAACCCTGCAGGGCTGTCCATAAATCTGTAAGAGTACAGGGGTGTGGAGATCCTTTCTGAACAGCAATGTGCAAGGCATCCAGATATGCTCAATAATGTTCATGTCTGGGGAGTTTGGTGGCCAGTGGTAGTCTTTAAAGGGTATGAGTGAGCCTTTGGCTCTGAAAGCCCATATCGATGTTTCATTGAATGGTTCGTACACTGACCTTGTTGATGGCCCAGCATTGAAATCTGCAGCAATTTGTGGAAGGGTTATTTCTTTCAATTTTGAACAGTAATGCTGCAGACAAGACGACACTTCCAAATGCTGTTATTTACATATATTTTATGACACTAGTGCTGATTTTGTGTTTAACATTTGCTGATGGCAATATGGCTTCCATACATTAGGACATGTTTTTATGAAACAGATTTCAAGAAGGTCATTATAGACTGAAACCAGTAGTGTGATATAAAAGTTGTGCCCATAGATGTTAAGTAAAGGAAATTTATTTTTATATAAAATCATGACAACACTAACAATTCAGTGTAGCAAGGCCAGGCACTCAAGCCATTCCATGTCAGCAATGACGAACCTCCACACAACTTGTCTGGGCTCGGCCAGGCTGGGCTGGTTGGCATTGCATTGGACTGAGCAAGAGCAAAGGTTGGGGGATACCACAATGACAGTAAAGGGTGCTCTCACAGCACCGAGTTGGGGGTGAACAGCGAGCACAGTACTGCATCAAGTCAAGTAGAAGGCAAGCAAATGCTTCTACCAAAAGCCAAATGAGACACCAGGCTTTTTTTTTTTAGGCAAAACACAAAAATTCCGCGACTTTTCCATTTTCCAGGACGCTGAACACCATGTTCATTTATGGCAGGTTTTGAGGATCACAGGTTTGAAAAATTAAAATTAACTGATATGGAAAAGGCAGCGAGTTATTCTTCATAGGTGGGCAGAATACTGAAGATTGCTTTTGCACATGCAGAAGGAACAGTTTAGAGGGATTTGCTTGTGACTTACAAACTGCCTGGCACCACATTTCTGGTAGACGTGGGGTCTGACTGTAGTATGCTCCCGCAACAGTGCTCTGAAGGAGACAACTCTCTTAGTTTATAGCTGCTGACAGCTGCCAACAACCCCCACATTCAGACATCTCAAAAAAGAATTGAATTGGACCTTGGTGAGAAAACGAAGATTCAGTGGTGTTTCATCATGGCTGTTGTCACTTAGCCTCTTATAAGAGCTGACCTTCTACACCATTTTTGGTTGGCTGCAGACCTCCGCAAGGGATGGCTTCTGCCTCTATCATAAGTCTAATTACTGCAAATTAACTCCCCTTTTGAACACGTCATTTTCAAGAGTTTCCAGAGATCACATTGTGGCAACGTCCTGTCGGCAATGCAAACATGCCACAGTGTAACATACAGTGGAACCTCACTTAATGAGTGCCTCCCACAACGAGCAAAACAAATTGTAAAAAAATGTTTCGCATAACGAATGAGGACGATTTAGTATGTCGTCAAAAGCCGTTCGCGCCCGCGCGGCAGGTGAAACGTTCAACAATATGAACACCTTTCATTGTCGGCAGCGGCATATGAACAAAGTCTTTAGTAGGTATTGCCATCTGGGTTTAGCGTTCTTTCTGCAACCATCTTAGTGTAGTTTGTTATCACAGATTTTTCTAAACCTGTGTCAGCACAGGCGTTTTTTGTGTACAAATTTTAATAACCTTCGTAGAAATGTCCCCAAGTATAAAGCCGCAAAAAGACGACCATAAGAGAAAGAAAATGATATTAGAAACGAAACGTTAAATTACTGAAAAACGCGAACGTGGTGCGACGGTTGCTCATTCAACATGCACATACGATCGATCTACCTTAACTATTTGCACCTTCCTCAAGAACAACGAAGAGATTAAGGAGATAGTGCTACAAAGAGAGTGACAAGAGTGTCTAAACGACGTTTTCGTTTTCTGGACGATGTCGAAAGGTTGCTCCTTATATGGATAAATGAAAAGCAATTGGAAGGTGACACTGTTAACGAGAACTTCATTTGTGAGAAGGCGAGAATGATTTTCGCGGACTTCGTTAAGAAGATGCCAGGATCATCAGTGGCTGAAGAAGTGTTTAATGGAAGCCATGGGTGGTTCTAGGAGTTTAAGAGAAGAACCAGCATCCACAGCTTTGTGAGGCATGGTGAAGCAGCCAGCTCCAACACAAAAGGCAACAGAGAACTTCATCAGCAACTTCAAGATGCTAGGAGCTTCTCAGGGTTATCTGCCGCAACAGGTTTTTAATTGTTACAAGACGGATCTATTCTGGAAAAAGATACTGAAGCATACCTTTGTAACAGCAGAGGAGAATGCATTGCCTGGTCACATGCCAATGAAAGACCGTCTCACAATGCTTTTCTGTGCCAATGCAAGCAGCGATTTGAAAATTAAACCACTGCTTGTTTACCATTCAGCAATTTCACGAGCCTTCAAGAAGTGAGAAGTCCAAAACAGCAGGTTAAATGTAATGTGGGGGTCCAACAACAAGGCTTGGGTGACACATGATCTTTTTTGTAATTGGATCAATGAAGTGTTTGGTCCTTCAGTGAACAAATATGTGCTTGACATGAATCTACCACTCAATGTCATGCTTGTTATGGACAATGCTCCTGCTCATTCTCCAGGCCTACAAGACCACCTCTTTGAAGAATTTCAATTCATTGAGATCCAATTTCTGCCTCCCAACACTACTCTATTACTCCAGCCTATGTACCAGCAGATTATTTCTAACTTTAAGAAGCTCTAAACTGAAGCACTCTTAGTGCATTGGTTTGAGTTGAGTGAAGCTACCAATCTCTCTCTCAGAGAGTTTTGGAAATACCACTTCAACATCAGTGCCTGTGGCAAGACGACCGAAAAGCCGTGGGATGGAGTTACCAAGAGAACACTTACTTCTGCTTGGAAGAAGCTTTCGCTGGGTTGCGTTTCGAATGTGACCCTGAGGCATTTGACTCAGTACTGGTGTAGTCTGTATTCAAAAAGACTGTGTCTTTAGACAAGGGCTTGGGACTAGAAGTCGATAACAACGATACCAGTATGGTCAAGGAAGATCACAGCCAAGAAATGACTACTGAAGAGCTTATGAAGTTGCAGTGTGTTGCACAGCAGGAAGTTGTGCAGAGGAGGAGGAGGAGGAGGAGGAGGAGGAAGGGGTTGTGGTAAAAGCAAAGCAGCAATATTCTGGTGTAATAAGGGAACTTCTGAATGCACTGGAATCGGTTGCTTAATATATTGAAAGTTGTCACCCCAATAAAGCAGTGGCTACACGCTACAGATTTACGAGTATTTGACAGTAATCCTCTGTCACATTTTCGGCAAGTGTCGATAGAAACAAATGACTATGGAAACCTTCTTACTAAGAAGAAATGTTACATATCATGAATAATAAAGTACATAGAACTGTATGTATAATTTGCTTTGAATATATGGCATGCTTAAGATAAAAAAAAACTTTTACTACTTTTTCTGCATGTAATGCATTGTTGTATTTTACATTAATTTATACGGGATAAATTGTTTCGCTTAAAGAGTGTTTTGCATCGTGATTCTGGAAAGAATTATGCTCACTATCCAAGGTTCCACTGTATTTGGACCTCACAGTTCACTGCTAAAGTGAAAAGACTAACATCCATAATGTTTTGGTGGCAAGGGCAGACATTGAGACGTAAATACAAGAAGTTGTAGTAGCACCCTCCAATAGCCAGTGGGCTTCACCAGTTCACATGTTATTAATGAAGAAGAGGAAGACATGGTGCCCATATGGTGACTAAAGAGTACTTATCGCTCATACAATGCCAGATAAATATGCAGTTCATTATGTGCCAGACTTTAACAATGCTATTGCCAGAGTACAGATTTTTAGCATAACTCACTGCAAAACGGCATATTCACAAATACCAGTGGCTCCGGAAAATGTCAAAACACCAGCAATTACAACTCCGCTTGATCTGTTAGAATTCAACCACGTCATTTGGTTTAAAAAATGCAGTGAACTCACGGCATAGATTTATTCACCAAGTTCTCAGTGGTTTAGATTCTTCTTCTATACGTACAAAATTTCGGTGTTGTCGGACTGACACAAAATGCACCTCTGGCTACTGTTTTAATGCCTTAGGCACTTTGGAATTATTATAAGCCCAGGGAAATAAGAAATAAAAGTAATTTACTGTATGGACAAAAACATGTAAAAGTAGTGATTGTTACAACTGTGTATGTAGTTATTTGGCAGCTCTTTCTTTTGTATACATTCACTCTAAAAAAGGCCTAGCAAAAATATATGAAAAGTTGGTCTGTTATTTGGAGGAGACGACCAATCAGCAAGGTCATCGATCCAATGATTTAAGGTGGCAGGGACCAAGGGAGGAACTACACAAAGAGCACAATCCATGTAAGGGGAAGAGAAAACAGGCAAACAAAGAGGTAGAACTTCAGAACAGCAGGAAGAGTAAAGAACAGGAGGAGGATGAGGAGTGATGGTGGTGAACAGCGAGAGCATAGGTGCCCCAGAGACATTATGTAAGTTGGGGCACTAGCACCGCTGTCGACCCTTCTCAATCCCCACACCACGACACAATGGGAACAATACCAGAGAAAGGGGAAACAAAACTGCACAAAAGATATGACAAAATATAGGGAAAGGGGGAGAGAACCTTGCCAGTGTTGAGAGAATGCCAAGGTCTCCATAACCAATGCCGATGCTAATGGAGGGACACCAATTTGAAAAGGAAATTCAGGTAACTAAACCTGGAACTTTCGTGAAGAAAACTAAGGATAGATGTAGCCATGCGAGGGTCATCTGCTGACACCTAGGACAAGAAAGGTGGGAGGTTGTATTTAGTGTGAAGGGCGAAAAGCAAGGGGCAGTTCAGCAAAATATGGATCACCATGAGGGAAGACCTGCAACTACAAAGGTAGGTGGGAACAGCTCATTGCAGAGTAAACACCCATGGATCAAAGTAGTATGACTGGATCGAAGACAGCAGAGGATAAAAGACTCCTGCTAGGAGAGGCAGAGGAAAGAACACCAAGTGGTGAGAGTCTCCTTGATCACACAGAGTTTATTAGACACATAGCGGTGGCACAGGGAATCAGGAGCTGGGACCCCCAAACCCAATGGGGAGGGCTTCCCGCACCAACCCGAAGACTTATCACCATGGCTCATGCGAAAGGCACCACAGGCTGAATGATTATCACGATGGTGAACCCAGTCCAAGACCAGTACTGTGGTAGGGGTATCTGAGCCATAAACTTGACAATCATAGTCCAGTTGAAACAATCACCAGTTGAAACAATCATAGTCCCCAACCCCAATAAAGGCAGGAAGTGTCGAATGATACATGCTCCAAGAGATGCAGGCAAGGAAGCAAAGGACATTGAGTTTATGAAAACAGACAGCCTTCAGAAGACAGATACAGGGCAACAAAGTAACCTTGTTGTCAAAATGAAAACCCAGGAAATGGAACTGGGGGACCACTGTCAGGCATTGGGCATCGATGTAGAGCTCCGTAACAGGATAGACCATAGGGTGGTGACAGAAGGGCACCACCCTCGGCTTAAGTGGAGAGAATTGGAAACCACGTGAGACTATCCATCCAAAAGTGCACTGGATAACACTCTGGAGCTGTCTCCCTGCAAAGGCCACTGAGTGGGAGCTAGCCCAAATGCAGAAATCAATCACATAGAGAATAGGATTGATCAGCAATGTGGCAGAGGTCACAAATCTGTTAATAGCATTGAGGAGAAGAAAGGCCTTAATGGCACTGTTGAGTGCCATTCTCCTGGGACTGCAGAGTGTTGAGAACACTGCCATCCTGAACTCTGAATGACTGGTGGGACAGGAACTGGCAAACAAATATCAGAAGGGGGCTCCAAAGACCCAATCCATGTGTGCAAGTAGGATGCGATCGTGCCAAGATGTGTCATAGGCCTTACGAAGATTAAAGAAAGCTGCGAGAAGATGGAGGTGCTCAGGAAAAACCTGTTGAACTGTGGTTTCCAATCGAAGTATACCATCAATTGGAGACTGTTCATCTTGGAAGCACTTATACTCTGACTAAAATTACTTGATAATTGACACTTCTCGTGTTGGATGTCTTCCTCCAACCAGAGAGCTCGTCATGCTTGGACTGTTCACCATTTGCCAAACTGTTACAACAAATGGTCAGTTAACTTCCAATTTCTGTTCCGGCTTCTTTCCTTCTGTTTGGACCCTGAGTCCTGTGTCCGGCCCTTATATTTCACATTTCATCGCAAATTATAAGCACACCCAAAACACACGTACACGGAAAACAAATGTAATGAAATACAGACATTTCACATATATTGCTAGCCAAAGACTACTGCACTCTTTTGCACAAGACACGATTTCGCTTCACATATTCAGTCATCATCACAGAGATCAGCCTACAGTAGGTAAACTTCATACGGCTTGGTGCAAGGCGACCAAACTTTTTGAAGGTTAGAAAATGATCACTGCAACTGGTCCTATAGATAAAATAACGATATAATCTGAAGGACATTAGAGCAGTGGTTCATCACAGTCTGCAATGCAAAAGGATGCATGTTCGAATATTGGCAGATAATTTTTATTTCTTCTTTGAGCCTTTACTGGTTATCATTTTCAGTGAATCTGTTTCAATATTTTTTTTTTTTAATCTTTTGTTGCATCATTTTCATCATCATATAGTAAAAGGATCACAGTAGCAGTATGCCTGACGAGGGATAAAACATAAGTGGTGAATAGTGGTGGAGTGAGAAGGGGGGCGGATAAAATGTAATGGAAAATGATTAAAAATTGGTGCTTAAATAATTAAAAAGGAAATTTTTCAAACAGTAATTGAAAGAAATTGGAAGGTACACATAACCTGAGTGAACTTTAGCTGGTATTAATATCAACACACCTTAAATAGTCAATACATCTTAAGATCAACATTCACCATTTAAATTTACATACTCCCTTTATCACCATTGTGCATAGAGCTGGTCATGACGCTGCTCACACGCCTTCCTCTTGTTTTTGATCCTCTTGATGCAAGATTCTCGGCGCGGGTGGAATGATGAACAGATGGTGTTTTTAATAAACTTCACCTCATAAATAATTTGTGATTAGAATACGCATTTTGGAACAATATTAATGCGGCAGAACTCTTAATACGTCCGCGCACAATCACTTACAGAGACGAACAGATTTTTTAACAATATTAACTCGGCCGAACTCTTAATACCACCACCTGCTATCACTCAGAGATGAATATAACGAAATTAAAAAATTGAAGAGCAAATCTCTACTTGTTTTGTTTCCATGCCAATGTTATCTATGGTTAATAATAATAATAATAATAATAATAATAATAATAATAATAATAATAATAATAATAATAATATAGGGCGTTCCACTGATCATGACCAGGCCAAATATCTCACGAAATAAGCATCATACAGAAAAACTACAAAGAACAAAACTCATCTAGCTTGAAGGGGGAAACCAGAGGGCGCTATGGTTGGCCCGCTAGGTGGCGCTGCCATAGGTCAAACGGATATCAGACACGTTTTTTTAAAATAGGAACCCCCATTTTTATTACATATTCGTGCAGTATGTAAAGAAATATGAATGTTTTAGTTGGACCACTTTTTTCACTTTGTGATAGATGGTGTTGTAATAGTCACAAACATATGGTCCACAATTTTAGATGAAAAGTTGGTAACAGGTAGGTTTTTTAAATTAAAATACAGAACATAGTGTACAGGACAAGGGGTTATTTTTAGGAAATATGGTGCGAAATTGTGATTTAGTGTGTTTCAGTGCACGATGCGCCAGCCTCACAGCAGACGGCGATGAAGGCTGGCTTTCGCATAATGCAGGTGACACAGTTTTGCGCGGCAGCCATCAACAGCCGGAACGCAGCATTAGCAGAATTACGCAGGCCGCGTGTGGTGTGGTTGCATTAGCCAACTTCTCGAGAACATTCTAATAAACACAGCGCCGCATAACTGGCAGATTCAGCAGCAGTCTGCACTATTTAAAGGCATCAGAGGTGGGCGTCGGCATTCAGTTCCACCGATCAGGTGTTCGGTCACTGTTACGTCGTCATCAGTGTCCCCGAGGACCAGCCAGTGGAGTGTGCACTGGCGACTCCCGACGTCGTCACGAGCCGCCACTCTCTGCAGGAGGCCCTCTAGGCCGGGCCTTGTGCTGCTAACGTCCTACCGCCTGCGCAGCCACTGACCAAGCGCGGCGTCGTGTTCCCCGGGCTGCATGCATCAGCACGTCTCCACCATGACATGAGCGGTGGGGCAGAGCTACCAAAAAATGTATTGTAAGTACCAACAATAAAGAGGAAGATTGCTAAAAATAGCCACCTTCTTCTATCCAGCCACACCCTACAACCCTGCCCACGTCACCCGCTCCATTCATCCTGTTACAAGTGGTGTCTGTTGGGCAACCTATGCATCACACACTCCTGTTACAATGGGTGACAGTCGTGATCTTCTCCCTGGATTTGGAGGAAATTGTGGCTGGTAATCGACGAGGATATGTGGCACCTCAGAAGGGTAACAATGGATCAGCAACTCCTGCAACATGACAAGTAAGTGCCAATTTTTTGTTTGGTGGTTTGTCTGAACCTGTAGCATAGTTCGTCTTCCCTTCCTGTTCTTCTTTCTGGGCTTACTGTAGTCTTGATTCGATAGCTGGTAGTGATGTAGCAGTCTGTATCAGCCGAGGTGGCTATTCAGCAGCTACTTGAGCGAGTGTCAGAATTAGAGATAGAGCTTGCTCTGTCTAAATAAGCGAGCAAGGAACGGTTTCCTGTTAATGCAGTAATTCTTGACACTAACACTCAGGTCTTTGGTCACCCCTTTCTCAGGAAAAGCTGGGGAGGATATAACGATTTTTTTTAGAACCTTAGCACGGCCGCTAAATTGGGGTGCAGAAACACTTTTGCATGTGGCTAAGTTGAAAGTAACTGGGGATGCCAGAGCATATGTTACATGCCATGAAGAATTAAGGGATGTTCGGACATTTGAAGTATTCAAAAAAGGGTTGTTGGAAAGGTATCGGAGGAAAAATGCGTCTAGATATTATCGGGAACAATTGAATAGAATGTATCAAAGGAATGGAGAATCAATAGAAGCTTTTGTAGATCGAATTCGAAAAATTAATGTTAATACCTATGAGCTAACGGATTCCGATAGGGTTAATGAAGCCATTCTGCAAGAAGCTGAGCAGAGGGCACTCAACACATTTTTGCGGGGAATACGACCCGAAACCTTCTGCAAGATTAGGATGGAATTCCGTAAGACTCTCAATGAGGCAGTTCGAATCGCTGTGGCATTAGAGGAAGTTGAAGCAGTAACAAAGCTGCGGGAGAGGAAAGCAGTGTTTAATGCAGAAATAAAATGTTTCAGATGTGGTCAGATGGGACACATTACACACAGTGCAGTGCAGGAAATGCAGATGTTGGGTTCATCGGGAGCGTAATTGCATTGGATCCTGGCAGAAACATGATAGGATACCGCAAGGTGGGCCTCACCCCCCTCAGTTAAACAGGGCAGGGGGTGGTGTGTCCAGTGTGCAACACCCCCAGTAAGGATTAATGCTAGTGCAGAATCAGTGGCAGACTTTTTTCTGACTGGCTTGGCGAGGGGCAGACCGTGCAAATTTTTATTGGATACTGGGTCTCAAGTATCCATGGCGAGTAGAAATGTACTCGGTAAAGTAGAATTAAAACCACCACGCTGGGCGTTTCTATGCCAATGTTATCTATGGTTGATAATAATAATAACCCCATGGAGGCCCGGGAAAAGAATAGGCCTCCAGTATGTTCTGCCAGTCATAAAAGGCGACGAAAAGAACAAATCGCTAATAGGGCTAACCCCCCTTTTAGTGTGATTAGTTGGTTCAGGACAGAACTAAAGAAGCCTCGGACAAGTGCCGTCATGGTCGGGGACGACGCTTGAACCCTATGCCCGCCCACAATGGTAACGACACTGCTAACCAACTGGAAAATGATTTAAATCCAAATAGTGATGTTTTGCATGATATGCTTCCTGCAACCACCATAGAAGGAAAACAAAGACAGAGGATGAGATGGTCAGATGAAGTTAATCGACACCTCATGTTCTGTTATTACCAAGCAACAAACCTAGGAACCAACACAACTGGATACAGATCACAAGTATACACAACATTTATTACCAGATACCCAGAATTAAAATTTTTAACAGAACAATGACTAGCTGATCAGATCCGTGTAATAATAAAAAATAACAGGATACCCCAGTCAGAATTAGAAAACATCAAACAACAAGTACTACAAATACTAGAACAAAATAATGTGTAATCAGAAGATGATGAAAATACAGTAATGGACTCAAACATCCCAGAGCAAACAACACGCATCAATTAAACAATCAGAGGAAAACGAAATCTTAAGACAGCCACCAGAACAAGCACAAATAGAACACAAAGTGACACACATGTTAGATATAGAAGAAAAATTTCGGTTGATATAAAGAATACAAAGACACAAATACAGACATTAGACCATTCTTGCATGGACCACCAAATAACCCACAAGTCTAAACAACAATAACAACTATCAACACAATCATACACAACAAAATAAATGAAAACACAACTATGGAAGAGTTACATCTACTGGTTTATATAGGAGCACTCACTACACTAAATATACACACTAGGCAGAGATCAGAACCAACCGACACACAGAAGAAACCCTCAAAACCAGCATGGCAACACAGGCTACAGGTCAGAATAGAAAAACGGAGAAAAGACATCAGACAGCTAACACAATTTATAAGAAATGAAATGTCAGAAAAAAAAAAACGAAAAAGGTTAGGTAAAATCTCACAACAAGAAGCGATAGAGCAATTAGATGGAAAGAAGCAGAAATTACAAGCTTTGGCCAAACCACTTAGAAGATACAAACAAAGTGAAAATAGAAGGAAACAAAACCAAACATTCAACACAAACCAAAAGAAATTTTACCAGACAATGGTAACACACACATTAAAATAGACAATCCACCAAACATAACAGACATGGAACACTTCTGGAGCAACATATGGTCAAACCCGGTACAACATAACAGGCATGCACGGTGGATACAAGCAGAAACAGACACATGCAAGATGATACCACAAATGCCTGAAGTGATAATTTTGCAACATGACGTCACCCAAGCAATTAATTCTACTCACAATTGGAAAGCCCCCGGAAATGATAAAATAGCAAATTTCTGGCTAAAGAAGTTCACCTCAACACATTCACATCTAACTAAATTATTTAACAGTTACATTGCAGACCCATACACATTCCCTGATACACTTACACATGGAATAACTTATCTGAAACCTAAAGATCAAGCAGATACAGCAAACCCAGCTAAATATCGCCCCATAACGTGCCTACCAACAATATACAAAATATTAACTTCGGTCATTACATATAAATTAATGACACATACAACACAGAACAAAATTATAAATGAAGAACAAAAAGACTGTCGCAAAGGAGCACGAGGATGTAAAGAGCAACTGATAATAGATGCAGAGGTGACATATCAAGCTAAAACTAAACAAAGGGCGCTACACTACTCATACATTGATTACCAACAAGCTTTTGATAGTGTACCCCACTCATGGTTACTACAAATATTGGAAATATACAAAGTAGATCCTAAATTGATACAGTTCCTAAACATAGTAATGAAAAATTGGAAAACCACACTTAATATCCAAACAAATTCAAATAATATCACATCACAGGCAATACAGATTAAGCGTGGAATATACCAAGGAGACTCATTAAGTCCTTTCTGGTTCTGCCTTGCTCTGAACTCACTATCCAACATGCTAAATAATACAAATTATGGATACAATATTACTGGGACATACCCACACAAAATCACACATTTGCTATACATGGATGATCTAAAACTACTGGCAGCAACAAATCAACAACTCAACCAATTACTAAAGATAACGGAAGTATTCAGCAATGATGTAAATATGGCTTTTGGAACAGACAAATGTAAGAAAAATAGCATAGTTAAGGGAAAACACACTAAACAAGAAGATTACATATTGGGTAACCACAGTGACTGCATAGAAGCGATGGAAAAAACAGATGCCTATAAATATCTAGGATACAGACAAAAAATAGGAATAGATAATACAAATATTAAAGAAGAACTAAAAGAAAAATATACACAAAGACTAACAAAAATACTGAAAACAGAATTGACAGCAAGAAACAAGACAAAAGCTATAAATACTTATGCTATACCAATATTGACCTACTCATTTGGAGTAGTGAAATGGAGTAACACAGACCTAGAAGCACTCAATACACTTACACGATCACAATGGCACAAATATAGAATACATCACATACATTCAGCAACAGAAAGATTCACATTAAGCAGAAAGGAAGGAGGAAGGGGATTTATCGACATAAAAAACCTACATTATGGACAGGTAGACAATTTAAGAAAATTCTTTATAGAACGAGCAGAAACTAGCAAAATACACAAAGTAATCACTCATATAAATACATCGGCTACACCACTGCAATTTCATAACCACTTCTACAACCCTTTAGATCACATAACACCAACAGATACTAAGAAAGTAAATTGGAGAAAGAAAACACTGCATGGCAAGCACCCATATCATCTAACACAGCCACACGTCGATCAAGACGCATCCAACACATGGCTAAGAAAAGGCAATATGTACAGTGAGATGGAAGGATTCATGATTGCAATACAGGATCAAACAATAAACACCAGATATTACAGCAAGCATATTATTAAAGATCCCAATACCACAACAGATAAATGCAGACTTTGCAAAAAACAAATAGAAACAGTAGATCACATCACAAGCGGATGTACAATACTAGCAAATACAGAATACCCCAGAAGACATGATAATGTAGCAAAAATAATACATCAACAGCTTGCCATACAACATAAACTAATAAAACAACATGTTCCCACATACAAGTATGCACCACAAAATGTACTGGAGAATGATAAATACAAATTATACTGGAACAGAACCATTATAACAGATAAAACACCGCCACATAGCAAACCTGACATCATATTCACCAATAAAAAGAAGAAATTAACACAACTAATTGAAATATCCATACCCAATACAATAAATATACAGAAGAAAACAGGAGAAAAAATTGAAAAATACATCCAACTGGCTGAGGAAGTCAAGGACATGTGGCATCAGGATAAAGTTGACATTATACCAATTATAGGAAGTCAAGGACATGTGGAATCAGGATAAAGTTGACATTATACCAATTATACTATCAACTACAGGAGTCATACCACGCAATATCCACCAGTACATCAATGCAATACAGCTACATCCAAACTTATATATACAACTACAGAAATCCGTAATTATTGATACTTGTTCAATTACCTGAAAGTTCCTAAATGCAATGTAACATATACCGTACAGTTAAAAGGAAGTCACGCTTGATCAAGGTCCACGTCACTTTCCATTTTTGACCAGACATAACGTCTGAGTAAAGAAAGAAATAATAATAATAATATAGGGTGGCCCACTGATCATGACCAGGCCAAATATCTCACGAAATAAGCGTCAAACCGAAAAACTACAAAGAACGAAACTTGTCTACCTTGAAGGGGGAAACCAGAGGGCACTATGGTTGGCCCACTAGATGGCGCTGCCATAGGTCAAACGAATCACAACTGCGTTTTTTAAATAGGAACCCTCATTTTTTATTACATATTCGTGCAGTACGTAAAGAAATATGAATGTTTTAATTGGACAATTTTTTTCGCTTTGTGATAGATGACGCTGTAATAGTCAGAAACATATGGCTCACAATTTTAGATGAACAGTTGGTAACAGGTGAGCTTTTTGTAAATTAAAATACAGAACATAGGTACGTTTGAACATTTTATTTCAGTTGTTCCAATGTGATTCATGTACCTTTGTGAACTTATTTCTGAGAACATATGCTGTTAGTGTGATTACCTGTAAATACCAAATTAATGCAATAAATGCTCGAAACGATGTCCATCAACCTCAATGCATTTGGCAAAACGTGTAATGACATTCCCCCCAACAGCAAGTAGTTCACCTTCCGTAATGTTCGTACATGCATTGACAATTCGCTGACACATGTTGTCAGGCGTTGTCGGCGGATCACGATGGCAAATATCCTTCAACTTTCCCCAGAGAAAGAAATCCGGGGACATCAGATCTGGTGAACGTGCGGGCCATGGTATGCTGCTTTGACAACCAATCCACCTGTCATGAAATATGCTATTCAATACCACTTCAACCACACGTGAGCTGTGCGCCGGACATCCATCATGTTGGGAGTACATTGCCATTCTGTCATGCAGTGAAACATCTTCAGGGTGTCTACGACCCGGGACAACCGGGAGATCCGGAAAAACCCGGGAATTTTTCATTGTTTTTATTCTCAGTTAAATATCTGTAATTTTGACTGGTAAGAACCAATACTCTAACAAAGGATATTACTGTACCCTGCTACTGGAGAATAATACTGCAGCAATAAAACATGCACCAGAGAAAAACCTAAAATAAAACTTAAATTGTAAAGGAAATGCGCCATATACAGCAACAAAACACATTGCTCATACAAGTGTCTGCCAACAGCAAAATGTGTCAAAGGCTTTAGGAAGACTACGCAATGCTTCGTAAGAACTAATTGCCTCCAATGAGCATGACGTCACAACTGTTAACATTAGATTTGTTTTATGGCAGCTAGGTGCTACCGGGAAAAATTTTACTTGCGCGCCCAAGCTGCCAGATTGCGCAGCAGCCCTGGATCTTGGAGTGGAAGGGTGGACGGGTCAAATTCATATAAAACTTAGAATGAAATTTTCACTCTACAGCGGAGTGTGCGCTGATATGAAACTTCCTGGCAGATTAAAGCTGTGTGCCGAACCGAGACTCGAACTCGGGACCTTTGCCTTTCGCGGGCAAGCGCTCTACTGACTGAGCTACCCAAGCACACTCCGCTGTAGAATGAAAATTTCATTCTAGAAACATCCCCCAGGCTGTGGCTAAGCCATGTCTCCACACTAACCTTTCTTTCAGGAGTGCTAGTTCTGCAAGGTTCGCAGGAGAGCTTCTGTAAAGTTTGGAAAGTAGGAGATGAGGTACTGGCAGAAGTAACGCTGTGAGGACGGGGCATGAGTTGTGCTTGGGTAGCTCAGAAGGTAGAGCGCTTGCCCGCGAAAGGCAAAGGTCCCGAGTTCGAGTCTTGGTCTGGCACACAGTTTTAATCTGCCAGGAAGTTTCATATAAAACTTGTTTCACAAAGCATTTAGCATCCAGCGCATGGCGCACGTTGGACTATCGATTATTCGTATGACTTTGAAACGTGTCCCTGTCGGTTTTTGAACATTATTGAACACATTCTAAGTTGATTTCTGAATGAATCATAAGTTGATTAGTGAATGTGTGCATAGTGTACGTGATGTGTCTGTCAGTGGAAACCTTGTCACATCTAGAAATAAACTTTCCTGCAGACAAAAGGGGCTATACGAGCTGAGCAGAGTATAGCTGAGCAGAGTATAGCCGAACGAAAGAAAGCCAACCACTCTCTGATTATGTGGTTGATTGGGTTTGCGAATGGTGAGCATTGTTACGATTGCCAGTGAAATCCATGGATCCAGACTACCAGAGTGCGAATAAACGACTAACAGGAATAACAGGTAAGAAAGATTACGTATTATCTTCTCGGTGTATCCAAGAAAATGAAATTTTGACAGAAAATTTTTGGCCAGATCGCTATACTAGCAAGGGCCAGTTGTACAGTCTCCGGCTAGCAGCCTCTTTAAGGTCTATTCTGGAAGTAGGGCTGAAAACACGTTGTACGAACACGTAACGATGCCTAACTGGAGAATAATCGCGGGATAAATAAACTGGTGATTCTGGCAGAGTTACTGAAGTTAACCGGCGAATAAGCTTTGACATTGGCAGGAATAGATACAGAATTAGTGATGAAAACATTGTTTGTTAGAACAAGGAAGGAGAAGAAACGGGGACATCACACAAATTATGGAAGAATAAGACTATTCCAAATTTATATAAAAATTTCGCACTGCTACTTTTCGATTATCATGCTTGAGGAACTGGAGCATATGAATGAAGTGTAAAACTATTCCCCAACGTAAAGCTTTTTGCTTGTAGTAGGCCTAGTAGGCATTTGATATTGGTACTTTGTGAATTATGTTCTGTCATGTTATAAAAATGACCATATCAGCCAAAGCAGTCTCGTTTATTTGGCGTGTGTTACAATTGCTGCAGTATTATAAAGGCCTATTTTGTTTTATCTAGCAGACAGTGACATAATATAGGTAAGCAGGTCGAGAAACCACACCAGTCTTGGCTTTTTCAGTATTAGACAACGACATATGTTTTGCTACATGAAAAATCGATATGACGAACTTTGATGAGGTAACAGATCCTTTCGCAGAAAGGAAAGCATGCCATGTAAAGGTGTAGCAAGATTAGAGAGAAAAAAATTCTAGGAGCTAAGGATTGAATAAATGTGTACTGTCTTGCTTGTCTCTTCTCTTTACTGGCTTTATGTATCCTATACCTATACTTAATTTTATGTCACACAAAGCAGCAAGTTGTTAGCTAATAGGGAATAAAGAGTGAAAATTTTCTGAAGAGTTTCTACTTAAAAAAAAAAAAAAAAAAAAAAGTTGGGGGGGGGGGGGGGGGGGGGGGGGGGGCACGATGTAAAACCGGCCGACTGGAAGCAGGAGAGGCACCACAGGACATTTTAATTTCCACTGTCCAGAATATAGTTTGATGGCATCCAGTACAAAATATACACGTTTCAATTCCACAGACCGAAACACAGTGACGTGCAATAGAAGAATGCTGTGTGAAGAGGTGTGGCGCTGCACTTTGGCACACTTAAGATCAGATAACATGTCTTACAATTCCTAGGACCCGTATGTTTTATGTATCAGGGTCTTCAGAAAGATGTGCGCTACAAAATGATGGTATTTTTGAAAGTTCAATTTTTTTAAATTTTTTACGCACTATCTCAAATGCTCGAGGGACACCACTACCTTCTATTTATTGCCCCGCTTCGGAAATATCGTAGATGCGGGTCTGATGAGCAGAGCCGTCTGAGTTATAATAGGGAAGCGGGTAGCCTCCATGTGACCCGTGTTTACATTTAGTGATTATGCTGTTTCCTCTTTGTCTACTGCACTCACGTCAAATGAAAACAAAATTGATTTCTTTGGCCGGGAGCTATCGTGTGAATTAAAATACATTCACATAATTACAGAAGGCTAAAATACGTTATTAGTTTCAGATTTTATTTTATTTCCACCTTTCTGACGGTCAAGCCTTAATTGCCATGCAGAACAATGAAGTTATTTATATCGGTTTCCTGAAGAAATTTTCTTTTATTAATCTTTTCCGCTGAGGCAGTCAATATATTTGAAACAAAGCGTTTAATTTCAACTATTGGCTAGTTTCAACTGTTCGGTGCATTTCAAGTGTACGGTTTCATCTTCTAGCACGTATAGCATTATACCATAACAAAGAACCAGACATGAGATAACGAAGTACTGGTATCCAAGGAAATTTACATCCCGAAACCACATTGAAAAACTTAATATCAGGTCGATGCCTACTTCACCGGGAATCTGGGACTCAGTGTATTGGCCTTAGAGACCAATATTATACATGAAAGCTTTGTTTTTCTTGTAGCAACATTATATATATTAATTTAAACCATTAACTTTTCCTGTTCGTGTGTTCGCGCTACTTAACAGTGATGTTGCTATTGGCTGACTACACCACGTGTCCGAAGCTCTGAATATCCACTGTCATCGGCTGGCGAGATCACGTGACATGACTGGCTTACAAATACGCATCGCAATCTCGATTTCAATGCTTCAGAATGTAACATGCAGTGCTTGGTGGAATTCGGATTTATACTTTCGTAATACAAAAATATGCAGCGTACATGTTACTGCACATCAAACATCTTTCCAAAAGGTGTTTCGTTTTCTAAAGCACCGGGAAATTCTACGCCCATGTATAAAACCATAACCATTCAAAGGATTGATAAGTTATACAGTTCCGAGAGAAAATATACTGTCAATTAACAGGGAAAAACTATGTTTCCACCCAGGAGAAAGTGTATTTTTAACCGGTAAATCCGGGAATTTTTTTCCTTGTCCACGTATGCACCCTGATCTTGTAGTAACATCAGTAGAACATTACGTAGGAAATCAGCATACATTGCACCATTTAGATTGCCGTCGATAAAATGGGGGCCACTTATCCTTCCTCCCATAATGCCGCACCATACATTAACCCGCCAAGGTCGCTGATGTTCCACTTGTCGCAGCTATCATGGATTTTCCATTGCACAATAGTGCATATTATGCCGGTTTATGTTACCGCTGTTGGTGAATGACGCTTCGTTGCTAAATAGAACACATGCAAAAAATCTTTCATTGTCCCGTAATTTCTCTTGTGCCCAGTGGCAGAACTGTACACGCTGCTCAAAGTCGTAGCCATGCAATTCCTGGTGCATAGAAATATGGTACGGGTGCAGTCGATGTTGATGTAGCATTCTCAACAGACTTTTTTGAGATTCCCGATTCTCACACAATTTGTCTGCTACTGATGTGCGGATTAGCCGCGACAGCAGCTAACACACCTACTCGGGCATCATCAGTTGTTGCTGGTCCTGGTTGACGTTTCACATGTGGTTGAACACTTCCCATTCCCTTAAATAAAATAACTATCCGGCGAACGGTCTGGACACTTGGATGTCGTCGTCCAGGATACCGAGCAGCATACATAGCACACGCCCATTGGGCATTTTGATCACAATAGCCACACATCAACACGATACCGACCTTTTCCGCAATTGGTAAACGGTCCATTTTAACACCGATAATGTATCACAAAGCAAATACTGTCTGCACTGGTGGAATGTTACGTGATACCATGTACTTATACGTTTGTGACTATTACAGCACCATTTATCACAAAGCGAAAAAAGTACTCCAACTAAAACATTCATATTTCTTTACGTACTGCACGAATATGTAATTAAAAATGAGAGTTCCTATAAAAAAAAAACTCAGTTGATATCCACTTGATCTATGGCAGTGCCATCTAGCGGGCCAACCATGGAGATGGGGAGGGAGATTGAGGGGGGGGGGGGGGGGGGGGGGGGGGAGACAGAGAGAGAGAGAGAGAGAGAGAGAGAAGGAATGTGTGTGTGAAAAGAATGAGGGAGAAAAGAAATAATGATAATGATAATGATGATAATAATAATAATAATAATGGTACATTACAATTGCCGCAGACTGTGCACTAACGTCATACATAGGTGCACAGTGTCTGAGCTTTTCGCTCTTTTTTACGGGTTGATAACCCTGGCTGGTATGGGCATAGCCTTAATTTTCGGCCACTGGAGTTATCCTATATGGTTACCAATTTATAAAGGCATGTCAGCTCCTTGAACACATACATAGATAAGTTTTCTCTCATAACAAAGTGCTTGCTGTAAGCGCATAGTCCCATTATTGCCACTCAGTATCTACCCAGTGTTTAGCTTGCAAACTATGTGCGCACAGCTCAATGTCCGTTACCATCCCTACTTGCTTTCACATGTTTAAAACAAAGTCAGAAGCCCGTGTTGTGCGATCACATAGTCTAAACTGCACAAAATTCGTGAAGCTCGTGTCCAGGGGCGTGATCCTTTGTGAAATCTTTGATGCGGTGACAACTGGTTTCCATACAAGTGGCCCGAGGTATGTATTTCGACTCTTCGCACGCACTTATTCAGTTGGGACACCAGCCATACATCCGAAAAGGTAAGTTTCTTGCTGCTTCTACAACATTGTCGAGCACAGAAAATTCATGTTACACGAAGTATTGTTATTTTTAGCTCATCACACGCACAGCCACATATCTCACATGCACACTTAATGCTTTGCAGGCAGGTTTAGTATGTTTTTGCACTTTGTTTTTGAGTCTCTTTTACACTGTTGCATTACACAAAATTTCTGTACTGTCCTTTCCGTAAACTATACACACGAAAGAAAATACAAAAATAAACTTATCCTATTCATTTGCTGACATGCCATTATCATTGCTTATCTACATTACACCTGATTGTCATTTTGTTTAGTACATTTTGTTAAAGGACAATTTGTTCAATTCCAATTATATGAGTACACTTTTTACTCTCCCTTGGTTTTACATATCATTCATGCAATAATATATTCATTTTCGTTTAATGCATAAATTGACACACATGTCATTGCAATTCATAGTGACTTCTTGTCAGAGCATATTTATCAATTTCAAAGAATTAAAGAAGTAAACAATAGTCGCTACAACAGATTCTACGTGCTGCTTAAATAACTACATGTGGCCTCTCTAGCCTTCTCCAGGAAGGATCTACACACTACAGGGTTGAAAAAATTTGATGGAAAGGCATTTATGTGCTCAGTTACGTCTCATTACTAGACTTAATTGTGATCCCAAAAACAAAATAAGTTTGTTGTTTGCAATGCAAACCTGATGATACCAATCACATTGAATACGTGTACAGTGTTAAGGTGCAGCTCATTATCTAATTGTTATGTTCATTGTATAAAAGATAACCATTTCATATGCAGAGGCATACAGAGTTGTATCATAAATGCCATATGTCATGTACAATGAGCATGAAAGAGTGTTTACATAAGTAACAAATGTGCAAAAAAAGTTCAATGTAAATCAGGTGTTTAATGCTTTCACGGGTAGTTGACACTCACCGTAGCTAGGTTTCGTCCCCTTGATTAAGTGTGCCACCTTAGTTCAGCATCATGATATGCGATGTACTGCAATTGTATTCTTCTACACATATTTTCACACTATCACATTCATACATATCATAAACTTGCAACTAAATTTAAATGCGGTGCAGCCCTTTCTCATGTTTATATGTACCTAACATTCGACAAGCATTTATCTTTCTTCACTTTAGAACGTATCGATGCATCGTTCCCTAGAAGACAAAAACTTAATACTAACTTAAAACTAAATCTTCAAGGATAAGTGTACAGTGGCTTGGTGGTCACTTACCTCTTTCATATATTCAACCAAGTATTTATTTACTTCAGTGTGCAGTCGTGCTCTTGACAAACTCATTTAATGTCATGTATGTGTCTCTACTAACATAAATCTGAAAGAAGGTGTATTATAGGCTTGATGTGACCACTTATTCAGTTTGCCACTCATATTCTACTCGCTTGTTTACCTGCAGCAAGTTTTCTGATCCCTCAATTATAATTAGTGCATGTTCTTTCCACACTTAAAAACTTCAGTAAATATTTCGTTTAGGATCCCTTTCTGTGGGTATAATCCCTTAGCTAATCTTTGTTTGTGTGTATTGTGTAGATAGTTTTAGTTGCAGTATAGACTCTCCCTTAATTTTCTATGTCCCCGTTTATGCAATGGGCTTTAAAAATGCTAGTGCAGCCTATAGCTCATAGAGTTAGTTTGTTTTGGGCACTCCAACACTTTCAGCTGTGTCTGTCTGGCGCACACGTACTTGCAGTTTGTTGACTAGGTTTCTCCTCAATGCGCATGCACTGCGTCACACACTTACCACTAACGTCATGGCGAGTTGCGTATTGCATTGCGCGCTAACGTGCGTTTCACAAGTTCGTTTATTCATTTACAACTGGGCTACACGCAAGGCGAAGCATTGTGTTTGAAGTATCGTCATCTGAGTGGTCAGTGCGACAGAATGTGAATCCTAAGGGGCCAGGTTCGATTCCTGGCTGGATCGGAAATTTTCTCTGCTCAGGGACTGGGTGTTGTATTGTCCAAATCATCATTTCAACCCCATCGACATGCAAGTCGTCGAAGTGGTGTCAAATCGAAAGACTTGCACCCGATGAACGGCCTACCCGACGGGAGGCCTTAGTCACATTTACATTTATCTCTAGACACACAAGAGTAAAATTCTTCCCTGTTAACATTCACATACCTTATCATTTATACATTTGACATATAAGACAAAACAAACAAAAATTTTCCATACCAACTAACAACATAAATTCTGGAATGTGATTTTCCAGCATTCTATATCTAATATTATTATACATATATGCAACTTAGAGGGATCTAATAAAGCAAGTGTTGATCAAGTTCATACCCCTACTCCCCTTCAAAATCACAGAACAGGGGCCTACTGTGACTGGTCCAAGTTTTCCAGTGTCGCCATGGCACCGATTTCTAGGTTAGGCGTAACTTCCACTATGTTGATCATTGGTGTTTGGTTACACCAATTAGTGTTGCGAGAGGTTCTCAACTGAAATTCTATTTGCCTCTGTTATTCAGCATATGTGCGTTACTTTTCTAGCCAAATTTATCAGTCTGTGGGTTATTCGGTTGTCTGTTATTGTTTTGCATTTGCCAAGTGACTGGCTGATTATTGCCAGTAGCTTGTGTCTGCACATATTGTATAGGCTGGCTATATACTACTTGCCCATTGAAACTATTTCTGCTAAATTTTTGCCCATTTCTTTTATATTCACCTTCATATTTATGGCTTTCTCCATTGCCATTGTGATTACTGTTACTATTACCACAGGTCTGTGTGGGGCAAAGTTGCCATCCGTGTTGTACAGTGAATCTGTTATTCGCTTGTTGGTCCATAAATTTCTGTTCCCTAATGTGGGCAGGAAGACACCTCATTAAATTTTCAGCACATCTACTTGAGATACCGGATTTGTCCAGTATCTGGTTTTATTCAAATATACACTCCTGGAAATGGAAAAAAGAACACATTGACACCGGTGTGTCAGACCCACCATACTTGCTCCGGACACTGCGAGAGGGCTGTACAAGCAATGATCACACGCACGGCACAGCGGACACACCAGGAACCGCGGTGTTGGCCGTCGAATGGCGCTAGCTGCGCAGCATTTGTGCACCGCTGCCGTCAATGTCAGCCAGTTTGCCGTGGCATACGGAGCTCCATCGCAGTCTTTAACACTGGTAGCATGCCGCGACAGCGTGGACGTGAACCGTATGTGCAGTTGACGGACTTTGAGCGAGGGCGTATAGTGGGCATGCGGGAGGCCGGGTGGACGTACCGCCGAATTGCTCAACACGTGGGGCGTGAGGTCTCCACAGTACATCGATGTTGTCGCCAGTGGTCGGCGGAAGGTGCACGTGCCCGTCGACCTGGGGCCGGACCGCACCGACGCACGGATGCACGCCAAGACCGTAGGATCCTACGCAGTGCCGTAGGGGACCGCACCGCCACTTCCCAGCAAATTAGGGACACTGTTGCTCCTGGGGTATCGGCGAGGACCATTCGCAACCGTCTCCATGAAGCTGGGCTACGGTCCCGCACACCGTTAGGCCGTCTTCCGCTCACGCCCCAACATCGTGCAGCCCGCCTCCAGTGGTGTCGCGACAGGCGTGAATGGAGGGACGAATGGAGACGTGTCGTCTTCAGCGATGAGAGTCGCTTCTGCCTTGGTGCCAATGATGGTCGTATGCGTGTTTGGCGCCGTGCAGGTGAGCGCCACAATCAGGACTGCATACGACCGAGGCACACAGGGCCAACACCCGCCGTCATGGTGTGGGGAGCGATCTCCTACACTGGCCATACACCACTGGTGATCGTCGAGGGGACACTGAATAGTGCACGGTACATCCAAACCGTCATCGAACCCATCGTTCTACCATTCCTAAACCGGCAAGGGAACTTGCTGTTCCAACAGGACAATGCACGTCCGCATGTATCCCGTGCCACCCAACGTGCTCTAGAAGGTGTAAGTCAACTACCCTGGCCAGCAAGATCTCCGGATCTGTCCCCCATTGAGCATGTTTGGGACTGGATGAAGCGTCGTCTCACGCGGTCTGCACGTCCAGCACGAACGCAGGTCCAACTGAGGCGCCAGGTGGAAATGGCATGGCAAGCCGTTCCACAGGACTACATCCAGCATCTCTACGATCGTCTCCATGGGAGAATAGCAGCCTGCATTGCTGCGAAAGGTGGATATACACTGTACTAGTGCCGACATTGTGCATGCTCTGTTGCCTGTGTCTATGTGCCTGTGGTTCTGTCAGTGTGATCATGTGATGTATCTGACCCCAGGAATGTGTCAATAAAGTTTCCCCTTCCTGGGACAATGAATTCACGGTGTTCTTATTTCAATTTCCAGGAGTGCATTTCAAAATAGTCCCTTAAGCTTCTATACTTGCTACTGAACGAAGCTGGATTGAATACGTCTGAACCTCTCTTGTATGGCCTCAGACCAATACTGATCCAGAAATGCTCTCTCAAACTGTTGATAATAGTAGCAATGTTCCACCACATCCACAACCCATAGCAGAACATCACCCTGTGTGTATCCAACAACAAATCTAATTTTCTGGGTTTCGGTCCAGGTACAGGGTGAAACATTTCGAAATGCTCTGATAAAGACCACAGGGTGTGTTCTTTCCCTTTAAAAGTAAATATCGGGTATTGTCAATGCCTAAGTAATCCCTCATCTGCCACTAATGTTGACAAATACGCTGCGGTCAGTGACAGGCGTGTTAATGTTCACTTGTGGGGTAGGACGTGGCAAATGCGCTTCCTCGACAGGTTCAACTGCCGGCAAATGATATTGCATTGTGCAACCTTTGCTATTTCCCTTCAACAGACTAACCGCATATTGTGGGTAACCAGTGAAGGTTTCTAACTTCTCTCAAAACATAGGTTTGTTTTGTCATATGTTGTTTTGGAATGTTAGTAGTTTTAGCAACATTGCCTCGTAGCCGTTCCTCTACTTCCTTCAAACCAGAGTATTTTAGCTAGAAGTTGACTTACTTTCTCTTTTACAGCTGCTTCTACAGTATCTACATAAATTTTGCATTCTGACACTACCTCTTCAGCAAGCGTGTTGCCCTTACCCAGCCTCAACTTTTTCAGTTATTTCGTTTACATCTGCACAAAACTTATCTCTCTCTTTTTTTTTTTTTGCAAATTGTGTCTCTAAACTTAACTGATCTACTCTTAGACTCAACTTGTGTATTTCTTTAGGTAGGTTTTCGCATATGTCTTGCAGCTCACTGATTGCATTCATCACATCTTTTGTCCAACGCATCCACTTGTGATTGCGTCTCCTGAATTTGAGAATATGCTTCACTAAGAATTTGCAACTCACCTGCAAGTTGTTCCTATTTACAATCTATGGATGTTACCTTTTCCGTAAACGTTTTTATATAGCGGGACATGACGGCAATGATTTCACTGAACGGTTGAATAATACTATTCTTGAAATCATTAAATGTCTGATTTTGCTGTGTAAATTGTTGCCCTATAATTTCCTGATGTTTTGTGAACTGCTGTCCTGTTTTCCTGAAGTCTTGTGAACTGCTGTGTTACACTCTTAAGCTGTTGTTACACTTTCCGGAAATGCCTGTTTTTTGTAAGCTGTTGTCTTATTAGTTGCACGAGTTGTGTCAAATTGTGGGAGTCACTAGTATTTACACTGCTTTTTCGAGCTGTTTCCTGCTCTTCCGCTCACGAGGTCATGAGCAAATAAAGGAATTTTCGCTGTCACGCGCTTCAGTTTCACTATTTGAAAAAATGTCTCCCAGCCAGAACTGAGAAATTGTCTCCTGGATTGTCATAGTAGTGACATCATGATTAGTTATATTACCAGTGTCATCATTTTTTTAATAGTGGGACACCAACCTGGTTGTTTTGGTAGCCATCGGCCACTTCACGAGTTGGCACCTTACTTTCAATTGTTGCCAAGTTCAGATTTCTGGCATCTTGTAATGAGTTTTCAACCATGGCAATTTCCTTTGACAGCATTATGAACAGTGTTTAACAAAATTACGAAAAAAAAGATTTTCAAAAACGAAATTTTGTTTGTATCGGTACTTTTCAATTAAAGCAGTTTTATGTGTATATTCATAAAAGAACCTAATATTCTTTGATGCAATCTTACAGAAATTGAATAAATTATACTGCACTTTATACAAATACACATCATACAAGCTTTCGTCTTTCCTATAGATATGCACTTTCTGTGAAGGATATTGGTTCAAATGGCTCTGAGCACAATGGGACTTCCCAACATCTGTGGTTATCAGTCCCCTAGAACTTAGAACTACTTAAACCTAACTAACCTAAGGACATCACACACATCCATGCCCGAGGCAGGATTCAAACCTGCGACCGTAGCAGTCAGGCGGTTCCGGACTGAGCGCCTAGAACCGCTAGACCGCTGCGGCCGGCTGTGAAGGATATTAATTGGAAGGAAAAGAGATTATTTACTGTGAGAGAGACGGCACCAAGTGTAGCCATATAAGCATACAGCTTCCTACCTTAACCGCTGAATGTGCATTCCCAGAGCGTCTCATTTGTAGGCAGTATCTCAACACTTGAAAGGTCTGTCCATACTCCCCTTGATGGCATCCTTTGAACGGTCACCACTAAATATTGGCGGGGGAATAAAATAAGGCGGTGTGCATAAAATATAATATATAGTGGAAACTCATCAAAAATTGGTGCTTAAATAATTAAAAAGGAATTTTGAAACAACAATTGAAATAAATTGTAAGGTACACACAACCTGAGTGAACTTTAACTGGCATTAATATCAACAGACCTTCAACATTCAATACATCTTAATATCAACAGTCACCATTTAAATTTATGTACTTCCCGTTATCACCATTGTGCACAGAGCTGGTTATGACGATCGCCCCTCCACTGCTCATGCAACTTCCTCTTGTTTGCTTCAATCCTCTTGATGCAGGATTCTCGGCATGGGTGAAACGACGAACAGATGGTTCTTTAATAAACTTCAGTCTCACAAATAATGTTTATAACACTTCTTTAATGTCTGATTCAAATGGTGGGTTCCACGACCGTGGTACTTGATTGTCGGGAGTATGCGGCTGAGGGACTGCGTCAGCTTTCAGACAAAACCACATACAAAGTTTGCCAAGGTAATCCCATTCCTGATGTCCAGGCGGAGCTTTAAGGAATCCTCAGAACCTTAGGCCCCCTACAAAACCTTCCACGTGACTCCATCAACCTCCTGACCCCACTGACACCTCGCACCCCTACCTTCTTCCTAAAATTCACAAACCCAATTATCCCAGCCGCCCCATTGTAGCTGGTTACCAAGCCCCCACGGAACGTATCTCTGCCTACGTAGATCAACACCTTCAACCCATTACATGCAGTCTCCCATCCTTCATCAAAGACACCAACCACTTTCTCGAACGCCTGGAATCCTTACCCAATCTATTACCCCCGGAAACGATCCTTGTAACCATTGATGCCACTTCCTTATACACAAATATTCCGCACGTCCAGGGCCTCGCTGCAATGGAGCACTTCCTTTCACGCTGATCACCTGCCACCCCACCTAAAACCTCTTTCCTCATTACCTTAGCCAGCTTCATCCTGACCTGCAACTTCTTCACTTTTGAAGGCCAGACATACCAACAATTAAAGGGAACAGCCATGGGTACCAGGATGGCCCCCTCGTACGCCAACCTATTCATGGGTCGCTTAGAGGAAGCCTTCTTGGTTACCCAGGCCTGCCAACCCAAAGTTTGGTACAGATTTATTGATGACATCTTCATGATCTGGACTCACAGTGAAGAAGAACTCCAGAATTTCCTCTCCAACCTCAACTCCTTTGGTTCCATCAGATTCACCTGGTCCTACTCCAAATCCCATGCCACTTTCCTTGACGTTGACCTCCATCTGTCCAATTGCCAGCTTCACACGCCCGTCCACATCAAACCCACCAACAAGCAACAGTACCTCCATTATGACAGCTGCCACCCATTCCACATCAAACGGTCTCTTCCCCACAGCCTAGATTTTCGTGGCAAACGAATCTGCTCCAGTCCGGAATCCCTGAACCATTATACCAACAACCTGAAAACAGCTTTCACATCCCGCAACTACTACCCTCCCGACCTGGTACAGAAGCAAATAACCAGAGCCACTTTCTCATCCCCTCAAACCCAGAACTTCCCACAGAAGAACCACAAAAGTGCCCCACTTGTGACAGGATACTTTCCGGGACTGGATCAGACTCTGAATGTGGCTCTCCAGCAGGGATACAACTTCCTCAAATCCTGCCCTGAAATGAGATCCATCCTTCATGAAATCCTCCCCACTCCACCAAGAGTGTCTTTCCGCTGTCCACCTAACCTTCGTAACCTCTTAGTTTATCCCTATGAAATCCCCAGACCACCTTCCTTACCCTCTGGCTCCTACCCTTGTAACCGCCCCCGGTGTAAAACCTGTCCAATGCACCCTCCCACCACCACCTACTCCAGTCCTGTAACCCGGAAGGTGTACACGATCAAAGGCAGAGCCACGTGTGAAAGCACCCATGTGATTTACCAACTGACCTGCCTACAATGTGAAGCTTTCTATGTGGGAATGACCAGCAACAAACTGTCCATTCGCATGAATGGACACAGGCAGACAGTGTTTGTTGGTAATGAGGATCACCCTGTGGCTAAACATGCCTTGGTGCACGACCAGCACATCTTGGCACAGTGTTACACCATCCGGGTTATCTGGATACTTCCCACTAACACCAACCGGTCAGAACTCCGGAGATGGGAACTTGCCCTTCAGTATATCCTCTCTTCTCGTTATCCACCAGGCCTCAACCTCCGCTAATTTCAAGTTGCCGCCGCTCATACCTCACCTGTCTCTCAACAACATCTTTGCCTCTGTACTTCCGCCTCAACTGACATCTCTGCCCAAACTCTTTGCCTTTACAAATGTCTGCTTGTGTCTGTGTATGCGCGGATGGATATATGTGTGTGTGTGTGTGTGTGTGTGTGTGTGTGTGTGTGTGTGTGCGCGCGCGCGCTGTGTATACCCGTCCTTTTTTCCCCCTAAGGTAAGTCTTTCCGCTCCCGGGATTGGAATGACTCCTTACCCTCTCCCTTAAAACCCACATCCTTTCGTCTTTCCCTCTCCTTCCCTCTTTCCTGACGAAGCAACCATTGGTTGCGAAAGCTAGAATTTTGTGTGTATGTATGTGTTTGTTTGTGTTTCTATCGACCAGCCAGTGCTTTCGTATGGTAAGTCACATCATCTTTGATTTTAAATATATTTTTCCCACGTGGAATGTTTCCCTCTATTATATTCATATCTTATATACATCTGTGTTTGTGTGTGTGTGTGTAAAGAAAAGAATGAGGGAGAAAATAATAATAATAATATAGATTATAGTGGGAAGCTTCATTCTCCTGTCTGTGGAGGAGGGACGTAGCTGAAAAGGAGGCTGATGCCAATGCCATTGTGAAATGGATCATAAGAACTGATGGATCCGTACACAGGCGAGCTGGAGGGGCAAGGCCCAGAAAGGAAGACTGCCGCTGACAACCCTGGAGAGTGCAGAGTGTAGACCACACCCATGATGAAGGGACAGAAGAACCTAGGGAGAGATGGCATTCCTAACATACTCACTTGCTCTGTTTGAGTAAGTGATGGGCTTTGGCATGAAAACTTTTAAAACTAAGAAGACCAGCAGAGGACATATGCTGCTTAAGATGTTGCAAGATGCAGTGGCAATCACGGATAGAATTGGCAATGGCTGTGCTCCACCATGAAACTTGCAGGCACCAGGTGGTCTCGTCAAGCAGGGAACGGCAATGCCAGCTGTGCAATTTGTTTTATCAAACAGATCACTAACAATTTCATCAATACAACCTAACAAAGAAGGTACAAACACGACCTCGGAGGTATATAGGGGTCAATCAGCACGATGGAAAGCGCACTGGGGTAACCTCGTCATCAGATTGGAAGCGAGTTAGAGAATTAACGGGAAATGATCATTACTGCAGAGGTCATTGTGTGGCAACTAGTGTAAGGAAGGACAAACGGGAGAGGAAGTGAATGGAAGATCAGTGGCAGAGGTAGTGCCATAGGCAACACTAAAACGAGTAGCTGAACCACCGTCAAGAAGGCACAGTTAGTGGTCCGCAAGAATTTTGTCAATGAGGAGACCCCAGCTACATGAAAAAGAACTGTACCAAAAACGGTGATTGGCATTAAAATCCCCAAGGAGAAGGAGGGCAGTTACGGCAGTGGGTGTAGTTGGTGGCCTGACATGGGGGAGATAGAGTTTGCAAACTATGATCACAGAGTCCAGGATCTGGATGGCAACTGCTTCCAATCTGAAACGAAGTGGGAGAAATGTACTATGATCATCATCTGTACGGACAAACATGCAAATGCCACCAGAAGCCCTCAAAGGGCCAGCCAGGTTCCAACACAATGCATGGAACCCACAAAGGGTCAGTGAGTGTGCATCAGAAAAATGAGGTTCCGTAACAACACAAGCTGACAAGTAAAAAGAACTAACGGATTACAATTTCATTGAATACGCACTCAACGGGGATCCAAATGGCAGGCAGAGAAACTGGAGTCATCACACCATCAAGTCACCAACAAGAACGGGGCGACATCTACAAATAAGAGGTCATACTCAGGTTGTGATAAGGAGATGGCATCTTCAGGGCCACTGGAGGGGCCTAGTCTTGAAACTTATGTTTCTTCTCCTCTTCCGTTGGTCGAGAAGGGAAGAGCATGGAGAGAGAGCAGACATCTGCAAGATCTGGAACACACACACACACACACACACACACACACACACACAGAGATATTATATATATATATATATATATATAAAAAGAAAGATGATGAAACTTACCAAACAAAAGCGCTGGCAGGTCGATAGACACACAAACAAACACAAACATACACACAAAATTCTAGCTTTCGCAACCAATGGTTGCCTCGTCAGGAAAGAGGGAAGGAGAAGGAAAGACAAAAGGATATGGGTTTTAAGGGAGAGGGTAAGGAGTCATTCCAATCCCGGGAGCGGAAAGACTTACCTTAGGGGGAAAAAAGGACAGGTATACACTCGCACACACACACATATCCATCCACACATACACAGACACAAGCAGACATTTGTAAAGGCAAAGAGTTTGGGCAGAGATGTCAGTCGGGGCGGATGTACAGAGGCAAAGATGAAGTTGAAAGACAGGTGGGGTATGAGCGGCGGTAAATTGAAATTAGAAATTAGCGGAGATTGAGGCCTGGCGGATAGCGAGAAGAAAGGATATGCTGAAGGGCAAGTTCCCATCTCCGGAGTTCTGACAGGTTGGTGTTAGTGGGAAGTATCCAGATAACCCGGACGGTGTAACACTGTGCCAAGATGTGCTGGCCGTGCACCAAGGCATGTTTAGCCACAGGGTGATCCTCATTACCAACAAACACTGTCTGCCTGTGTCCATTCATGCGAATGGACAGTTTGTTGCTGGTCATTCCCACATAGAACGCTTCACAGTGTAGGCAGGTCAGTTGGTAAATCACGTGGGTGCTTTCACACGTGGCTCTGCCTTTGATCGTGTACACCTTCCGGGTTACAGGACTGGAATAGGTGGTGGTGGGAGGGTGCATGGGACAGGTTTTACACCGGGGGCGGTTACAGGGGTAGGAGCCAGAGGGTAGGGAAGGTGGTTTGGGGATTTCATAGGGATGAACTAAGAGGTTGCGAAGGTTAGGTGGACGGCGGAAAGACACTCTTGGTGGAGTGGGGAGGATTTCATGAAGGATGGATCTCATTTCAGGGCAGGATTTGAGGAAGTCGTATCCCTGCTGGAGAGCCACATTCAGAATCTGATCCAGTCCCGGAAAGTATCCTGTCACAAGTGGGGCACTTTTGGGGTTCTTCTGTGGAAGGTTCCGGGTTTGAGGAGATGAGGATGTGGCTCTGGTTATTTGCTTCTGTACCAGGTCGGAGGGTAGTTACGGGATGCAAAAGCTGTTTTTAGGTTGTTGGTGTAATGGTTCAAGGATTCCGGACTGGAGCAGATTCGTTTGCCACGAAGACCTAGGCTGTAGGGAAGGGACCGTTTGATGTGGAATGGGTGGCAGCTGTCATAATGGAGGTACTGTTGCTTGTTGGTGGGTTTAATGTGGACGGACGTGTGAAGCTGGCCATTGGACAGGTGGAGGTCAACGTCAAGGAAAGTGGCATGGGATTTGGAGTAGGACCAGGTGAATCTGATGGAACCAAAGGAGTTGAGGTTGGAGAGGAAATTCTGGAGTTCTTCTTCACTGTGAGTCCAGATCACGAAAATGTCATCAATAAATCTGTACCAAACTTCGGGTTGGCAGGCCTGGGTAACCAGGAAGGCTTCCTCTAAGCGACCCATGAATAGGTTGGCATACGAGGGGGCCATCCTGGTACCCATGGCTGTTCCCTTTAATTGTTGGTATGTCTGGCCTTCAAAAGTGAAGAAGTTGTGGGTCAGGATGAAGCTGGCTAAGGTAATGAGGAAAGAGGTTTTGATCGGCGTGCAAGGAAGTGCTCCATCGCAGCGAGGCCCTGGACATGCGGAATATTTGTGTATAAGGAAGTGGCATCAATGGTTACAAGGATGGTTTCCGGGGGTAACAGACTGGGTAAGGATTCCAGGCGTTTGAGAAAGTGGTTGGTGTCTTTGATGAAGGATGGGAGACTGCATGTAATGGGTTGAAGGTGTTGATCTACGTAGGCAGAGATGCGTTCGGTGGGGGCTTGGTAACCAGCTACAATGGGACGGCCGGGATGATTGGGTTTGTGAATTTTGGGAAGAAGGTAGAAGGTAGGGGTGCGGGGTGTTGGTGGGGTCAGGAGGTTGATGGAGTCGGGTGAAAGGTTTTGTAGGGGGCCTAAGGCTCTGAGGATTCCTTGAAGCTCCGCCTGGACATCAGGAATGGGATTGCCTTGGCAAACTTTGTAAGTAGTGTTGTCTGAAAGCTGACGCAGTCCCTCAGCCACATACTCCCGATGATCAAGTACCACAGTTGTGGAACCCTTGTCCGCCGGAAGAATGACGATGGATCGGTCAGCCTTCAGATCACGGATAGCCTGGGCTTCAGCAGTGGTGATGTTGGGAGTAGGATTAAGGTTTTTTAAGAAGGATTGAGAGGCAAGGCTGGAAGTCAGAAATTCCTGGAAGGTTAGGAGAGGGTGATTTTGAGGAAGAGGAGGTGGGTCCCGCTGTGACGGAGGACGGAACTGTTCCAGGCATGGTTCAATTTGCCTCTTTCCTCATTACCTTAGCCAGCTTCATCCTGACCCACAACTTCTTCACTTTTGAAGGCCAGACATACCAACAATTAAAGGGAACAGCCATGGGTACCAGGATGGCCCCCTCGTATGCCAACCTATTCATGGGTCGCTTAGAGGAAGCCTTCCTGGTTACCCAGGCCTGCCAACCCGAAGTTTGGTACAGATTTATTGATGACATTTTCGTGATCTGGACTCACAGTGAAGAAGAACTCCAGAATTTCCTCTCCAACCTCAACTCCTTTGGTTCCATCAGATTCACCTGGTCCTACTCCAAATCCCATGCCACTTTCCTTGACGTTGACCTCCACCTGTCCAATGGCCAGCTTCACACGTCCGTCCACATTAAACCCACCAACAAGCAACAGTACCTCCATTATGACAGCTGCCACCCATTCCACATCAAACGGTCCCTTCCCTACAGCCTAGGTCTTCGTGGCAAACGAATCTGCTCCAGTCCGGAATCCTTGAACCATTACACCAACAACCTAAAAACAGCTTTTGCATCCCGTAACTACCCTCCCGACCTGGTACAGAAGCAAATAACCAGAGCCACATCCTCATCTCCTCAAACCCGGAACCTTCCACAGAAGAACCCCAAAAGTGCCCCACTTGTGACAGGATACTTTCCGGGACTGGATCAGATTCTGAATGTGGCTCTCCAGCAGGGATACGACTTCCTCAAATCCTGCCCTGAAATGAGATCCATCCTTCATGAAATCCTCCCCACTCCACCAAGAGTGTCTTTCCGCCGTCCACCTAACCTTCGCAACCTCTTAGTTCATCCCTATGAAATCCCCAAACCACCTTCCCTACCCTCTGGCTCCTACCCCTGTAACCGCCCCCGGTGTAAAACCTGTCCCATGCACCCTCCCACCACCACCTATTCCAGTCCTGTAACCCGGAAGGTGTACACGATCAAAGGCAGAGCCACGTGTGAAAGCACCCACGTGATTTACCAACTGACCTGCCTACACTGTGAAGCGTTCTATGTGGGAATGACCAGCAACAAACTGTCCATTCACATGAATGGACACAGGCAGACAGTGTTTGTTGGTAATGAGGATCACCCTGTGGCTAAACATGCCTTGGTGCACGGCCAGCACATCTTGGCACAGTGTTACACCGTCCGGGTTATCTGGATACTTCCCACTAACACCAACCTGTCAGAACTCCGGAGATGGGAACTTGCCCTTCAGCATATCCTTTCTTCTCGCTATCCGCCAGGCCTCAATCTCCGCTAATTTCTAATTTCAATTTACCGCCGCTCATACCCCACCTGTCTTTCAACTTCATCTTTGCCTCTGTACATCCGCCCCGACTGACATCTCTGCCCAAACTCTTTGCCTTTACAAATGTCTGCTTGTGTCTGTGTATGTGTGGATGGATATGTGTGTGTGTGCGAGTGTATACCTGTCCTTTTTTCCCCCTAAGGTAAGTCTTTCCGCTCCCGGGATTGGAATGACTCCTTACCCTCTCCCTTAAAACCCATATCCTTTTGTCTTTCCTTCTCCTTCCCTCTTTCCTGACGAGGCAACCATTGGTTGCGAAAGCTAGAATTTTGTGTGTATGTTTGTGTGTCTATCGACCTGCCAGCGCTTTTGTTTGGTAAGTTTCATCATCTTTCTTTTTAGATATATTTTTCCCACGTGGAATGTTTCCCTCTATTTTTTTATATATATATATATGGGAGGGGGGTGGCCTTGAGGCGCACAGGCTGTGCGCCCCGGGGCTGTGTTGCGGCAGCAGGCCTCCGGCCTGGGGCCCTATACTGTATTGTTCGTACCGATCAGTGTAGTAGGTTAGTCTCGGTAGTGACATCATTTTCGGTTCTTTATCGAAATATCCTATTCAGTAAGCTTCCGAGGCTTGTTACCGAACGGTCCTCCCACTGATTTTACGATAATTGTACAGAGGGGTTTTGGATTTCGGTCCAGCCCTGTCGATCAGTGAGCTGTGGTTTATGTACACCTATAATTTGTTATTTTAAACAGATTTAGCTGTTTTAGCTTTTGATTTAGTGACTGTGTTACTAAAGAATCACCAGAGGATGCATCTGGTTGGAAAGTGAGTTCATAATAGACTATTTTCCATTGTTATAACTATGGTTAGGTTGTTACTGCGAATGATTACATTAAAAAAGAAGGTTTTCGGTCAATAATCTCTCAAAATATGCGTTATTTTTATGCAAATAAGAGATTAAAGATCATTAAATATGAAGACATCGTCTCTGCTTACGTATATTACATGAGTGTAAACTGACGTGACTAGTGCCTTTGTGCACTTTTTCCCACAAATGGTTTAGTTAGTAATTATCGAAATGTGTTTACAATTTTCAGGTAACAATGGAAAGCAATTATGTGAAGCCCGATACTGGAAACCTTCCAAACTATCACGTATTTATGACTTACGCAGCACTGTTTGGCAATGAAGTCAGCCTATGTTTGTCTACACAATACTAAAACAAATGAGCAGTGCGTGTATTTTTTTGCATTGCCAAGTGGTTAGCGCACGGGAATGCAATACAGAAGGACGTTCGCGCATGGATGGATGCAAAAATTTTTTTTTCCTCTTTATATATGCAACATGTTCTGAAACATTGTTATTCATGTAAGTTAAGATTTTTCTGCAGTATTCGTTATTACTTCCAGTAAGAGCGCACTTCCTCGGTAATGATTTCATGATTTCTTTGTGTTTAAAATATGAAATTCTTGTAGATGAAATTGCTGTGAGTGAAACAACCGAAAGATAATTCACCATTTTTTAGGAATATGTAGCGATTTCCGAGTATGCAGTTAGACAGGAATCTAAGAGCACAACTTAAATTACTGGGAATTTAACTAGCAGCAGTCATCTTCATCATCTTGCTTGACACTAGTATTTATCATTTTTTTTTTTTGTTTAGGGCGCTCAACTACTACGGTCATTAGTGCCCAGTCACAAACGTTAGTGCACTAATAGCGTAGAAAAACGCATGGGGGCAACACTAGAAGGTACTTACACAGACGTAGATAAACAAAATAAAAAAAAAAGAGTTCGATCTGTTTGGACAAGTCCGTCAATGTAATAAAACTAAGGATACGAGCCAACAGGTAACGGTGGTCGAATCGGCAAAGCCCGATCAGCAACCTGGCCAAAATGACCTCCTCTCGCTGGGAAGGGCGTGAGGATGTCGTCCAAGCCGTTGGGATCAGTTTGATGGCCCTAAGCTTATTTTCATGGAGAGAGGACCAAGCCTCATGCCACAATGATGAAACGCACCGACAAAGAACTCCACTAACATCAGTTGATGGGACACAAAAGGAAGCGGTCCGAGGCAGGACAGCAGCCTTGGCTGCAGCATCAGCAGCTTCGTCCCCAGGCACACCAACGTGGCCAGGAATCCACAAAAAAAGGACATGAGCGCCGGTATCAGCTAGCGACTGAAGGGACTGTTGAATTCATTGCACGAGAGGGTGGACTGAATAGGAGTCAAGGAGACTCTGAATGGAACTCAAAGAATAAGAGCAGATGGCATAGGGAGAATGATGATGGCGGCGGATATACTGAACAGCCTGATAGAGAGCAAAAAGCTGAGCTGTAAAGCTTGAACACTGGTCAAGGAGCCGGTATGGAAAAGTATCATCCCCAACGACAAAGGCACATCCGACGGTAGTCTTGGAGCCATCTGTGTAAATAAAGACGTTATTAGCGAGCCTTGAACGAAGTTCGACAAATCTCGAGCAGTATATCGAATCCGCAGTCCTCTCCTTTGGAATTGAGCTGAGTTTAAGAAGAACGCAAACCTGAGCCTGGAGCCGAGGTGGCGTCGGACTCTCACCCACTCGAAAAGTCGTAGGGAGGGTAAAATAAAGTTGCTGAAGCAGGCGACAAAAGCGAACTCCAGGAGGTAACAGGGCAGAGACATACAGCCCGTATTGGCGGTCAAGAGAGTCGACAAAAAAGGAGAAATATGACAGGTGGGCGGGCACTGACATCAGTCGGCAGTCGTACCGACAAAGCAACATATCGCGCCGGTAGTTTAGCGGTAATTCGGCAGCTTCAGCATACGGACTCTCAACAGGGCTGGTATAGAATGCTCCAGTCGCCAGACATAACCTCCAATGGTGGATACAGTTTAGACGGCGTAAGATGTACGGCCGGGCAGAAGAATCGACAAAGCTCCCATAATACAGCTTTGATTGGACAATGGACCGATATAAGTAAAGCAGGACCATTTGATCTGCTCCCCATGACGTACCGCTGAGAACACAGAAGACATTTAGGAAACGGGTACAACGTGCAGCCAAGGAAGACAATTGTGGAGACCAGCAAAGTTTCCTGTCAAAGGTAAGACCTAAAAATTTTGTTGTCTCCATGAAATGGGAGAGCAACGGGACCGAGATGTAAGGATGTGGGAAGAAACTATTTGTAATGCCAGAAGTTCATACCGACCGTTTTCTCACCAGAAAAACGGAAACCATTAGCGACACTCCAGGAATACAAACGGTCTAGACAACGCTGAAGACATCATTCCAGGAGACATGTTCTCTGAGCACTGCAGTAGATTGTAAAGTCGTCCACGAAAAGGGAGCCTGAAACGTCAGCTGGAAGGCAATCCATTATTGGATTGATAGCTATGGCAAAAAGGGCCATGCTCAAAACGGAGCCCTGGGGCACACCATTCACCTGGCGAAAGGCATCTGACAAAACAGAACCCACACATACCCTGAACATTCGATCCATTAAAAATGCATTAATAAAAAGAGGGAGACGACCGCGAAGGCCCCAAGTATGCATGGTGTGGAGAATGCCCGCCCTCCAACAGGTATCGTAAGCCTTCGCCAAATTGAAGAACACAGCTACCGTCTGGCGTTTACGTTAAAACTTGTACATAATGAAGATCGACAAGGTGACAAGGTGGTCAACAGCAGAGCGGCACCTACGAAAGCCACATTGGACATCGGTAAGGAGGCGTCGAGATTGAAGGAGCCAAACCAATTGAGAATTTACCATGTGCTCCATCACCTTGCAGACGCAGCTGGTAAGGGAGATGGGGCGATAACTGGAAGGAAGATGTTTGTCCTTTCCTGGTTTGGGTATGGGAACAACAATTGCTTCACGCCCGCGTGTGGGAACATGACCTTCAGTCCAGATGCGATTATAGGCGTGAAGAAGAAAGCCTTTACCTGCAGGAGAAAGGTCGTTCAGCATCTGAATATGGATACCATTGGGCCCCGAAGCAGAGGATTGGGACCGGGCGAGTGCACTTTCGAGTTACCGCATGAAGGTGGCATTGTAACTTTCACGATTCAAAGACTGGAAAGAAGGTGGCCGTGCCTCCTCTGCTTGTTTTTGGGGGAGGAAGGCAGGGTGATAATGGGCAGTTCGAAACCTCCGCGAAAAAGCGGCCGAAGGCATTTGAGACATTCTCAGGCTCCACAAGGACGTCATTCGCTACAGTCAGGCCAGAAATCGGGGAGTGGATCTTGGTGCCAGAGAGCCGGCGCAGGCCACCCCAGACAACTGAAGGAGTAAAACTGTTGAATGAGCTGGTGAAAGCCACCCAGCAAGCCTTTTTGCTTTCTTTGATAACACGACGACATTGTGCACGGGGTCATTTGTAACTGATACAGTTCGCCATCATAGGGTGGCGTTAGAAGGTGAGTAAAGCATGTCGCCAAGCACGAATAGCGTCGCTGCATGCTGTAGTCCACCAGGGGACTGGGACTCGACGCGGAGAAGAGGAAGTACGAGGGATGGAATATTCAGCAGCAGTGAGAATAATGTCCATGAGGTATGCGACCTGACTATCGCAGCTGGAGAAGTTTCGATCATGGAAGGTCGCCAGGGAGGTGAAAAGCCCCCAGACGGCTTTGGAAATGTTCCAGCTAGTGGAACGTGGAGAAGGGGTGTGATACAGGAGATGGATTGCACAGGGGAAATCGTCGCTCGAGTATGTGTCAGACAGAGCATACCAATCGAACTGACGTGCAAGTTGGATAGTGGATATTGAGAGGTCCAAGTGGGAATAGGTATGCGTTGCGCCCAAAAGGAAGGTAGGTGCACCAGTATTTAAGCAGACTAGATTGAGATGGTTGAAAAAGTCTGCCAAGAGGGAGCCTCTCATGCAGGATGCTGGAGAGCCCCAAAGGGGATGGTGGGCATTAAAGTCTCCAATCAACAAAAATGGTGCAGGAAGCTGAGCAATCAGTTGTATCATGTCTGCCCTAGTAAAGGCAGACTATGATGGAGTGTAAACCGTACAAATGGAAAATGTGAAAGTGGGGAGAGTAATTCGGGCGGCAACTGCCTGCAGATCTATGTGCAATGTGATTGGATCGTAGTAGACATCGTCGCGAACCAGCAACATGACCCCTCCATGAGCCGGAATAGCTGCCACAGGGGGTAGGTCAAAACGCACGGAGGTATAGTGTGCCAGGTCAATACGATCGCATGGGCGTAACTTCGTTTCTTGGAGACCTACGACAAGCGGGCAGTGCATTCGAAGGAGCCTTTTGGTTCCTCTCAGTTGGACCGAATGCCGCAAATATTCCATTGAAGAAGTACCATTATGAAAATGAAAAGAAGAAACAAGAAATGGTCACCTCGATGGCCGCTGAGGGCCTGGCTTAAAGGGAGCACTGCTGCTGCAATCGATAGGTGGTGAGTCATGGTCCATCAACTCAACAGTTGCGTCTGCCACCTTCCCAAAAAGCTGGTTAGGAGGGGCAGTTTCCTCCACCGGTGAAAGGCCAGATGATCTGCAACTAGCGGTGCAGCCTGGTGAAACTGAAGATGGCCGGGGACGGCAACCGCTGGGTGGCGCAGGAGAAGGAGGAGGAGGATATTAGTGTTTAACGTCCCGTCGACAACGAGGTCACTAGAGACGGAGCGCAAGCTCGGTGAGGGAAGGATGGGGAAGGAAATCGGCCGTGCCCTTTCAAAGGAACCATCCCGGCATTTGCCTGAAGCGATTTAGGGAAATCACGGAAAACCTAAATCAGGATGGCCGGAGACGGGATTGAACCGTCGTCCTCCCGAATGCGCAGGAGAAGAAACGCGCCTTGGCAGAGATGGAGAACTCTTTTTCTATGAGCCTTCTTTGAAGAATTACGTTTCGTCGAAAGAACAGTTGATGGTTGTGAAGTTTGTGTAGGCAAGAAATCTTCGCTTTGAAGGTCCGAGCATCTGATTTAGAAGTCCTCGTATTAGCAGTAGCAGATGATGATGTGTGAGTCTTAGGGTTGGTGGGAGGAAGAGGAGACGTTGATCGGGCGATCTTAGCACTGGCCGATCTGACGACCAAATCGCTAAATGTTAGATCGCATGTCTGTGTAGCTACCTCCCTTGTAGACCGAGGAAGCACAGTGGGCTTTCTGCTATTGAATAACTTGCGAGCAGCCGAGGTTGACACCTCTCTTTCACTCGAATTTCCTGTACACTTTTCTCATCTTTGTAGACGGGGCACTCGCGAGAGGAGGCAGCATGGTCACCCATGCAGTTGATGCAACGAGGGGACGGAGATGGACAGTCACCCTCATGGCCGTCCCTGCCACAGGTAACACATTTAGCCGCACTTGAACAAGACTGCCGTGTATGGTTAAACCGCTGACATTGGTAACACCTTGTAGGGCTGGGTACATACGGCCGAACAGAAATGATCTCATAACCCGCTTTAATTCGTGAAGGCAATTGCACATTGTCTAATGTCAGGAATATGGTTTGGGTCGGTATGAGGTCCTTGTCGACCCTTTTCACGACCCGGTGGAAGGCCGTCACTCCCTGAGCAGAAGGGGAAAGACAGAATCTCCTCATCAGTTAGACCGTTGAGTGAGCTGGTATACACCACACCACATGACGAACTCACAAGGTGCGGTGGGCCTCCACCCGTACAGGAAATGTATATAAGAGAGTGGCTCGAAGTAATTTTTGGGCCTGGAAGGCGCTCTCTGTCTCCAACAAAAAGGTACCATTGCGCAACCAAGTACAAAATTTCACTGGTCCTGCAATCGCATCTACACCATTCTGAATGACGAAAGGATTGACTGTTGAGAAATCGTGACCGTCAGATCTTGTGACAACAAGAAACTTCGGTGCTGGTGGTAGAATTTTCGGAACAGGAGTTTCATCTAGCTTTCTTTTTTGGGCAGAAGCAGAAGAGAAATCCATTGCGGATGAATCCCCCACGATTTCCAGCCTCTCCGATGGCGTGCTCCTTCCTTGTGGGGGCCCTCTCAGAGGGCACTCCCGCCTTAGGAGATTGTTCACACCTCAGGTCACACATCCCGAGAAACGAACGGAGGGACCAATCGGCACGTTTGGAAGGTAACAGCTCAGGCAATCACCTGGCCTTTACCAGGGGGTACGTGCGTGCCTTACTTGTCTACCCAGGGTGGGGAATTAAGCGTTACCCTGTCACCGGCTACGCGTGGGTCGGCCTTCAGACACGCACAGGAACGAAAGAAGAGAGGAAAGGGAGAGAGGGATAGAAGAAAGAATCTCAAACGCTGAAGCGGATAATAAGACACGGAAAAGAAGACAAGGAGAATAGGGCAAGGAGAATGAGGCAGAGAGAGAAGTAAGGGCATGAAAGCAAGGAGAAGAGTGAACGTAGGGAAAGACCAATAGAGGAAGGAGAGAAAAACAAAGGAAATAGGATCTTGGAGTTTTCAAACGTCTGTCTGCGGACGAAGGCTCGATACATTACTCCCAAGGAGAGACAGTGTGAAGAGGAGGTAAAGGAGGGGGGGGGGGGGGGAGGATTGGGGATGAGGAGGAATGGGGAAGGGGGGGGGGGGGGGGGGGGAGGGCAGCCCGGAAAGGAAGGAGAACTGCACTAGCTCGGGGCCCCGTACTCACCATGCACATATCCACAAAAGAGTTGTGGACCCCCTGGGGGGTAGTATTTATCTGCGATCGAATCCTCAACCACAGTAGACACAGATGAAAGATCTCAGCCGTAATACGTTTAGACTGTAGCACCATATATGAAACATTTTCATTCAAGACCCAAATCGTTGACGTATCATATAGGGAAGTAGGCTACTTAATCATTTGGATCTATAGGAGCGAGCTATAACCACGTTCTGTTTATCTTCTTATTCTTCGAAACTCTCAGAATCAATTTTTCAGGTGTTTTTATGGATGTATTAGTACGATGTGGTACTAAACACTATTCCTAACTCATTTGACGAAATGTAAAACCCATAACACGATGTCAGTGTGAATGAGAATAAGATGACTTTAACACGGCATTTACGACAATCTGCAGAATACAGCCAAATACGCTATCGTTATTATGCATGCATGCATGCAAACATGTGATCAGAGAAACTGTAAAAAATTTATGTTCATCAGCTGAGAATCATCGAAATGGATATACTGCACCTGATACTGTTACAGAGGACGCAAGGGCGATGAAGGCAGGCGTGTCAGCTTAATGGAATGCGGCGTCATGCGTGATGGCAACGTAAATGCAATTTTCGGTACTTGGAAGAATAGTGCACCTGTGTCATCTGCTAGCCGCTTTGTGTTCGTGGTGCAGTGTGCATGCGTGGATCTACGATCGCTTGCTTTTGATAGGCATGCGTGACACAAACCGACAAAAGTGCTTCACTTCTCTAAACCCGAATGGTATTGCTACCAAAATGCATACTGAATAATGCAGGGACTCTAATTCGAGTACTAGACCGTTCAGTGCTCTTGAGTACCGAAATAATTGGCACAATGGCAGAAAGATACAGAATAGGCAGGCGGCAGTGAGAGGGGTCCCCAGAGGGAGCCCCCTTACCGCCAGGCACCAAAGGGGGACACTTCTCCGGCCGGGGAAGTGGAGTGGCATCTAGAAAGGAGGGTGTGGAACCTATGGGTATGGGGAGAGGAGGGGGCCAGATGGGAGAAGGAGAAAGAAGGATGGAGAAAGAATATGACAGAGTCAAAGTTAAATGTCATCGACACAGGGTGAAGAAGGCCATATTTCTGATGAGCCTCAGTATAGGATAAACAATCAAGGTACCTATACTCCTATATCTTCTTCTCCTTATAAAACAGGCAATCTGGAGAGTGATAGTCATGACAATTAACACATAGGGGCATGTGGTGTGGGTGTCCATATTCACCACATAGAGGATCCTCCATACAGAGGGAAGACGTGCCAGAAACGTGAACACTGAAAACGCAGCACGAGTGGCAGGGCTTACAGGTTCCATCACACCAATACTGACCTCCCCTGGGAGCATATCCTCCTCAAATGTAAGAATACAGATGCCAGTATCAATGCGATTGGCCTTACAAGCCCTCTGAACTTGCAGAATATGATGAACATCCCACCGTTCCAGATTGGCCCAAGTTCTTTATTAGTTTGAAGGATGAGGTCCCTATGAAAAATGGCTCCCTGAACCATATACAAAACTGGTGAGGAGTAATGGACCCCAGGAGGTTGTCAAGATGGTTACAAGCACAGAGAGCTGCAGATTGGGTGTCAGAAGAAGTTTTGATCAACAGTAAACCCAACTGCATCTTACTGAAAGACTCCGCTTCGCCAAACTTGTCTTCGATATTGTCCGCAAAAAATAACAGCTTGTAGTGGTGAGTGTCCCCATGAGTCACAGGTATGGGGAAAGCTTTTCATCCCAAGCAGGCATGCCCGGCCCTTCTCCCAGCCACAGAAGGGAAGGCTGGGGGCCATAAGAAGTATCATTAAATGATCCATTACCACCGGAAGAGATGGTCATAGAAGAATGGCCAGCTTTTCGAAGCTTAATGCATTTCATACATGAAGCACCCATTCTGATACCACCCAATCCAATCAGGAGCTCGCCCTGTGTGTGCCACCCAGCCACAGCAAGGACTGCCTGGCATGGTGGCTGTTGCTGAGAGTTCTGGTGCTCCATAATAACAAGCATCCACTCTAGGCATATACAGGAAGGCAACAGCTCAGGTATCAGAAGTGTGATGCCTGTGTCATCAGGGGGCTCAGCAAAATGGGCATATAACAGCCCACCACACAGACAGTCTGCAGGGGCTGGTGACCTAATGGGGCAGAGGGGGTGGAGGTGAGAGGGGGCACTGGGTGGGGAAGGAGGAGAGGGAGAGGAATCCACAGTGTAGATGCCAGGGGGGAATTGTTCTCCAAATGCCTCATACCCTGGACAAAATTTAGGAAATGGATGTCAAATGCCAAGGGGAATCAAAATGCCAAAAAAAGAAAGGTCAGAAAGAAAAGGCGAAAGCAACAAAAACCAGTAGGAATACAAGAAACCAGGTTGATACGCTGACGTAAGTAAGAACACTGTGTGAGGGTTAGGAGGGGCTGGGGGAAGGAAAGAGGACAGGGAGATAGGGGCAGAGGAAGCAAAGGTACCCAGGGAAGGAAGAACAATGGGCCACAATAGCTTGGGGCCCCATGTGCACCACACACAAAGTCAGGAAAGAGCAGTCACTCAACCACAAAATCCATGTTTTCTCACCTCCCACCTAACTGTCATAGTACTTAATAGTGGATCCTGATGCAGTTTGGAATTCCTGTGTGATGGTCTGGAGAGATGTCTGCTTATTACATGTTACGACCCTCTTCAACTGTCGGCAGTCTCTGTCAGTCAACAGACTCGGTCGGCCTGTACGCTTTTGTGCTGTACATGTCCCTACACGTTTCCACTTTACTATTACATCGGAAACAGTGAACCTAGGGGTGTTTAAGAGTGTGGAAATCTCGCGTACGGACGTATGACACCCAATCACCTGGACATTTTCGAAGTCCACGAGTTCTGCGGAGCGCCCATTCTGCTCTCTCACTATGTCTAATGACTACTGAGGTTGCTGATATGGAGTACCTGGCAGTAGGTAGCAGCACAATGCACCTAATATGAAAAACGTATGTTTTTGGGGGTGTCCAGATACTTTTGATCACAGTGTATGAAGTCAGGTTTTAGACAGACAGACAGTGCTATTGTCACATTGAATGCTTCGAACATTAGTCATCCAAGTAACCTCTTACCAGAAACATTCACATATAGAGCATGCAGGCAATCATGGAAGGGTGGCACATCAGTCACATCCATGTGTGGATTTTCCCCTGTGCTGTGAGACCTCTGAAGATCTGCACCTACATGTTCAACAGAACACTTCCCTTAGGATTTATCACACTGCTAAAAGAGTGACACAATCTTCACATTTCTGCGAGGAGTGTCTCCAGCAACATGCCCGAGGTCAACTTCAATTTAGTAGTTGAGGTTACGATCGAAAGTTTTTCTGGTGCCTCCAAAAGTCCCAACACAATCTTTTTTACCAATATTTTTCCCCAATGATCTAAACCACAGGTGACTGCACTCAGCCTTGTCTTTGGCTTCAAAATACTGGTGACTTCACATTCACTAACTGACAGTTATGTACTAGTTCAGACATTCCCCTCTCATGATTACTGCCTAGCAAAAAGACCTTTTTAACCCCTCTGCCTATTACAAGTCTTAATGTGCTTGCACTTTTTTGCCTACCTCGTCTGAGTGTCCCTCAGTTCTTAGGGAGGCTGACTATTTGTCCATTCTACAGAACAGTGACAACAGCTGGAAACAGTACTGTCTTTAGAATCATGGAGGGATAGGTACAATTACTACAGCACTACCAATTGGCCACATTTCCATGCAAGATGATTGCTTCACAGTAGTCAATGTCAAAAAGGAATAGACTATCTTCACAATTTCAGTCCCTATCACTATTCTCTGATCGTTTTCACACTTGTCCATTGTGATCCCATTTATTAGTTTACGCAGTTTATTTAGTCTACACAGATTATTTATCTATAACTGATAAAAAAATTGTTAATTACACAAATTTTGCAGTTTATTCAATAACAGAAACTGACATGTTGCTGAAGTAGTATGTGTGGGATATTTAAATGTTACTTAACTACCTGATGTTAAGTCAGTAACTTTTTTCTGCAACAGTTTATGTTTCTCGTCATGATTTACCCAGCATTGTAGCCACACAAGCACAAATAAAATGAACAAGTCCTTTAGTAAAATACAGTAAAGCAGTTATTTTAATCCTTTAAGCTGAAACTCAGATTTGGCTGAATTAATGTAAGACCGAATAAATGTTTTGTTTTCCCAAGGCCTGTTAATGTAGGCTTTGCTGAAATTGTGTGAAACTCTCTCTAAACCTGTTGGTCTAAGTGAACGAAGGCTGAGAAGAACGAGTTCAACCAGGCAAAGCAGTACAACTGGAAAAGATCACGATGCTAAAATTCTTAAAGATTCGGTTAGCAACACAGCTTTCACTACACAATGGCATATATATGGGTGAAGTAATGCCAGAAATTGTGAAACAGAATATATCATCAAGATCAAGTAGTAAGGAAACACAGTAACTCAAGGAATTTTGCATGTGCAGTGAATATTTTCTGCTAAATAAATCTTACTTTAAAGAAAAATGAGAGTTATATGAAGTTTCAAAAATTTTCTTACTGACAAGAAAGACAGGTTTGTATTAACTCCTTGAGAGTAACTTCCATGGTACCAGGAGTTGCAGAGGGCAAAAATTTTAAGTGAAGATAAAGATTGACACACATACAACAAGTAATTGAGGACACTAGGAGTAAAAGCTTCTCTGAAGGAAAGGAAATCACGATGGACCACATCAAAACAAATACTTATTTCACTGCTTTCAATGAAGTTTATTCTAAATTTTATTAATTCGGAATTTGAAATTTATCTTGCTGTTGATCACTGGCTCCTTTCAAAAATACCGGATACAACTATGAAAACTAAAATCAAGTTTTACCATATTTCATAAAATAAACAACACTGAAAGACAAATATCACATGGCGCTCTTTACAGTAAGATGGCCTAAACATAATTATTCACAATTCAATGTTAAAGAACGCAGAACACAACCTAGTAGGTCCATGACACAAACAGCTTTTTCCTATGTCAAAACATAAAACTCACTGAGTACCTTTTAATTTTTTAAAAAAGGAGGAAAAGGTATTTTATTTAATCACCGCATCACATATTTTGCTTTCACAGAAAGATACACAAGTCTGAAATTGGTCATTTCATTGGCAGGAGCAACTACTGTTGCATTCCATTACATGAGGTAATACACTATATGGCGCTGTGTGAAACTGAAAGATTAACAAAACAAAAACCTTGACAGAATGAGAACAGAACAACTGCAATTTATGAAATTGCATGTTTGTGAGCAAATAATAGTACTAAGAAAGCACACAGTTACACAATAAATCCTTTGCATAAAAGACAACATCAGGACACACATCTGTACACTTTGTCACATTACAATAAAAGAAAAATGTACCAATATCACAGACACCCATTAAAATAAAAGTGCACCAATATTCTGAATGTTGCGAAAATTGTGTGGCTCGAATTATGTTTCTTCAAGCAGTTGGTACTAGAGTTCCAGCTGCTTCTCTGACTTACAAAAATAAAAATATTTCAGTAGAATGGCAGACACATTGTAATACACTCGACAAACTGAATTTATGAAGTGCAAATGAATCTTCTTTTTTTAACTTCTTGTATCTGTTGCAATACATCACTGTTTTTGAACATTAATAACCCTGTTTAACCCCACATTTATTAATGTAGAATCAATAGTTTCTCTTTAAAATGTAGAAGGTTCTGATAATTTCAGCTTACAGATCGAAAACTTCGGGATCATCTTACTGCCCAGATATACAGTATGGAGACTGTTGCATTCCTCTTCACAGACCTATAGTATATGACCTTCCATTTGGGTTATGCACTGGTCCAGGTGTTGGTTTTGTAACACACCATTCATACCACACACTTTTCTTGTTGGATAATCTCCAAAAATGGACTTCCAGTTGTTCACCAGCTCGGAGGTGCACCGGTTCCTGCATATTTATTTTGAAAAAAAAAAAAAAAATAATTTTTTTTAGTCACTTCTTATATAGATCCACAATTATAACAACAAAAACTACATTATGCAATTACAGAAGCACAAGTAAAGATAACCTTCAATATTATAAATACACATAAAATGTCAACTTATTTCTTCATATTTAGGAATAGTTTCTTACATCCTTCAATTGCAGAAGCCCAAAAAGTAGTAACTAAATTATGTCATATCCTTAACATTCTCCTTACTGTCCCTCGTGAAATAAAATTTCAGAGTGACGTATGGACAAAACTGCAACTGTCAAAATTCCACATTTACAGCAACAAACATGACTTAGTTGAGTTCTTAGAACTTTCAGTGAACAGACTTATGGAATGGCAATGCGACAAAAAGTACTCCACAATTTCTTGCAAAACTTGAAATGATTAGTATGCTGCAAGAGCTTTTTCTGGGGTGACATAATTAAGTCACAGCTATGCTGCCACAAAAGTAAGCCTTTATCACTTATCAACTTTAAGTCACAGATTTCCATTCATTTATTTATTTATTTTGCTGCTTCAGGTTTCACATGAGTGGACAGGTGTTGCAGAAACATAGTTAAATGGAGGAGGAGGAGAAAGAGGGAGAGGGGATGGGCTATATACTGATACCACAACTGAAAATGAGAAGCTATAAATCAATGGGAAGACTGTCATTTCAACACAATTACTGGGATGACAGACTTATTCCTTCACTTTGAGATAAAAGAAATCTTAGCACTAAAACAGTGGAAGGGATCTACTCACATCTTTCATCTTTTATTTACACAATATAAAATCAGTTTTTAACATCTTTCCACCAAACTGCTTTACTCTTCCCTCATTTCTTCTTCTTTCGACAAAAGTGGGCAGCAATTTGCTTAATTCTCCTGGTTTCACAGAACTTTCATGAAATATTGATGCAACAGCAGGAGGGATCAACTCCTTTTTACAATATTAATGTTCTCATAATTACAAATATATTCAATCACATTTTGTTTTCATCAGTTGCTGCCTTGAATAATTATGTATGCACTGTTAGATAGGTTTCCCCTACAATGGGCATTGCAATGTAATTTATCAGCCAAATCCTTTTCCCACCAATAATACAAATTTTAAATTATGTCTTATTAACTTGGTCTTACTAGAGAACAGATATTGCATCTTCTGGAGAACTCAAGATACTGAATTAGAAACTGGCTTATTGGATTCAGCTGGTGATTGTCTGTGAGAGACAACTTATGAAGATAAGAGTTGTTACTGTCAGCAGATGATCTAATCTCAGTTCTTGTCACAAGCCTCAGGAGCAGCATTGCCAGGCATCCCATATTTCCTGGGACATCTTGTATTTCTGGCATAATTTTAAATGTCCCGCCAGGACAGGCTCTGCCTCTTATTTCAACTGTGTTTGATTATTATTGTGAAATCTTTCACGGTACAGCTAAAAAGTACCTATTATCTATGCACGTACCAAATGAAGATACAACTAGCTTGGCTATCGGTCTATGATAGCATCGGGCAGGGCCGATCTTCACAGATTCCCACCCTCTCATGTGACGCTGCACGTTTCTGTTTGCCTTTATCCGTTTTTGTTTTACATTCTTCTATTTGTTTATTACTCATCTTACTTTCTTTCTACAATTTTTGTTTAACATTTTTGTTCATGTGCTAACTCTTTTAAATGCTATGTCAATGCATATTAACAATAGTGGACAGATTTTTTTAAATTTCATTCTTGATTGTCATTCTATTCTTAAGTTTGTGAAATCTGAGCTGTTGAATGTGTTATGCTTGTGATTTATTTCTAAAACTATAGACACAATGAGTGATTTAAGTGACAGTGACACAGATAATTCTTCTAGAAGTGGTGGAATACCTGCTATGAAAGCCAATAGATTTACTAAGTACAATCCGATCTGGGAAAATAGGTATTCCCGGTTAAGGCAAGTACACGAAAACTCATACAACGCGTTTTGTTGCCTGTGCAATAAAGAATTCTCGTGTGCTGATGAAAAACAACAAGCATCTACTAAATCTCAAATTCAACAGAGCATCAAGTACTTTGTCTAAATATGTGTCGAAGCTTGAACCATTTGCCTCAGAGACGAACAAAATTACTGGAGAACTTGCTTCTGTTTATCACATGGTAGATAATTCTCTTAGTTACAATATTATGATTTGTTCACACAAATTATTACCTGTGTTTGTAATGATTCAAAAATCGCTCAATGTTTTAGCTGCTGAAGAACAAAAGCAGAGGTCACTGTATGCAGAGTACTGTTCAAAGAATCTGTTAAAAATATTTTAAAGACCATCCAAGGAAAAAATCTATACTAATCTACATCAACAAATGCAAGTAATTAAAAAAAGAAAAATGATTCCAATTTGCTTACAATTCTATGATTATGATACTGGAGTGGTAAACAGTCTACTGGAATTTGTAGACTGTAACAAAAAATGTGCATAATAAGTTTCTCAGTTTAATACAGACACACCAGAGAAGAATGGATTGTCTTTAAAAAAGTTTTGGCACCCACCACTAATGTAAACTTCGGCAGAAACCATTCCATTTATACACTTCTTTTAGCTGAAAATGATAAAATTGTCAAAACTGGTTGGCCGTCCATATTCTCCACAATGCTACAAAATACAGTAGTGATAAACTGGAAGTGAATGTAGAAAGTTTGATACTGAAAATATGCAGACACATCAATAGATCTGTGAAACGAAGAGCAGACATTTAACTCCAATTTGCAATGAAAGAGATGCAATGGGAAGAAATAATAAAACATATTGCCATAAGAGTTTTATATCTTGGTCCTGCTGTCGAAAGACTGTTAAAAATAAATATGGCCTGCACTAAAATCTCATTTTCTGGCATCCCACAATGAATGTCCTCAGCTGTTAGAGAAGTTAATCGCATGAAAAGAAGACAACATAAAAACTTCAGTGTATTTGTCGTTTCTGCATAAGATTATGTTTTCAGTAGAAACAACAATGAAGAAGACGGAATCAGGTTCTCTCTCTGTAACTAAGAGGCATGCTGAAATGCACGGGATTTGCAAAAAAATTTAGCAAAGAATATCAGCCAACTACTTCAGAAGTAAGACAAGAGAAATAACTGGTGAATTAAGCACTAACGTTTTTCTACACTTCTACATCAATTTTGTAAGATATCTGTAACCACGATACGATTTATCAGACGATGACATCCTTTTGCAAGATGCTGTTGTATCACCAATAATTTACAGCCATTTTCAAAAACCTGTGGAACTTTTAAGGGTCGATCAATGGAACACTGACTCCTTATACGAAGAATTTCAAATAATCAAAAGCAGCGTGAACTTGGCACAGTTGTTTGTGACAAAATAAGAGTGTGATTGAGAAATGGAAGAAAATTGTGGATCCCAAAAAGTTCACATCTTATCATTCATCTTTAGTATTCCAAGTTCCAATTGCTTCGTAGAAAGGGTTTTTCACACATGGCATTAAAATGGACTGATGCACAAAATAAATGTACCCTGAATTTGATAAAAAAATGGATTAGTGATTGTTTTCAACTACGATTATAAGTGTATTGGACTTTTTAAATATGTAAAATCAAGCAAACGTGCTTTAAAACTTACACATTCTTCATTAAAATAAATAATGGCCCATAAATTACAAAAATAATTCCGTTTTTCATTTGTTCTGGGCAAAAAAATGGAATCCCCCCTCAAACTGATCATTTGTCGCTTTCAGGGTATTAAAAAAAAAAAAAAAATCTGGTAACACTACTCAGGAGTCAGCTGTGGCAACAGTGAGATGGCAGTCAAGAGATGGAACAGAATGGAAGGCTATTAACATACTATACTGTCACCTGGAAAAAGGATTGCTTTAAATGTCCTGAATGAAAGAGGATGATTCACTGCATATCCTTGTCACCAAGCAGATAACACCATTACCAGTTCCTTCTGGCCTTTTTTTTTTTTTTTTTTTTTTTTTAAATTAATCAATGCTGCATATCATATAAAACACAAAGACCATTTCTGGAATGAAATCAACACCACTAGGATTGTATAACTGGAGGAATTGGAGGCAATGACATATATGCTAGAGATGATTCTTGTGCTACCAGCGTTTGTTTGAATGACTTTTGGTTGCATTTTTGACGCCTAATTTTAATCAGGGACAACATGATGACAGAAAGATTCTGTGAACTTACCAGATTCCCTCACTATGATGATTAGTCATCCTAATCCAAAACCATTCCTGCTAATACGTTTGATCTAATTTATGAAATATGAAACACATTTTTGCAAAACTAACTCTGCTGTTACGGTCCCTATGAAAATACGACGACTGATCACATTAATGTGACCACCTGTCAAAAGCCTGGTAAACCTCATTTTGCCGCAAAACCTCCAGCGCCATGGTCTGATGCTCCAGGTTTCTTGGTAGAGGATCAATAGCATGAACAGTCCAACAGATTCTTGATTGGTTTTAAATACGGGGAGTATGGCAGTCAGGGGAGTAGGGCAAACTCATTCTGGTACACACTGAACCATGCACATACACTACAAGCTGTGTTACACATTGCATTGTCCTGCTGGTAGACGCCATTGTGCTGAGAAAAAACGAACTGCATGTTGAGATGGACATGGCTCTCATGAATATATGCATATTTGTGTTGATCATTGGGCCTTACAGAATGACATGATCACCCAGGGAATAACATGAAAACATTCTACGGACCATACGCTCCCTTCTCTGGCATGGACCTTTCTGATGAGTGTTGCTGTGTTTGCTTTCAGATATTTCATGCCATACACGCCTGTGGTCATCTATCTCGTTGTTGTTGTTGTTGTTGTTGTCTTCAGTCCTGAGACTGGTTTGATGCAGCTCTCCATGCTACTCCATCCTGTGCAAGCTTTTTCATCTCCCAGTACCTACTGCAACCTACATCCTTCTGAATCTGCTTAGTGTATTGATCTCTTGGTCTCCTTCTACGATTTTTACCCTCCACCTTGCCCTCCAATACTAAATTGATGATCCCTTGATGCCTCAGAACATGTCCTACCAACCGATCCCTTCTTCTGGTCAAGTTGTGTCACAAACTACTCTTCTCCCCAATCCTATTCAATACTTCCTCATTAGTTATGTGATCTACCCATCTAATCTTCAGCATTCTTCTGTACCACCACAGTTCAAAAGCTTCTATTCTCTTCCTGTCCAAACTATTTATCGTACATGTTTCGCTTCCATACATGGCTACACTCCATACAAATGCTTTCAGAAATGACTTCCTGACACTTAAATCTATACTTGATGTTAACAAATTTCTCTTCTTCAGAAACGCTTTCCTTGCCATTGCCAGTCTACATTTTATATCCTCTCTACTTCGACCATCATCAGTTATTTTACTCCCTAAATAGCAAAACTCCTCTACTACTTTAAGTGCCTCATTTCCTAATCTAATTCCCTCAGCATCACCCGACTTAATTAGACTACATTCCATTATCCTTGTTTTGCTTTTGTTGATGTTCATCTTATATCCTCCTTTCAAGACACTGTCCATTCCATTCAACTGCTCTTCCAAGTCCCTTGCTGTCTCTGACAGAATTTAAAATGTCATCGGCGAACCTCAAAGTTTTTATTTCTTCTCCATGAATTTTAATACCTATTCCAAATTTTTCTTTTGTTTCCTGTACTGCTTGCTCAATATACAGATTGAACAACATCGGGGAGAGGCTACAACCCTGTCTTACTCCCTTCCCAACCACTGCTTCCCTTTCATGTCCCTCGACTCTTATAACTGCCATCTGGTTTCTGCACAAATTGTAAATAGCCTTTCGCTCCCTGTATTTTACCACTGCCACCTTCAGAATTTGAAAGAGAGTATTCCAGATAGCATTGTCAAAAGCTTTCTCTAAGTCTACAAATGCTAGAAACGTAGGTTTGCCTTTCCTTCATCTTTCTTCTAAGATAAGTCGTAAGGTCAGTATTGCCTCACGTGTTCCAGTGTTTCTACGGAATCCAAACTGATCTTCCCCGAGGTTGGCTTCTACCAATTTTTCCATTCTTCTGTAAAGAATTCGTGTTAGTATTTTGCAGCTGTGACTTATTAAACTGATAGTTCGGTAATTTTCACATCTGTCAACACCTGCTTTATTTGGGATTGGAATTATTATATTCTTCTTGAAGTCTGAGGATATTTCGCCTGTTTCATACATCTTGCTCACCAGATGGTAGAGTTTTGTCAGGACTGGCTCTCCCAAGGCCGTCAGTAGATCCAATGGAATGTTGTCTACTCCGGGGGCCTTGTTTCAACTCAGGTCTTTCAGTGCTCTGTCAAACTCTTCACGCCGTATCATATCTCCCATTTCATCTTCATCTACATCCTCTTCCATTTCCGTAATATTGTCCTTAAGTACATCGCCCTTGTATAGACCCTCTATATACTCCTTCCACCTTTCTGCTTTCCCTTCTTTGCTTAGAACTGGGTTTCCATCTGAGCTCTTGATACTCATACAAGTCGTTCTCTTATCTCCAAAGGTCTCTTTAATTTTCCTGTAGGCAGTATCTATCTTACCCCTAGTGAGATAGGCCTCTACATCCTTACATTTGTCCTCTAGCCATCCCTGCTTAGCCATTTTGCACTTCCTGTCGATCTCATTTTTGAGACGTTTGTATTCCTTTTTGCCTGCTTCATTTACTGCATTTTTATATTTTCTCCTTTCATCAATTAAATTCAATATTTCTTCTGTTACCCAAGGATTTCTACTAGCCCTCGTCTTTTTACCTACTTGATCCTCTGCTGCCTTCACTACTTCATCCCTCAAAGCTACCCATTCTTCTTCTACTGTATTTCTTTCCCCCATTCCTGTCAATTGTTCCCTTATGCTCTCCTTGAAACTCTGTACAACCTCTGGTTCTTTCAGTTTATCCAGGTCCCATCTCCTTAAATTCCCACCTTTTTGCAGTTTCTTCGGTTTGAATCTACTCATGGACAATGAAATGTGATTCATGATTCCGATGCAGCATAAAACATGATTCATCTGAAAAGGCCACCTGTTGCCACTCAGTGGACGTTTTCCTAAAACAGGTTACGGTGAGATAAATGTACTAACCGACCTTTGATCACATGGAATGACCAAGTCCCAAGTTCAAGACCCAAAACCCAGAAATCAACTACCAAATCCACATATATAAACACTTAATGTAATTATTATTATGATGATGATGATGATGATGATTATGGATTTCTTAAAAACATAAGCAGTGATAAACAATTATTTGTACTTTATTTTTGAAATATATGTTTCAAAGACGATTTTGCACAAATAGATTGATATATGACAGCATTTTCATAGCTACATGTTGTTAGAGGTAACTCTTTGTCCTTGGGCAGTTCATAGTATGAGTTTGAAGTGAGAGTTTGGAGTACAAGTTGTGTGTGTTAGCATGATTGTTGATTTTAATTTGTAGTGTAAAGTGAAATAACTGAAAATATATCAATTCAACAACAGAAACTCCACCCGTCTTCACATTTTTTAGCAAAATGAAGCCGAGCATCCTCTACACCAGTATATAAAGTTGCATTTCAAAATGGACTATGAGCCAAAAACTTTCAACAACGAAGAACAATAAAATATAAGTATTAGGAGAACTGTTCATTCAGATTATACCATTGCTACTTGTCTCCGGAGTGTGTCACTGCCTCAGCATGCCAAGTGTTGCGAAAATGTGGATAATACACACCCAAATTTAAAAGTACTTCAAAATTAATATATTGACTTTTGGCTACAAGAGGGTGGCGCCGTCCGGGATTTTCTGAAAGTGAAATATGAATACTGTGTTGGGCTATTTTTCTTGTTGCACATTAAAAGAACATATATTGAGAAAATTTTTTGTGAGCGATCAGCCAAATATGAAGCACATCAACAAAACAGGAGTTTGCAATCAAGAAGAAGAAGAAGAAGAAGAAGAAGAAGAAAGATAGAAAATGAGGTCAACATTTAACAACAAAGTTAAGCACTGGAAATATTTTCTTTTAGTGGTAAAGTGTTTCGTTGAATAATCATTAACAATGACAATCACTGAAAAAGAATCTGAAACAGTGTGGACTAATACAGACATGGGTGACTTACGTAGCACTGTGAAACAAGAACAAAAAATTTTATTGATTAAGTAGTAGAACAGAAAAAAAGACGGCAACAAATCATGTAAATTAGTAAAACAAGATGATAATAACGACAGATATACCAGGTTGGCATCGTCAATAAAAATGAGTAACGATAATACGGATCAATTAATAAAAATGAATAATAATAAGCATCAGTTTGCAAAAATCAATAATGAAATTGAAAATCATAAACAAGGAAGTAAGAACAAGTTGATAAAATTCAATCATTCAACAGCAGCATTATTTGATTGTATCGGTAAAAAGACAGCTCAAATAAATGATATCAATCAAAAAACTGATAGATTAGCTGTTCAAGTAGTGAGTCCAAAATGAAAGAAATTGAACTTAAATTCAATACTGAAGTCAAAAATGTAGAAAATGACATCACTGAAGATGGGGGTGCGGAATGCTTTTGAAAAAGTGCACGAGGGAATAAGAACTGTTGACAAAAATGTAAATAGTCAAATTTCGGCTTTGGAAATATAGTGTTGACTGGCACTTGTTGAAAGCAGTTTCGTTGAAAAGGTGAAAACAGTAAATAATAAATTTGTTGAAAACGTAAAATTCAGTAACGCATTAAGTTGGTCTAATCAGTATACTATTGATGACACAACCTATGCACATTCTGAGAAAGAATTTTTAGATAGATTTTGGTTGAGACTGAACGAGCTGAATAACAAGTTAATTTCTCGATGGACCAAGTTCCAGGGAAGCGCGTATTACCTGGGAAGCTTTGGGAAAAATCAGATTAAAAAATTAGCTCATTTGAGCAAACCTCTTGGTGAACTCACCCAGATTGATGCTTTAAAAAGGAGGTTTGCAGCTGAGCTGTAGAAACAAAATGTTTTCTACCATAAGTAACTATGTAGTTACTGTTTAACATGAACTTTTGTGCAAACAGTTGAAATCTGGTAACATTATTTTTGTTTATGCTGTGTTACTTCTCTACACTTTGTAATTAGTCATGATTTGTACATTATTATGTTCTTTCATGGAAAGTAAATAGCTTTGCTTTACAGTGTTATTTGTCAATGTTCAGAGAAAAGTTTTAGCTAAATAATAATTTGAAATGCAAAAGTACAAACCTCAGTCAGTTCCCGGGCAGTTATTCAGTTCACAACATAACTTTCTTTGCAGTATAATGACCTACCGTTGCTGTCTCTCTCTGCAAAATGTCACAATACCAGTGTGCTAAGTGCTGTAAAAATGTGACCAGTTGCACACATTTAAATGTACTTCAAAACTAACAAATCTACTTTGGGCTACAAGGGTGGTGACTGTCAGAACATCTAGTTGCTGTATGTGTGTGCAAATCCCAGCCTTCGTCGCCAATGAACAGTAATCACCATGTGTGCATGGACCAGTGACCTGCTGCAGAGGCCATATGCAGCAACATTCGCTTAATGGTCATTGAGGAGACACTGTTGGTAGCTCCTTGACTCATCTGGGCAGTCAGTTACTCAACAGTTGCCTGTCTATTTGCCCACCCACATCTCCACGCGATTCGTTCACCCTTGTCATCTATAAGGCCCTTGGTGCACCTTTGTGCTAATTTAGGATAGTGCCATTTTACTACGCACAGACTTAGCAGTTTTGGAAATGTTTCCCTCCTTGGCCCGAAAGCCAATGATAGTGCCGTTTTGGACATCAGATAAACCACTCCATTTCCGCATTACGACAACTGCACTGTTTTCTGCATCCTCCCTCAACATGTTTTATGTATTCTCCATTGCTCTGACAGGCATCTGCTATTTAAGTGGATGCTGTACATTGACATCGAAAATAGGCAGTGATCACATTAATGTGACAGGATGTGTATTATAAATGATGAACAGCTACTTCCAACTAAGGTGCAGGATTACCCAGTTTATGCCGAACAAACTTGACCAATAGGCAGGCAAATTTTGGGCGACTTCAAAAGTGGCAACCAAGAGCATTTACAATACCTTCCCACACCTTAATAATGAAAATGTTGAATCAGACAAACACCCATTGGTAGAGTGAGTCATCCTTGCCTTATGGAATGTGACAACACAAACTCCTTCACAGTCCTTCAGCTTGTCAAGAAACTTCAACAGAAGAAAAAATTGTTAGAGGGACAATGAACAAGATTCACTGAAATCTCTTCAACTGCATAAAAAAGAACAATTCTGAGTTACATTCCACCATCATCTTTAAAACTGGCAAGCCAGAGTACACCTCGACAGTGTACCATGGGAGGAAGAAAAAGCATGCCATTTTTCTCAGCACACAACATTCTGAAGTAGCAGCGGGCGAAGAAGAAAAGAAGAAAGCCAAAACTGGTACCTTTTGCAATAATACAAAGTTTCGCATGGATGTTGTAAAGCAAATATTTGTAAGTATTCTGCCGAGACGGCCAATGCATGTTCTTTACACTATACTAGACATGACAGCAATAAATGTGTAGATCATCTACAAACAAATAAACAAAAATAACCTGAGGGGAAGACGTTCATTCATCAACTGCTAAATGAACTCAAGCACAGGAAACAAAGAGCAAGACATCTAACTACACAAAGCAGCAACTGAAGTATCAGGCAAATCAAACAGTGAAAGAAGTGTCCAACTGTATGTATAAAGGAAACAATACATCGACATCTGAGGGGGAGAAAAAAGGTCGTCTGCCAAAAGTATATATGGAAAACACCAATGCCCACAGTTTAATTTCAATATTCTGAAACAAGGGAAATAAATGAAGAAATGTTATGAACTTTAGAAATAGGCCACATTTATGGGTAGACAAATGGAAACTGTGTAAATCTAACTTTAATGATGTTGTAAATATAATGTAATTGGACAATAATGTAATTAATCATGTTGTAGAATTTTAATGCCTACTTCATCAGGGATCAAATGAACCCTTCCTGCTATTCTCGGGATGTCACTTTTTCCACTGTTTTTGCATTAAATATGCAGCAATTAGACTTACACACACAAAAAGCATTAAGTTTTCAATTTTTAAACACTTACACGCAATGGGAAGAAAATTGGAAACCAGCTAAACATTCCTTTAGTGTGTGTTTCAGGGACAATGCTCAGTGTAATATTCTTGTAAAGAGTTGTATCAAAATATCCTGAGAAGCCATGAAGAATACTTCTTTGGTTAATGTCAAATGTGAGAGCTTTATACCTCGAATTGTCCATTACTTTACCTGAAACAAACTTTTTTTAAGTAACATCCTAACAACATAATAAAGGTCAGAAACTGAAAATTATGAGAACAAGCACAAATCACCAAAATTAGCTTTATTATTGAACACACCAACAAAATAAAACTAATTACAAGCAACCAGTTATTGTTCGATGAATCAAAAAAACTGTATTACGAGGTTATGAGGGTAATCCCAAAGGTAAGGTCTCCAAAGCACTGGAGCCACAGGGAAACAGTTTGCGTGGCTGCGGACCAACCCCGTCCCCTCCAAACCCTACTGGAACTAACAAATAATCACTGGAGCTTTCAGTCTAGGCTTGGCAGCCAACTGTAATGGATCTCGCGTTAGCCACTACTTTCTGGTGTGAAGTTCGCACAGTTATTCAGTTTTTAGGCGCAAAAGGTATTAAACCAATTGACAGTTGATGGAAGGGTATCGAGAGTTGTGTTTGGATGTCCAAAATGTCTGCAAGTTGTGTAGAGAGTTTGCAGGTGCTCGTACTGAAATTCAATACAAGGAAAGAAGCAGGAGACCACCAGTTCCCAAAGGGACAATCACAAACGTTGAAAAAAATGTACTTCAAGGTTGATGGGTCACTCTCAAGGACCTCTATAATGCTGTTCCTGAGGTTTCTCGAAGAACCCTTCAACAGTCTTTGACTGAAGTGCTGACATTTTGGAAGGTGTGCAAAAGATGGGTCCCAAGATTTCTGACATTAGACCACAAATGGCAGCATAGTGAAACATCCCGGCAATTTCTTCAACACTGTCCAGACAAAAAGGACAACTTCTTTGATTCAATAGTAATGGATGATGAAACCCGGGCTTTCCATTTCAAACCTGTGGGGAAAAAAGAAAAAAAAAAAACACCATGTGAGTGGCGGCATCCCGATTCACCCAAGCCATGAAAATTAAAAAAAAAAAAAAAAAAACAGTTTGCGGTAAAGTGTCATGGCAACTTCATTTTGGGATCGAAAGGGGATATTGTTGGTCAACTTTATGGTTCCTGGGACAACAACAAATGCTGACAGGCATTGTCCAACATTAAAAAACTTCAGAGGGTGATTCAAAACCAAGTGGAGGAATGTTGAGCAAGGGCATAAGCCTTTTCCACAACAATGCTCCCCCCTTCACTGCCCGCAAACCTTGGCTCTTCTGTAACAGTTTAGATGGGACATAAACACCCACCCACCCTATAGCCTGGACTTGGCCCACAGGTGACTACCACCTGTTTCCAACGCTAAAAAAACACTTGACTGGATAGCTCTTCAGTGATGACAAGATGAAAGGTGAGGTCCGACACTTCTTCAATAGCACGGCGGCTGGCTGGTATGACATGGGCATACAAAAACTGCTACAGCTTATACAAAAATGCATCAATCTAAATGGCAATTATGTACAAAAACAGAAAAATTTCAAGCTTCAAAATTATGTACAGTTTACTGTAAATAAAAGTTTCTTTATATCTAAAAAATTGGAGACCTTGCTTTTGGGATCACCCTCATAAATAAATACAATGCAGTATCCAAATTACTTCAAACTCTTAACCAGCTAATAATCTCAATAACAACTGTGCTAGTTGTTGATCAATTTAGTGATATATGTGGTAAATTATTAGCAATGGAGTTTATCAGTTTGACCTACAACCAATAACATTTTACACAGGTATCTGCTGCTAAGATTTTTTAATAAAAATATTGCATTAAATCTTTAACTAATTGTAAAATATCGCATTAATTTTTAATGGACAACTGATACTTGTAATTAAAAATATTCATAGACTCACTTCTATTAGGATGATCAAATCTAAAAAGTGGTTGAGTTGCGGCAAGTTGATACTTATTCTGGAGGTGTACAACATATGGCATCTCAAAATGCTGCAAAGGATGTTTATCTTTCTCTTTGCACAATCGCACTTCACCATACAGTTTTGATGATTGAACAGGACATAAGTACGATGTATAGCTACATGGAATACTCACACCGTCAGCTGAAACAAAACAGAAAAACACGAGAGTGCAATAGGTAAAAACCAGGTTTTTTTAACTTCAAGTTTATACTTTTCAAATGTTTTTATTATATAAAAAATGAAAAATACAAGTTCCAAATTTCCTGTCACCATTTACATATACATTTTCAATCATATCCACTTCTTAAGTCTTCCAAACATTTCATGATATCTCTGTCAAATTTATAATTTTCCTTACCTTTCAGGAATTTCTGTGCTCCATCCAGACACTCTGGTGATAGCTCATTATCACCAAATGAACCCAAAAGTTCAGAAACTAAAATGTCAGCCATTTCAGGAGCATCCCACTCCCTCATGTCACATGAAACTACTGTCACTTGGGAACCCCATAATTCTTCCTGCTGTGCCTGTAGCCTGGTACGGAATCTAGTATTAGTTGAAATATAACAAACAAATATTAAAACTTAAAATATAACAAGAACACTCACGTGACCACAGCATTTGGATTCTTCTCTACAGCATACACCCGTATCTTTCTGTCGGCCTTATGCGCCGCATTGAGTGCTGCCCGAACTAAGGGACCTCTGCCAGCTCCAACAACCATTACAACCCTAAAAATTAAATAAATCGGAATTCAATAAGAGATGTATATAAACATGTACACAAAATACAATAACTTTCAACACATAACATTAAATACTTACTGAACCAAGGTAAGGGTTCTTTTATGTTCCATGATTTAAATCAGGAAACACTCATCAAGCAAATAAAATTAAATAAAGGAAGAATGGAAGAAACGAGCAATGAAATCTTAAATTTGTGGAGCACGATGTGGAGAGCTACAGCAGATATATTAATACTAACAAAGAGGTAGAGGGGCTGGCCAGTACTTACCTCAGCTCAGTACAGCCGATAGATACACACAAAACAGAACCAAAAATTTACGTTCCTAGCTTTCGGAACAAATGTTCCTTCATCGGGGAGGAGAGAGGGGAAAGAAAGGGAAGAAGGGAAAGGACATTCAGTTACTCACAACCCAGGTTATGAAGCAACAGGGAAAGGAAAATAGGGAGGGTAGCAAGGATGGAAGCATGGTTGTCAGAGGGAAGCCAAAGATATTCTACTGTAAGTACTGTGCCAGCTTCAAACCAAAGAGGATGCATACAGAAGTAAAGAGGTATATAGTATAAAGATAAACACAACTATGTAGGATGAAAAGATGCGTGAATGGCTAAAGAGGAAAGGGAAAGAGAATAAGACTGAAGAGTAAATGGGAGTGAGGTTGTTTAACGTAGGTTCAGTCCAGGGGGATGGCGGGATGAAAGGATGTGTTGGAGTGCAAGTTCCCATCTCCGCAGTTCAGAGGGACTGGTGTTGGGTGGGAGAAGCCAAATGGCACATACGGTGTAGCAGGTTCCTAGGTCCCTAGAATTATGCTGGAGGGCATGCTCCGCTACTGGGTATTGGGCATCTCCTAGGCGGACAGTTCGTCTGTGTCCGTTCATGCGCTCAGCCAGTTTAGTTGTTGTCATGCCGATGTAAAAGGCTGTGCAGTGCAGGCACGTCAGTTGATAAATGACATGTGTAGTTTCACACGTGGCCCTGCCTTGAATTGTGTATGTTTTACCAGTAGCGGGGCTGGAGTAGGTGGTTGTGGGGGGGATGCATGGGGCAGGTTTTGCAGCGGGGTCGGTTACAGGGGTAGGAACCGCTGGGTGGAGAAGGTAGTCTGGGAATATTGTAGGGTTTAACAAGGATGTTACGGAGGTTAGGGGGGCGACGAAAGGCAACTCTGTGTGGTGTGGGGAGAATTTTGTCAAGGGATGATCTCATTTCAGGGGTTGACTTGAGAAAGTCATATCCCTGGCGGAGTAATTTGTTGATGTTTTTGAGGCCAGGATAATATTGGGTGACAAGGGGGATGCTTCTGTGTGGTCTGGGGGTAGGAACATTGTTGTTGGATGGAGAGGAATGTATTGCTCGGGAAATCTGTTTGTGGACAAGGTCTGCAGGATAGTTGCGGGAGAGAAAAGCATTGGTCAGGTTATTGGTGTAATTGTTGAGGGATTCGTCACTGGAGCAGATACGTTTGCCACGAATACCTAGGCTGTAGGGAAGGGAGCGTTTGATGTGGAAAGGATGGCAGCTATCAAAGTGAAGGTACTGTTGTTTGTTTGTGGGTTTGATATGGACAGAGGTGCGGATGTGAGCTTCAACAAGATGAAGGTCAACATCCAGGAAAGTGGCTTGGGTTTTGGAGAAGGACCAGGTGAAATTCAGATTCGAAAAGGAGTTGAGGTTATGGAGGAAATTAAGGAGTGTTTCTTCACCATGAGTCCAGACCACAAAGATGTCATCTATAAACCTATACCAGGCCAGGGGAAGCAGCTGTTGGGTCTTCAGGAAAGCCTCCTCCATGCGGCCCATGAAGAGGTTGGCATAGGACGGAGCCATCCTGGTTCCCATGGCCGTTCCCCTGATTTGTTTGTAGGTCTGGCCTTCAAAAGTGAAGTAATTATGGGTGAGGATGAAGTTGGTAAGTGTGATAAGGAACGAGGTTTTTGGAAGATCTTCGGGTGGGCGTTGGGAGAGGTAGTGCTCAAGGGCAGAGAGACCATGGGTATGTAGGATGTTTGTGTAAAGCGATGTAGCATCTATGGTGACAAGAAAGGTTTCAGGTGGGAGAGGAGTGGGAATGGATTTGAGGCGTTCTAGGAAGTGGTTTGTGTCTTTGATGTAGGATGGGAGTCTGCGGGTGATAGGTTGGAGGTGCTGGTCTACCAGAGCTGAGGTACGTTCGGTTGGGGCTTTGAAGCCTGCAACAATGGGACGGCCAGGATGGTTCTCTTTGTGGATTTTGGGTAATAGGTAGAAGGTAGGGGTACGTGGCTCAGGTGGAGTGAGTAAGTCTATGGAAGCCATTGTGAGGCCTTGTGAGGGACCTTGGATTTTTAGGATTTTTTGCAGCTCAGTCTGGATGGAGGGAATGGGATCCTGGGTAACAGCTTTGTAGGTTGAGGTGTCGGAGAGTTGACGCAGTCCTTCTGCCACATACTCCACACGGTCAAGTACGACAGTTGTGGAGCCTTTATCCGCCGGGAGGATGACAATAGAGCAGTCTATTTTCAGCTCCTTAAAGGCACGGGATTCAGCTGGGGTGATGTTGGGGGTTGTCGGGATGTTCTTCAAGAAGGACTGGGAGGCAACACTGGATGTGAGGAATTCCTGAAATGTCTGCAAGGGATGGTTTTGGGGGAGGGGAGGAGGATCCCTTTGAGAAGGCAGTCGGAACTGTTCTAGACAGGGTTCAACACTGGGTCTAGTATTTGGGGGCTGTGTTTGGGTAGTGAAGTGATATTTCCAGTTGAGGTTCCGGGTGAATGAGAGGAGATCTTTAACCAGGGCAGTGTGGTTGAATTTAGGCGTGGGGCTAAAGGTTAAGCCTTTTGATAGAACAGATGTCTCTGGAGGAGAGAGGGATCTGGATGAGAGGTTTAGGACTGAATTGGGACTGGTGATATGTGGCATTTGACTGTGGTTATAGTTGAGATTTGGTCTGTGTGGGGTATGTGCTGGGATGGGGAGATCGAGTAGGGTGGCTAGGCTAGGTTTGTTGGCTATGAGAGGGGTTTGTTGAAGGTTCTGTTGTGGTTGGTGTTTGTGAGGGATAGGGAGAGGGACCCCACTTCTCAGGTGTTGCACTAGCACTGTGGATAGCTTTTTCAGGTGATGTGTGGCATGGAACTCAAGTTTGCAGCTGGCTTCTAGGATGATGTTCCTGAGTGTGTTCTCCAAGCAAGGGTTTGAGAGGTGGAGGACTTTGAAGAGAGATAGGAACTGTTGGGAGTGGTGGTTACATGAAGTAGTGTAGAGATTCAGGACAAGTTGGGTAAGGGCTAAGGATTGAAGGTTCTGGAAGTCCAGGAGAGACTGGCGGAAGGAGGAATTGCACCCAGAGATGGGAACTTTTAGGGTAAGCCCTTTAGGGGAAATTCCAAAGGTTAAGCAGGACCGGAGGAAAAGTACATCGTTGTTAAACCCTACAATATTCCCAGACTACCTTCTCCACCCAGCGGTTCCTACCCCTGTAACCGACCCCGCTGCAAAACCTGCCCCATGCATCCCCCCCACAACCACCTACTCCAGCCCCGCTACTGGTAAAACATACACAATTCAAGGCAGGGCCACGTGTGAAACTACACATGTCATTTATCAACTGACGTGCCTGCACTGCACAGCCTTTTACATCGGCATGACAACAACTAAACTGGCTGAGCGCATGAACGGACACAGACGAACTGTCCGCCTAGGAGATGCCCAATACCCAGTAGCGGAGCATGCCCTCCAGCATAATTCTAGGGACCTAGGAACCTGCTACACCGTATGTGCCATTTGGCTTCTCCCACCCCAACACCAGTCCCTCTGAACTGCGGAGATGGGAACTTGCACTCCAACACATCCTTTCATCCCGCCATCCCCCTGGACTGAACCTACGTTAAACAACCTCACTCCCACATACTCTTCAGTCTTATTCTCTTTCCCTTTCCTCTTTAGCCATTCACGCATCTTTTCATCCTACATAGTTGTGTTTATCTTTATACTATATACCTCTTTACTTCTGTATGCATCCTCTTTGGTTTGAAGCTGGCACAGTACTTACAGTAGAATATCTTTGGCTTCCCTCTGACAACCATGCCTCCATCCTTGCTACCCTCCCTATTTTCCTTTCCCTGTTGCTTCATAACCTGGGTTGTGAGTAACTGAATGTCCTTTCCCTTCTTCCCTTTCTTTCCCCTCTCTCCTCCCCGATGAAGGAACATTTGTTCCGAAAGCTAGGAACGTAAATTTTCGGTTCTGTTTTGTGTGTTTTATGTGTATCTATCGGCTGTACTGAGCTGAGGTAAGTACTGGCCAGCCCCTCTATCTCTTTGTTAGTATTTGTTTCGCATCTTATATGAGATTTTCCATTAATCATTTAGCAGATGTATTAACATCTACTGACAAACCTGATTGCTACAATTTATTAGTACAGGTAATCACAGGTGGAATGGTCAATAATCAGGGATATGACAAACGATTTTTTGAAGCAAAAAAGTCTAGTAAACATGGGCTCTAAAATGCATACCTTAAGGCAGGAGTATAGAGCAATTAAGCTTATCTGAGCCATATTGCAAGAAGACGAGTATGTCTGGACTGCACATAATATTCTCAATAACAACAATCGCTGAAATTCTTTATGAACACTTTACCTTCGATATTGTGAAACAAATATCTTCTACTGCAAGCTCTTTGTTTTCCATATCTTGAGATGAGTTAGTATAGACCAAAACAAGAAAAAGGTCTAGTAAAGACTGGCTCTTAAGTGCATACCGTAAGAGCTATGAACGCTTTTTCATCTTCACTACTATGAACAACAGAAGTAGTGCTCATAACTCTTACTATATGCATTTTAGAGCTCATCATCACTAGACTTTTTGCTTCAAATGATTGTTCCTGTCATACCCCTGAATATTGGCTGATCTCTGAAAATGAGAAATTGTTCTCATATTGTGACCCCCACCCCAACTGGTAGTATTTCATTATTTACTATATTACTTTCTTATTTATTATTTTTTCCTTTGTGTTACAGTGTGTATACGCGGACAAGGGGGAAAAATTCCCGGATTTCCTGGTTAAAAATGTACTTTCTCCTGGGTGAAAATACACTTTTTCCGTGGTAAGCGACAGTATACTTTCCCCCAGAACTTTAAAACTTATCAATCCTTTGAATAGTTATGGTTTTATACAGGGGCGTAGAATTTCCTGGCACTTAAGAAAAAGAGACTCGGGTGGGGGTGGGGGGGAACACGTTTTGGGAAGATCTTTGATGTGCAGGAACATCTACACTGCATGTTTTTGTATTACGAAAGTATAGATTCTAATTCCATCAGACACCGCATGTTACTTTCCAAAGCACTGAAACTGAGATTGCGATGCACTTTTGTAAGACAGTCATAGTTCATGTCACATGATCTCTCCAGCCGACAATAGCGGATATTCAGAGTATAGGACAAGTGATGTAGTCAGCCAACAGGAACATCACTGTTAAGTAGCGAGAAAAACACAAACAGGAAAAGTTAATGGTTTAAAGTAATACACACAGTGTCGCTACAAGAAAAGCAAAGCTTTCATATATAATATTGTCTCGAAGATTAATAAGCTACAAGAGAAGCTAAGCTTTCACATATAATGTTCATCTTTCTTGCGCGTGTTACACTTTAAGATACATCACACAAATGTGCCAGTAAATTTTTTTTTTTTTATTCTTCTAAATAGCTCATCATCAAAGAGTTGATCTTTAAATGTGAGTCAAATGCTCCATGGTTTAAGAAATTCATCGTACATTCACATACATAGTTCATCTTGTGGAAAAGGAAAATTATTTTGAAAATAACGGTTTTCAAACCACTATTCGCAGTATTTTCCAGCAGTTGCCAGAGAGCGCCAGATAAGAGGCGTCACTACGCTTGCGCAGCTATGATAACGTAGGAAGCCCTCATGTTCGTACATGTGAAACATTAAAAGATCTTACATTATATCCTAAAAGAATCAAGACATCTGAGGATACTCCAAGAGTGTTAGAATTAAAATTCATAATTTGCCTTAAAGTGCACATTCATATGTCCAGATTCCCAATGAAGTAGGCCTCGACCTGATATTAAGCTTTTCGATGTGGTTTTCGGGATGTAAATTTTCTTGGAGTACCAGTACTGTAGAGATGGGTTGAGCTCGTTCATTCCCGTGAACTACTTCATTCATTTCACTCTTTGCCGTGAAGCGTTCAAATGAAGTAGTTCATTCATGAAGTACGGAAGGCTGGTGAAGTTGCCCAGTTCGTCGCTCAGCCGTGGCTACGCTCGCTTCGCCTCGCTCGTACAACAAAGCTTCGTAATACTTCATAATTTTACCAACAGATGGCCGAACTATGCAGTAACGTGAACGCAACGTTTTACGCTCTTACAGTGTCTGAGAGTTAAATAGAGCATGGTCGAACGGGACAAAGGAAAGATAAACAGAGAAACCTGTCACATATAAAGAAGGGATTACATTTAATCTTCCTCAACATTTTCTCATGGAGCGCCCAGAAAAGTCTTTATCCGCCAAGTGAAACCTTATTTGTTGTATTCATGGACGGAAAACTAGGGCTACCAACGAAATGCAGTCCAATTTTGTTCCTTTTAAAATTTAAACCAAAATAAAATGAGTATGTTTACCACTGTTACAAAGTCTATATACCTACGTTAAGTAATTATTCAGAAGTTATCCTGTAGATTTTATTTTTGTTGAGAATAATAACCCTCAAAATTCAAAACGTAAACTGTCACCTGTAGTCATTGGTACGATTTCAGGTAATATCCCTCTTTATTTTCTTTGGAAAGCAGTTTTTGTGTCTGTTCACTCTTATACAATGGCTAGCAACTCGCGATCGCGTAAAAGTAGTGAAATTTGGGGTTTCTTCGCCGATTTAGGTGATGGGAAAGCAAAGTGCAATTATTGTTCTAAGTGTATTTCATATAAAGGAGGAAATACATTTAATCTAGCGCGTCATGTTCGAGTGCTGCATCCAACAGTGTCATTGTCAGTCAGACGCTTAGCGCACCCTGCTCCTGCATCTTCCGATATTTCTTGGATAAAAAACCCGCACAATCCGGAACTAACATCAGCTAATGCCAGAAGCGAACAGCAGTTGGTGCCAGAAAATAACAGTACCACTTCAGTATCAGAAAGCAGACCTCCATATCACGGAACATTACCCATGTATTTTCCGAAACCTCTTTCTAACAAAAGAAATCAGGCTGCAACCCTTCCTTCCATCAGTCCCTATACCAGTTCCAAACTGAACAATCCATTGCCCTCACCCACCTAATCCTTCACCTACACATCAACTCAGCCAATGAACACACCCGTCAACTCCTATCCTTAATAAAAGTCCTTAATCTTTCCTCTCCCACATCCACACCGGCTGTTCAGAGCATCCTCCTACAGGCCAACCGTAAATTAGAACAGCATGCCACCCTCCACCTCAAAAAAATATCCAATCTCCTGGTTTCCCACCTCCGGAAAGGCAACTCACTCACCCTTCACAACCTTTCCAGCAAACCTCAACCTCCTCTCATTGCACACAAACCCAGTCTCTCCCATCTACTCAATCTCCCACTTCCAGCTCCACTCCCTCCAAAACCTCAAAATTCCGATCAACACAATCTGGAACCACAACACCCTAATTCAGTAGTTAACCTTTCCTCCAAACCTCTCTCCCAATCCGTAACCTCTGTCCTATCCAAAGGCCTCACCTTCAGCCCCACTCCCAGATTCACCAAACAGCCCTCGTCAAAGATTTACTGTCCTACACTCGTACTCTCTGCTGGAAATATCACTTTGCCACGAAGAAAAATGATCCTAATCCTACTCCTAATGATCCGACTCCTCAAGACACCATCCAAATTGAACCCTGCCTGGAACAGTTCCGTCCTCCGTCACAGCGGGACCCACCTCCTCTTCCTCAAAATCACCCTCTCCAAACCTTCCAGGAATTTCTGACTTCCAGCCTTGCATCTCAATCCTCCTTAAAAAACCTTAATCCTACACCCAACATCACCACTGCTGAAGCCCAGGCTATCCGTGATCTGAAGGCTGACCGATCCATCGTCATTCTTCCGGCGGACAAAGGTTCCACGACCGTGGTACTTGATCGTCGGGAGTATGTGGCTGAGGGACTGCGTCAGCTTTCAGACAACACCACATACAAAGTTTGCCAAGGTAACCCCATTCCCGATGTCCAGGCGGAGCTTCAAGGAATCCTCAGAACCTTAGGCCCCCTGCAAAACCTTTCACCTGACTCCATCAACCTCCTGACCCCACCGACACCCCGCACCCCTACCTTCTACCTTCTTCCTAAAATCCACAAACCCAATCATCCCGGCCGCCCCATTGTAGCTGGTTACCAAGCCCCCACAGAACGTATCTCTGCCTACGTAGATCAACACCTTCAACCCATTACACGCAGTCTCCCATCCTTCCTCAAAGACACCAACCACTTCCTTGAACGCCTGGAATCCTTACCCAATCTGTTACCCCCGGAAACCATCCTTGTAACCATTGATGCCACGTCCTTTTACACGAATATTCCGCACGTCCAGGGCCTCGCTGCGATGGAGCATTTCCTTTCACGCCGATCACCTGCCACCCTACCTAAAACCTCTTTCCTCATTACCTTAGCCAGCTTCATCCTGACCCACAACTTCTTCACTTTTGAAGGGCAGACATACCAACAATTAAAGGGAACAGCCATGGGTACCAGGATGGCCCCCCCGTACGCCAACCTATTCATGGGTCGCTTAGAGGAAGCCTTCTTGGTTACCCAAGTCTGCCAACCCAAAGTTTGGTACAGATTTATTGATGACATCTTCATGATCTGGACTCACAGTGAAGAAGAACTCCAGAATTTCCTCTCCAACCTCAACTCCTTTGGTTCCATCAGATTCACCTGGTCCTACTCCAAATCCCATGCCACTTTCCTTGACGTTGACCTCCACCTGTCCAATGGCCAGTTTCACACGTCCGTCCACATCAAATTCACCAACGAGCAACAGTACCTCCATTATGACAGCTGCCACCCATTCCACATCAAACGGTCCCTTCCCTACAGCCTAGGTCTTCGTGGCAAACGAATCTGCTCCAGTCCGGAATCCCTGAATCATTACACCAACAACCTGAAAACAGCTTTTGCATCCCGCAACTACCCTCCCGACCTGGTACAGAAGCAAATAACCAGAGCCACTTCCTCGTCCCCTCAAACCCAGAATCCCCCACAGAAGAACCACAAAAGTGCCCCACTTGTGACAGGATACTTTCCGGGACTAGATCAGACTCTGAATGTGGCTCTCCAGCAGGGATACGACTTCCTCAAATCCTGCCCTGAAATGAGATCCATCCTTCATGAAATCCTCCCCACTCCGCCAAGAGTGTCTTTCCGCCGTCCACCTAACCTTCGTAACCTGTTAGTTCATCCCTATGAAATCCCCAAACCACCCTCCCTACCCTCTGGCTCCTATCCTTGTAACCGCCCCCGATGCAAAACCTGTCCCATGCACCCTCCCACCACCACCTACTCCAGTCCTGTAACCCGGAAGGTGTACACGATCAAAGGCAGAGCCACGTGTGAAAGCACCCACGTGATTTACCAACTGACCTGCCTACACTGTGATGCATTCTATGTGGGAATGACCAGCAACAAACTGTCCATTCGCATGAATGGACACAGGCAGACAGTGTTTGTTGGTAATGAGGATCACCCTGTGGCTAAACATGCCTTGGGGCACAGCCAGCACATCTTGGCACAGTGTTACACCATCCGGGTTATCTGGATACTTCCCACCAACACCAACCTATCCGAACTCCGGAGATGGGAACTTGCCCTTCAGTATATCCTCTCTTCTCGTCATCCGCCAGGCCTCAATCTCCGCTAATTTCAAGTTGCCGCCACTCATACCTCACCTGTCTTTCAACAACTTCTTTGCCTCTACACTTCTGCCTCGACTGACATCTCTGCCCAAACTCTTTGTCTTTAAATATGTCTGCTTGTGTCTGTATGTGTGGATGGATATGTGCGTGTGTGCGAGTGTATACTTGTCCTTTTTTCCCCCCCTAAGGTAAGTCTTTCCGCTCCCGGGATTGGAATGACTCCTTACCCTCTCCCTTAAAACCCACTTCCTTTCGTCTTTCCCTCTCCTTCCCTCTTTCCTGATGAGGCAACAGTTTGTTGCGAAAGCTTGAATTTTGTGTGTATGTTTGTGTTAGTTTGTGGTCTATCGACCTGCCAGCGCTTTCGTTCGGTAAGTCACCTCATCTTTGTTTTTATATAAAAGAAATCAGGAGATAGATTTCGCACTTCTGCAGACTGTTGTAAAGGATTATTTGCCCTTCAACATAGTGGAAAGCAAACATTTCCAAAGTTTTGTAGGCAAACTGAATGGTGCTTACAGAATGCCATCTCGGAAGACCATTTCCAATACGCTGCTACAGCAACAGTACGCCATGATGAAAGAAATTGTGAGAGCCAAAATTAATTCTGCGGAAGCGGTTGTGCTGACAATGGATGGGTGGACCTCAACTACAAATGAGAGTTATTTGTCGGTGACAGCACACTACGTTAAAGACCTGGAGCTGGCGTCTTCCCTCCTAGAGTGCTTTAAATACGACGAAAGGCACACGTCAGAAAAACTCTCGGAAGAACTGCTACGTGTCACAAGGGAATGGGGCATTCAAGAAAAAGTCGTCTGTGTTGTCAGCGACAACGCTGCTAACATTGTGGCAGCTATAAGACTCACAGCCTGGAAACACATCCCTTGCTTTGCGCACACACTCAATTTAATTGTTCAGAATGGGCTTCCGCACATTCAACCCATTCTGAATAAAGTAAAAAAAATTGTTGAATTTTTTAAAAGAAGTTCGCAGGCTTGCACGAAACTGAAAAAGATGCAGGAACAGTTAAAAGAGCCAGTTCTGACACTAAAACAGGACACTGTTACAAGATGGAATTCAACCTATGATATGCTGCGAAGAATAATCGAGGTTAAGAATTCCCTAATGACAGTTATCACTCTGAATTATCCAGATCTTCCAAATCTGGCTGCAGAGGACATTGCAAGTGTAACACAAGCCTGTGACCTGTTGAAAGTTTTCAAAGACTGCACTGAGGAAATGTCAAGTGAAAATGTTGTCACTGCTTTTAAAGTTATACTACTTAGTCGCTCGTTGAAAAAATGGTGTTGCAGGTTTGTTAATAACACTGAAATTCATGTAGACGTGCAACAGATGGCCGAAAAGTTAGGTGAATACCTAAAACGACGATTTAGAAATATAGAGGAAAATTCCATTTTCGCGGAAGCAACTGCATTGGATCCCCGGTTCAAATTACATGGTTTTTCTGATAAAAATTCTGCTGAGAAGGTGAAATTAAACCTGATCAGGCACTGTGAGAAATTTGTGACGAACACATCCACTGCTACTGCAACAATCTCAGTTCCAACCACTGGATCAACTTCCAGTCTCTGGCTCGAATTTGATGAAGTGTTTTCCAGGCTCAAGAGTAATCCACACCCGAGAGCTGCTGCAATAGTGGAAGTGGACAAATATTTACAAGAGCCCCTGCTACAGAGACAAGGCAATCCACTTCAGTGGTGGTCTGAACGGCTGTCAGTATACCCCTCGCTCTTTGAACTTGCAAAAATACGACTGTGTATTGTCGCAACCTCCACGCCGTGTGAAAGAGTGTTCTCGAAGGCAAGACACCTTATAACTGACAGAAGAAATCGCCTGACAGGGAAAAAAGTGGAACAAATTATGTTTTTAAACGGAAATCTCTGAAGATTCACCAAATCCGTTGATGTTTATTCATAAATATATATGTGTATTTTTTTTTTAAATTTAATTAGGACAATCCTCAAATTGACATATAGTGTAATTATTTCAATAATGTGTACGAGATAAACATTCCTACATGAACGATTATCTTTCAAGTGTGGATTCCACGCATGCTTCAGTTCCAGACTCAAAAGGTAAGCATTTTATTTTCATGTTGGCTGTGCGTGCTCACACAGCCAGCCTCTTCTTTTGTATTTTAATATTCATTTGTCTGCAAGCGCTGCCAACGGTAGCTTACCCGTACACGCGAAGTATAACTCCACAAATAGTCGCTGGTAATGATGTCAGCACTGCAGGAAGCAGCTGACGCTACCTTCCCCTCGCCCCTCATCCCCTGTACCCCTCCTAACCCTATCGTTCCCCAGAAACACCGCGCGATTCGTCGACAGGCAGTAGAGGGAGGACTGAAGTGAAGGGAGAATGAGTGACGTAGCGCCGATGTACTGGGGGAGGGAGAGGGGAAGAGAGTGAGTGAACTAGAAAAAAGTGTGGAGTGTGCTATCTGTGAAGAGTTTGAAGTACCAGTTCATTGAAATTGAGTGGTTAGTTCACACTTCACTGGAGTGAAGCGTTCATTTGAACGACTCATTCACGAGCTCCCCATCACTACAGTACTGAATTACCTCATGTTTGGTATAATGCCATACATGCTAGAAGATGACAACGTAAACTTGAAATGCAGCGGACGGTTGAAACTAGCAAATAGTGTGGGATTAAATGCCTCGTTTCAAATAAATTGACTGCCTCAGCGGTAAATATTAATAAAAGGCAAATTTCTTTAGCAAACTGACAAATATAACTTCATTGTTCTGCAAGGCAATTAATGCTTGACTGTCAGATAGTTGGAAATAAAATCTAAAACTAATAACATATTTTAGCCTTCCGTACTTATGTGAATGTGTTTTAATTCACTCGATAGCTCCCAGCCACAGAAATCCGTCTTGTTTTCATTTAATGTGAGAGCAATAAATGAAGAGGAAAGAGCAAAATCACTACATGTACATACGGTTCACGTGGAGACCAGTAAAGACAAGAGACAAGCAAGACAGTAAACATTTCTTCAATCCTTAGGTCCTAGCGTTTTCTCTCTCTAATTTAGCTACAGCTTTACATGGTGTGCTTTCCTTTCTGCGAAAGAATCTATTACCTCATCAAAGTTTGTCCAATGTTTTGCTACGGTGAAAAATTGAAATGTCGTCGTCTAATACCGGAAAAGCTGTTAATACAAATACAAGACTGGTGTGGTTTCTCGATCTGACTATGTCTATTTTGTGACAGTCTGCTAGATAAAACAAAATAGGCCTTTCTAATAGTTCAGCAACTGTAACACACACCAAATAAGCAAGACTGTTTTGGCAATAATGGTCATTTTTATTTTTTATAACACGACAAAATACATTTCATTCATACGCTCCCGGTTCTCAAGTATGAGAGCGAAACGTAGTAGTATGAAATTTTTGTATAAATTTGGAATCGTCATATTCCCTATTTGTGTGAAGTCCCCATTTCTCTGGGTAGCATGTGGCTGCTTGCTGCTACTGCTTACACAGCCAACAGCCACATTTTTGAAGCCAGAATCGGGAGAAGGTACTACTCATATGCGAATCAACTGCGCATGCGCATGAGGCCGCTTGTAACTGCTCAAATGAATCTAATATAAACAGTTGTGACGTCACGCTCATCGGAGGCAATCTATCGCTATGAAGCATTGCATAGTCTTCCTAAAGCCTTTGACACATTTTGCTATTGGCAGACACTTGTGTGAGCACAGTTTTTTTATATAGCGCATTTCATTTGCAATTTAAGTTTTATTTTCGTTTTTTCTCTCATTCATGTTTTATTGCTGCAGTATTATTCTGCAGTAGTGGGATACAGTAATATCCTTTGTTAGAGTATCTGCTATTACCAGTCACAATTCCAAAATTTAGCTAAAACAATGAAAAATTACCAGGTTTTTCCCGGATCTCCAGTTGTCCCAGGTCGTATACGCCCTGCATTATTTAGCTTTCCACTGTTTCATGTTCTACCTCATTAAATGCACTTTTCCTTTCTCTTACTCTCAATCCAGCATTAGTTCTCACACTATTCTCCAATTACCTCTGAACTGAAGTTGGCATAGCCAAAGTATTATATTTGGAACCCCACTCTCTCTTACATGCTTCCCCTTTAATCTTTGTCTCATTTTAACCTCACATCTAGTGGGTAGTTCCTCTCAACCTCGGAGCTGAGTGCCCTACTCCTCCTTTCCAACAAGCTATCACTCTCTTTTCTAAGGATGAAACTAATAGTTTCGTAATATTTTAATACTTTCTTTTCCTACTTTTAGATGTGACTATCAACATGATATGGAATTCACCCACTGAAAGTAAATACCAGAGCCAGTCACTCAGCCTCCTTGTAATTTTACGGTTTTCCAAAGTGAATTTTCCTTTGACGTAATTTATCACTTTTCCGACATTATTTCTTAATAGCTATGTCTTGATTGTTGCTGTATTACCTTTTTTGTGCTTTTGCTCATTTTAATTTATAATTTATATTGTATTCCCTTTTTCTTGAGCACAAGATTACTGAATCCGAAGACAGCATTTGGTTAATACTGAAATTAGATCTTCACATTTTCACCACAACACAAAATCCTGTGCAAGCAGAATGTATCACTCATTTCCAGTGCAAAGAAAAGGGCACAGAGATGTGGCAACAGTCACTGTGGTGTAAAAGTAGTTGGTATTTATGGTGACACAGGTTCCGAATTAAGGATATTATTTTTGTCAATATCAACATACAGTAAACATGTGACAGTTTCTACCACTCTGAGTGACTACGTCATTGTTAAAGTCACCGTGTTTCATTTCACTGACACATTTGTAGAGCAAGTATCATTACCGAATATATCAATGCTAATATATTTAGATGATTCCAGTTTCTATAGCACGAAATGCCTCAGCATTCCATTACTTCTGTGCCATTTCTGGTTTCATAGACATTCCATTTGAAGCCCAGAGTTCACATATCATGGCTACTCTGCAAGAGGGTCTTTCAGTTTACTCCCAAAACACCATGCCAATTCATGGAGCAATCAATTTTATACAGACCTCACTTCATGCAAATCTTGCAAGGCCCCTCTAAAACACAATTTGCAGTTGTGTAAATGTTGAATTATGCAGTGCTGCTGGCAACAGGGCATGTGAATCTGAAACCAAAAGCTTGTTCTAGACCAGTGTTTCCCTACCCACGGGGCGTGGCACACCTGTCGGCCAAGGCAACATGGCAATGAGCCATGAGCACTAGTCAAGAGTCAAAGACAAGACAAAACTATCAGGAACTTCAGGGGTTACACTCTTCAGTTGCCAAGGTCAGCAAGTACACAATGTAAGAAGAGTTGAAATGCTTGCCAGTTCTTTTTTACTTTGAAAATGACCAACATTGTGTGCCACTAGGCAGCTGAAATGCTACAAATGCACCTCTACAGCCTGCGCTACATGGCTGGCTCGTGGCCTTGGTTGGCTGTTCCAGGCATGAACATAAAATGTGCCACATCTGATAGTAATTTGTCAAGTGGGTAGTTTTTTAAGACACAACTGTACAGAAGAAAGACTTGCTTGAATTTTGCTCCTTCAATATCCTGCCACAAGAAGAAGGAAGAACGATTGGCATTTTACGTCATACCCATGGTTACGATTATGAGCGACGGAGCCTTGCTTCTATTTCTTACTATTGGAGAAGGAGGAAGCAACCAACCCGAGATTTGCATGGAGCAACCTGGGTGATAGCAGAAAACTTGTATCTTGGTGGCGCGACCAGAGAATTGAACCCAGGTCTCTCAAATGCGAGTTGAGGGCGTTCGCCTGTACACTTCTTCACTCAGGCCCCATGGAGATATTGCTGAATTACTATTCACTGTGACACCAGACAAGCTTTTTGAGAATCTATCTATATCTATGTCTTCAAATGTACTCTTTTTGAAAAATAAGAACAAGAATAGATGGAATGTAGATAGTGGTTCAAATGGCTCTAAGCACTATGGGACTTAACATCTGAGGTCATCAGTCCCCTAGACTTAGAGCTACTTATTCCTCACTAAACTAAGAACATCACACATATCGATGCCCGAGGCAGGATTCGAACCTGCGACTGTAGCAGCAGCGCGGTTCCGGACTGAAGTGCCTAGAACCATTCAGCCACAGCGGCCGGCTGTAGATAGTGATTTGAGGCTAAAATTAACCAGTTTTAATCCAGACACTGAATCACTCGTGGGTGACAAACAATGTCAAATTCCACCGAGTTCTTTTTAACACTGACCATTCGATTTTGAAATTTCATCTAAGTGGGACAGCTAAGTGAATATACAACATTTTCTTTATAAGAAAAACACAAATATTTCTGAAACCTATTCGTACAATACATTATACTAATTTGGTGTGTCCCTCATAAGTGTGCATATGTTACTTTTATATTTCAGTACCAGAATTCTAAGCTTTTTTTACGCATTCCAATATCCCTATTAATCTAACGTCAGGTTCTTTTATAGCACTGAATAAGCAAAAACTTTTGGTAGCAAATATATTGGGGCTTATGAAACAATAAGCTGATGAGCACTGAGCGAATTTACCATCCAATATCATGAAGTAAATGCAGCAAGTGGAATGCTAGAAACATGAACAAACATGATATATTTAAAAACAATTGTTGGATTTTATTTAAGCCATATTTGGTGTTGCAACCACAAGTTTAATCCAATTGTATATATTTCAGGGAAATTTATCAAGTTCAGCCATAAGTAATTTAAGCCCTTTATGACCACTGGGACATATGGATTATACCAAAGCATCTCCTTTTCAGTGCTCACAGGAACTGTGCTGTGATGTGCAGTTGGGTTTACAAACTGTTGGTAGCCAACATCCCCACTGAATGGGGCCAGATGCCCAGATTTTCGATAGACTGTTTCCTACTTATATACTGTTCAGCATATACATTCAGTTCTAAATTACCAATGAAGTGGTTGAATGGGTTTGGCTTTAAGTACAAAAGTGTAGTGAAATTTGTTTTTTTGCCATTTATTTGATACTTGAAACTAAGTCCTTATGTTTCTATTAACTATTTTCTTCCCTCTCAATGAGAATATGTACTGAGGTCGTCAAAATGTGTGTGTGTGTGTGTGTTTTTTTTTAATATTCTCCTAAGAGTCAACAGTGAACAATATCATTGTGTTGTGTGGAACTGCTGATTATGGTGATCAATGTGACCAAGTGTCTTCATGCTTTGCTTTTTGAAGCCAACTTTCAGAGGGACAAAATATGAAATGCAACCTGGTAACACAAATAGCAGAGTTCCAGACTAGATGCCACTGCAGGTGGTACGTAAACACCTGCCAGTAAAGAGTACAAGAATACAATGTATACAATGCATTAAAGCAAGAGATAAAAACTAATATCACACGCAGTTATAACTAAGAGCCATTATGTATCCATCCTTGCCCAGAAATGTTTCACAGGTCTTGACCTTTTAAAAATTAAATTACACTACCCTACTATTAAGGCTTAAACAGGGTCAACTCATTTTCCTCATAAAACAGTTTCCTAAATTTATTTAATCTCGTGTCTAATGATATATACACGTCACGCATAAAATAATGTTAAACTGTAAACAGTGGTGGAAAATTACAGACTCTGCCTTACTCATTAAGCATCCAAGAAAATGTACCACATTGCAACAATGCGGGATACAGAAATTTTTTCTTGAGAAGGTTAAGAAGTGTCTTTCTGAAGGCCAGGAATAGGTGGCATTTGTATTTCTTCTTTCTAAAGGAGAAAAAGAGGATATTAAAGGGGTTTTCCTCTTGCAGCACTAACATCCTGATACACTTAGCTTTGCATAGCCATTTACACAACAGAATATATTGAAGGAATCGCAGATTTTTCCATTGTGATGACTTGCAATGTCTGACAAATGCAAGCACTGAGTATACAAATCCTTTTGAAATAATGATGCAAATACATATCTTTCGGAGGTCATTATTACTATAGAACACGAGTGTTATTTGGTTTATAGTACTGACTACTTTCAGAGTACAAAATATTCTATTCTGCTTGAGCTGTATGCCAAAATAAAATAGCTTGCATATAAGTTGGGGAAAGGAATTTGCAGATGAAGAATAAAGTTGTATTGCAGTCTCATACAAGAGTGCATTCTGCCCACACATAATCTGGAATTTTGACCATGACACCATCTTATCTTAAAACAACAAAACAATATGTACATACTGCACATTGGTATTCTTCTCCTCAAACGGTATTCTGTCCAACAGTACCGTATAGATTGCCCTTTGATATTCATTGTATTTGACAGGATCTTTTTCAAATACTTCATACGTTTGCGATTCCAGATTGTCCATCAAAGGCTGAAGAGGACACTGTAAGTAATCTTCATAGCCACGGGCATAAGCTGTCAAGGCATCTGTGTGCAACATCGTCTGTAAAAGTATAAAACAGTCTTAGAGAACAACTATGTAATAGATCAACAATAAAAATAAAGGTTTGGCACAATCAATGAATGTTCATACAAATGTTTCCAGTTGCTTAGCACTGCAATTAGCTCTTCCGATCCCAGCTGTGTCATGAGAAACTTTTTTTTATGTCAAGACCTGATTTTATTAACATTTTCTGACGTCTTACATATCATCCATTTTGGACTCCTTAATTAAAAACACAAAAGACCGCACAAATCAACAGTTTTAACAATGCACATAGTTTCAATGTTTGATACTCAACTGAAGAAACAAAGAACATAGTGTTTCCAACAGAACTGCTCTCTACGTGTGTTCATGGTTGTTTGTGAGCACTGGTATAAAGAGGGCTTCAAGTACAGTTTGTTGAGGAGGGTTCAGTAATTTATTGAATATTAAAAATACTCTATGTACCTTACACCTGCAATTCCAGATCTGCTACAAGTGCAAAAGATGCATAAAACATTTTGAACAGCTACACAGCACTATATCCAGCACCTGCTTGGTAAAGCTTCGAAAAAGTGCAGTACATACAATAAATTAACCTTTATTTTGCCAGTAAGGAGTATTATTATGATATTAACGAAGTACACAAATAGAAACAAGCCAGATAGTTGACGCACTACTGTAAAAGTTACTCTAATAATTTAAACTCCTCTAGAAATGAATCACTGCATGGACAAAAACACACGTGTCAATATTGTAGTATGACAAGGAATTACAACTGTCCTAGCATTTCGCGCGGGAGAGCAGACAGCCAATAAAAAGCTTCTTATCCCATTTTACGAAAACTATTTGGTGAGTAAATTTGATTATTTCACATATAAAAGCATGATATCTTCACTTGATAAAGAACTGAATTACTTTTCATTATTAGTCTTAGTTAGTGTGCTCATAACGAAGTAAAGCATTGCATGATATTTTACAGAGTTTAAGTTCAGTGCATAGGCCTTGTGTACGGTATGTTTTACGTCACTGAGTGCAGTGAATGAAATGTAACAAATATATCGAAATTGTGTTTAAAACTAACAGCAGAATGATATATACCACCACTCTCAAGATATCGGTTCTTATATCCATGGGAGGGTTGCGCAAATTGCGCCCACCGATCTTTGCATATAAAATTAGAATCATGTGGTTGTAACACCCATCGTATTTCATAAGTGGTTCAAGATACCAAAACAAGGCTTTTGCAAATTTTTTCAATGGAGAGATGTACATCTTTCAACAGCATTATCATATCCAGTCAAAAAAGAATATTGTGACATTGAACACACTAGTATTTACAATATTCTTTGTGGGGCTTTCAGCTGTAATCTAACTTATTTGTTGTTATGCCACAGGATGTAGTGGCTAAGCAACTAAATGTTTTAATTACTTCAGCTTCCATGAAGATCTTTCGTTTATTTACAACATTTAGGATGCCAAGCACCAGGTGTAGCTGCCTCACACTGTATGTATGATTTCTTTCTCTCTACAACCACAACGGTACGACATTTTCTCAATCAAAAAATGAAGATGAAAGCGCCCGCCAGGGTGGCCGAGCAGTTCTAAGCGCTACAGTCTGGTACCGTGCGACCACTACGGTCACAGGTTCAAATCCTGCCTTGGGCACGAATGTTTGTGATGTCCTTAGGTTAGTTAGGTTTAAGTAGTTCTAAGTTCTAGGGGACTGATGACCTCAGAAGTTAAGTCCCATAGTGCTCAGAGCCATTTGAACCATTTGAAGATGAAAGCAACAACACAAATAAGATCACAGGAGCAAAAGCAAACAGGTTGAATGATGGAATGCTGCTGAGCAGCAGAAATGCCACTACTTGGGGTGCTCTACCCAGCCACTGGTGCATCAACACATCTGGGGCACACAAAGACCCGAGCAGCTGGCCATGGTAACAGGAACACAAAGGCAGCACAAAGTGGTGTGTGTATAAATGTCTAGAGCCCCTGACGGAAGGATCAAAGGCATGCCTAAACTTATCCAAAGAACCCGGGGACAGCAGCAGTGGTGGCGGCAGGAGCACACATTAATATGTCCAGAGCAGTCAAAGAGTAAAGTATCTAAACCATGGGTTTCAATGGCAAAGATAGTGGAAATTAAGTACATTCCATTATTTTATGGACCTAATCATAATAAAAAGGTGGAATTCACTGTGAATGGCTACAGTTTTAGTTGGTTTTGCATGTATACTACTAATTTCTAGGCCTTAACGTCCACATAAATACACAAGCATTTGGTCTCAGACTCTACAGACCAATGCCAATCAATTATACCACTGCCTCATATTCCCTCTGCCATTCCTTCCAATGTTTACAGACAATAATGTACTATCCCACTACTACTTATTACAATTACCACAAAATATACCCCAAACACTGAAATTCTTTAACTAAAAAATGTACTACGTAAGGAACACCACAGCTCACATATTTTCAACAACAAAGAAAGACCTAAATAGTAGATGGTAGTGGAGTACAAAAAATTACTTATATTGACTGTAGTAAGTATCAGAATGGTCAACTGGGCAGAGATATATTAATGAAAACTGTTTAATGTGGTTGTAGCCGGAGGTTATAGAATCCTGACTCCACATTTGCTGAGTATGTATTGAGAGAAGATCATAAATAAAGTAACAAATTCATACCTTCATTAGGCAACCAATCAGTGAAAACCAAGGCTGTTGGATCTGCTGGATATCAACAAACATCTAGCATACTGTCTTCATTTAATATTAAATGGTCAGATTCAGCTTTGTACTTCCACACTCTAAGCTTCACTTAACCCTAGCAATACCAGCACACTTCCAATAATCTTAATGTTTCAATGATGTTAATACCACATGGGGGGAGGGGGTACTTAATGACCATCACAAAAAAGCTACATTAATTGTTGTTGACTTATTAACAACATACAGGGTGAGTCAAAAAGGACTTTACAACTTTGTAATTATATAGAAATTTATTGAGATAACTTACATAATCAGTATATGTGTCATTTTGTAGCAAACAACCTCAAGTTTCAGTATCCCATTCCGTCACCAGGAGCAGAAGCATAGTGCACAGTTAAAATGGCTACTTTCACTTGAATGTGTTTTGTGCCTTAGCAAACTGAAAGTGAACAGCCCTTTATTCTTCATAGACGAAACTGTCACTGGCACAGTGTATCTGGACGTGCTTGAAAACTTTTTAATTCCACAGATCGATGAAGATGATCGAGCTGGGATGGTTCACTACCAGCAAGATGGTGCACCACCTTATTTCCTCACAGAAGTTCAATGTTTCCTCGATAATTGTTTGCCTGGTCAGTGGCCTGGCCATGAGGAGCCAATAGCATGGCCACACTGCTCTCCAGACTTGAATCCATCGGATTTCTTTCCCTGCAGTTTCATTAAAGATAGTGTGTATGTTCCACCCCTACCATACAATTTAGCTGACATGAAAAATCAAATCTATGCTGCCATTGCACAAGTTACGCTCAATTTGCTGCAACGAGTGTGGGAAGAAATTTATTACCGGTGAGATGTTTGCCACATCAAAAATGGCAGTCACATCAAACTAAAATGACACTTGTCACTTTTATGTGAAACTTGAGGTTGTTTGCTGCTAAATGGCACATCTACTGATCCCGTAAGTTTTCTCAAAAAAAATGTGTATCATTCCAAAGTTGTTAAGTTCTTTTTGACTCACCCTGTACTTTCTAGAGATACTGGTATGCAACAAGAGCCCAGAATCTGGAAATACTGAATATGACATTCATTGTGAAAAGACATATCTACTACAACAGGAAGGAAAACTTTATGACCACCTCAATCAGACAAATTTTTGAATTAAGTCTAACAGAAAAAATTTAAAACAAGTATGGGATATAGTAAAAAACTTGTTAAAAAATAGAAATGTATTTCAAAATTTTAAAATATAAAGTACACAACTATGTTGAAATGCTTACAAAAGGTGGGTTACAGTAACACCCCCACCCCCACCCCAAATTGGTATTGCCATGGATAAGCCTTTAATTTAGCATTTCTTTGTACAGTGTCTTTCTCACTCTGTTAATCCATTTTGCCTCTATTTTTATTGTGATTGTCAATATATTCCAAACTGCTATCTTATTTCATCACGTGTATATCATCTCTACAATGAAGTCCAATATTTCATACACATTTATATAAAGTTAACCTAAAAAAATTTCAACTATGTTAGTATTGGCACAGGTAACATTTTGCATCAAGTGATTTGTAAGTGAAACTGATGAAATGTATGATGAGATAAAAGAAACTATTCAGCTAGTGAAAGGAGACGAAAATTTAATAGTCATGGGTGACTGGAATTCGGTAGTAGGAAAAGGAAGAGAAGGAAACGTAGTAGGTGAATATGGATTGGGGGGAAGAAATGAAAGAGGAAGCCGTCAGGTAGAATTTTGCACAGAGCATAACTTAATCATAGCTAACACTTGGTTCAAGAATCATAAAAGAAGGTTGTATACATGGAAGAATCCTGGAGATACTAGAAGGTATCAGATAGATTATATAATGGTAAGACAGAGATTTAGGAACCAGGTTTTAAATTGTAAGACATTTACAGGGGCAGATGTGGACTCTGACCACAATCTATTGGTTATGAACTGTAGATTAAAACTAAAGAAACTGCAAAAAGGTGGGAATTTAAGGAGATGGGACCTGGATAAACTGACAGAACCAGAGGTTGTAGAGGGTTTCAGGGAGAGCATTAGGGAACGATTGACAGGAATGGGGGAAAGAAATACAGTAGAAGAAGAATGGGTAGCTTTGAGGGATGAAATAGTGAAGGCAGCAGAGGATCAAGTAGGTAAAAAGACGAGGGCTAGTAGAAATCCTTGGGTAACAGAAGAAATATTGAATTTAATTGATGAAAGGAGAAAACATAAAAATGCAGTAAAATGAAACAGGCAAAAAGGAATACAAACATCTCAAAAATGAGATTGACAGGAAGTGCAAAATGGCTAAGCAGGCATGGCTAGAGGACAAATGTAAGGATGTAGAGGCTTATCTCACTAGGGTAAGAGAGACACTGCCTACAAGTATATTAAAGAGACCTTTGGAGAAAAGAGAACCACTTGTATGAATATCAAGAGCTCAGCTGGAAACCCAGTTATAAGCAAAGAAGAGAAAGCAGAAAGGTGGAAGGCGTATATAGACAGTCTATACAAGGGCGATGTACTTGAGGACAATATTATGGAAATGGAAGAGAATGCAGATGAAGATAAAATACGAGATACAATACTGCGTGAAGAGTTTGACAGAGCACTGAAAGACCTGAGTCTAAACAAGGCCCCGGGAATAGACAACATTCCATTAGAACTACAGACGGCCTTCGGAGAGCCAGTCATGACAAAACTCTACCATCCGGTGAGCAAGATGTATGAGACAGGCGAAATACCCTCAGACTTCAAGAAGAATATAATAATTCCAATCCTAAAGAAAGCAGGTGTTGACGGATTTGAAAATTACCGAACTATCAGTTTAATAAACCATGGCTGCAAAATACTAACACAAATTCTTTACAGACGAATCGAAAAACTGGTAGAAGCCGACCTCAGGGAAGATCAGTTTGGATTCCGTAGAAAATACTGACCTTACGACTTATCTTAGAAGAAAGATAAAGGAAAGACCAACCTACATTTCTAGCATTTGTAGACTTAGAGAAAGCTTTTGACAATGTTGACTGGAGTACTCTCTTTCATATTCTAAAGGTGGCAGGGGTAAAATACAGGGAGCGAAAGGCTATTTACAATTTGTACAGAAACCAGATGGCAGTTATGAGAGTCGAGGGACATGAAAGGAAAGCAGTGGTTGGAAAGGGAGTGAGACAGGGTTGTAGCCTCTCCCTGATGTTATTCAATCTGTATATTGAGCAAGCAGTAAAGGAAACAAAATGAAAAAAAAAAATTCGGAGTAGGTATTAGAATCCATGGAGAAGAAATAAAAACTTATGAGGTTCGCCGATGACATTGCAATTTGTCAGAGACAGCAAAGGACTTGGAAGAGCAGTTGAATGGAACGGACGGTGTCTTGAAAGGAGGATATAAGATGAACATCAACAAGAGTAAAACGAGGATAATGGAAGGTAGTCTAATTAAATCGGGTGATGCTGAGGGAATTAGATTAGGAAATGAGACACTTAAAGTAGTAAAGGAGTTTTGCTATTTGAGGAGCAAAATAACTGATGATGGTCAAAGTAGAGACGATATAAAACAGACTGGCAATGGCAAGGAAAGCGCTTCTAAAGAAAAGAAATTTGTTAACATCAAGTATGTGTCAGGAAGTCTCTTCTGAAAGTATTTGTATGGAGTTAGCCATATATGGTAGTGAAACATGGACGTTAAATAGTTTGGACAAGAAGAGAATAGAAGCTTTTGAGATGTGGTGCTAAAGAATGCTGAAGATTAGATGGGTGGATCACATAACTAATGAGGAGGTATTGAATAGAATTAGGGGGAAGAGGAGCTTGTGGCACAACTTGACTAGAAGAAGGGATCGGTTGGTAGGACATGTTCTGAGGCATCAAGGGATCACAAATTTAGGATTGGAGGGCAGTGTGGAGGATTAAAAATCAAAGAGAGAGATCAAGAGACGAATCACTAAGCAGATTCAGAAGCATGTAGGTTGCAGTAAGTACTGGGAGATGATGAAGCTTGCACAGGGTAGAGTAGTGTGGAGAGCTGCATCAAACCAGTCTCAGGACTGGAGACAACAACAACAACAACAACAACAATTTGTAAGTAGGACATTTTAGAAGTTGCACTGCATGATTGCTGAGTAAATGTCTTTCACTTATTTTATGCTGATTGTTAACGTAATTAAAACTGCTATACAGGGTATTTCCTTAAGAGCATGCGAATATGTAACAGGACATAGAGAATGTTCCACTGAGCAATTTGAGGTAGGTAACCTGGGGCCGGAGAAGCCAGTTTAAGGAGATGTGGAAGTAAACTTGTCTACTGCTTTGTCTAGTATTACTGTTCCCCAGCTTATTCACAACTAACATGCATACAAGTTTACACATATTGCGCTGTTATTTACATGTGCATTCTCCGTTTTCTGCAAGGAAACAAGGAGGACGAGCTCGATTGCTAGAAAGTCATGATGCAGGTTTTGTTTACTTTACTTGCCCATAAGGTTGCTCTGTTGTATCGTATTTACATTTTCTCATGACAGAATGTGCTATGAATCAATGACAGACTTATTCATTACTCAGTGCTATTCAGAGATGTACAGTACAATACAATAGAGCAGTACTGACACAGTTTCACAGAACTCACTGAGGTGCACCTTGTGTGTGGGGATGTACGTTTCAATGATTTCGCTGCTGAAAGACTGTATAGGGAACGATTTCTAATAGACATCATCCGCCACAACAAGTGTTTATTTCTCTCGATCAATGAATGCAGAAGACTGGTTTACTGAAAAGAAGAATTGAGGGACCTGGCAACATGAGGACCAATCGCACACCCCATTTTGAAGAGGTGGTGCTGGAACGCGTTGCAGTGTGCCCCACTACAAGTACTCATCGTATTGCACATGCAATGGGCACTGAACATATTAGCATGTGGCAAGCACTCCATGAACAAGAATTACACCCATTTTATCCACAAGTCCATGCAATGCTAATAACTGACTATGCACCAAGGGTTGCATTGTGTCACTGGTCGCTACAACAATGGATTGATCGACCAGATTTCTTCCAAATTGTGCTGTTAACTGACAAGGCCTCATTTGATCATGGCGGTATTTTGAACAGCAGGAATAGCCATGTGGGGTATGAGGAAAACCCCCGCGCTGTAGTAGAGCCACATCATCAAGCAAGTTTTGCTGTGAATATCTGGGCCGGCACTGTAGGCGACAATCTCATAGGGCCATATCTTCTACCTGGCCATCTGAATGTCCACCTGTACTTGAGGTTTGTGCAATAGTTCTATGTGAGCTGTTGGAGAATGTATTTTGGCTGTTCGTGAGAGGATGTGGATACAATGTCATGATGCACCACCTCACTTCAGTGCAGATGTCTGCAACCATCTCAATGCTGTATTTTCTGGCCGCTGGATTGGAAGAAGAGGTCCTATCCCATAACCCGTGAGGTTCCTGACCTGAATTCCCTTGTCTCTTGATACTTCCTATGGGGATATCTAAAGTCCCTGGTGTGTGAGACCCCAGTGGATACAGAGATGGAATTAGTTGCCAGAATAGTAGCTGCCTGTGTCGGGATTTGAAATACACCGTGAATATTTGTCAGGGTGCTTGAGAATCTTGTTCACCAATGTCATGCTTTCATTGAGGCTGATGGCTGTCGTTTCAGCACATTTTGTAAGATACAGTGCAAATGGTATGTGTGTTGTGTCAATGATGGTATTTGCAGTTAACTGTAACTAATGTAAATAAAGTACACAATAATGTGATTTTTATTCTTATTATCTCTTTACGCTGGCTTCTCCGACCCCAGGTTCCCTACCCCAAACTGTTCAGTGGAGTGTTCTCCATGCCCTGTTAAATTTTTGCACATTCTTACAGACACACCTTGTATACTTCGTTGTTTTACCATATATATGTTATCTCTGCAGTTAGGAGCAATTCATCACACTTACACGGACAAATACAGTAGCTATTTGGACAAATACAGTAGCTATGTTTCATTGTTCTTCAATGTTAAGTGTTAGTGTTTTATGGTACAGTACATACCCTTTACATATATTTGCTTTGTAGCTTACATATTTTTGACTATCTTGCAATTGCAGCATCAAAGATATAAAGTTTAATCTGCTTTCAAATCACACTCTATATCTGTAATATCCTTTTCCAAGTTATTCACCACTATTCTATCTTCTCTAATGATGATAGTTAATATCTGATGATAGACTTAAAGATTGAAAATCAGTCCACAAAATAAATTATACCACGAAACATCCACAGCTAGCTTCCCACTTATAAAAAAATGTTTCTCAGCTTCAATGACCACCCAAATTATTATATGAGAACTGCACATCATTTACTTCACCAAGGCAGTTTTAACACTTGAGCAGGCACGCCACTTTTCATAAAACGAACAAGCATGTGGCGTACTTTGTGCGTACGTAAAGACTAGCTGTCTTTATGTAATCCAGGTAAATGTGTGAACAAAATCAAAGTTTAACCTTAGTTTAATTAAACGACGATAAAATAAACTTACATAATATGGGCTACAGCATTCTTTAATTGCAGTTGCATCAGATACCAGCCTACTGTCTAATCGATTACTAATTATGTAGTAGCCAACTGCCTCATTGTGGTACTGTACTGTCAGTTTCTAATCTGATTCACTTTCTTGCATGGATCGTGAATTTTTCTCTCACCTAGTTCGCTTTTAGTTTTAGAAAACTGCTGCTCATTTGGACATATGACAGCACAATTAATCTTTGTGTTAGCTGAAGCAATAATGAAGAAATACGTATGGGCTCGCAACTGTGAAGCAAAGATAGAGTGGCGCAAACGCAACTTAATCTATGGTTGGCACACTTCATACACGGGTGCACCCACTGAAGGCTTACACAACACACTGAGGGGTTAAACAGCACACTGAGGCTTACCTTTCTGAAATGTGGAAAGGATTATGGATAATTCCATAGGGAAATCTACTGATGAGAAGCACAGTTCAATATATAACAAAAGTGTCCAATCCATACAACAAGTACATACATTCCAAAAATTCTGATTTCTTCTCAGTGGTCTTTAATATATACATTGATCCTGTTGTTAAGAGACTAACCTGCCAAAAATGGTCCAAATATTGTTGGTAATATTTGCTGTAACCATGTCTAGTGGCTCCTCTTACAATAACTTGTACATCCAAATTTGCAAACTGCTTCACTAAATTCTGATGTGCACGTGATAGAACTGGATAACCTTTTTTGTTTGTTATGAACACAGTAGTAGGAAGTACAATACATTTAACAGGTTCACCAAGCCATCTAGTAATAACATCCTCTGGTGGAATATCTGCTGATATCTCCAGTGCCAGGCCGAGTTTCTTCTCAAAATTACTCACGCATCTTAACTTATTCCACCTGTCAAAGAAACATTTCTTAAGATAAGTGAACCACTACAAATTTAAAATGACAATTTTTCATTATTTTAATCAATAAGTACCAGGCAGCCAAAATAAAACTGACAAAAATAAAAAAACCAAACAGTCTTAACATTTTGCAATAGCCGTTAACAGTAGTGATAAAGATTTTTAAACACGTAATTACATGTTTTATGTAAGCACACTTACCCACAGTGTCTGCACATGGTGTCAAATGTATTTAATTTCCTAATTATTTTTTTAACTGTTTGGAATACACTGTCATGAAAAGTCAAAAATATTTCTTGGAACAGTTTCATTCTTGCTACCCTGCACAAATTAGTATTTAGAGACTTGTCTTAGGATTTGAGCTGTTAGTGATGTGTTTTACATCAAAAATATGTATCTGATATGATTCAAACAATGGAAAATCCAGGATGGAATGTAACAATAAAATGAAAAGGATAGTTGCTACTCACCGTATAGTGGAGATGCTGAGTCGCAGACAGGCACAACAAAAATGTTGTCAGGGAGTTAGCTTTTGGTCAACAAGGCACAAGGCTTTTGTCAAAAACAGACAAAACACACACACACACACACACACACACACACACACACGACCACAGTCTCTGACAGCTCACATGACAGTGGTCATGTGTGTTCAAGTTGTGTTTGCCAGGCATGTGCGACACCCCCCCCCCCCCCCCCTTTTCTGACAAAGGCCTTGTTGGCCTAAAGCAAACTTTCCAACAGTCTTTTTGTTGTGTCTTTCTGCAACTCAGCATCTTCGCTATACAGTGAGTAGCAACTATCTTTTCATTACATTATCTGATATGACTGTCACTTTGACACTACTTCTGTTGTATTTTTGATTCTTCTAAATTTGCTCCATCTATTTTATTTAATTCCAACTAGAAATCAGACAGTTACGTCAAATCAAAAGATACATTTAAAATATGGCAGGTTTCTTGTTTGTCTGAATTACATCTGTTACATTGGATCTTCATTTATCTCCTCAGTATATCCCTCCAGGTGTTCCAACCTTGTATATCTTCTTCCTCTGTGTCAAGTCTTCTCATTGTTAATCGTACATTTTGGAGTCAGGTGGTCATAAGGTGTCCTCTTCTCTGAGTCTCCGATTCCCATTCCAGGATCATTTTCAGAATTCTGGCTTCCTCCATTCTTCTCACATGCCCATACCATTTTATCATCCTTCTATCCATCACGTCTTGTATTCTTTCTCTCATTTCCACTATTACTTAATCATTTTTTACTTTCTGTTCTCTACAAATTCTAGATGATCTTCTCTAGAAGATTATTCAGGTACTGTATTACAAACAGTTGAGACACAAACTTACATTCTATGTATAGTGGAATTGGTAACTTCATGGTTCGCTAGTTCAAATCTTGTTTGAGTCATTTTTCTTTTCCTCCCTCAATTAGAAATACCTACATCTCGTAATTGTAAAATTCATCATCATCTTTTATGAATAATGCATGTCTTCTTGTTTCTAATTACAAATTGCACACAAAATTCCTGTTTTCATTTCAAATATAAATTCTTAATAATTAAGAATAATTGAGATTTTATGAAAGATTGTTATTAAAGGTTGCTTAAATTAAGACAACGTAACAGTTTAATTTTTGAAGGCAAAAATGAAAAACCAAATACTCTTTATTTGGACTATGTCCATTGTTTTATACCACAGATGTAGGTAACTGTCACAGAAACATGGAAAACAATAATTTTCACAGCATACAAATGCAGCATTTTTACATTTGCCGTTGTGCCATTACAATATGAGGAACCAAGTTAAGTGATTTGGCCCAAGAAATTACAAGACTGTTAAGCTGCCAGACATACTGGAACTAACACATGCAGCTTTTTCACACGTCATGCCAAACACTGACAAGATATAGAACAGCACCTCATAAAAGAGAAGAAAATGCAACACCACGGTGGCTTCCTGGATTCTGTTGTTGATCGACTTGTTGTCAATATAGCAGATGACAGTTCCAGAACTGAAATGTACTTCTCCGATTTGGATAAGGAAGGAGCTAACAGATTACCTCATGACTGACTGTAATTAATACCTTTATTGTTTTCAGTATTCAACAAAATGGTGAAATCCCTGCAGTAAGCTTTTGTATCACACGTAACTCGCTCAGAAAAATTACCCTGTCTGTAGGTTAGGAATTTGCATCACCCCTGTTGGTAATTACGATACTATGTAAGGTGGGTACAAGATCATTTTATGCTTTCTGTCTGCTCACCTAAAAAGCATGCTGTAGTGCTGCCAGTTTTGTACAATATTATTTCATTATTTTTAAAAATTAAATGACCTTTGAAGCTATACTGTTTCTCTGCTCTTCCCTTTTTACATCTGAACTGCAACTGCTCACGTCATTGCAGGTGGCTGACCAGTGCTTCCAAGTTAAAGGCACCAATAAAGCTGTTGTCTCCAACTGTTGCTCAGTGTTTGTACATGTAACACAGCACAAAACGTATCCTTATGATTGTCCTTGATTGTACTGGTCACAGCTTGTCTTCCTCTCCAAGTGAAACGAAATCCAATGAGATTCAAGCAAACACAGAAGAATACATGGTGTAATGTTTACATCAGGTTTACTCTTATGATGAACAGAATATAGTACCTAGCTTTATTGGGTTGTCAAGTATTCTGAAGTTCTGCGTAACTACAGGCCTTAACAAAAAACAAAGTAGTTCCAATTTTATTTCACATAATATGGCTTACTCTTCCCTTTGGGTAAAACTACTGAAACTGAAATTTCTTACCCAACGCCCAGTAAATCTACACACAAACATCGTGCTAAACTGTTATATTAAAAAACTGATTATTTGACGATATTACCAATCCCAAGTGTTGGCTTCTTCACATTCATTATTTTGTTCAAATTCTTCTGGATCAGATCTGCAATATGATGCTGCGACTGATGGACTCTCCATGGGTAAATGAACCCAAACCTACAAGAAAACTGATACTTGCACTGACAATATAAACTAAACTTATAAAAACTAGGTACATAATTACATGTGTTAATGTAACTAAGAATTTCATTTGTCCACTTGCATTTATATCAAACTTTAAAAATTGAATCAGATGATCTATAATGTAAAACTGTTAGAAACGATTGCAAAAAATTATATACTCAAGAAATAAACAGGAGAAGGAAATCAAGAATCTCACTCACTAACAAAAACATCAGCAGGCATTTGAATGAGTGATCTTTTATATATCAGAAATATCAACAGGGTGGCTACTCAAATTTTAAAACAAAATTCCCCGAGATTCCAAAGTATGGGGAGGAATATGATGGCATAAGAAGCTACTGAGAGAGCAGATGTCCTAAGAAGTTCCTGAGATAGCAGGAGGAGGGTAGGGGTGGGGGGTTCGAGCATCTCAAAATGTCTTTTCTTCCTTTCAGTTGTACTTAAACTGCAGTTTTTAAACTTCAGTAACTTATACGGACTAATATTCAAACAATCACCACACACTTTGAACTATTAACTATTTTAAAATTTATGATTCTTAAAGGCTCAATAAAATTAAATTTCAAAGTTACGTTAAAACACAGAATTCCCCGAGATTCTACAAAATTCCTGAAATTGCCTGTGATCTTCCAGATTTTTCCAGGTAAAATGTAATTCCCTGAGAATTCCGGATTTCCCAGAAGAATTGCCAACCTGAGTAAATTAAAAGATGACAGCTTGGGAAAGGGTAACAGGCAGAAGAGGAGAATCTTAAATATGTAGTCAATTCAGTGGCAATCTTTTGCAAATGAGCTTCAATGATTTGGAAATAACAGCCAACCAGCTGTGAAAAACATGTTTATTAAACCTTGAGCATAGTTTCAACAGTTTTAAAACTGTCTTCTTCAGAATATATTGAACCTATTAACAAGTATTATGGCACTGTGTGTGGAACAGATATGGTATTGTTATATTAAACAAAATTATGGGAAATGTTTACAAATAATTTTAGTGAAGCATACTCGTGTAGAATCACATATTATCTATGTCTAATGTGGGAGTCGTTGACTGTCTAGTAGATGTGCGTGTCATCCACTTAAGCACCATTTCAAATACGTGATTTGAAATTACTAGCTCTGTACTGTAGACCTTTGTCTTAAAACTTTAACACAGTGGCATTGGATCAAACAGAGTGTCAGTCTGCCACATAAAGAGCTAGTGACATGCTCTGACTGGCTGAAGAGGCACTAGTTTTAGGTTGCCTCTGGCAGGTAGCACTCCCATCCATCCTCTATGCATTTAGCTGCAATGTGCAGCATTTGTCATTTCACAGGCATATGTAAAATGTTTTGTTAAGTTTAGTTAATACGTTAATTCTAGTAACGAATATGTACTTGTGAAATCACAACTCTGCTCACTGCAGCTCGGTGCATACAGGACATGCAAGAGTGTGACCCAAGACTAGTGCTCCTATTCTTCAGCCAGTCGGCGAATGTCACTAGCTATGTACATGACATACTGACACTCAGTAGGATCCGATGCCAAGTTTCATACATAAATGTTATATATGCACAAATATTTGAAGTGGTACACTACACACTGATGGATCCATTGTCAAATCCGTGATATTTAAAAAAGTTCTGAATTTTAAAAAGCTCCACGAATGAGAGCTAATACTTTCAAGTAATGTATCTGAAATGGCAATTAAGTGGATGACATGCCCATGCACAGACAGTCAACGACTCCCACACTGGATTTAGATAGTATGTGACCCTACCCGAGTATAATTCACTGAAATTATCTGTAAATATTTCCTGTGATTTTGTTTATTGTAATGATAACAAGTCTGTTCTACACAAAATGTGGTAATATTTGTTAATATGTACATTACCATCTGGAGAAGAGTTTTAAAACTATCGAAACCATAGTCAAGGTTTAATAAACATGTATTCTGCAACTGGTTGACGTATTTCCAAACCACTGGAGCTCATGCATGGACAATTGCTGAATTGCAGCCAGGTTCAAAATCTTTTCCAAATGAGCTATTAGTAGTGAGAAACAATGAAAAATTAATTCACAACAACAGCATTTACTGGAAACACCAAAGGGTTAAAAACTGCTCAGTCTAAGAGGGAAAAACTTCGCTTTCACTAAAAATATAATCTCCAAATACACTGGTACCGACAAAATTCCACACTAGAAACAACTTGTAACAAAGTCTCCAAAGCTTATCTCATGCAACAATACAAATTAAACAGCTAAGTTTTAGACAGTATTCAGAAGACAATTCCCTTCAAACTGAAGTGTTAATGATGCCGCCCTGGGCATCCAAATCAGTTCTTAAGATTCTCTTTTAAACATCATCCACAGTTTGAAAATAGCAACTAATGAGAAGATGGGCATATGGATACTGGGTTACAAGATCCAAAAGCTTAGTTACTACTGACTACAAAGAGGCTGCCCAAAAAGAAAAGAACATTTGACCTCTAATATTGGCATTAATGCAGAACAATTACTGCAATTTCAGTTTACATGCCATGGAGTTAGCACAGTATGAACCATTTGTCAAGATAAATCATATGTGTGTCTGTGTTGTATACATGGAAGAGACATGGAGACACTGGATTGTTTCAGATTGATTATGTACTGGTAAGACAAGATTTCAGAAACAGATTTTAAATTGTAAGACATTTCCATGGGCAGATGTGGACTCTGCCCACAATTTATTGGTTAGGAACTGTAGAAAAAAACTAAAGAAAAGACAGGAGTTTAAGGAGATGGGAGCTGTGTAAACAGAAAGAACCAGAGGTTGTAGCGAGCTTCAGACAGAGCATTAGGGATCTATTGACAAGAACAGGGGTATGGAATACAGTAGAAGAAGAATGGGTAGCTTTGAGATATTAAATAGTGAAGGCAGCAGTGGATAAAGTAGGTAAAAAGTTGAGGGCTTGTACAAATCCATGGGTAATGCAAGAGATATTGAATTTAATTGATGAAAGAAGGAAATATAAAAATGCAGTACATGAAGCACCCAAAAAGGAATACAAACGTCTAAAAAATGAGATTGACACGAAGTGCAAAGTGGCTAAGCGGGAATGGCTAGAAAACAAATTTAAGGACCTAGAAGCATGTCACACTAGAGGAAAGGTAGATACTGCCTGCAAGACAATTCAGGGTGTATAAGATGTGGGACAACCGGGAGATCCGGGAAAAACCCGGGAATTTTTTAGATTTCCGGGAATTTTTCGTTGTTTTAGTTTTCAGTTAAATTTTTGTAATTTTGACTGGTAAGAACAGATACTCTAACAAAGGATATTACTGTATCCTGCTACTGCAGAAAAAAACTGCAGCATTAAAACATGAACGAGAGAAAAAACGAAAATAAAACTTAAATTGCAAAGGAAATGCGCCATGTAAAATAACACAGTGCACATCCAAGTGTCTGCCAACAGTAAAATGTGTCAAAGGCTTTAGAAAGACAGCTAATTGCCTCCGATGAGCGTGACGTCACAATTGTTTACATTAGATTCATTTAAGCAGTTAGGAGCAGGCTCATGCACACACGCAGTTGAGTCACGTATGAGAAATACCTTCTCCCGCTTCTGGCTACAGAAATGTGGCTGTTGGCTGTGTAAGCAGCAGTAGCAGCAACCAGCCACATGGGGTACCCGGAAAAAATTTACTGGCACCCCCAAGCTGCCAGATTCACACGTGCGCAGCAGGCCGGAATCTAGTGTGTGTGTGTGTGTGTGTGTGTGTGTGTGTGTGTGTGTGTGTGTGTGTGTGTGTGTGGGTGGGGGGGGGGGGGGTGTCTGCAAACCAGGGTATCGGAACCGGGTGGCAGTTTCGGTGGCAGGGGACAAATCTATATTCTTGAGGGAAAAAACCTTGTTTCACAAAGCACCTAGCATCCAGCGCACGTTGTTCTATCGATTATTCATATGATTTTGAAACGCACCCCTGATGGTTTTTGGACATTTTTGAACACATCCTAAGTTGATTTCTGAATGAATTGTAAGTTGTTTTTGAATGTGTGCTTAGTGTACGAGATGTCTCTGCCAGGGGAATCCTCATCGCATCTAGAAATGAACTTTTCTCCAGACAGAACAGGACGGGGCTATACGAGCTGAGCGGAATAAATCCAAACCGATGAATGGCAACTGCTGCTTGTTTATGTGGTTGACTTGGTTTGCAAATGTTCAGCGTAGTTATAATTACTAGCAAAATCTATAGATTCAGACTAATAGAGTGGAAATAAACGACTAACAGGAATAACAGATACGAAAGATAATACATAATTTTCTTGGTGTATCCAAGAAAGTGAAATTCTGACAGAAAATTTTTGGCCAGATCGCTACAGTAGACAGGGCCAGTTGTAGTCCCCGGCTAGCAGCCGCTTAGGTTCCGTTCTGGGAATAGTGCGGAAAACGCATTGTACAAACACGTAATGACGCCTAACTGGAGAATACCCTCTGGATATCTAAACCGGTGATAGTGGAAGGATTAGTAAAGTTAATCGGAGAATGAGTTTTGGCAGTGGTAGGAATAGTTAACAGAATTAGAGATGACAAGATTGTGTGTTAGAATGAGGAAGAAGCAGAAACAGGGGCATCACACAAATTATGGAAAAATATGACGATTCCAAATTAATACAAAAATTTTGTTCTACTACTTTTCGGTCTCGTGCATGAGAAACTGGAGCGTATGAATGAAATGTGGAACTATTTATAAAGCTTTTTGGTAGTAGGCCAAATAGGTATTTCATATTGGTACTTCATGAATTATATTGTCGTGCTGCAAAAATTATCATTATTGCCAAAACAGTCTCACTTATTTGGTGTGTGTTACAATTGTCGCAATATTGGAAAGTCCTATTTTGTTTTATCCAGCACACAATGGCAAAATAGATGTAATCAGATAGAGAAACCACATCAGTCTTGGGCATTTTTTGTATTAACAGCTTGTTCAGTATTAGACGATGACATTTTGATTTTTCATGTAGCAAAACGTTTGATGAACTTTGATGACGTAATAATTCTTTTGCAGAAGGGGTAGCATGCCATGTAAAGTTGTAGCAATATTAGAGAGAAAAATCGCTAGGACCTAAGGATTGAAGAAATGTGTACTGTCTTGTTTGTCTCTTATCTTTACTGGTTTTAGGTATCCTGTATTTAATTTAATGTCACACAGAAGAGCAAGTTTTTAGCTAATAGGCAATAACAAGCCCAAATTTTCTGAAGAGTTCTTGTTCTCCCAGTTACAAATAATCCCATCAAGTATTAATTGTGATTTTGTAATGTCTTTTTATTTTTTAGAGGGGCAGGATGTCGGAACGGCCGACTGGGAGCAGGAGAGGCACTACAGGACATTTTAATTTCCACTGTCCTGAAATAGTTAATGGCATCCATTGCAAAATATACACGTTTGAGTTCGCAGAGCGAAATACAGTGACATGCGGTATAAGAATGTTGTTTGAAGAGGCACTGCACTTCGGCCAAATAACATGTCTTACATTTCCTTGAAGATATACGTTTTATGTATCAGACTCTTCAGAAAGATGTGCGCAACAAAATAAACCTATCTTTGTTAAGCTGTGTGTTTTTTTTTTTTTTAACGTTCTGTTGCACAGAGCAGTCTGAGTGGGGGGTGGATAGTCTCTTCGAGACCCGTGTTTACATTTAGTGATTTTTCTGTTTCCTCTTGATTTACTGCTCTCAGGTCAAATGAAAACAAGATGAATTTCTGTGGCTGGGAGCAATCAAGTGAATTAAAATACATTCACATAATTACGGAAGGCTAAAGTATGTTACTAGTTTCAGATTTTATTTTATTTCTACCTTTCTGACAGTCAAGCATTAGTCGCCTTGCATAACAGAAAAGTTATTTTTGTCGGTTTGCTAAAGAAATTTGGCTTTCATTAAGCTTTCCTGCTGAGGCAATAAATTTATTTGAAACGAAGTGTTTAATTCCACACTATTGGCAGTTTCAACTGTTCGCTGCATTTGAAGTGCACGTTTTCATCTTCTGGCACACATTGCATTATGCCACAATAAAGAACCAAACATGCAATAATACAGTACTGGTACTAAGAAAATTTATGTCCCGAAAACCATACCGAAAAGCTTAACATCAGGTCGAGGCCTACGCCATTGGGAATCTGGACATATGAATGTGCACTGTAAGGCGAACTATGCATTTTAGTATGGTTCACAAAATTCCGACGCTCTTAGAGTATCCTCTGATGTCTTGTTTCTTCTATGACATAATGTAAGTAAGATCTTTTAATGTTTTACGCGTACGAACATCCGGGCCTCCTATGTCACCGTAGCTACGCAAGCGTGGTGACACCTCTTATCTGGCACTCTCTGGCAACTGCTGAAATGAATCTATTTCTAACAGGTTGCGGAAAAATGTTGCAAATTGTGGTTCAAAAAGGGCTATTTTCAAAGTAAATTTCCTTTTACACAAGATGAACTATGTGCGAGAATGTACGATGAATTTATTAAATCACAGAGCGTTTGCTCTCATTTAAAAATCAACTCTTTGATGGCGAGCCATTTAGAATAATTTCGAGCCCAGAAGATATGAGATTTACGTCGGTATTAAAAATTTTATTGGCATATTTGTGTGATGTATCTTAAAGTGTAACATGCGCTAAACAGATCAACATTATATGTGAAAGCTTAGCTTCTCTTATAACTTATTACTCTTCGACACAAATATTATATGCAAAAACTTTGCTTTTCTTGTAGCAACGCTATGTATAGTAACTTAAACCATTAACTTTTCCTGTTGGTGGAATTCGAATTTATACTTTCGTAATACGAAAATATGCAGGGCACATGTAGCTGCATATTAAAGATCTTTCCAAAACGTGTTTTCCCCCCGAGTTTCGTTTTGTAAAGTGCCGAGAAATTATACGCAGCTGTATAAAACCATATCAATTCAAAGGCTTGATAAGTTTTACAGTTCCTACGGAAAGTATACTGTCAATTAACACGTTAAAAGTGTATTTTCACTCAGGAGAAAATTTATTTTTAACCGGGAGATCTGGGAATATTTTTTGCTTGTCCCCGTATACACTCTGTAATTAAAGAGGCCTTTGGGGAAAAGAGGAGCAGCTGCATGAATATCAAGAGCTCGTATGGAAAACCAGTCCTAAGCAAAGGAGGGAAAGCAGAAAGGTGGAAGGAGTATGTAGACCCTCTACACAAGGGAGATGCACTTGAGAGCATTATAGAAATGGAACACGACATAGATGAAAATGAGGTGCGAGACATGATGTGTGTAGAATTCGACAGAGCACTGAAAGATCTAACTTGAAACAAAGCCCAAGAGCTGACAACATTCCGTCAGAACTACTGCTATCCTTGGCTGAGGCAGCCATGACAAAACTCTTCCATCTGGTGAGCAAGATGTATGAGACAGGCGAAAAACCCACAGACTTCAAAAAGACTATAGTAATTCAAATGTCAAAGAAAGCAGACATTCACAAGTGTGAAAATTACGGAACTATCAGGTTAATAAGTCACGATTACCAGATATTAATACGAATTCTTCACAGAAGAATGGAAAAACTGGTAGAAGCCGACCTTGGGGAAGATCAGTTTGGATTCTGGAGAAACACAGGAACATGCGAGATAATACTGACCTACGACTTATCTTAGAAGATAGGATAAGGAAAGGACAACCTACATTTATAGCACTTTTAGACTTGGAGAAAGCTTTTGACAATGTTGTCTGGAATAAAATACAGAGTGTGATAGGTTATTTCCATTTCTTTCCAGGTTGCGGTAGTTACTCAGAGATAAAGAGGCTTGCACAGAATAGAGTAGCATGGAGAGCTGCATCAAACCAGTCTTCGGACTGAAAACACTAACAACATCATCTGTCAGACATCCTTAAAATGTGTAATAGAACTGAAATTTTTGCAATGACTGAGGATTAACTCCGTATTAGCAAAATTCATACAGAAATAACAGAAGTCTGACATGTTCTGCTGATGAAAAAAGCACGTTAGAACTCATGTAATGTTTGGAAGGTGTCAGGTTATGAAAAATTCGTTAGGCTTAGTATTTGCTAAATATTTTGTATGTTGTTAATTCATTAGACACATGTTTACAACTCAAGCAGTACTGTTTCTCAGTGGAAAATCTGATACCCACGCTGTTAAACTTAATAAGCATAAAATCTTAACATATTACATACAGTTGACAAAACAAAGCTATTTGCACAGAAAGCAGGTTAAGTTCCACTTTGGACATTCACGGCGTGTACAGCTGTAGTGCCTCGAGAATTTCGGGCAGGTACCGTATTTACTCGAATCTAAGCCGCACCTAAAAAATGAGACTCGAAATAAAGGAAAAAAAATTTCCCGAATCTAAGCTGCATGTGAAATTTGAGACTTGAAATTCAAGGGGGAGAAAAGTTTTAGGCCGCACCTCCAAATCGAAACAAAGTTGGTCCATTGTAATACGAGACACAATTTAGGTCGAATGAAAGACGATACAGCTACAATAGTTTGGTTCAAGTCGGAAGGTTAGCAGTTAAGCTTTACCAGGTAGCCATTGCAATGCGTCAGGCGCTCCGTCCGTATTTATACGGGTACCCTTCCTTTCTCACGTGCTTCGTCTGGTTTGAATCAATTGCTTATTTTGCTTTGATCAGATAAGTGCCGTTTTCTTTGTTATAGGTGTTTACGTCACTCTAAGCTGAAAATGCATTACTGTACTGTGTCATGCATTGTTTGTTGCATTCTGATAGTGCGTGTTTACGGCCTGTCGCCGCTCGCGGCATGGCTTGCTTTTGTGCGCGCTACCGTCTCTTACAATTAGGAATCGTTTCATTAGCGAAACAATGGCAAGAGACTGCTATTTGTTGTTACTTACACTGCTGCTTTCTTTGATAATGATTAACAAGAACCAAATAATAGACTGCGTATGATAGAACATGTTCTGAACGAGAGTTAGGCGAAAATTGTTCTCAGTTTGAAAATCTTTGCGGCCGCTTCTTTAGTACATCAAATTCTGCACAGAAATTAGAGTCATCTTAGATTTAAAAATCTAGTCAGTTGCCGTGCTTCATTTCTGACTGTATCACTATTAGGCATAAGAATAATACAAATATAAACATGACACGATATGTATATTCTTCCGCATTTGCTGTTGTCTCACTCTAGTTTCGTAGTTTATCAGGAAGACAGGATTTAAATGAGATAGCAGCAAACACGAAAGAATACATGGCAAAATGTTTATATCCGTATTCTTTCTTATGGTGAAGAGAATATTGCAAGTGATTCAAATTTCGTCAGGTTCCTATTAGCAACCATCTCTTCTCACAGCTAGGAAAAAATTCAGAACGTAGAGTTGGCCATATTGACAAACATCCCAAACAGTCTTGCTTGTCGGATTTTCGTAGTACATTAAAATTCTGCTACATTTGAAGATGAACAATACGGAATTTGTATTTATTTCGTTGGATAATGTATGAAAATGCAGTGGTCGAAACTCAGGGCGGAGAAAAAAAAGCTCGTCTTCCATCTTTTTTTTAAATTTATTTACTGACGCAGAGGTTTTGAGCCAGTATTTATCTTTGTGCCTACAAAGCATGCCTGTGTAATGCTACATATATTCGATGGCAGAAGTTAGTTGCGGCGGCACCTACCAACATTTTTTAGAACTTCCGCTTGCTTTGTACTCGATTCTAAGCCGCAGGTGGTTTTTTGGATTACAAAAACCGGAAAAAAAGTGCGGCTTAGATTCGAGTAAATACGGTAGTCGCAGCACTCACCTCAGGAGTTGCACGCCCAACATAAGGAGCAAACGCAACGTACTCCGTGATGGAGCTACGTCAGTCATTATTGAGAACACTTGAAAGTTGTTAAAAAAAAAAAAGACACTTACTTATTCGCTTACTTTCGTGAGGTCCGGATGGTGGACTTGCTAGAGCTTTCCGGATTGTATATGTTATAAAGTATGTTAGAGTATCTGTCGGACTGGTAATTGTTGGACTTACAGAAATGAATCATTTATATGGTGTCTTGTTTGTGGAAGTGAAAGTATAGTGAGACTGGTTTAACAGAATCCTGAGTGTACGGAGTTATTTTAAGAGTATAAAAAGTTCCTCCAAATAAGCATCTTATCTTCGAAGACGAAGTTGGGCAGACAATCGCAGTCGGCTACCCTGAAAAGAAGATTGGCGAAACAACTCAACGTAAGCTCAATAATAACGTGGGAGTGAGAGTCTGGCACACCAGCATCACACTGCCCCCTCTAGTCTTCGGAAACTGTCAGAACGTGGCAACCAAAGTGATCAGGACTCGAAAAGGAGGAATATTTTAGAGTAAATTGAGACATGAAGAAGTTGGAGAGTTGCCATAGCAACCCTTAATAACAAGACTGAGAAATTAGTTCGTAGGATTCGATTAAGAAGATTTGGGTGTGGGAAGGAAGCAATCCTCACACACACATAGCAACCAGCCGCCGCTGATGCAGTAACCAGCTGACTTTGCTGGTTCCCGTTTTTAGAACTCTATGCCAGTGAGCTAAAGACAAAAAATATATGCATGTAAAGTAGTGTGGTCATTATTCACACAGGTGATTTTTTTTTTTTTAATGATCACAAGGTCAAAAAAGAATAAAAATATGGAGCAGGAACAACAACCTACAGAAACTTCTGAAGCAGGCATGGCCATAAGAATTAGTAGAGAGATCCCAGATTGGACTAAATTAACAAATTTAATAACTGCTCAAATTTCTTCTTTAAGTGAAAAATTAGATGCAGATTCAGCTTCTTTAAGACAAGAACTAAATGCTCAAAATGCTTTATTAAGGGAAAAAAATAGAGGGACAAAGTGTAGCTGCAACTGCTCAAACTGACTCCTTGAGAAATGAAATAAGTACAACTTTAAGTGAAAAATTAGAAACACAGAGTGATGCTTTAAATTCTAAATTTGAGGTGTTAAATGATAAAGTGGAAAATTTATGAGTAGATTTAAAGAATGAATTAAGTAATTCTTTGACTGTACAAATAAATCAAATGCTTACGGACTTTAACCAAAAGCAGGATTATCAATTTCAGCAACTGACCCAGAAATTAGAACTTGATATTGAAAACAAGTGTAACAATACAGAGTCTGAATTTAATAAAAAATTAGGAACATTTCAAAATGTATGTAATGTTACATTCGATGCAGCGAAACAAAGACTACACACCTTAAAAGGTAGCATCGAAAGACAGGATAAACTGGTCCCTATTGTCCAATCGCAAATTGCAGGAGTCAACACTCGAGTAGATAATGTGGAGAGAAATTTTAAGGAAAGGCTAGCAGCCTCAGATGCCATAAATATAAGCGGTTTGGAGGAACAGGTAGAGGAGCTGATTGAGCGAAAAGTTGCCGAGAGGGTAAACCTGGACAATGTTCCATCACATTTAGCTTCACAACTTGATGATACTAAAAAAAAAAAAAAAAAAGGGCATGGAAGGTTTGTGGAAAGAGTTTAAACTTATCCAGAATAAGGTAGAGAAAGGGGTGGCTTCACACAGAATGTAGTGTTGACTAATGAGGTAGTGACAGATTTACAATGGGGCGCAAATTCTGGACTCTCCACACAATTTGCCAAATTTAAACCAGATGGAGACATACACCCAACTCATTTCTTGAAACAATTTAATCAGGCCTTACTGAAAAATTGGGAAGACGCAAAAAAGATAGAATTCGCTGTAGGTTACCTTCTAGGAGAGGCTTCAGAATGGGGGACAGTGAATATAGAGGATTTCTCGTCTTGAGCAGACTTTCAGAAAAAGTTTAAGGAGAAATAATGGTCAACAAGTGCCCACGAGTAGTTGATATCTGACATATGGGACCCAAAGTATTACAACCATACAAGGGTTATAATGAGAAAATATTGTGACTGGCATTTAACAAGAGCGAAATATTTAGATAAACCAATGGAGGAAGAGGGATTGGTAAGGATTCTGATAAGGGGATTACCCACTTACACTAGGAAAGACATGTTATGTAGCAGGTGGAAAACGGTAGAAGAGTTGATATCTTTTGTAGACGCACTTGATGCAATAAATAAGGGCCGAAATGAGAATGTGCATCAAAATGAGAATCAAAAATACAGAAGGAAAAACAATAACAGTAAGAATAGCAATTTCAAAAGACATGAGATGAATTTGGCTACAGTACACCGGGGTAATCAGAATAGGGGTAATGAAAGTTATCAAAAAAGACATCCACCTTCGAATATAGGCCCAGTAACTACACAGGAGTTTGTATCTGGTAACAACAGAGTACAAAATGGAAACGTCATACCTAAGTTTGGTAACCAGCTGGTGATTACAAATAATGAGGAAAACGTCAGGTGATCTGGATCCAAAACCGGGGCCCAGGTCATGGAAATACATTACAAGGCCTACCTTATAATAAGTATGCTTCCTTTACACATAAAGCACCAACAAAAGAATGGTTGCTACTAGAAGAACCTGGTATAGCTACAGTTAATCCACAACCGATTATAGTTGGAAAGATAGAAGATTTTGAAGTCTATGTATTTACTGATTTTGGTAGTGAAGTTTCACTTATTTCTAGTGGATTCTTTAACACATTGAGAACTAAACATAACTTACCACTATTACCATTAACTGGAGTATACATAGTAGGTATAACTGGAACTAAAAGTAAGGTTGTCAAATGCGAAACCCAAGTAAATTGTAACATCGGTGATATTATGTTCCAGCAAACAATGCTGGTAGTAGAAATTATTAATACAGATGTGTAATTTGGCTTAGACTGGCTGTCAGAGTTTAACGTCATATTGAATTTTGAAGAGAGCTGTCTTTATTTTGGACTCAGTGATGATAAATATTGTGTTTATTAGAATATGAAATGGTATTTTCGGATAGTCCAAGTAGTATTAGTGACTATGTATGTATATTTAAGATCAAAGATGATACTCCGTTCTTTTGTAAACTGTACCCGATACCGGTGAGCTTAACAGAAGCAGTTAAGGATGAGATAAATAAAATGGTAGTTAATAAAATAACAGAACACAGTACGAGTGTTATAAATAATCCCTTGGTAGTGGTGAAAAAAGCTACAGGAGATGTGCGTCTCGTACTGGATGTGCTCACCCTGAACAAATTCGAAAAAGTGCAGTATTTTGGCTTGATGGACACACTACGTACGAAGTCAAGAGTTGAACGACCCTCGACTTTTGCATTTATTAGAAAAGGGAATACCCCGAGCTGGGACAAAGGTTTCAACCGATGCATCAGACTATGGTATCGCCGCAGAACTTTTCCAAGGCGAATGGGGTACAGAAAGTACAGACCATAGGCCAATAGCTTTTGCTAACAGGAGTCTCAACAAACATGAATTATACGGCAACAGAAAATGAATTATTGGCCACAGTATGGGGTATACAAAAATTCCAAACACTGATATGGGGGTCCGAAATATATGTCTCTACAGATCACCAAGCACTGTCATTTCTAATGAGTAGGTGATTACTACATAGTAGATTGATGCGGTGGATGTTGTTTCTTCAAGAATATGACATTAAGATCCAGTATGTAAAGGGTTCAGAGAATATTGTACCCGATGCTTTGTCTCAGCTACCAGTGGGCGTGAAAGAACTAAAGCGTACGGAAGGACCTGGCGTAATTTTTGCGATTAATTTTCTAACATTAGAATATCCATGTAACAAGGTGCAAGAGATGGCTCAGAAAATAATGGAGAAAATCCAACATGATCCTTATTTTACAGATATCTTTGCTATGTGTGTCAGAAAGCCGCTACCACCTAATCAAGAGGGAAGATGGAAGATTGTAGGACATAATCTGTTCTGGAAAGACAGTAAGACAACACAATATTGGCGTTTATGTATACCGAATTTAGTAGAAGACGAGTTAGTGTGGTACATTCACACGGGGTAGGGACATTTTGGTATAAAGAAATGTGTTACACATATGAATAAGTTCTATTACTTTACTGGGACATAAAACAGCATCAGTCATTAAAACTTGTGGGATTTGTCAGAAGGTAAAAGAGGATAACACTCACATTAAATATAAAATTTGTACAATTATTCCTAAAGTATTACACGCTCTAACAGCTGCAGATTTCTTTGGGCCAATTTCAAAAGGAAAGGGAGGAGTAGCTTACATTTTTGTCCTCATAGAATGTTGATCGAAGTATGTGATAGATTAAGAAAGCAAACACACCAACAGTGATACATTGTCTACAACAATACTTTCTCGAAATGGGCAAACCAAAATGATTTCTTTCTGACAATGGACCTCAATTTGCTAGTAACAACTTTAGAGAGTTTTTAGCATGGGAAGGGATTCATCAAATATTAATATCCAACTATAACCCATCTTCCAGCCCGTTTGAAAGAGTTGTGAAAGAAATTGGGAAACTATGCCGCACTTACTGCCATGAAAACCACACGTCATGGGCGACAAAAATTAAAGATTTCGAGCTTATTTTAAATGAATTAACACATTTATCAACTGGAAGTACGTATACCTCAATAATAATGTGGGAGTGGGAGTCTGGCACACCAGCATCACACTGCTCCCTCTAGTCGCCGGAAACTGCCAGACAGCCTTGTCACAAATTGTGGCAAAACTTATGCATCATTATTGCGCATGTTGGTCAGTAGTGACAACATATCATACCAGTGAGATGCATTAGAAATTAATAGCAATTAAACATTATACATGGAAGTATAGAATGTCGAAGGTGATCATGAAATATGTAGCAATTTGACTGGGAGCACTTGATGTGGTCTGAAGGTGGTGTTCCATCGCTGTGCAAGTAACTGAGAGTCAAAAGTGACTGGCAGTCACTCACTGAATCAGAGTTCGGTTCCGCCATCTGGCCAATATTTTTTATGTCCCTGTCTGTAATGGTAGGAACCGCCGGTCTTTCTGTGGTAGCGCCTCGTCTTGATGAGTGCATATTATTTGTAGTGTTTTGAAAGAACTATTGTGGTATGAGCGGAAAAAAAACAACCAAAAAAAAAACTGTATCATGAAATTTTAAACAAGATTCATGTAAGTTATTTGCAGGGATTTCATTTTATACAAGTGAGAGAATATTATTACATTGAGTAGTAAGTGGTTTTAGTTCCATTAGATTTCTAGCAAAATTTTATCTTTCATGTATCTCATACTTCATATGTAGGATAGAGTAACTAATTGAATGATTATTCAATTCTTTGGCAAGGATGATACTGGCAATGGTGTACTTTTTTCAAATTACGTACTCAAATGTTAGCACCAGGCTCAATAGCAATTATTTTACAGATTGATTCAGGATCACTAACATTCACTACCAGTCTCAATTTCAAAAAGAAGCAGGTTCAAATTAAGTTTCTGAAGAACAAGTTTTGTCTGTATGCATGAAACTATTCAAAGAAGTAGCTGACAGTGCAGGATAGATGCAGCAGAAAAAAATCATTAAAATGAAACTGAGTCACGCAGAATTATTGTTTGACAATGAGCTCTTGAATTTTCGTCTCCAAGTAAAATTACAAATACACAAGGTGGAAAAAAGTTTCAACAATTCAGTGCAATGGGCCTGAATAAGACGATTAAATTCTGTAAGACAATATTTATTAAAATCTGGTAAAAATTTTCTAAAACCAAACTGCGTAACTATTTTTTTCTTTAGAACAACTTGTTCCAAGAGGTCTTCAAAAATGAAGAAGACAGCAACGTCCGTCAAAACCGGTTGTTGTAAATAAAGACATATTTATGTGATCTTGGCTTTAGGAAGATTTTACCAAGTAAAACAGATTGCTGCTCCTGATTTCTTAGCATGAGAAAATTCAGTCTATTAAAATATGGTTGGATGTATATAACGATCCGAAAGGGAGAAAAGGTAGAAAACTGCACGACCTTCCCATTATGTACAAGTGTAGAATATGATTTGTTTCTCCTAATTTTCAAGGAAAATAGAACTCAATAACTTTGATGGTTTGTGGGCATGAAACTATTGATACCAGATGATGATAATTTGAGAAAAGAACTGTTTATAAGCTGACTTGACATTGTTTTTAATTTTCCCAAAAGATACTGTCATTACTGAAAATGATTTTGAATGCAGAGAAAAGGTGCCTATCACGGGAGAGTTCGCTAATGTGAGACGACAAGATTCTCAATAGTGTAAGTACTCACCTCTGTTGGGAAGTTTCAAAATTCAGTTCTCATAGAGCCTGAGACATACAGCAGCACCATTACAGAGCTGCACATTGTCAAGAATCCTTGATTTTAATAGTGTTGAATTTCAAGTCTGAGTGTGTGTGCTTATCAGACTAATATCTGAAGCTGACAATCTGTTGCAATATTCATATGGTTACATTCTCCACAAAGTGCTCTTTCATTCACTATACTGAATGGTCTTTCAAACAAACAGCCTAACTGTGAGGCTAGGATTCCAGTGCAAGATGGTTCATTCCTCATATGCGATATATGAGTATCCTAATATGCAACAGTATCGCATATTAAGACATACTACCTCATATTAGGTTAACTCCAGCTTGACATCCTACTAGCCGGATTCAGACTCATACTTTTAGTAAGTGGTTTGACAATTTTGGGAACTTTATCAAGTCTTCTGGTGAGAGTCCCATTGTGCTAATGTTTGGTGGGCATCATATCACATTTGTGTGATACACAAAGCAAGAGAAAATAGTGTTCACATCACCTGTTTATCACTCCATTCCACACATAAAATGAAACTTTTTGTGTGGAATTTGGGTGGGTGGGCGGGGCAGGGCAGGGGGGGGGGGGGGGGATACAAAGGAAAAGTAATCTTTCAGTCTTCCATAGTCTGGCATAAATAAAATTGAAGACAATGCTTCATATGTGCAATCTGAAGACAACACTGAATGCATACTCCACAGTGGTCGTTTCTCTAAAGGTTAAAAGAGAAATTGGCTCAGTCCATAAAATGCTATCCTTGGGCTACCAAAGAATGTTAACTTGAAAGAGTTTTTTTGTATGCCCTGACCTTTTGCAAAAAAAAAGGCAAACAATGTTGGAGAGACAGTATGCAAGAGGATATTATTTTAGGGTTTATCTATTCTCATATGCGCCGATATGAAGTGTTTCCTCTGGCTGCCTCTTTATTAGGACACCACTTCTATTTTGATTCAAATTGATTTGTTTGTACCTTTTCTTTCAAATTTAAATGCACTGAGTGTTAAGTAACACAAATTCAATAGCTACCATGTAAAGTACAATGATTTCTGGAGATTTCCAATTAACAAACATTTAGATACATCAAATGTTGTAATATAAAGAGGAGTAATGTGAAATGGGGGAAAGTTTTGATATCAGGGATGAGGCTAGTACAAGGTCCACCCACCAACGCAGGATGGAGGTCAGCATCCAGAAATAGTCTCATCATCTTTATGACTCTCCCATGTATCCAACAGTAGATGTCACGGCTACGGGCCAATATCGGGTAGTGTAAGTTCACATAATGCTTCACTTTTGTCCTCAAATTTTGAGTGGGATTTAAGTTCAACACTCAAACAGGCCAGCCGATCAGATTGAGAGCAGCCTTTTGCAAAAATCATTGGTGCACGATTAAAACTGTGTTAATCAGTGAGTGGTCCTGCTAGAACTGGATCACTCCAACTGGAGATCATGTCCTCACACTTGGCGCAATAGTATGTTTCATGATGTGCACATAGTGATTCATGGCGAGGTGACCATAAATTTGATTAAGTGTCCCTGCCTCATTTGATGACATCCATCTTTGAAATGATAATGTGATATACTCAATACACAGATGTTGCACCACATAGGTTGCAATGTGCTCTCCATAGCCTGTAAACTATCATGGTATCATAATTCCCTGAGCTAAATATGGACTCATCTGAAAAGATGACATGGCACCAATCACAGTCTACTTCTAATTCAGCAAAGACAAGCATGCAAAGTTTGTGATCATCAGAGGAGGACTCTGCATAAGCAGCATACAGTAAGCGGTTGCAAACGGTTTGCAAGCATCCAGCGAAATTACTCTCATTCTTGAGTTGGACAGTGTTTAAAAACAGACATTCCATACAGGTGCCAACTAACACATTGTCTTACTGCACCTTTTCTAAGCCCAACCTTTAACTACATATAAGCATAAAGTCACCAAGTTTAAAATCATAAATATAAGATTACAAATATTCCCAAGATAAAATCGACTGTGAAAGAAAGCATTCTCAACATGAAAACTAGTAAAAACATTACTTTAACTGGTGGTATAGATAAGCTAGACATGTATAATAAGCTGGAAAGATGACACCTACATGCAAATGCAATCCACTAGTATGAAGTTAGAAGCTGACAATTGCAAGAGTACACTAAACAACCAGACTGAAACAACTGTTCACTCAAACCAGCTAAGTGTCTCTCTGCTGTTGATGAGTATAGGTTTTTCCATCTGTATTTATGACTTCCAAAATATTCCAATCTATTTTTTCTCGCGATATTTGTGTTTTGATTTCCCTCTTGTGGACAAGGACATTCTCCCCTGTCAGTAATGTCACATTTTCGTTACTCATCATTACTTTTCACGAATAGGTCTTCCTCTCATTTATAAATTATTCAATTGTCCCCACTAATCATCCCTATCATGTCTGAGGAGGCACACGTGGATAGCATTCACGGCTGGAAAGAAAGCCAATCTGCACTCAATATGTCTGGCTGAGGGGAGGGGGTGCAAGAAGAGGGGCGGGGATTTCTCAGCCAAGATGTGGAGAAGGTCTTGCCTGCAGCTATCAAATGGGTACGGAGCAGTCAGCTGCAAGTTGTGGCTCATGTCGGCACCAATGACGTCTGTCACATGAGCACTGAGGCCATCCTTAGTTCATACTAGTAGGTGGCAGGAGTAGAAAAGACTGCTGTCCTTGTGCACAGAGTGCAAGCAGAGCTGGCAATTTGCAGGATTGTGTCCAGAGATGACTGGGTTCCTTTGGTTTGGAGCCAAGGGTCTCAGCCAAAAGCGTCCTCAAATCTGTAATGGTCACAGCTGCAGATTTCTGGAGCTGCACTGGTTGGTTGGTTGGTTGTTGGAGATAAAGGGACCAAACTGCAAGGTCTCTTCATCTTATATGTACTGAACCAGGAGTACCCTCAGGAGGATGCAAAGGCAAATCTTGGGTAGCATGATTGTAAGCAAAATACAATAATACAGATAAAAATCAAGGAGAAGTAGAAAGGGTGTGAGAAGCAGGGAGGGGGGGTACAGGTGGGCAAGCCGCTCTGCTCAGTTGGAGCTTCCTGGAGCATGGTAGGTGACGGGAGAGGCACCCTCTGCATCCCACCAGCACCTCCTCACCATCCGTTACCCCAAGAAAATGACAAAAGTTTATGAATGACGAAATGTTGAAAATGGCAAACATAAAAGAACAAGGGTAATAAGAAGGTTGGGAAGGGTATGGGCCAGGCCCAACCAAGGACCTCCTCTGGGCCAGAGCAGGTGAGAGATGCCCCTCCAACTGCTCAGGCAGTCAATAAGGACAAAGTGACCCATTTCACATGCTCAGGCAATCAATGAGGGCAAAGTGCCCCATTTAACAGAGAAGTATATACTACCTTTTCAAGCGAAACGTAAAACCAGGTCAGTCGTTTCGGCATCTTCTGCTGCCACTAGCACTAATATGTCAAGAAGTTTTAAGATATCGTCACAAAGAAGAAGTTTTAAGATATCGTCACAAAGCGGCCAAATTTGGGCAGTCCAGTAGGCTGTGGGCCACCGTCAGATGGGCACAACATTGGCAGTAAGGTGGGTCCTCATATCTGAGAATGTGGCTGCGAGTCTGCCAAGTGTGGCCAATGCACAGCCAACAAAGGATTTCCTGCAAGAAGCACAGAGAGAAAACTGGCACATGGTCGTGGTCTCCTTTGCTCTCAGTTTGGGGAGTCCAAGGCGAACCATTCACAGTTCCAGACATCCAACAATTGATGGCATCAAGCTGACCGAAGGTCCAGTTCTGTGACTTCCATTTCCAAAATCAGAATCCCGGTAGCCAACTTTGCCAACCGGTTAGCATGTTCATTCCCTAATATACCAACATGTCCACAGGTCCAAACAGGTAGAGGCGCTCAGAAAGGAGATCCTATACAGTCGTGACTAGGGTGACAAGGATAGAATTGATCTTCAACAGGAAGGCTGCTCAGGGAGTCGCCACAGATTAGAAATATCTTTCCGTTTCAAGAATGAGCATGCATGGCTAAGGGGTTGTCTGATGGCCACCAATTCAGCAGTGAAGCGAACACATCCATTCAGCAAGGAGTGTAGTTCACTGCACATTGCATGTGTGTATTCAAAGCCGGATCGTCCACCGACTATTGAGCCATCAGCGTATACCACTTGTGAACCTGGAAATGCATCGAGGACAGCCAGGGATAGGTAGTGAAACATCATGGGGTCAAGTGAACTTTTTGGTCCAAAGGATAAATCAAGACAGATCCAAAGTCAGGGTACACACCATGGGGGCATACACGATTGCTCCCTGACAAAGAGGTGACAGTGGGGAAGTTGGAGTTCTGAGCAGACACTGTAGTCTAACTGCAATTGTCGCCCCCATTCTGGGCCTCTATTGTGGGAAGTGGAACACCCTACTAGGAAAAAGGACATAGTAGTTTGGATGCATAGGGGAGCTGTGGATATGTATAGCATAACTGAGTAGCTGTTGTCAGTGTCTGATCCGTAGGGGAGTGACCCTAGCCTCTGGAAATAGGGTGTTCACAGCATTAGTTCAAAAGGCTCCTGTTGCAAGTCGTACCCCGCAGTGGTGTATCTGGTTCACTGACTGCAATATTGAGAGCATGTGGAACCACATATCAGGCTCCCATAATCAAGATGGGACAGGATCAGGGCTCAGTACAGCTGCAGAAGGGTAGTGCAATCTGCATCCCAGTTGGTTTTATTGAGGCAGCAAGTGTATTAAGTTGTAGCCAGCAGCTTTGCTTAAGTTGGTGAAGATGAGGAATCCATGTCAGTGGGGCATCAAAGACAAGTCCCAAAAAGCGATAAGTCGCCATCACATCCAGTAATTGGTCACTGAGGTAAAGTTCTGGTTGTGGATCAACACTGCAATGGCGACAGGACACAGATCTTGGTGGCAGGAAACAAAGCTGTGGGTGAGGATCCACGACTGCACCTTCTGAATGACAGCAGCCAGTGTTTAGCAATATCCACATTAGAGGAACAACAGTAAAGCAAAAACCATTGGCATACTAGGACGCTGATTCTGAAGACCCTGCGATTGCTGCTGGACCCTTGATGGCCACTGAAAAGAGATGGACACTCAATACATAGCCCAGCAGGATCCCATTCTCTTGGATAAGGGGTACTGTGGGAAGCAACAACTTGAATGTGGAAAGTATGGTGTGACAAGAATTTCTGGACAAAAATTACAGTTAACATTGGTTAGACTAACTGGGTGATAGCTTTCCATCTTTAGGGATGCTTACCCAGTTTCTGTACTGGGATGATGATGCTCTCCTGCCACTGAGGTGGGAGCTCACTCTCACTCCAGATACAGTTGAAAATGGTAAGGAGATGATGTTGACAATCCACAGCTAGACGTTTTGAGCATTTTGTTGTGGATGCTGTCTGGTCCTAGGGCTGTGTCAGGGCAAAAGGCTAGGACAATGAAGAATTCCTTCTCACTGATTGAAGCACTGTAGAGCTTCAGGTGGTGTATAGTGAAGGATAAGTGCAATCACTCACAATCCACTGTTTAAGGAAACAAAAAGCAGGTTGATGCAGAGGTTCGAGCATAATGCAGAGCAAAATGTTCACCTATGGTATTTGGATCAGTGAAAACAGCATCATTCAAGGAAATACCAAGTACACCTGCAGAGAATTGGTATCCATAGATGCATTTGATCTTTGCCCAAACCTGTGAAGGAGGTGTTTGTGGTCCAATGGTTGAAACCGTTCCCAATATTCTTGCTTCTGAGGACCTGGACACTGAGCCAGTTAAAGGCAAAGAAGTGCTCGAATCATGGATGCCGCTTATGGCATTGGAGAACCCGCCTACAATCTCTTATGGCCACAGCAATTTCCAGGGTCCACCAACTTACTACCTTCAAGCAGGGGGATCGCTAAGTCGGCTGCCGATTGAATGGATGCTGCTACGTTTTGCACAGCCTTGTCAATGCCTGCATTTAGCAGGCAGCTCAGAATGACATTGGAAGTGAAAGCACCCAGTCGGCATCGTGGAGAGCCAGTCTAGACAGGTGCCCATGGGAGACAGTTTGTCTGTTCATTCTGTTTTAGGGTGCAAAAATAACTAGGTTCATATGCGTCCATATCAGAATTGTAGAACACTAAGAGAAAAAAAGGAGTTAAAACGACTGCTCGTTAAGCCCAAATTATGGAAGGAAAGGCAGCTAAAAACAAGGACTTTGAGATCGAATCATAACATACGCCGAACAGGAACAGAGGTCCTGAACTAAAAATTAAATGTCCTTCGCCATATTGCTAATATGGATAAAAAGTAAAACACGGTCAACAGCCCACCTGTCTGTGCTGCTGGAAACCAAGTTTCGTGAACAGCTATGCGGAAAGCAGGGGAGGGGCTTGAGAGATGTCTTAGCTCAGCCAGGTAGTGGAAAAATCCACTACAATTCCACTGGAAAATTGTGCTGTCGGTATACTGTGAGGGTGTGAAGGGACCAAGGAGGCAGGTTATGTCACAGGGTCAGCCTAAAGGGCCACCAGGATCCGTGCCGTGGCCACAAAAGCAAAATATGTGGGGGCCAGTAAAATTTCCTTCGTGTTGGATGGCTTCTGTTTTGTCTTTGTTTCCTTTAGGGGTTTTGGATGATGGAGGACTTCCCAGAATTAGTTTCACGGACTGAAGCAGATCATGAAACTTTATGACCAACAGCCTGTGGCTCCTTCAGCCACAGGCTGGTATCCAGTTGCAGACTGGCAGAAACCTTCGAGAGGAGTGTCCTGAGGGCCCCTTCCTAGCATGAGAAGCTGGACGAAGGTGATTCATCTCCGGCTGGGAAAGGTGGATTGGCAACCCCAGTGGGTTGGGAGAAGTAGCATGAGGAGAACCCTCAACTATCAGTGGGCAGGGGATTTACACACTCATACTTTTTCTTGGCCTCTTGGTATGTCAGTCTATCCAGAGTTTACATTCTTGCGTTTTTTCTCTCTCTGAAAGACAGTGCAGTTTGGTGAGCACGAAGAATGGTGCTCTCCACAGTTGACTTAGTCGGGGGGAGGAGCCCAAGGAACATTCACGACGAATGATCATCCGCAATTCCTACAGATTGGGCTGGCACCGCAACACTAAGACATGGGCCGGAATTGAAGCACTGCATGGAAGGGGGGGGGGGGGGGAGAACATACGGTTTCACATCACATCGTTATACCGTAAAGTTGAGCTTTTCAGGCAACAGGTCACAATCAAAGGCCAAGACGAAGGCCCCATTACGAACCCTATTGTCCTTTGGTCCCCTATGGATACAACGGACGAAGTGTACACCCGGCTGCTCCAAGTTGGCACGTAGCTCATCACCAGACTCCAAGAGGAGATCACAATGAAAAACTATGCCTTGAACTATGTTCAGACTAGTATGGGGAGTGTTACTCACTGAAATGTTACCCAGCTTGTCACAAGCAAGCAACAGCCATGACTAGGCAGACTGTTTCAATCAAAACTGACCCATTCTTCACTTTGGAGATGGCTGCAACTTCCCCAAACTTGTCCACTACAACCTCAGGGTGTATACGTGGACGAGGATAAAAAATTCCCGGATTTCTCGTTTAAAAATACACTTTCTCCCGGGTGAAAACATACTTTTTTCCCTGTTAACTGACAGTAAATTTTCTCTTGGAACTGTATAAGTCCTTTGAATGATTTTATACACGGGAGTAGAATTTCCTGGCACTTTATAAAACTAAACACAGGGAAAAAACTTGTTTTGGAAAGATCTTTGATGTGCAGCACCATATACGCTGCATATTTTCGTATTACGAAAGTATAAACTCGAACTCCACCAAACACCGCATGTTACTTTCCGAAGCATTGAAATTGAGATTGCAATGCGCTTTTGTAAGCCAGTCATAGCTCATGTCACGTGATCTCGCCAGCCGATGACAGCGGGTATTCAAAGCTTAGGACACGTGATGTAGTCAGCCAATAGTAACATCACTGTTAAGTAGAGCGAAAGGCACAAAAAGAAAAAAGTTGATGGTTTAAATTAAAATACATAGTGTTGCTACACGAAACGCAAAGCTTTCACTTACAATATTGGCCTGTAAGATTAATATGCTGCGAGAGAAGCTAAGCTTTCACATACAATGTTGGTCTTTTACGCGCGTATTACAATTTAAGATATATCACACAAATGTGATCGTAAAATTCTTAATAACGACTTAAATTTTTGTCTGATCTTCTGGGCTCAAAATTCATCAAAGAGTTGATTTTTAAATGAGAGTCAAACGCTCTGTGATTTAAGAGATTCATCGTACATTATCGCACATAGCTCCGTTGTAACTGCCAGAATGGTACTTTGATGGTAACGCTTTTCAAACCACCATTCGGAATATATTCCCGTAATCTGTTAGAAATAGGTTCGTTTCTGCAGTTGCCAGAGCACGCCAGATGACAGGCGTCACCGCGCTTGCGAAGCTACGATGTCACAGGGAGCCCGTATGTTCGTACGTGTAAAACATTTTCCTTGACATTGACCTCCACCTATCCAATGGCCAGCTTCACACGTCCGTCCACATCAAACCCACCAACAAGCAACAGTACCTCCATTATGACAGCTGCCACCCATTCCACATCAAATGGTCCCTTCCCTACAGCCTAGGTCTTCGTGGCAAACGAATCTGCTCCAGTCCTGAACCCCTGAACCATTACACCAAAAACCTGAAAACAGCTTTCGCATCCCGCAACTACCCTCCCGACCTGGTACAGAAGCAAATAACCAGAGCCAATTCCTCATCTCCTCAAACCCAGAACCTCGCACAGAAGAACCACAAAAGTGCCCCACTTGTGACAGGATACTTTCCGGGACTAGATCAGACTCTGAATGTGGCTCTCCAGCAGGGATACGACTTCCTCAAATCCTGCCCTGAAATGATACCCATCCATCATGAAATCCTCCCCACTGCACCAAGAGTGTCTTTCCGCCGCCCACCTAACCTTCGTAACCTGTTAGTTCATCCCTATGAAATCCCCAAACCACCCTCCCTACCCTCTGGCTCCTATCCTTGTAACCGCCCCCGATGCAAAACCTGTCCCATGCACCCTCCCACCACCACTTACTCCAGTCCTGTAACCCGGAAGGTGTACACGATCAAAGGCAGAGCCACGTGTGAAAGCACCCACGTGATTTACCAACTGACCTGCCTCCACTCTGAAGCTTTCTATGTGGGAATGACCAGCAACAAACTGTCCATTCGCATGAATGGACACAGGCAGACAGTGTTTGTTGGTAATGAGGATCACCCTGTGGCTAAACATGCCTTGGTGCATGGCCAGCACATCTTGGCACAGTGTTACACCGTCCGGGTTATCTGGATACTTCCCACTAACACCAACCTGTCAGAACTCCGGAGATGGGAACTTGCCCTTCAGGATATCCTCTCTTCTCGTTATCCGCCAGGCCTCAATCTCCGCTAATTTCAATTTGCCGCTGCTCATACCTCATCTCTCTTTCAACAACATCTTTGCCTCTTTACTTCTCCCCGACTGACATCTCTGCCCAAACTCTTTGCCTTTACAAATGTCTGCTTGTGTCTGTGTATGTGCAGATGGATGGATGTGTGTGTGTGTGTGTGTGTGTGTGTGTGTGTGTGTGTGTGTGTGTGTGTGTGTGTGTGTGTGCGCGCGCACACACACACCCGTCCTTTTTTCCCCCTAAGGTAAGTCTTTCCGCTCCCGGGATTGAAATGACTCCTTACCCTCTCCCTTAAAACCCACATCCTTTCGTCTTTCCTTCTCCTTCCCTCTTCTTTCCTGATGAGGCAACAGTTTGTTGCGAAAGCTTGAATTTTGTGTTTATGTTTGTGTGTTTATCGACCTGCCAGCACTTTCGTTCGTTAAGTCACATCATCTGTGTTTTTAGATATAAAACATTAAAAGATTGTACATTATGTCATAGAAGAAACAAAACATCAGACGATACTCCAAGAGCATTGGAATTTCGAGAACCATACTAAAATGTCCACATTTAAAGTGCACATTTGTATGTCCATATTCCCAGTTAAGTAGGCCACGACCTGATATTAAGCTTTTCAATGTGGTTTTAGGGATGTAAATTTTCTTGCAGTACCAGTACTGTGTTATCTCACATTTGGTTCTTTATTATGGCATAATGCCATACATGCTAGAACTTGAAAACGTGCACTTGAAATGCAGCGAACAGTGTGTGGAATTAAAAAGAAAATTTCTTTAGCAAACCGACAACAATAACTTCATTGTTCTGCAAGGCAATTAATGCTTGACTGTCAGAAAGGTGGAAATCAGAAATCTCTTTTGTTTTCATTCGACGTGAGAGCAGTAAACGAAGAGGAAACAGCAAAATCACTAAATGTAAACATGGGTCACGTGGAGACTACCCACTACCCCACTGTAACTCAGACTGCTCTGCACATCAGCTCCGGATCTACGATATTTCCGAACCCTGCCACTCCCTCGAGTGTTTGAGATAGGACGTCAAAAATTTTTAAAAAATCGAATTTTCAAAAATATGTTCATTTTGTAGCGCACATCTTTCTGAAGAGTCTGGTGCATAAAGCGTGCGTTCGAGGAAATGTAAGACATGTTATCTGGTCGTAAGTGTGCCGAAGGGCAGAGCCTCGCATCCTCACACAACATTATTCTATCGTACGTCAGTGTACTTCGCTCTGTGGAATTGTATATTTTGTAATGGATGCCATCAAACCATATCCGGGACAGTGGAAATTAAAATGTCCTATGGTGCCTTTCCTGCTTACAATTGGCTGGTTTGAAATCTTGTCCCTCTTCAAAAAATTTGCACTCTTTATTCCCTATCAGCTAACAACTTGCTGCCCTGTGGACATAAAATTAAATATAGGATACATAAACCTAGTAAAGACACGAGACAAGCAAGACAATACACATTTCTTCAAACCTTAGCTCCAAGCATTTTTTCTCTCTAATCTTGCTACAGATTTACGTGGCGTGCTTTCCTTTCTGCGAAAGAATCTATTACCTCATCAAAGTTCGTGAAATATTTTGCTACATGAGAAGTCGAAATGTCGTTGTCTAATACTGATAAGGCTGTTAATGCAAATAGGACCCAAGACTGGTGTGGTTTCCCGATCTGATTACGTGTATTTTGTCTCTCTCTGCTACATAAAACGAAATAGGCCTTTCTAATACTGCAACAATTGTAATACACACCAAATAAACAAGACTGTTTTGGCACATAGGGTCTTTTTTGTAAAGATAGAATATAATTCACAAAGAACCAATATCAAGTGCCTATTAGGCCTACTACAAGCAAAAAGCCTTACATTAGAAAGTAGTTTCACACTTCATTCATACGCTCCAGTTTCTCAAGTATGAGATCGAAAAGTAGTAGTACGAAATTTTTATACAAACTTAGAATCGTCATATTGTTCCATAATTTATATGATGTCCCCGTTTCTTCACCTTCCTCATTCTAACAAACAGTCTTGTTAGCACTAGTTTTGTAACTGTTCCTGCCAATGTCAAAGCTTATTCGCAGGTTAACTCCACTAACTCTGCCAGAATCCCACGATTATTCTCCGGTTAGGAGTTGGTACATGTTCGTACAACGCATATTCCGCGCTTCTTCCAGAATAGAATTTAAAGCGGCTGCTAGTCGGGGACTGTACAACTGGCTCTTACTAGTATAGCGATCTGCCCAAAAATTTCCTGTCAAAATTTTATTTTCTTAGATACACCGAGAAGGTAATACATAATCTTTCTTACCTGTTATTCGTTTATTTCCACTCCTGTAGTCTGAATCTATGGATTTAGCTAGTAATTATAACAACGCTCATCATTCGCAAACCCAATCAACCACACAATCAGACAGCGGTTGTCATTCATCCGTTAGGCCTTACTCGGCTCAGCTCGTATAGCCTCTTTTGTCTGTAGGAAACTTTGTTTCTGCATGCGACGAGGATTCCCCTGACAGACATCATGTACACTATGCACACATTCACAAATCAACTTACGATTGATTCAGAAATCAACTTAGAATGTGTTCAAAAATGTTCAAAAACTGACAGGGATGCGTATCAAAGTCATATGAATAATCGATAGACTAACGTGCGCTGGATGCTAGTCGCTTTGTGAAACAAGGTTTTTTCCCTCAATAGTATGAATTTGCCCCCCACCCCCCTCCTAGAACTGGGCCTGCTGCGCATGCAAGAATCTAGCAGCTTGGGTGCTCCAGTAAAATTTTTCCCGGTAGCATCTAGCTGCTTGCTGTGACTGCTTATTACACAGCAAACAGCCACATTTCTTTAGCCAGAAGCGGGAGAAGGTACTACTCAACTGCGCATGCACATGATCCCGCTCGTAACTGCTGAAACGAATCTAATGTAAACAGTTTCGAAGTCACGTTCATCGGAGGCAATGAGTTTTTGAACATTGCATTGTCTTCCTAAAGCCTTTCCTAAAGTCATGACTGGCACATACTCCACAGCAAACATGGGGACATATCAGCTCAGCCACACACTGTGCAATCCCCGCGAGGTCAGGGGGGGTACTACAATGCAGGTACATGACAACTCCCTGCCCCCCCTCCCACAAAGGATGGCTACCATGCTGAGTTTCAAGTGCACTATCTTATGGAAAAGGAAGGGTGCTAACGTGGAAGGGTACAAAAGTGGAACAGACACCTCATTGGCCAACTTACCCTGCACAATCAGCACTTCTGAAAAATTTGCAACAATAGTGGGAAGTCAAACCCAAAAATGAGGACCATGTATTTATTAACGAAAAGATGTAGAGTGTGCCGGAAGTGAAATGGAAAACCAGGGCTCTAAATCATGTACCAGGGCAAGCAGAGCCCACATCAGAAAAGCCATCCGATGGAACGGAAGAGCGAAGTACACTGACGTACGATAGAATAATGTTGTGTGAGGAGGCGAGGCTCTGCCCTTCGGCACACTTACGACCAGATAACATGTCTTACATTTCCACAAACACACATGTTTTATGTTTCAGACTTTTCAGAAAGATGTGCGCTACAAGATGAACATATTTTTGAAAATTCGATTTTTTTTTAGTATTGACCTGGTTAGCAAATGTCGTAGATGCGGGGTTGATGCGCAGAGTAGTCTGAGTTATGGTGGGTAGTCCCCACGTGACTCGTGTTTACACTTAGTGATTTTGCGTTTCTCCTTCTTTTGCTCTCACATCAAATGAAAACAAAACGGATATCTGTGACCGGGAGCTATCACGTGAATTAAAATATATTCACATAATTACGGAAAGCTAAAATATGTTATTAGTTTCAGATTTTATTTTATTCCCACCTTTATGACAGTGAAGTTATTTTTGTCTGTTTGCTAAAGAAATTTGACTTTTATTAATCTTTTCCGCAGAGACAGTCAATGTATTTGAAATGAAATATTTAATTCCACAGTACTGGCTAATTTAAACTGTTCGCTGCATTTAAAGTGCACGTTTTATCTTCTAGCACGTATGGCATTATGCCATAATAAAGAACCAAACATGATGTAATACAGTACTAGTGCGCCATGATAATTTAAATCCCGAAAACCACACTGAAAAACTTAATATCAGGTCGAGGTCTACTTCTTTGGGAATCTAGATATACGAATGTGCACTTTAAGTAGGCTATGCATTTTAAATGTGCACATTTCAGCATGGTTCATGAAATTCCGATGCTCTTAGGGTATTCTCTAATGTCTTGTTTCCTATATGACGTAATGTATTATCTTTCAATGTTTTACACGTACGTACATACGGACTTCCTACGTCATGGTAGCTGCGCAAACGCGGTGTCCCCTGTTATCTGCGCTCTCTGGCAACTGCTGAAACGAACCTGTATCTAACAAGTCGTGGGAAAATATTGCGAAAAGTGGTATGAAAGGCGTTACTTTCAAAGTAAATATCCTTTTACGTAAGTTGAACTATGTGCGAGAATGTACCTTGAATTTCTTAAATCACAGAGCGTTTGACTCTCATTTAAAAGTCAACTCTTTGATGACGAGCTGTTTAGAAGAATTTCGAACCATGAAGATCAGACATTTATGTCGCTATTGAAAATTTTATCGGCACATTTGTGTGATATATCTTAAAGTGTAACATGCGCAAAAAATATTAATATTATATGCAAAAGCTTAGCTTCTCTTGCAGCTTATTAACCTTAGAGACCAATATTATATGTGAATGCTTTACTTTTCTAGTAGCAACACTATGTATACTAATTTAAACTATTAACTTTCCCTGTTTGAGTGTTCGTGATACTGTAATGTTGCTGTTGACTAACTACATCATGTGCCCTATGCTCTGAATATCCGCTGTCATTGGCTGGCGATATCACGTGACATGAGCTATGACTGGCTTACAGAAGCGCATCGCAATCTCGATTTCAATGATTCGGAAAGTAACATCCGGTGTTTGGTGGAATTCCAATGTATACTTTCGTAATACGAAAATACGCGGAGTAGATGTTACTGCACATCAAAGATATTTCCAAAACTTGTCTTTTTCCCTGAGTTTCCTTTTCTAAAGTGCCGGGAAAATCAACGTGCATGTAAACCATTCAAAGGATTGATAAGTTTCGCAGGGAAAATATGATGTCACTTAACACGAAAAAGTGTGTTTTCACCCGGGAGAAAGTGTATTTTTAACCGGGAAATCCGGGAAAAATCCAGGAATTTTTTTCCTTGCCCACGTATACACCCTGATTCTACGACTTCCACATTGCTGGCAACGGGTTACGTACCATGCTGGTGACTACTTTGAAGGTCAGTAAAACTTTGAAACACACATCTATTTTGTACGAGCTGTAAACAGATAGGTGCCATTATTAAAGTTCCAACCTTCATATTTGTATGAGTTGGTAGACTCCAGCTGTGACTCATTGATATTGTAGTCATAGAATTCTATTTTGTGTTTCATTTTGTGAAGTGAAAAATTTTACATTCATAAACTTTCGTAGCAAGTTGCCAATCTTTGCACCACTTTGAAAACTGATTGGATTTTTATGCAGCTTCTTTCGGAGAGTACTTCATTATAGATATTTGTATAAAGTAGTTTTGTGGAGCACTTCTAAAACCCTTCTTGTAGATGCGCGTGACCTATGCTTTCTTCCAACTACTTGGCACTGTTTTTTGAGCTGTCTTTGATCGAGGGGTCTATGATAGTTAACACACTCCTGGAAATTGAAATAAGAACACCGTGAATTCATTGTCCCAGGAAGGGGAAACTTTATTGACACATTCCTGGGGTCAGATACATCACATGATCACACTGACAGAACCACAGGCACATAGACACAGGCAACAGAGCATGCACAATGTCGGCACTAGTACAGTGTATATCCACCTTTCGCAGCAATGCAGGCTGCTATTCTCCCATGGAGACGATTGTAGAGATGCTGGATGTAGTCCTGTGGAATGGCTTGCCATGCCATTTCCACCTGGCGCCTCAGTTGGACCAGCGTTCGTGCTGGACGTGCAGACCGCGTGAGACGACGCTTCATGCAGTCCCAAACATGCTCAATGGGGGACAGATCCGGAGATCTTGCTGGCCAGGGTAGCTGACTTACAACTTCTAGAGCACGTTGGGTGGCACGGGATACATGCGGACGTGCATTGTCCTGTTGGAACAGCAAGTTCCCTTGCCGGTCTAGGAATGGTAGAACGATGGGTTCGATGACGGTTTGGATGTACCGTGCACTATTCAGTGTCCCCTCGACGATCACCAGTGGTGTACGGCCAGTGTAGGAGATCGCTCCCCACACCATGATGCCGGGTGTTGGCCCTGTGTGCCTCGGTCGTATGCAGTCCTGATTGTGGCGCTCACCTGCACGGCGCCAAACAAGCATACGACCATCATTGGCACCAAGGCAAAAGCGACTCTCATCGCTGAAGACGACACGTCTCCATTCGTCCCTCCATTCACGCCTGTCGCGACACCACTGGAGGCGGGCTGCACGATGTTGGGGCGTGAGCGGAAGACGGCCTAACGGTGTGCGGGACCGTAGCCCAGCTTCATGGAGACGGTTGCGAATGGTCCTCGCCGATACCCCAGGAGCAACAGTGTCCCTAATTTGCTGGGAAGTGGCGGTGCGGTCCCCTACGGCACTGCGTAGGATCCTACGGTCTTGGCGTGCATCCGTGCGTCGCTGCGGTCCGGTCCCAGGTCGACGGGCACGTGCACCTTCCGCCGACCACTGGCGACAACATCGATGTACTGTGGAGACCTCACGCCCCACGTGTAGAGCAATTCGGCGGTACGTCCACCCGGCCTCCCGCATGCCCACTATACGCCCTCGCTCAAAGTCCGTCAACTGCACATACAGTTCACGTCCACGCTGTCGTGGCATGCTTCCAGTGTTAAAGACTGCGATGGAGCTCCGTATGCCACGGCAAACTGGCTGACACTGACGGCGGCGGTGCACAAATGCTGCGCAGCTAGCGCCATTCGACGACCAACACCGCGGTTCCTGGTGTGTCCGCTGTGCCGTGCGTGTGATCATTTCTTGTACAGCCCTCTCGCAGTGTCCAGAGCAAGTATGGTGGGTCTGACACACCGGTGTCAATGTGTTCTTTTTTCCATTTCCAGGAGTGTAGTTTGAAGAAGGCTAACTCAGCCGCAGTGTCAGTATAGAATCTGATAGGGATTCTCTCGGGCCTCGGAGCTTTGTTCAATTTTAACGATTTCAGCTGTTTATCAACAACATTGACACTAATACTTATTTCACTTATCTTTTCAGTGGTATGAGTATTAAACTGGGACATTTCTCCTGGGTTTTATTTTTTAAAGGAACATTTGAGAACAGAGTTCAGCATATCAGCTATTGCTTTGCTACCCACAATTTCAGTTCCTGTGTCATATGCTAAGGGCTGGAAACTAACTTTGCTGCCACTGACAGTGTTTATGTACACCCAGAATCTCTTGGTTTTGTGAAGGACCATTTCACAATTTTCTGCTATGGTAGTCATTAAAGGCTTCACACATTGCTGTCCTGATAGCCAAATGTGTGTGTGTGTGTGTGTGTGTGTGTGTTTAGCAAGTCTCTTTCTTTGTTTTACGCATTCAGGCAACTTCTGTTTTCTGCAATGAACCTGCCCCCTCCTATGGCATCCAGTTTGGAACTTTGTTATGAATACTCGACAATTTAATGATAAAATGTTGACAGTTGCAGTGTCTTCACACTGAAATGTGGCCTGATTATGCTATCTGCCTGTCGACTGGCAAGTATTTATCTGAGTACCTCAACCTACTTACTAGCGGAAAAAACACCCATGTGCACTCCACATATACTCTGCTACAGAAGCAGCTGCTTTGTACAGTGCTCCCCTGACCTAGCAAGGTGGGTACTACAGTTGTCCTACCAACGATAAGGCAGGTGTCCCACGCCCTCAGAGGGCTCACAACTCCTTAGTGAGTATATGCTTGGCTGCCATGGGGTTGCAGTTTATGCAACACTACTTCCCTTTCTCTGTAGCAAGCCTATACTTCGACTACTCCTTCCCCCTCTGCTGTTCCATCGGATGGCTTTTCTGATGTGGGCTCTGCTTGCCCTGGTACATGATTTAGAGCCCTGGTTTTCCATTTCACTTCCGGCACACTCTACATCTTTTCGTTAATAAATACATGGTCCTCATTTTTGGGTTTGACTTCCCACTATTGTTGCAAATTTTTCAGAAGTGCTGATTGTGCAGGGTAAGTTGGCCAATGAGGTGTCTGTTCCACTTTTGTACCCTTCCACGTTAGCACCCTTCCTTTTCCATAAGATAGTGCACTTGAAACTCAGCATGGTAGCCATCCTTTGTGGGAGGGGGGGCAGGGAGTTGTCATGTACCTGCATTGTAGTACCCCCCCTGACCTCGCGGGGATTGCACAGTGTGTGGCTGAGCTGATATGTCCCCATGTTTGCCGTGGAGTATGTGCCAGTCATGACTTTAGGAAAGGCTTTAGGAAGACAATGCAATGTTCAAAAACTCATTGCCTCCGATGAACGTGACTTCGAAACTGTTTACATTAGATTCGTTTCAGCAGTTACGAGCGGGATCATGTGCATGCGCAGTTGAGTAGTACCTTCTCCCGCTTCTGGCTAAAGAAATGTGGCTGTTTGCTGTGTAATAAGCAGGAAGGACGGGTATACACTCGCACACACCCGTCCTTTTTTCCCCCTAAGGTAAGTCTTTTCGCTCCCGGGATTGGAATGACTCCTTACCCTCTCCCTTAAAACCCACTTCCTTTTGTCTTTCCCTCTCCTTCCCTCTTTCCTGATGAGGCAACAGTTTGTTGCGAAAGCTTGAATTGTGTGTATGTATGTGTCTGTTTGTGTTTCTATCGACCTGCCAGCGCTTTCGTATGGTAAGTCACATCATCTTTGTTTTTAAATATATTTTTCCTGCATGGAATGTTTCCCTCTATTATATCGATATGTAAAGGATCTGATGGACAGGGTGAAAAGCAATCAGCAGCCGCTTACTGATGATATTGTGGTGTGTAGTAAAGTGTCATTGTCGAATGACTGTAGAAAAATACAAGATGACTTTCACAAAATTTCTAGTTGGTGTGATGAATGGCAGCTAGCTCTAAATGTAGAAAAACGAATGAGTAAGTTAATGTAAATGAGTAGGAAAAACAATTCTGTAATGTTTGAATACAGCTTTAGTAGTCTGCTGCTTGGCACAGTCACACTAATTTCATACCCATTTGTAATGTTGCAAAGGGATAAGAAATGAAATGAGCACATAGTAGGAAAGGTCAATGGTGACTCATTTATTGGGAGAATTTTAGGAAAAGGCAGCTCTTCTGTAAAGGTGACTGCATACAGAACACTAGTGCATCCCTTTCTTGAGTACTGTTCAAGTGTTTGGGATCCCCACCACATCAGAATAAAGGAAGACATCTGAGAAATTCAGAGGGAGGCTGCCAGGCTTTTTACCAGGAGGTTCAAACAACACACAAATATTATGGAGATGCTTTGGGAATTCCAATGGGAAAAAATCCCTGGAGGGAAACAACATCTTAGTCAAGAAACACTACTGACAAAATTAGAAGCATACAGTAAAAAGACTCTACTGCTGCCAATGCACGTTCCATGTAAGGCAGATGTTACAAAAGAGCGACAAATGGTTGTTCATGTTGCTAGATTCCACCACGATTGTTATGTCTGGATTCAGTGAAACATGGGCACACTGCGTGGAAAATACTTACCTACGTTTTCATCGAATCATATGCAGTACAACAAATTACACTTTTCATTCAGAACATTACAAGCCACCAGATAATAGTGATTTGATGGACTTGTGCACATAAAAACAGCAGGAAACATTGCCACAAAGTCATATAGAATTATCAGATGACGTATTTCAAGTACTTCACATGCAATGTGTTGGAAATTTGGCAAATTTTGAAATTTGGAGGCCTACAATATAAACTGGAATGAAACATACTCCTCCACAAACCACTATTCTATAACTCTTCCCCTCTGCCAGTAACAATTATATTGGTCAAAAATATAAAGACCAGTGAAGAAACCATCAGTTATGAATGAATGCCAGCTGGCAGTAATAATATTGACTTCGTCCATAGCGAACACTCCGCGTCACAATTACTTATGTGATCAGTTTTCCTTACTGTCTAAGCAAGCAGTTGAGAGCAATTTATCTGTATAGCAAGAACCTGTCATGTGCCTTTTGTACCAAATAGTAAGCTCTCCATGCAACCGAAGTATACTGATCTCTACATTACAATGATAGTTACAATGTTCTGCTTGACCAAAGAATGCTACGCTAAGGTGGGTTGGTAGGTGGGGGGAACAACTCTGGAAGTTACACACACTTATATATCTCCCAAACATGAATGAAGTTTATAATAATACCCTGAGATGTAATTTATTTGCATTATAGATACTGAACTACAAAACTAATTTTACCTGGTAACAACATCCGGCCAGTAGCTTATTATTCAGCAGCCTTGACAAGTTGACATTGTTCGCACTTCTAAGTGTAAACATTATTGCTGGGAGGCCAAGATGAGCAGCATATGCCAATTCTTGTGCAAGTGTTTCCTCTGACTGTTTTCTATAAGTGCCGTCTGGACTATCAACATCTATGTATGGTGAGAGTTTGCCCACAATCATGTTGTTCCAATCTGCAAAAAACAAATTAGCTATATTGTATCAGTCTCACGAATCTGAATCAGAAAGCATAAAAGGAATAACATTATGTAAGTTACAAGATGTAACATACCTGAACTCGACAGAATTAGATCTGACCGAGTGAACGGCCCTGTTCGATCTTTACTTTTCCCATGAAGGAACTCTCTCTTAAACCTCGGATGAACTATTGGTAGACATGCAAAATCATATCTGAAACAATATTTTCAATGTTAATCTGAGCACATTCCTCTAAGGAAGAAATGGGAGTCTGTAAAATGTTTCTGAATTTGTTACTGTTATGATAAGTCTACCTCAATAATGGTAAATGTGAAGTCAACATTTGCTTTCTATGGAATACGTGAAGGGTAGGTTTGCAAATATCATGAGAGTCACTTTGTGCCAGCAATTGATTTAGCTGTTCACATTACAGAAATGCTTTAACAATGATTAGAGAAGTTAAATGTAAGATTTAGTGAAATCCTCTAATATTCAGATGAAACAGCCTAACCGTACTTTAAAAGTAAAATTTCTTGTGAAAGGAAAAGGAATCTGTGGGGAAGAACAAGTAAAGATCCTCCAGTAGTTGCAATGAGAAACAAAAATAAATAATTACAAAATCTACAGCAAATGGACACTTCCCTTGACCTATATAGGTCAACGGGAGCTGACGATACCAAAACACCAATGCCTACAGCAAAAACTACGGAAATTGGAATCAAACATTTTCCTTGACCACAGATGACGGTACCAAAACACCTGTATCTACATACAAAAATTGGAATCAGTCATTTCCCTTCCCCTATATAGGTCAACTATAACTACTGACATGAAAAAAACAAACACCTACAAAAAACAAAACCAAAATCACAAACCCTCAAAAATTAAAAACTCAAAACATCCCTACGAAAATTAAAACACATTCAATACACAATAAATACACAAAACAATACAACTCGAGAAAAATAGAGCAATAGACGACATCTACAAACCCAACAAACTCAAACTCTGCACCGTAATGATGTCACACACCCCAACACCCTTATGTCATGGGCCAAAGCAGACGGGTGGAATCGGACGCTTCTGTTGACCCAGTAATTCTGGCAACAGACTTAAAGCTATACAGAATTTATCAAAACAAGAGACAGTACAAAAACCTAAGGAACAGGGTAACATCATTATTAATTTAAATGGAAGGGCAATAAATGATGATTAATAATGATTTCTTATGTGTAGTAGAAAACATATGGGCAAACAGTTCCAGAGAAAAATAAAAAAAACTGTGTTGAACAAGCAACATAATAGAAATTCAATCTTGTAGTTGTCAGCCACTTCTTCAGAGTCTAAGAAAATTAAGATATTCTTCCGAAAATAGAAGCTCATCTGGATATGATGATGTTTCCCACAGAGTACTGAAGACTTTTGTCCCCAAGTAATAAGTACCGTCTTTGTTCCCACATAATAAGCACAGCTATTCCAAAATATGTAATGCATCAGTAACTTCGGGCAGTTTTCCAAGATAGACTGAATTATGCCATTGTTAAACTCCTCTCCAGGAAAGATGACAGGAGAGATGTCAATAACTACTGCCTATTTCACTACTGTCATTATTTTCCAAAATTTCCAAAATAGTTGGGTCGAGGAATATTCAATCAAGTCACTGGCTTTGACCAGTGATGTTAGTGTATATATGCAGCTTTGTTGTTAGTTAAGCCAATGAATGTGGAAGTGAAACATTTTTGTCCTGGTGATGCACTGATCTGTAGCTTAGCGAGGTCCAGGTCAGGTTGGAAGGTAACTGTTTGGTCGAGAGTAGGTGACGCCAACAAATGTTAAAGTAAAAAGCCTGGCTGTGGTTATACACTGATCTGCAGCTTTGTTCAACTTATAGATTAGGTTGGAAGGTAGCAGTTTGATTATGAGTCGGTGAAGCCAATGATGTGACACTAAAAATAATCTTGTTGTGATGACAGACTAACCAGTAGCTCAACCCACCTGAAAAAACAGCCACTTATTTCATGTTACAGTCATGTTATACAAATAGTATACCTCCTGATACTACTTGTATAAAAAAGAATATTAGATAAAAGTCATGGACTTCGACCAGTGACGTAGGAAATATGTGACAAACAGTGTAAACATGGGAAATATAACATGAAATAAGTGGCTGTTTTTTCAGGTGGGTTAAGCTGCTGGTCAGGCTATCATCACAACACTTTTTTTTTTCTCCGCGAATAGTATCCCTCCTGAATTAGACCTGTGGTCTAGGGGTAGTGTCTCTGATTCATAGTCAAAACACCCTCAGTCCCAGGTTCGAATCCCGCCGATGTTTACATTTTGATTAATAATCAGCACTGGTGGCCGAAGACTTCCGGCATAAAAAGTCACTCTCATTCTGCCAACGGTCTTGTCAAAGAGGGCGGAGGAGCAGACAGAGGTTCAGGGCACTCTCTTGTCCTAGGGGTGGAGAAACTGCCCCTAAACGCAGAAGAATCAGCAATGATCAATGGCATGAGAATGCAGAAGGCGATGGAAACCACTGCATTAAAGACACGTAACATGTAGCCAAAGGACATGTGGCCTGTAATTGAAGAAATGTCATGATCTCTCCATTAGCAAAAGATTCCAGAATAGTCCCCCGTTCGGATCTCCGAGAGGAGACTGCCAAGGGGAGGTTACCAGAAGAAAAAGTTTGAATAATCAATGGAATGATAACATTCTACGAGGCAGGAGGTGGAATGTCGGAAGCTTGAATGTGGTAGGGAAACTGGAAAATCTGAAAAGGGAAATAGAAAGGCTCAATCTAGATATAGTAGGGGTCAGTGAAGTGAAGTGGAGAGAAGACAAGGATTTCTGGTCAGATGAATAACGGGTAGTATCAACAGCAGCATAAAATGGTATAACAGAAGTAGGATTCGTTGTGAATAGGAAGGTAGGGCAGGGAGAGTGTTTCTGTGAAAAGTTCAGTGACAGGGTCATTCCTACCAGAATCGACAGCAAACCAACACCAACAACGATAGTTCAGGTATACAAGCCTATGTCGCAAACTGAAGATGAAGAGATAGAGAAAGTATACGACGATATTGAAAGGGTAATATGGAATGCAGCTGTAGGGGGAGAAGTAGGAGAAAAGGTTACAAGAGAATACGGGCTTGGGACAAGGAATGAGAGATGAGAAAGACTAACTGAGTTCTGTAACAAGTTTCAGCTAGTAATAGCTAATAATACCCTGTTCAAAAATCACAGGAGGAGGTGGTATACTTGGAAAAGGCCACGTGACACGGGAAGATTACAGTTAGTTTACATCATGGTCAGACAGAGATTCCGAAATCAGATACTGATTGTAAGGCGTACCCAGGAGCAGATATAACTCAGATCACAATATAGTAGTGATGAAGAGTAAGCTGAATTTTAAGACATTAGTCAGGAAGAATCAATATGCAAAGAAGTGCAATATGGAAGTACACAGGAATGACGAGATATGCTTTAAGTTCTCTATGGCTACAGATACAGCAATAAGGAGTAGCTCAGTAGACAGTACAGTTGAAGAGGAATGGACATCTCTGAAAAGAGCCATCACAGAAGTTAGGAAGGAAAACATAGGTACAAAGAAGGTAACTGCAAAGAAACCATTGGTAACAGAAGAAATACTTCAAACGATCGATGAAAGGAGGAAGTACAAAAATGTTTCAGGAATACAGAAATACAAGTCGCTGATGAATGAAATAAGTAGGAAGTGCAGGGAAGCTAAGACAAAATGGCTGCAGGAAAAAGGTGAAAACATCAAAAAAGAAATGACTGTCGGAAGGACAGACTCCACGTAGGCCCTACAGGAAAGTCAAAACAACCTTTGATGACATTAAATACAAGGATGGTAACATTAAGAGTGCAACAGGAATCCCATTGTTAAATAAAGAGGAGAGAGTGGATAAGTGGAAGGAATACACTGAAAGCTTCTACAAGGGGGAGATTTGTCTGAAGTGATACAAGAAGAAACAGGAGTCAGTTTACAAGAGATACGGGATCCAGCATTAAAATCAGAATTTAAAAGAGCTTTGGAGGACTTAAGATCAAATAAGGCAGAAGGGATAGATAAGATTCCATCAGAATTTCTAAAATCATTGGGGGAAGTGGCAACAAAATGACTACTCACGTTCGTGTGTAAAGAATATAAGTCTGGCGACATACCATCTGACTGTCAGAAAAGCATCATCCACACAATTCCAAAGACGGGAAGAGCTGACAAGTGCGAGAATTATTGCACAATCAGCTTAACAGCTCGTGCATCCAAGTTGCTTACAAGAATAATACACAGAAGAATGGAAAAGAAAACTGAAGTGCACTAGATGACAATCAGTTTGGCTTTAGGAAAAGCATAAGCACAAGAGAAGCAATTCTGATGTTGCAGTTAATAATGAAAAAAAAAAAAAAAAAAATCAGGACACGTTCACAGGATTTGTCGACCCGGTAAAAGCATTCGACAATGTAAAATGATGCAAGATGTTCAAAATTCTGAAAAAAGTAGGGGTAAGCTATAGTGAAAGACAGGTCATGTACAACAGTCAAGAGGGAATAGTAAGAGTGGACGGCCAAGAATGAAGTGCTCATGTTAAAAAGGGTGTAAGACAAGGATGTTGCCTTTCTCCCCCATTGTTCAATCCGTACATCGAGGAAGCAATGATGGAAATGAAAGAAAAGTTCGAGAGTGGAATTAAAATTCAAGGTGAAAAGATATCAATGATATGATTCACTGATGATATTGTTATCCTGAAAGAAAGTGAAGAAGAATAACATGATCTACTGAATGGAATGAACAGTCTAATGAGTACACAGTATGGATTGACAGTAAATCTAAGAAAGACGAAGGTAATGAGAAGTAGTAGAAATGAGAACAGCGAAAAACTTAACATCAGGATTGATGGTCACGGAGGATTTTACCTAGGCAGTAAAATGACCAATGACGGATGGAGCAAGGAGGACATCAAAAGCATACAAGCCACGGCAAAAAAGAGATTCCTGGCCAAGAGAAGTCTACTAATATTAAATATCAGCTTTAATTTGAGGAAGAAATTTCTGAGAATGTACATCTGGAGTACAGCATTGTACGATAGTGAAACATCGACTGTGGGAAAACCGAACTTAAGAGAAGCAAAGCATTTGAGATGTGGTACTACTGACTAAGATTGAAAATTAGGTGGACTGGTTAGGTAAGGGATGAGGAAGTTTTATGCAAAATCAGAGAGGAAAGGAATATGTGGAAAACACTTATAAGGAGAAGGGACAGGATGATAGGACATCTGTTAAGACATGAGGGAATGACTTCCATGGTACTAGAGGGAACTTTAGAGGGCAAAAACTATAGAGGAAGACAAAGATTGGAACACATCCAGCAAGTAATTGAGGACGTAGGTTGCAAGTGCTACTCTGGAGATGAAGAGGTCACAAGAGAGGAATTCGTGGCAGGCCGCATCAAACCAGTCAGAAGACTGATGGCAGAAAAGAAATTCCTCCCGAGGAATTATAAAATCCTCAGTAAATTACAATTTGAATTTTAGGAGAGTTGCTATACTGAGAGTGCCATTTACACATTCGCTAAGCAGTAATTAACAGTAGCACCAGGTGGTGTTTTCTGGGACCTACCTAAGGTATTTCACTGTGTGAAACTCAATATCACATTTAATAATTCAAACAATGTAAGCAGGGGAGATTCTTCTGAAAGGGGAGAAAATTTTTGGGGTTCCACAAGACTCAATCATAAGTTCACTATTGTTCCTTTTATATGTAAACAAACTTCTGGCCAACATACAACAGACAGAATTAATTCTTTCTATGGATGATACAAGTACTGTGTTCTGTCCAAAAATACATAAAGCAACAGAGGAAAGGATAAATAATATTCATAAAGACTGTCTATTATTGAGAGGTTTTCTGCGAAGTCTTACTCTCAATTTCAAAAAGGTACAAAATATTCAGTTTCCACGTCTAGAGTTATAACTCCAGTGATAAATAGAGCACATAGTGGGGAAACAGTAACTAGAGTGGAAATATCAAACATCTTTGTTGTCCATATTAACGGAAAATGTAAGCACATTTTGAAACTCTTAAAATAACTTAGTTCTGACAGATTTACACTTCTAATTCTTACAAATCTTTGGGAAAGAGAAATCACTAAGCCCACACAGTTAGTGTATTTCCATTCAACAGTGCCATATAGAATAATGTTCTGGACTAACTCAACTTTAAGAAAGAAATTCTTCATTGCACAAAAATAGTGCTGTATGAGTAATATGTGGTGCTCACCCAAAATCATGTTTTAGACATCTGTTTAAGGAATTAGACAGTTTGAAGTTTGTTGTAAACAATCTACTGTACATCAAACGATACTATGTAGCTTGACCACAGTACCATAAGGAGAAAAATTACTTTCGTTTCTTCTCATTAAGCCGTCTGTAGTACAAGAATGGGTGTCCAACACTGCCCCAAAATTTGTCATCAGTTAACAAATGACATAAAATAGCTGACAAACAAATAAGTCAAATCTGAAAACAAACTGAAAAAGCTTCTCCTTCACACCCCCTATGTTGTAGAAAAATTCGTAATTTTGTAGCTCTGTAAAATGAGGTGGTTAGAAATTAATAACTCACAGCAGTAAAAAAAATTTTTCTAGCTCATCAGCATGTAGCCAGTTTCGATGGGAACTGATAATGTGAATGGAAACTGACTAGTTCCACATCATTGCGATTAATTTAATCAATGAATCACACAACATGAAACTAACCAACGGTGTCCCTTTCCTGGGAAAGTAAAAAGGTATTTGATCGTGCTGTCCTACGATTGATTAGCAACTTCTTATAACTATTAGCGATTTTCCTATTTCCTTTCACATATTCTGTTTCTGAATGGGCAGGTTACAATTAAATCACAAAGCAATCGAACGGATGAATGACAAAAAACAGATTACTACTGCTTGTGTAACAGACACATGCGTCCACGGTTACGAGAAACTGCAAACAATACCCCCAAACAATCTTTGAAAATGCAATTACTTACGCGTAATTTTGCTTTATTAACCAAGATTTCGAAAGGAAACGGCAAATTGTATCAGCAGATACGCTTTTATTCATACAGCGGCGAATGAGAACAGCTAATTTTTAGTGCTTGATAAACGACTGGAACCTACAATCAATGCAAAAATGTTATCAACATTCAACGTGAGAGCTTATGCCACCGGTTATCTTGCTCTGTAAACAATTGGTGTACTTTTGAAACACACAAGCATAATTCTAGAAGAATATAAAATTCATACCATCATGTAATAAGTGTACCAGATCATCGTTAAAAACTACCGAGTGTTCAATAGAATACATACCCAGATTCGGAAGCGAGCTGAAGACTTGCTCTAATATCCGGAACACTGCAGAAGTCCAAACCACATGAGATTCGACGCGAGGTACTCATTTTTAAGATTAAAGGCTTTAGTACGGCACTGGAAATAGCAACCTTTTCTCAACGTAAACGTCTTAATTCTTAGTTATACGCTATCACCTTGTTACATGATATAAATACAAGGTGTCATCAATAAATATTTCCCTCATTAGGTCAACGCCACTACAACTAACTTGAACAATCCCTCCCTAAACATTCAGCCACAACGAGGTTAAAATCAGTCAAAGATGTTTCATGTCAAGGATCCTCAAGAAACATGTCTTCTAACAAAGCTTAGATGGAAGCCTTCGACAATGAACAAAATTACTTGCGACGTCCTTCACTGCACCCTTAGCAACATTAGCAACGGTCATTCAAATTAAATAAAGAACTTAGAAAATTAATCTTGATTTATACAATCTGAAACGCAGTAAATTGCTTGAGAAAATGAATGATAACTGAAGATGTCATAGTGTTACTTCCTACTTTGGGAGAAATTTCGGAAAATCTATTCGTTGTAATACAATAGGAAAAATAATTCAAGGATCACCGTAAGTCCTAGGTTGTTTTATGAAGTCTTGAAACACGAACATTTATAAAAGCTCTTTGTTATCCGTTTTGAAACTTAACAATTCCTGTCCTATGAATACATCACACATGTATAAGGAAATTGGGCAAATTAAATGATTTATTTTTAGGGAAATGCTCTACCTATGTCAAAGGTCCCAGGTTCGAATATCAGTCCAGCACACAGCAAAGCTCTGCTGGGAAGTTTCATATTGGCGCTCACACGGCTGTGGACAGAAAATACATTCTGGGTGCAAAGCCTACTTTTTAAGCAATTAAAGAAATCCTGTGTGTTTCGCTGAGGAACTTGTTTTTATTGAAACCGCCGGTAACGGAAACATACAATAAAAACACGGGTGCCATTGGAAGTTTCAAAGTGGATATTGATAAATTTAGTGGATTCCGCGATTTGCGTCAAATGGAAACAGCAATTAATTATGGTGCTTCGTTCATAGGAACTCGAGTTCATTATTAAAAGTACGCGCTGACGTGTGGTCTTGCCACAAAAAGCTCCATATGAACAAAAGCACAGTCTAATATATACAGTCGCGACACTCTCGCTGATTTTTGTTATAAACCCCGACAACAGCGCCCCAAGCGGTGGAGAAGCTACGCTGCTGAATACGGTATTCATTAGATGTAAAGAGTATCGTTTATATTCATTTTTAACATCGTTTTTATGAAAGGCAGTGCACGCAGCGCAATCAATTGCAGTAATAATAGGAAGAAGACACCACATTTGTCATTCTTCAGGACACAAGTACAAAAGAACAAGCTCAATTTAAAAAGTATTCGTTCCAAGTACTTGATAAAAGATGCTCTTGATTTATTGATAAGTCAAATCATACACCACTGAATGGAAAACGTGGTGCGAGATGGAAAGATGAAACTAAATTATTTGCACTTAATTTGTTGTATTATAGTACTCAGGCATACAGTTTTTTATCACACTGTTTTAGCCTTCCATCAGTACATACCTTACAAGATATACAATTAAATTGTGGGATAAATATAACATATTTCATCTTTTAAAGCAGAAAGTGCAGCAATTACCAGAAACTCATATAATTGTTAATTTGTCTATGGATGAGATGTCAGTAATGGAAAATTTGATATATGACAGCTCTAGGGATTGTGTTATTGGATTTGAAGACATGGGTTTCATAGGTACATCTGAGATTGCCAGTACTGCGTTAGTTATAATGATTAAGGGCATCTTCTCAAATTTTAAACAGGCATTAGTATATTATTCCTCCAAAGGACCAGCACGAGCCACCCATGCTTTTTATTCAGATAACCTGATACCACAAAGAATAAGAAAATTGTATTTTTGGAAGCAGGCTTCCTGCAAAGCAGAACGTAATGAAAAGTATTGGAATTTGCACAGCTGAATAAGTATTAAGGAGAAAAAAAGAACATTTTACTAATAACTATATTTGCACACTCAAGAACAAAGAAATTTACAGTGAACACAACAGAATAATTAGCTCACACAAAGAGTGTTAGACAATGCCAAAGAGGTCTATTTTACACAATGCACTTTACGCCGTCACAACACCCCTCCTTGAACTTATATTTTGTGTGTTCCACAAGATAGACCAAATAGTCCCACAATCTTCTCAAACTTCTCCCTTTCCAAGGGTTTGGTCAGAAGGTCAGCTAACATGTCTTCTGTGTGCAGATAGTCCACGGCAATGTTCTGTCGCTCTATGTGGTCCCGAATGAAATGGTGCCGTATATCAATATGCTTTGTCCTAGCACTAGTAACATCATTTTAGCTAGGTTTATGGCTCCCTTATTGTCACAGAAGATGGTTGTAGGTTCCTCAATTAAATTGGGTTCTATTTCACTTATTAATGTTCATAGCCATAATGCTTCCTGTGTGGTGTAAGATTGTGCCATATACTCGGATTCTACGGTGCTCAATGCAACAGTTTTTTGCTTTTGACAGGACCATTGATGTGAGGCCCCCCATGAATTTAAAACAGCAGCCAGTGGTGGAGTATCTGCCTCCCAATTCACTCCCACAGTCTGCATCGCTATATCCTTCTAGTTTTGCGTTACCATCTCTATGGTATTTTAACTCATAGTTTGAGGTTCCTCTTAGGTATCGGAATATCCTCTTTACTGCTTTCCAGTGCTTTTCCTTTGGGTCTCTGCAATATCTGCTCACTGCATTGGTGGCAAAAGCAATGTCGGGTCGAGACGTTTGAGACAAATATAACAGACTTCCTACTGCTTCTAAATAAGGAACATTCTTGTCACATTCCACATCAGTCTCATTTACACTTAACTTCACTCCTACTTCCATTGGAGTATTTATGGGTTTGCAGTCACTCATGCCAAATTTCTTTAATATTTTTTCCGTGTATGATGATTGACTTATGCTCAATTCTTGTCTTTCTTCATCCTTAGTAATCTGCATACCTAAATAACGTTTGACTTCTCCCAAATCATGCACCTTAAACTTGGTTTGCAGCTGTTTCTTGAAAATTCTCATTTGGCCTTCACTTTCAGTCAGGATAAAGAAATCGTCCACCCATATCGCCATTATTATTATTTCTTCTTTTCTCCCTTTATAGTAAATGCTGGGATCTGCCTTGGATTGCTTCGTATTCATATTTATTAGAGTTTCATGTAGACGTTGATTCCAGCAACGTCCACTTTGTTTAAGTCCATAAATACTTTTTCTCAAACGCCAAATCTTTTTACTTTCTGATCTGGTTTTTATGGCTTCCCTTTGTGGAATGACATATATCTCCTCCTCCAATTTCCCATTTAAATATGCCGTTTTAACATCCATATGATGAATTATTAAGTTTCGTTTTACTGCCAAGGCTAAAAGATATCTCAATGATGCATAGTACAGGTGAAAAAGTTTCTTCGTAATCTACCCCTTGTTTTTGTGAATATCCTTTTACCACAAGTCTTGCTTTGTATTTTGGTGATGAGCTTTCAGGGTTCTTCAAATTGAATACCCATCTTGCCTGCAGTGGTTTCTTATCTCCTGGCATATCTACCCATTCAAAGGTTTCGTTCTGATATAAAGATTCTAATTCTCTCTTCATCGCTTCTTTCCATTCTTGAGAGTCTGGGACACTCATTGCTTCTTCTGTTGTTCTTGGCTCATCATTAAAAGACTGTGCTGTATACATCTCAAAATCCAGATATTCCTTCGGTTTTGGTGCACGAGAAGAACGCCTCACATTGTTTTCTTCATTTTTTCCATCCTCTAACTCATTGTCATCATAAATTGTATCCATTTGTCCTTGGCTGTCGTCTTCCTCTTCTTCACTTTCTATTTGCTCACACAAGGTTTCACCTTCTGAACTAGGTGCAGTTGACTTAGTGGGTTTGCTCTCTTTTGAGTCCTTTCTATTTTCAAAGAATATTACATCTCTACTTGTGACAATCTTTTTAGTCAATGGATCCATTAATCGGTAGCCCTTTGAATTTTCACAATACCCTACAAAAATATACTTTTTAGCTTTCGGATTCCATTTTCCTCTTAGCAGTTTTGGAATATGTGCCATTGCATCACACCCAAGAACCCTTATATTGCTTAGATCAGGTTTCTTTGCTATCCATATCTCATAAGGGGTTCTGTTCTTTAATGATTTTTTAGGTGATCTATTGTTCAAATATACAGCTGTTGACACTGCCTCTGCCCAAAAATCTTTGGATAATTCAGCGTCAGTCATCATGCTCCTTGCTTTCTCAACAATGGTCCTATTAGCCCTCTCAGCAACCCCATTTTGAGATGGGCTGTACCTTATGGTAGTTTGATGCCTGATTCCCTTTTCTGCCAGAAGTTTCTTCAATTTCTGGTTAATATATTCTCTCCCATTATCAGACCTGATGATCTTGATCTTCTTTCCCGTCCACCTTCCAACCATATTGTAATATTCCTCAAAGATATCTCTCACTTGGTCTTTAGAACTAAGAAAATAAACATGAGTATATTGTGAGTAGTCATCAATAAACGTAAGAATGTAATTACTGCCACCTATGGATTCACACTCCATCGGGCCACATACATCTGTGTGGATTAACTGTAAGATTTCTGTGGATTTACTCTTACTAGTCTTGAAGGGTAACTTTGCTTGTTTTCCCTTTATACATGTCTCACAAGGATCCTTGGACACACTAAAATTCTGTATTCCCTTTACCATATCCTTTATTATAGACATACTCTTTCTATTTAGATGTCCAAGCCTCCGGTGCCATAAAAAACCTTCTGCTGAATATACTGAATCACTAACCTTTTTATGTTTACTGTCAATGGTATCCAAATTAAAAATGCCCCTTTCGTTACTTGCTGTAGCTATAACTTCACCACTTTCACTGATTACTCTTGCACGCTGGATGTCAAAAGCGACTGTATTTCCTTTCTTGATAATTTCCACTACAGACAGCAGGTTAGTTGCCACATTTTTCGCATAATGAACATTGTGTGCTGTGACCATATCTGATTCACCATTTACATTTATATGTAGATCTAGTTTCCCAGCCAGGTGAGCTTGTTGCCATCAACAGTAGATATTCCCATATGAGTCTTATCTTTGATGTCATAAATAACTGATTTATCTTTAACAATATGCACGGATGCACCTGAGTCTAAAATCCATTCCATATCACGATTACTCATCCTACCAAAAGAATAAAAACATGAGAGTGCCTTACCTTTGTTATTGGTCCTTCTCTCTGGGCTATCAGTAACATACCTCTTTTGCTGAGTGTCTGATCTTGGGCTTACTTTTTCTTTGCACTGAGACGCAATATGTCCCATCTTCTGACATTTATAGCACCTCACCGGTTTCCCCTTTTTGTTTTTTGAGTAGAGAGCAGACGCACCTTCCTTCTCCAATGTACAACAGCTTGGAGCACTCTTTACGTCCTGCAGGATTTTCACCTTAACACTGTCGCCTGTGATTGGTATACCCGAGCTTTCAAGTCCCATAATAATAGGTGCACACCTTTCGGGCAGTCCTGCCAACAGCAATGTTCCTATCCATTCGTCAGCGATCTCGAATCTTATGTTTCTGAGTCGGTTCGACGTGGTTATTATTTTGTTATCGTATTCGTCTACACTCTTACATTTGTCCAGACGAGTGGTAATTAACTCGCGTAATAATCCTACTTTTCTTGTAAGACCACCATCCTCGAATGCACTTCGGAAATTGTCCCAGACTTCCTTCGCTGTAGCAGCTTTTTCAACGTGATCATAATTCACCGAATCAATCAGTAATATCAATTTTGATTTTGCTTTCCTATCCTTATTTGAATAATTCTGATCTGTGGATTTCATTGTCCCATCTACCACGTCCCATAGGTCGTCTAAACGTAAATACGCTTCTACTGCGAACTTCCAGGTTGCATAGTTTTCGCGACCTATAAGTCTTTCAATCTGTGGAATTTGTGACGCACTCATTCTTAACGGTAACTTGCTTTTTATTGCCGCAAAGAACACCGAAAAATAATGCGGAAAAAAATTGCGATCGTCTTGTAAGGATAACTCGCACTTCACGTAAATTGGAACTTTTCCAATACTTTCTCCCTACTATTATATTGATATACTTATTCTAAATGCAGCCTGGGCCCATAACCTATTGGAATTTGCGCAGCTGAATAAGTATTAAAGAGAAAAAAGGACATTTTACTAATTAACAACATTCAATAACAAAAAAATTTACAGCGAACACAACAGAATAATTAGCGCACACAAAGAGTGTTAGACAATGCCAAAGAGGTCTATTTTACACAGTGCACTTTGCGCCATCACACACGAAATATATTGTTCACACAATTCCAACAAAAAGTGATGTGTCGCTTCATTTTTACACAAGGAAGAGCATCTATATTCTTCATACGTGGGATATACAGTGTGTATTCTCTTACTTTCAGTGGAATAAGTGCGACTGTATGCTACTTCTTAATTATTTCTTCAAGAATATGTTGCAGCTTATGTCACTTCATTCAATAGCTCGTGCTCTGTTTACTTAGATTTCATGATCATTTATGTCTCTCACTGTTCTCCTCACACTTGTGACGCAAAAATATACTAACTATTTTGTAAATTGCGTACAAAACGAATTGAACACAAACATTATTTTTATGTGGCATCTGCCATCAGAGGAAGGCGAGCTTTCTGGCCGCTAGGGGCGCTAGTGTCACCTGAACTGTCAAATGGTAACAACTTCCACAGCAGTGAGTGTCGCGACTGTATATATTAGACTGTGGCAAAAGGATGAATATGTAGAGTGACAAAAGAATAACGCGAAAGCAGCATGTCTGATAGTAGCAGCGCTAAGTAAAGCAGCCGATACTCAGTACTTCTACAGCAGTATGCAACAAATTACATGCAAGATCAAATTTGCAGAACATCGTTTACATATAGTAAGTGAAACTTTTCTTCAGGCCAAGCCCAACAAAACAGAAGATATAAATGCAAAGGAGGGGAAGCTGCATGTGTTATTTGTAGTTATAAATGAAAAATGAGTGAAACCCAAAGGGAAAACTTAGTTTCAAAAAATTTAATTGGTGGAATTTTATCTGCAAATGCAAAGGACTGTAATAATTTTTAATATTTCTCAGACATAATATCATCAGAAATTAGTGTCTGAAATTATACACTGGAAAACACTGTCCTATTGAGTCGTAAAGCAAAATTACAACAGAAACAACTGAATTTGTAGTTTCTAAAGTAGGAAGAAAATAAAATAAGTCAGGTGAACGTGTCATAAGAACATGAAAAGTAAAAGTGTATAACATGACATGCAAAATACAACAAAAAATGGTTCAAATGGCTCTGAGCACTATGGGACTTAACATCTGAGGTCATCAGTCCCCTAGAACTTAGAACTACTTAAACCTGACTAACCTAAGGACATCACACACATCCATGCCTGAGCCAGGATTCGAACCTGCGACCGTAGCGGTTGCGCGGTTCCAGACTGAAGTGCCTAGAACCGCTCGGCCACTTCAGCAATCCAAAATACAACAAAAAGAAAAAAAACAAGCTATAGTTAAAAATGATACATTAAAGTAATGAACAGTTGTCATATGCTAATCTCCATTCTCCTTATCCATGCTGATGTCCAGTCTCCTAATCCACTCAAGGTTTGATGGTGTAGACACGAAAAAGTCGTTTGGATCACCCAAACAGTTTCTGAAGTTACACTCTACAACAATGTGTCAGATGGTCTGATTCAGTGCTACACAAGTACAGCTTGGGCTGTACTGCTTATCCCATTTGTCTACACACACATTCTGTGTCCTGTTCTGATGTAATTTACATTCTTCCACTCACGCCATGGGAGTTCAAAGCCCTTGGGTCTCTATAAACCGCCATTAAGGTATCACGCTTTAGATGGAGCATAATAACGGACCTTCCACGCCATTTGTTGTCAGTAGTGAAATTACAATCAGCAACCTGTTGGTCCAGTTTTATGGGTCGATTTCTGAAAGAAAGTCTGTTTGTTGTCAGCACAGGAATATGTTCATAAACGAGAAATAGAAGGTTATTCATTATTTTTGAATACTTTTTCGATAGGGCTTCTTGTCTCCTTAACAGAGGAGGGGCTATGTGTATGAGTGTTGCAAAGCATTATAATGGCGTAGTCTTTCAGCAACCAGAAATGATCCTCATTTTGTGCTGAGCAGAGTACCTATATTGTTTAGGTGAGGGCTGCTCAGCCACGCCAGAGCACAATATTTAGCCATAGAAAACACAATACTGAGTGCATAAGTTTGAAGAATATCTGCTGATACTCCCCAATTAGTAATGCAGAGTTTCTAGATATCGTTGGTTTGCACTTTTAATTTCTAAGAAGTTGTTTTCGAGATGCTTCCTGTAAGGTAGCGTCCTCTCAAGAATCATTCCAAGATAATTTGTTTGATTCTCATATTGTTAATGTGGACCTCCATTTTATGGCCTGTTAATTTCGGTTTTAGGTTGGTTGGATATAACTGTCCACATGGTAAAATATTTGTTTAGTTTCTTGAGATCATTAGTTAAAGTGTTTCCAGCACTTCTGAAATGTTTGTGCTGAACCACAGCTGCTAGATCAACAGCAAATCTAAACTTTATTGCGCTGGTTTCAGGTATGTCAGAACTTTAAAAGTTGAAAAGCACAGGTGACAGTACTGACCCCCAAGGTGGACCATTATTTAGTTTCTTTTCTTTGCTTATGAGATTATCCTGGACAACTCATAAGTGCCTATCTGATAGCATGTCATTGAATAGTCACAGTTTGGTTTGGCAGAGGATAACTCTGATTAACTTACATAAGAGACTTCTTTGCATGCTACACTGTAAGTGGCAGTCAACTCAACAAAGACCACAGATGTGTTCAGTTGTTTCTGAACTACAGCTTTGATGTGTGTAATCAGGCTGAGAACCTGATCCATGCAGCTACTATTTGCCTTGAAATCTGTTTGTTCTACAAAGATGTTTTCCAGAATTCTTGTAACTATCCTGTTTAATAGAATTCTCTTCAAACGTTTGTAGCAACAGCTGAGAAGAAGTGCTGTTGGGCGATAACTTTCTACTTCATCCTAATATTTCTTCAGTTTCAGGAAAACGATAACTTAAGTAATTCTGGAAGCTCCTGGTAGATTCCTGATTTTTAGGATCTATGTAAAAAATTTGATCAGCGCTACCCTAGTCCTCTTTCCACAGTGAGCTAGAAAGTAATTGTGTATCCCATCAAAAGCAGGTGTCTTGCCTTTCTTTAAATCCTGGAGAGCTGTTTCTACTTCCTGCAGTGAGAAGTCCTGAGAGAACTGTGTATCAGGAGGTGTTACTTGGTGAATGTTACTAATACAGAAACTGTACATTTTGATACCCCATTGTGTCCCCATACTCTATGTGTGTGCTTATCAAATTGTCTATGTATTCTTCCGGGATGCATACACACCAGGTGTTGGATTGCGCCTGTAGAAAAGAACATGGTTTGACAGTGTTAATATTGTTTCAATGTACTATTGTCATCTGCCTGCAGTTTTTGTATAACTTGTCTTCATCTGTTGTCTTCCTTTTGTAGTTTGCTCATGTCTTTACACATCTTTCTGTAATATGGTTGGAATATGCTATCATGCATCAGAAAAACTCTAAAATCGGAAGTCTGTTCGATCAATTCAATGAACTCGCTCAAGCCTTGTGCCAAGCGCGATGATGCGTCGCCAATTACATTCTGTTCCCCCTTGATATAAACTATCTCGAAATCAAATTCCTGGAGGAATAAACACCAACGTGCAATCCGTTTGTGCAACAATGTACATGTGAATAAAAACGATAATGCTTGATGGTCACAAAACAGTCGTGTATGCCTTCCCCAGAGATAGTATTGGAACTTGAGGAAAGCCCACACTACAGCTAATGCTTCAAGTTCAGTTGCCGAATTGGTTCTTTCACATTCCATTAACGTTCTACTGGCAAAACTAATTATGTTTACTTTCTGTTCTCCATTATCATTTACTAAAGTGCGCGTCATTTATGTTGGCGGCCGAGTTTACGTTCGTTCTGCGCATCTGACGTCACAAAATACAGTCAGCCAATGATCAGAGAACGACGTTGCCAGATCTCGACTGCAGAGCAGAGCACGGACGAGTGTCTTCAGTTTTAGAAATGTTCAGTCATAAATAAAGTAATAGAGCAAAATCAATGTCTTGATAGCAGACATTCTTTTATAGAAAGTTTGGAAAAAGCATTCTTTATACCAATTGGTTCATATTCCATTAATTAATTAAACCAAACAAGCAATAAGACTCCTAATTCAGGCGATAGCAAGGAAAGGTGTTTGTATCAATCTCACTAACCGTTTTTTCGCAATAAAGAATAGCGGTAATTGTTTATTTCCTATTGTACTTCGACGAAATGTGAGTAATTCATAGTCATACCAACAGTGTTTGTCAGTATTCTGCGTCACTTGTTAGACTCCTCATGGAGACACACCGTTTGACGAGCTGCGGTAGCGTAATGGTTAAGATGTTGGGTTACTAAGCGAAAGGTGAAGAGTTCAACCCTTATGCGGTGCTAATTACTTTCTTTATTGGAAAACAATATGGAAGGGTCTTACTTCACGAATTTTATTCGTTTGAATTCAATTTTTTGAAATTTCTAGTGCTTTGTCTCTTCATTAACCCTTTCGCTGCTGCAGACGCGCGCTCCCCGCATTCCGCGCTGCACTGCTCGCCTGTGCAGACACATGGTGTTCCGACTGCTTTGACACACTTATCATTCGATTTAACAAAAACGATTTGGCCCAAAAATTTGATTTTTACACATCTTTTGGACTGATACCTTCCCCCCATAAATGACTTAATTTTGTTTCGATGTTCAACGCAGTTATTGTGCAGCATTAAATGTAGTAAACCATTGCACGAGATTTTGAAGAGTTTGCAGAGGTAAAAGTTCATAGCGTATACTTTCCGTATGGTAGATTTTAGTTGCCACAATGTTGAGAATGAAATGTGGACAAGATACCTAAATTTCATATAAAATTTACTGTATAACAATATCTCATTTAATTTAAGTACCACGTGGGTGTCGTATGTAATATTGAGAAATATTCCGTCTTTCGCGACTGTAATAAAAGTATAATTTACACCGGGCGCGTTTGGCTTTATTTTAAAGCACTTCAGTCAATCAAAAGGAAGTAGACAAAATGCATTAAACAAAACTGTGGACTAACAAAAACATTAGGACTTGAATATACCGTCCATCAGTGAAGTGCTCTGAGCTATGTCAAATATAATTTTGTTGTGGTTTACTATATTAAATGCTGCATAATAACTGCGTTGAACATCGAAACAAAATTAAGTCATTTATGGGGGGAAGGTACCAGTCAAGAAGGTGTGTAGAAATCTAATTTTTGGGCCAAATAGTTTTTGTTAAATCGAATGATAAGTGTGTCAAAGCAGTCGGAGCACCATGTGTCAGCACAGGCAAGCAGTGCAGTGACAAAATCGCGCACAGCGTGGAATGCGAGGAGCACGTCTCTATAGCAGCGAAGGGGTTAATGCGGCCGTGGTGGCTTTACTTTACTTCATGAACTGCGCGCTCCCCCCCCCCCCCCACCCCCCTCCCCTAAACGTAAGCTTGCGAACTATGCTGTACTATGGCGCTGTTTCTCGGCGCGTGCGTCGAGTGCAACTGGCAACGCAGCAATCTCCCGCGTCTGGGAGGGCATGCGCGAGCCGCCAAGATAAAAGAATTGTACTATAATTGGAACAGACAAGAGCCTAATCCCTGACATGAGGCGTCCATGCTCAAACATAAGTTGTAGTTCATGTTAAGATACTTCAAAATGGGTGCGTTTATGAGTGCCTGTTTGATTTTTACGAAATCTTCCTCACATTTTTCTGTCCACAACCATGTGTGGTTCTTCCTTAAAAGGTTGAGTAGGGAATCACTATTCAGTAACTGTTTGGGCACGAATTTCCGAAAAAATGACGTGACCCCCAGAAAAGCATTCAATTGTTTACGTGTTTGTGGTGAGGGGAAATATTTTATGGCATCAAGCTGTTTTGGATCTGGCAAAATTCCGCCTGGTGAAATAATGTGGCCTAAAAATTTTATTCGATCCTACATCTACATACATACCCCGCAATCCACCATACGGTGGGTGGCGGAGGGTACCTCATACGAAAACTAGCATCTTCTCTCCCTGTTCCACTCCCAAACAGAACAAAGGAAAAATAACTGCCTATATGCCTCTTCCGAATTCGGACTTCTTAAAATTTGCTGTGATGCCATATTATCGGAACTTTTGGAACACCTTGTGTACCAATTCTACATGCTCTTGCCAGGTCTCCGTGGCTATCAAGAGATCGTCTACACACAACGCCACTTTGCTAATCAGTCCTGGACCCAATGCTCTGTCTAAAGGTCTTCTTAGGCATTTGTGGGTTTTATTGTTGTTCTGGAGATGGTGTAGTTATCTACGCCGAACCCTGGGTTAACACTTAACATTAGGTGATTTTTTCGTTATCGAGGCAGGTTTTTAGTTTTTAATATATTAACCAACAATTGCTGACATGCTGCGATGTTTAAGGTTCTTGGATTTTTAATCAGTGAACAAAATTCTACCGATGTTATGCAAATTGTTTATTCCAATAGAACAATAAATCCATTTTACTTGGCAGAAAGTCGTTTTGGAGAAGACACTGTGTGAAATGGGATTTATCTGGAAGGGAACAGTAAGTAAAAGAAATATCCTGAGAATTGATGTAATTGACTGGTGATACAAACACGTGATACAAGTAAGGCAACTAAGAGAATATTGGGTAAAAAGAGTTCTGGGTCATTTCGTTTCTGGAGGTTGCATACATTCAGGGGCAAGCATTGTATTATAATAATAAATAAAAAAGATGATACATAATTAAAATGAAAAAATTAAAGGATAGTACAATTGCATTATTAGTAAATTTCTCCACGCACGAAATTGTGCTATTCTTAATTCACTTTACCTTGCTTTGCTTCTTTTTTTTGTTTGTATTCATCACCATATATCTTTTAATTATATTAGTCGTCTTCTGAAGGATCTTATGCTTCTGTTAATCTTATGAAATAGGTGCATGGACTTCCTCTCCTACATTTCAATTGTAGATGCAGGCAGCCAACTTCAAGGACACCAGTGCTTCTCAAGATGAAGGAATTCCTCCCAACTTTGCTCCACTTCACATCGATAAAAATACTTAATACTGTTATTAAGTCTTCTCTTATTCAGAATCACATATTAAGCATCCTTCTACATACGAGAGAGAGTGAAACAGAGTCATCTACAAAGAAAAGTGGATGATGTTTTTTTCTTCATTTGTCTGCACCTTACCACGCATTCATAATTAATGTGTTTGCCGACACTTATGGTTGGTTTTTGCTTGCGTTATTATCACTGTTTCATTCATTTTTTAAATAAATTTTAACTTTACCATATTCGTGGGTCTTTCACCACGCACCTACACAGTTGCCCCCACACCTTACGTTGACATGATATGGAACCATACAGTGTTTTTGCTTGTACATATATATATTTACATTTGCTGACAGGGGTCGATGCCCTTTATTTGTCGGCTTCTCTTTTATTTAACGGAATGAATATGTCAGCTTATCCTACATATCTTAAAGTTCTGCAAGAAACTGAAAGATTATATACATAATATGATAGTTCATTATATATTTGAATTTAGCGCACTGACTATAATGTTCAGTTTGCTTCGACCTCACTGCAGGGTTTTGCACCTAAGCATGAGCCGCTAATGGTCAATGATGCTACTGTCGCACTTGTATGCACTCGTTTTCTTAGTGTTAATTTCATATTGAGTGTCATACTTTCACTAGAGTATTACATATTAAAGAATTGCCATGGCGTTTGTCTTCATTCTGGGTGAAGTATGTGTGTGCTTATTGTTCAAAATCTGACACTGTGGTAGAAGATCTCCCTGGTATCATTATTATCCATCACACTCGAATTTTCAGTGGAGAGGACCCTGGCCAACAGCATCCATCGATTAGGAAAGTAAGGAAAGTACTGGCTTGAACAACTATAGTTCACTTATTAACATGCCAGGCATTGTGAGACACAATACTCAGAGATTACTTCATTGCACACATATGTTAATGTCACCACACATCACTGTCCGCTTTGTTGAAAGACACATATAGCTGTCCAAAACATTGTATAAATTGCTTGTCTTTAAAGTTCACTTTTTAAACAGAGTTTGGTTTTCAATGAAAATTCATAGAAGTATTGAGTTACACCAATATATAACATGATAGCTTATATCTATGGCTGACATTCCATCCATCACTTATACTAGCAACATAAATTTCTTAAGTTTTAAAACATCCTAAATTTTTCATTAACTTTGTTCTGTTTGTTTGTTAATTTTAACGTACCTTCATTCACATCACATACACAAATTAATTACGTAACGCATTATTATGGTAGAAGCATATGATACAGTTGTACTTCATTTTGTAGATAGGCTTTTATCACTTATGGGTGCTCATTTCTTCGTTAGGTAGAGGAGGGAGAAAAACATTCGGAATATGACAAAAACATTATGCATTGCTGGCCTAACTATGCTTGGCGAGGCCTCCTGTGTTTGGGAAGGAAGAAAGGTAATACTGATCTACTGGTTCAAGGATTTATGAGGAAATGTTACACATACAACCACGGACTAGTTGCAAGGGAACTCTTATTTTATGGAAATGATATGTACTGACTAATCATTCATGTACTATCATGTTGTTTCTGTGCTAGTGGTGCATACTTCAATTCATGTGCAGTTTAGTGTTAATTTGAAGGAGTTTCAACCATCATAGACTTATCTTTCTAGAATACCTGGAAATGTCATTATTTATGCTTTCATGTGATATGATTAAAATTAATTGGTTTTTGTAACATCACATGCTTAAATGTTTATGTGTACTCTGCAGCAAAAAGATATTGGTAAATGTCACAGAGCTATACTGTGACGATGCATATTTTTATTTTTCATTGCTTTATGACCTTAGTATAAATATCCTTATAACTAAATTGTTTACTCGAAATGCAGCACCTTTCTTCATTTGGTACTTGCTACTCTCAATGTTATTGTCTTCTTCTGCGCCGTGACGATGCACTGGTCGCTGAAAGAAAAAATAACTTAAAATTAATTGCATTACATCGCTCAGTGGCCACTAATACATTTGGTCATTACATCTGTCTGAGGATATCTCCATACTTTGTTTAAATTAATAGACATTCGTTTATTCTTTTACCCTTTATGATCATTTACCCTGCAAAGATGATTATTTGGCATTTCCTATGGTATTTTATCATTATTAGCTTACATGTCTCCTATATTTCTTTATAATGCTTCCCTTTGCTTATGAATATGCTATATATAGCTTAGTGTTTAATTAAATCTCTGTGTTCATATATCAATAGGTTCCTTAGTTCTTAGGCAGTAGATGTAATTGCCTAGTAGCGCCGTTTACTTTGTATTTAAGTTAGGTATTTGTACATATCGCCTTCCTATTTGGTCTGTCACCCATGCGCACTAGTCAGTGCCTCCTCTCCTACTACTGATGTCAGTGCGTATTGTTGAGCACGCACAGCTGAGCCACAAGCTAATTTTGTTTATACTTTTGCTTCATGTGAAGTGGTGTATTACTTCTCATTCCTGTTGATTTCGTCATTGCATGTAAAAATGAAAAGAATTACTTATACCTATACACATTACTTAAACCTAAAATACACTCCAGAAGAAAAAAATTACACTTAGAGTTATGTACATTATGTTCAATTATCTTGTGATAAAAGGAAAATGCAACCTTGCTTCATCTTTATATAAAAGCTTTTATATCTTTGTGAGGGTGGAGACCCTTGTCTCTCCCTGTTTTCTCATATACCAATCTGTATGTTCCAGGATAAGGTATTTTGGAAATTATATATGGTCCTGAACAGAGTAATTGCAACTTCTTATTCAGTTTGCCGCTTTTTGTCACTTTAGGGTGCGTCCATAAGACGACTCGTTGCCCTTCAAAAAATTATGTAACACGTTTCAGTATCTTATTATAAATTTTCTTTCTATAATAAGCCCTGTTTTCGTTTGTAATCATGGCTAGTTTCATTTTGTCTCGTAGTGTCATTTCTGTAGTGGGTACTTCTGGTATGGGTGACTCCCACGCATTCGTTTGTTTTGTACAGAACATCAATTCGTTAGGTGTGAAACCTGTTGAAGAATCTGGAAGGTTATTGACAATTTACATGAAAAGAGTTATGTATTCTACCCATTGGGTGTGTATGTGAGGTGTGTATATCACAATAAACCAGTTAAATTCTTTAAAAACTCGTTCTACTGGGCTTGCTTCTGGGTGAAAAAAGCTTCCTAATACAAGTTTTATGCCCTGCGAGGTCATAAAATGTTTCCACTTTTGTCCAACGAAATATGAAGCATTATCAGTTAGTAGTAACTTTGCTTTACCTATTCTTCTCAAACAGTCTTCCTCAATTCATTTTCTGATATTTGTGGCCATTCCATTTTTAATGACATATATTTTGATATGTTTTGAGACAATATAGTACAGTACTACTACATGTCTTACTCCTCCTTTACTTCTTGGATATGGACCAACTATGTCCAGGGATACTATATCTAGAGGTTTTTTTGTGAGTACTGAGTGTAGCTCAGCATATTTTGACACATTGCACTGTTTTGATTTTTGACATATTGCACACTTCTTAATACCTGTAGGATTCGCCTGCTCAAATTTGGAAAATAACAAAGTGCTGCAATTTTTGCAGTACATTTGCCTACTCCATAATGTCCCTATACTTCATGTGTGTCTTAAACATTCTTCGATATAAGTTTCAGTAATACACACACACATTATTGATCAGATTTTTCATGTTTCCTATGAAACAAAACGCCCTTGTACTCCTGGTACCATTTACTTATCTTTCCACCTTCATCGCGCTTAAGATTTTGCGTGACTTTACTCCATCTGCCAACTTATTGTTTTATAATTTTCATTTGCATGTAAAACTTATGGTAGTCAGACTGTTGTGTTACACCTTTAGTAAAGTTTTGATTTCTGCATCTTGCTCTGTTAATTCACTAAATTCCTCTAAACCTTGTGGTAGCCTAGACAAGGGATCTACAATAACATTCTGACTTCCTTTAATACAAATGACCTCAAAATTAAATTCTTGTAAATAAAGACACCACCTAGCCAATCTGCGGTGCAATAGTTCACATGTTAAAAGAAATGGCAGTGAATGATGGTCAGAGTAAGCTTTGGTATTCTCATTGCACAAAAAATATTAAAACTTTTTAAACGCCCATATTTCAGCTAAACTCTCCAATTCTAACACAGAGTAAGATCTTCCTGCTCCCGATAAATTTCGACTAGCAAAACTGATGACCTAGGGTACTTCTTTACCTTCTTCCTCTCGCATCTGGAACAAGCATGCCCCCAGCCCTGAGATGAGGCATCTTTGCATAGACAAAAATCCTTGGACATGTTAGGGTGGTGAAGAGTGTTTGCATTGACCAATGCCTGCATAATGTTATTAAAATCCTCCTGACACTTATCAAACCATAACCAAGCCCTATTTTTTCGTAACAAGTTGAGTAATGCATCACTGTTCATCAGTTGCTGTGGTACGTATGGCGAAATAAATTTAAAAAATTAAATTTATTGATTTTTTGAAAAGAGAAAAAATAATGGATGTGGAACTGTAAATTTAGAATTTTTGAAAGGCTTTTTTATGGACTGTATTGACCTGCTTGAATGCGGACAAATTCAGTGATGTGTAAATTTTTGCCTGTAATATAATTTACCATTCCGATTAATTACATTTTTGAATTCTACGTCATTGTTGATTTATTCAGAGTTCTCACCTTAGACGTAGAATTCGTCCTACCACAATATTAATTCATTAGTCGCCATCGATGTTCTTCTCTTTGTAGACCGTGTGTATCTTCCTGAGCTGGCATCGGTTCACTTCACAAAGATGGTGGGAACCAAGGAATACAATGTTACGTTGGTTTAAATAATTCTTGTAAAACTTAGATACTTCTCACTATTTTTTATTCACAAGACAATAAGATTTGCTCTGCTTGCCGCACAAACAATAAATACTAACATGATGGCTTCCTTTCCGCACACACCAAAAATTACACCCATCCCCTACAAGGTAACAATCGAAAGTGTCTCTTAGCTCCTTCTTGGAGTATGAAACAAAAGAGAATCCAATATGAACATTACAGCCCTCTCAATTTAATCTTTGGCGCAGCCTTTAAGGTATTGTATGTCTCTGCGTCAGAATGTGTCATTACAGCTGCCCCCCTGCTGTATACTGTCACTAGAAAATTTTATTTGGTTGACAGGATACAGTAGTCGACCTTGTAATTGATAGGTTTGGGGGGTCTTTTATTTACAAACTTCATTTTTACTGCCTCGTTTTTATGGCACTGTGTATTCTTTGGTATTACTGAGTGTGTCAGGTTTTTGGCATACTTATGCTAATATTTACAAACCTTAATCCTAATACACAAACTTTTGATTTATACTGAGAAAACGACATCACGTAGTAAAGTTTGTACAATAAAATATACAATGAATACAACGTTATTTACAAATGTTTCCTTCCTCATCAGAGGTGAAAATTAAGTCCTTGTATTGCTTTCTGTATTTATTCTGGGGCGACGAGCTTTGTTCACTAGCCCCAGTGTTGAATATGGGCGGGCGATACGCGCGTCTGATTGTTTGGTCGTCCGTTAGCGGGTGACGTTGGTTGAATGCGCGCGCCAGTGCAGTGAATATACACCGACGTGCGGGTACCGCCTAGACTTCCGAACCTCACTATGCGTGTGCTTTTTGTAGTTCCTTCCAGTACTTAGACTGGATACGACGAGGTACATTGGAATATGTGCCCCGAAGAACACACCACAATATGTGCCAGGCGGAGGACGATCCCGTCGATGCAGCTCCAGGTAATAAGCGTATCATGTCAACCATGTTTGCCATTTGCTTTTCTTATTGTGACGCCATGGGTCGCTTGACGATACAAGCTTCGATTTTCGATGTCACTTGTTTAGGCTCGCTGACACTGGCAACGTAGCATTACTTTGCACGATTTTAATTTCTACACACACCACTTTATCCTGTAACTTGAGGTTTACCTTATGTTACGTATTCTTCATACGCAACGGCATGCATCAGCATGCAGAGAATACACCTGTAGCCGCTCCACTGAAGTTTGGGAAGGGAATTTTCTACCTTCTACTTAGGGTAATGGCACGACTACGTGTATGCTGCGGTTTTTTACGTTTAAAAATCTGAAAATGCACGAAATAATCATTTATATGCAGTATAACCCTAATATGTACAGTGTTTTGTGCTTAAGCACTTTCTGGTGTGCTTGTAAATCATTACCCCTAATAAAACTTCGTACATTAACATGGACATATAAACAGAAAATCTTGAAGTTCAGGGTGTATCTACTATTACTATGTACAGTGTTTCATAATAGCGGCACGCCCTTGAGTGCGTGTATCATCTTCAATTAAATTGCGCTTATAGGCATCTTGTGTTATCATGAGAAAAAAATACAAACATTTTAATGCAACGGTTCTCATGAAAATCTATGTGCACGAATAATCCGACTTTCATAGCTTCTGTGCAGCACAAAGTTCTGTATGATGTTTTTGTTCATAATTCAGTTTATAGACGATTCCTTTGCTTACAGGTCGTCGATCACACTACTTACCTGTTTCTCGTATAGCGGCGATATCATTTTCATTCTTTGTGCCTGTAAATCGTGATATGTATGAAAGATATAATTTTGACATGATTTATCATTTCATGTTTCAAGCATGTAAAGTAATTCTTACCTTTCTTCTGCATACATGAGTGAAGCATCGCTAATGTTGCACTGTGTATCAGGTTTTTCGTATTTTTTCGTAAACTCGTAGAGTCTTGCGGTTTTAATTAAGTTGCCTCTTGACGTTAGGTATGCATGTTTATACGAGGTTGTCTTAAAAGTTTAATTTTCGTTACACACTTCTATGTTGTTTAGATTCCGTACATGTACAGAGCTTCTTTTGCATTTCACATATTCATACATAAGTTTATACACACAAAAAATATCTACCACTATAATATACACTTTGCTGATGGGGCCCTTTTTCGGTACCCTGCACCATTCCCTCAATATTCCAAAATAATTCAGGGTGTGCTGAGCATCGTCCCCTCATACTAATAATACTTAAAATCAAATATTTCTTCTTACATACATAACTGTCTTACGGTCCATTAATGCGCAATCATTCCGTATTTTCCTCCTTTACACTTTAGCCTGGTACATGTACCCTCCTGTATAGCTTATATATTCTACAAAGTTATTTGCTGAGTGCTTTAGGTGTTTCCTAACGTTGATGTGAGTCTCTCTCTATAAAGCCTAGGTATTTGTTTTTAGGGCGATTCAGTTCATTACTCACGTTGCATAGATCTGTTTATTATTTTTCTATTTTAAAGCTTGTGTCATTCTCTTCCTTAGTCACAAAAATTCACGCGTATATCTTGTTGTTCATTCTGAAAATCGCTCGGTACTGTGTAATGTAAATGCAGGCGTTATCTCTTTGCTTTCCTCTTTGCTGCTAGCTTTTCCCTATATGTAATTGTGTGTTGTTCTCGTGTACATAGCCTTTCTTCCGGCTATATATCTGCATTATTTATTTTTTTCTATTGTGCTAGTTTCTTTCCCCTTCCGTACAAGCTAAGATTTTACTCAATGTAATATAATATTACAATACCGTCCATGACCAGTATGTACTCGTATGTTCACTTTTATTATGTAGTACCAGCTTATAATTAAATTTTCTAAGCTACTATTTACAAGACTTGAGTACCCTTTCCTTTCTTGTTTTTGAATGACTTTCGTCACTGTGTCTTCTAGTAAGTGTGGTCTCAAAACTTTTAAACGTTCCGTGCATGTGCGCCTATGTACCACGACTGGACTGTAGGCGCGGGGAAAACTGCATTGTGGTGAACATTATTCGTGATAGCAGCCATCGTGTAATATAAGTCACGTGTCGTCTGGACTCGACCGCGCATGCGCCTTCGCGCTTTGTATACACCGCTGATCGGTCAGGGAAGGGGGTAGATCTCTCCCCGGCTCGCTGCCTAAAGTGCGGCCAATGCCCTCGTCTTGCCATGCAGCTATCGTGTGCTCATCAGCTGAGCGTTGGATTGCAACTTCAACGCGTGGTTTGTTGCTCGTCTCAAGCGAACAAACTCTGACCTTCGCGCTAATTTGTCTTTGTTCCTCTCTCTTAAATAACCGAGTTAGACTACAAAAGTACCGTATGGTTTATTTTATAATGTTAAGACTCACAGTAACACATGTTTCATTAGGTGTGGTTAACTATGCGTTTTTAAGCTGGCATATGCCCCCAGTTGGTTGCTAGTTTCTATGTCCAATTGAAACTTCAGTTATGTTTTCTAGCTTAATGAATGTTTTTCACTAACTGACTGTCTTTTTCAATGTACTTCTTAAACTACGAACACCGGAGTTAGAGCATTTTTTTTTCGTGTTCGCAAGTTTCTTAGGTTAATGACAACAATTTTACTATGTGATCCAAGGTTGTATAATTTCAATTTTGCTAAAATAACATATAACCTTTAATGAAAAAATTTCTTGATATCCTTGTGGGGGTATAACCCTTTCATCTTGCCTGTTCGTGTGTTACCTAACAGGTAACATCCTGGGTGAGGTTTGTCTATTATAATGAAAGGGCAATCATACAACAACTGCCACTTTTTGTTTAATGCCTTAAATTTAGAGTGTTTTGGGTGGGCATGTAATAGTATTTCCTGTCCAATGTTATTCTGTAACCTTTCTTACCTTTTTTTAACTGTTTTCTCCTTTTTTCTGCTTGTTCATCCATCTGTAGTAATGCTTGACGTACCTTTTCGTCTAGTGTTATTTCCTTTGTGGCTAATTCAGGTAAAGGTTTAGCCCATTCGTCAAGTTCTGTGCCTTGAAACATTAACTCTGTAAGTGTAAAGCCTGTTGAAGTATGAATTAAATTATTTACAATATATTGAAATGGAGCTATGTATTCTACCCATTTTGTATGTTTATTTGGTATACAAATTCTTATAAGCCCATTAAATTCTTTAAAATTCCTCTCAATCGGGTTCGATTCTGGGTGAAATTTGAATACCAATATATGTTTTATGTTTTGAGATTCGAGAAATGTTTTCCATTTATTACTAGTGAAGTTTGTTGCATTATCAGTTAATATAATTTTCGGTTTTCCCACTAGTGGTATGTAGTCTTCCATCATGCATTTCATTATTGATCCTGACAGTACTGCTTTTATAGCATACAATTTTAAGTACTTTGTGAAGACATCATAAAATGTGATCAAATATCTAACTCCCCCCCCCTAGCTCATAGATATGGTCCTGCTGCGTCTAGTTGGAATGATAGGGTATAATACGTCCAAACAAGATCTATTAAGATGTTTAACCTTCTGGCATATTGTACACTTTTTTATTATTTGTTCAATCCTGCGTATGAGATTCGGGAAGCAACAATACGTTGATATTTTCGCTGTACATTTTGATACCCCATAGTGTCTCCCTACTCTATGTGTGTGTCTTATCAAATTGTCTGTGTGTTCTTCCAGGATGTATACACACCAGGTGTTGGATTGTGGATTGCGCCTGTAGAAAAGAACATCGTTTGACAGTGTGTAATATTGTTCAATGTACTATTGTCTTCCTTTTGTAGTTTGCTCATATCTTTACACGTCTTTCTGTAATATGGTTGAAATGTGCCATCATGCATCAGAAAAACTCTAAAATCGGAAGTCTGTTCGATCAATTCATTGAACTCGCTCAAGCCTTGTGGCAGCGCTAATAATCTCGAAATCAAATTCCTGGAGGCATAAACACCAAAGTGCAATCCGTTTGTGCAACAATTTACATGTGAGTAAAAACGATAATGCTTGATGGTCACAAAACACTCGTGTATGCCTTCCCCAGAGATAGTATTGGAACTTGCAGAATGCCCACACTACAGCTAACGCTTCAAGTTCAGTTGCCGAATTGGTTCTTTCACATTCCGTTAACGTTCTACTGGCAAAACTAATTATGTTTACTTCCTGTACTCCATTATCATTTACTAATTGGAACAGACAAGAGCCTAATCCCTGACATGAGGCGTCCATGCTCAAATAAAAGTTGTAGTTCATGTTAGGATGCTTCAAAATGGGTGTGTTTATGAGTGCCTGTTTGATTTTTACGAAATCTTCCTCAGATTTTTCTGTCCACAACCATGTGTGGTTCTTCCTTAAAAGGTTGAGTAGGGAATCACTATTCAGTAACTGTTTGGGCACGAATTTCCGAAAAAATGACGTGACCCCCAGAAAAGCCTTCAATTATTTGTGGTGAGGGGAAATATTTTATGGCATCAAGCTGTTTTGGATCTGGTAAAATTCCGCCTGGTGAAATAATGTGGCCTAAAAATTTTATTCGATCCTACATCTACATACATACTCCGCAATCCACCATACGGTGGGTGGCGGAGGGTACCTCATACGAAAACTAGCATCTTCTCTCTCTGTTCCATTCCCAAACAGAACGAGGGAAAAATGACTGCCTATGCCTCTTCCGAATTCGGACTTCTTAAAATTTTCTGTTACGTCATACTCTCGGAACTTTTGGAACACCTTGTGTACCAATTCTACATGCTTTTGCCACGTCTCCGTGGCTATTAAGAGATCGTCTGCATACAACATCACTTTGCTAAATAGTTCTGGACCCAATACTCTGTCTAAAGCCTCTATAAACACCCCAGCACTCACGTTGAGTCCAAATGGCAGTACTTGGAATTGATAGCTTCTGCCAGCATGAATGAACGCAGTATATTTTCTGCAATCACTAAGTAGGGCTATTTGCCAATGCCAAAGCTTCATATCACGAATGTTAAATACTTCACTCCATGAAATTTAAGCAATTGCTCATCTAAGTTTTCCGGCCTAGTGCGTATTGGTATTATGATCTTATTAATTTCCCGCGCATAAAGTACTAATCTGACTGACCCATCAGGTTTGCTTTGGCGCAGCCCTTAAGGTATTGCATGTCTCTGCGTCAGAATGTGTCATTACATACAGATTTCCGAAAAAGGGATGCTAGTCCTAAGTAAGCTTTTAGTTGATTTTTATTCCTTGGAGCTGGGCAATCGCATATGGCATCACGTTTTTTCGTATCAGGTAATATACCTTGTCTGACACAATGTGTCCTAAAAATTGACTTGCTCCTTACCAAAACTAGACTTTTTTAAATCGGCTATGACTCCGTAATCTGCAAATTGTTGAAGTACCTGTTCAATCAGCCTGATACATTCTAACCAAGTGGGTATGGCTCTTAGCATGTCCTTTACATAAACAGTGATTTTGCTAAGCAGTTCTGGTCCTAAGATCATATCCATTGCAGATATAAACACACCTGCACTGATGTTCAGTCCAAAAGGTAGTATACGGACTTTATAACTTCTGCTACCAGAAACAAATGCTGTATATTTTCGACTTTCTTCATGGAGCTTTATTTGGCAGTAGGACGCCTTTAGATCGAGGATACCGAAGTGTTTGGTGTTGTAAAACTTTAAAAGCTGTTCGTCCAAGTTGTCTGGTCTTATGTGTACTGGTACTAAAGTCTTATTGTTACTTCTAGCGTCGAGAACTAATCTTACACATCCGTCGGGTTTACTTACTGGTAACATAGGGCTACAAAAGGGTGAAAATGAAGATTGTATAATTCCCCATTTAATCAAATGATTGATCTCTTCACTTACTGCCTCTCGTTTCGCCTGTGGAATAGGATATGACATTACACAAAATGTTTCATGTGGAAAAACTTCAAATTTATGTTCATAGTCTTTGATTACTCCAGGCTCCTTACTGAAAACATTTGCATACTTAAATAACAAGTTAGAAAGTTCTTGTCGTTGCATATAATTTAATATGTGATTCACTTAATTTCTGCTCTGCTATTTCGTAACTAATATCAGTGTTTGCTTCTTGTTCAGGATCAAATCTGTTTGTGAAATATATAGTTGGAAAGGAATATTGTACTGTTACATTTGACTCTGGTTTGTTTTTGTTACTTTTATCAGATGTTTTGACTAAAGCAATAGAAAAAAATCTGAACCTTTATATAAAAGTAGCATTTACCATTACATATGTCAATCTGTGTTTTTTATGTTCCAAACGTCTCCATGTCAATAAGACAATTACCTCTAAGTTTGTCAATTGTAAGAAAATTGCACTTCACTGTAAAATGTTCAGTTTGTAATGGAATAAGTGCCTGACGCTTCACCAACTTAGTCTTACTGCCTGTAGTAGTTTGCACCCTACAATTTTGGACAGGAAATGTAGGAAATTTTCCTCTCTTCTTCAATTCACAGCAAAATGTGTTTGACATTAGGTTGGTAGCTAAACCTGTATCTGATATTAACTGTGAGTCAATATTAAATATTTTCACCTTAATGATTGCTTGTACTTGTTCCTCCTGGATATTATTTGTTGTATCTAAGTCATGCTGATACAGATCATCCTTGATGTCACCTTGTTTGTCAAATCTTAAGAAACATGTATGTAGTTTTGCTTTGCCTCCACTCCCAGAGAGGTCAATACCCTGGGGCTTTACTACAACCGGTTGGGGTTTTCTGACGGCGTAGTGTGACTTAACTCATTACCTGGAGTAATTTCAGTTAGTTGTACAGTGTGGGTTCTTCGCGAATTTGTGTTGTTGGCTTCTCACGACATCATGTTGTTATTAGTAAAAACTGGTGTGCCGTTACTTTGCTGCCCAAAGGTTGGCTGCTGTACAGCATGGCGTTGTTGCCACATGCCGGTCACTGTTACGGCTGACTGTTTCTGTTTATATTCGGGATATGGCATTGTGATGGTGGATTTAATTCGATCATGCGTTGAAATTACTCCTGTTGTTTTGAAAATTTCTTTTAAATCGTTTGTTGTTTCCGTTCCCGTTACCGTACTTGTTACCTCTGGGTATGTAACTTTGATGTTGTGTGTACCATCACTGCTGTGTGTTTAGATCGCGTTTCAGTGACTGATTTACATAACTATGTTGCTGTTGTGCCTGATTTTCTGTTGCTTTATTCGGCGCAGGTCTTTCATCATACATTAAAGCCTGTATTACACTATGCGCTAAATCGTAGACCTGTGTACCAGTACTACTAACGTGCATACCTGTAACTACAGACTGGTTCTCTTCCGACCTATTACACCATCCACGGGGGATATATCTAGCGGGCACGCGCAGCAGCAGACGATACGCGCGAGCAGCAGACGATACGCACGAAAAAAAAATTGAACTATCTGTCTTGTAAAGTCGTTCGTTCTACCGTGCACAACTCAAGCGTCACACGTTCAAATAATTTCTGTGAGCTCAAGGTTCCTATTTAACAAGAAATTGTTTTTTACTGTTATTTATTAGGTAATTGTTTTTCTCTTCTGTAGGTTAGTACAGATCTGAATTACAGACTATATTACGACACTGACAGGTATATGTGTATCGAAATTTACATTTATAAAGGATATTGCACATGAAAGATCCACTTGTTTTTGGAGCTATTGCTCTGGCAGTGACAGTAACTCTTCGGATTAGGGCAGAACTGCGACGAAAACGGAAAGTCAGACGTTGTTGGATTCGACCCTAGCCGAAATGAAGGGACGAAGGCAAGCGAATATATTCACTGTTAATGAAAGAACTGAGTTCCTAAGATCCGCAAGAATTTCGGAAGTTTATTAGGATGAACATGGCCTGTTTCGAGAACCAGATCTTTATGATACAAGATGGATTTAGCAAGTGTGACACAGTCATGAGGGAGGCTATCTCACATTTTCGAAAGTAAGAAATAAATCATATGTTTATACGTTTTGTGATCATACCAGCCTAGATCACGGATAAAATACCAGTTAACACCCTGTTATGTTGCAGGCTGGTTGCAACTTTACATTTCCTGGCGAATGGGAAATCTTTTAAGATTCTGACTTTTAGCCACAGAATATTTACTTATTTATTTACTTAGCATCCTTGTAATTGTGGTTATAAAAATGATTTAGGATTTGTCATACATTGCCTTACATAGAAAATAGGAAATGAAAAGATTTACAATTACATGTCCATAAATAAAATATTATTACATATAACATGAAACCATACACATAACAACGTTCATAATATGCAAAATCAGAATAATAAATGAATACAATTTAGTTTTCAATTAGCATTTTGGGTCATTATGGTGAAGGAAATAAGCTACTGTATAATGAATGCTTGTGATTTAAGTATTCCTAGACACTATAAAAACTCTTACTAATTAACATTTTCTTAAGTTCTATTTTGAATATGTGGAATTTTGGTATACTTTTAATTTCCTTTGGTAGTGCACTAAATAAACTTTTTGGTTGATAAAGAACACTTTTTTGATACATAGCTTTTGTGTGACTTTCTCTGTGAAAGTCGTTTTGTAGTTATGAACTTGACTGTTTCTGGTGTGCCTTCATAAAACATATACTTTCATAAATATAGATACATGGTAGATTCATGATTTGTAGTTCCTTGAAAACTTTTTTACATGATTCTCTATGTGTCATACCTCTGCTTATCCTTATTGCCATCTTCTGGAGCACAAAAGAGTGTTTGGCCAAACTGGTATTCCCCCAAAATATGATACCATATCTTAGTGTGCTATGTATGAGTGCAAAGTATGAACATAACACTGCATCAACACTACAGGAATTTTTTAGTATTCTAAGAACATAACAATTTTGAGTTAATTTTTTGTTTAACATTTCTGTGTGTTTCTCCCACATTAAATATTCATCTAGCCATAATCCTAAAAATTTAGTATGGGGAGTTTGCATTATCTTATACTGCCCAAGTTCAACAGTTAGGTCAGAATTTACTTTGTTACATCTCTGAAGTCCATCCAAACTGTTTTTTCTTTTGTTATTCACAATTAATTTGCTGTTTGTAAACAACATGTTTGCTTCTTTTGTGGCTACAGTGACTCTCTCCTGTAAGTCAGTTTCATAGTAGCTTTGTCAAAGAGACTGGTGTCATTGGCAAACAATACTGTATCTGATGTTGATATATGGCTTAGCATATTATTTATAAATATTAAGAACAGCAATGGCCCCGGTACAGAGCCCTGCAGCACGCCATATCTGAGTCTTTGGTATGCTGATGAGTAAATTTTACCCACATGCTGTATCTCTACCTTCTGATACCTATTAGAAAGATAGGATTTGAACCAATAATGTGCTAGTCCATGAACCCTGTAGTAATATGGTTTCCTGAGAAGTAAATTAGGGTCAATAACATCGAATGCCTTAGACAGATCCAAAAACATGCCACAGTTTAATTCATTTTTATCTACAGAATTTATGACTCATTTTAAAAAGTTATAAATTGCTGTGTCTGTTGACCAATTTTTCCTACAATCGTTTTGCCCATTGACTAGAATTTGATTTTTGTAAGAAAATGAGACAGTCTTCCATGCATTACCCTTACTTTTGAAATTACTTTTGAAAATCCAGGTAACAATGATATAGGCCGGAAATTGGTAACATCAGACTGGTCACCCTTCTTGTAAATAGTCTTGACAATTGATTTGTTTGGGATGACTCCTGTGCTAAATGACACATTAATTATGTCAGCAAGTGGGTTCAAATGGTTCAAATGGCTCTGAGCACTATGGGGCTTAACAGCTGTGGTCATCAGTCCCCTAGAACTTAGAACTACTTAAACCTAACTAACCTAAGGACATCACACATCCATGCCCGAGGCAGGATTCGAACCTGCGACCGTAGCGTCGCGCGGTTCCGGACTGCGCGCCTAGAACCGCGAGACCACCGCGGCCGGCTCAGCAAGTGGGGAATCTATGTATCCAACACTGTTCTTTAAGGCTTTATCTGGAGTCCCATCACTGCCATATGCCAATTTATTTTTTAACTGATTTCACACATTTTGTGCATCCAATACAGGAATAGAGTATAGAAACATGGTTTTATCATTCACTGGTTGTTGCAATCTGGAGTAGAAATCACATCTTTTTTGAATTAGTTCTGTTGCGATATTTGTGTAATGTGTGTTGAAAATGTTGATATCTGTAGTGGATCCTCAACTGTTTTTCATTCACTTTTAATTACAAGAATGCTGTTTTTACTTTTTTGTTTACCTATGCTCTTATTTATTACCTTGCAGGTTGATTTTTTGTTAGTACCTTTCCTGATATATGATTCATTATTTAGTTTCTTACCCACTATTATAACGTTTTTATATGCTTTCCTGTAAGTTTTATGGTTTTGACGCAACAGTATTTTTTGCTGATTTGTTCAACTTTCACAGAGTGTCTGCAGATTTTTTTATTCCTTGTGTTACCTAGGTCTTTGTTTTGGTTTTAATTTTGACTCATTTAATAGGACATGTGATATCATAACAATGGGAATAACTTGCTAGGAATGACTCGATTTTTTTATCTACATCACAGGTTGATTCTATGTCCCAAGTTATATTTTTTAACACGTGATTAAAAACCCTTATGCCATCTTCACTTACAAATCTTTTCTCTCTGGATTTTTCATATACCATTGGATCCTTAATGGACATATGGTATAATTTTGACATGACTGCCTTATGGTCCAAGAACCCCATATCTATTACTTCAGTGATATGCTCACACTTATTCTTATTGACAAATACTTGATCAATTATTGTTTCAGACACATTTAAACATCTAGTGTTTTCTGTTACTGTTGCTGTCATATTATAAGATATGAACAGATTTGTCAGTTGTTGTTGTTTACTGCATTTAGTTTTAAAATTAACATTAAAATCTTCAAGAACAATTGTATTTGGTAATTTTTGTTTGAGCAGATTTAGCAGCATTTCAAGGTTATGGAGAAAAGAAGTAAAATTCCCTGATGGTGATCATATATACGCACACAATAAATATTTTCAGTTTTTTAACTCACATACACAGTATTAGTCTTTTTCTATGCATTTTACATTACTGTATTTAATTTATTTTGCATCAAGACCTGTCCTAACATATATGCATGTACCACCACCCTTACTATTAACTCTACAAGACATACTTATCATTTAAAATTCATGAATAGTACAACTCACCATTTCAAAAGTTGTTGTGGATGTATGCACTGCAATTTGCAGCACCTGAAAGAGCCAGTACTTAAAGGTGTACTTGTGTTATTTGTCAAAGTTATGAATATACGGTATATAAGTGCTACTCAGAGTTTTTCAGTCCTCATCTATCTCACTGGGAGAAACTGCACGAAATTCGTCGCCTATCACTGCCTGTTTCTCTTTTCTGGAATGCTGAAATAAACAAGAGACGCAATCAAAACAAACATGAACTTCTGTAACGTAAGGCATTGCGATACAAATCGAAAAATCACTGTGTGGCTTTATACGCTTATTACTCAGAAAGAAACGATTGCCAACGTATCGCATTATAATACAGCGAGTCACACACACGCCTTTCCTCGCAGTATGCCTGAATTAAGACGCTTAATGCCTCTTCGATCTATTTCATTTCTAGAATACGAAGTAATCAATAGAAATAATGTTTTCACAAACAGCGGCACAAAAGAAAGTCTACTGCAAAAAAAATGTTTTTTCCATACACTTATGAAATACTACTTACTGAAAAAAACGCGGAAAATGCCCAACACAATCTGAAATGAGCTACTAGCCACTAAGCAGTAAGCAAATAACAAGCAGAAAACATTGCGGTAGGCCCTTCTGCGCAAGCGCGCCTTATCACTGCCTAGTGCGCATGCGCGGATTGATGGTAGTTTAGAACTGCTCTCTATTCTGGCGCGCGGATAATGTGTCTGCTAATTTTTGTAGTTTCACCCATTCTACCACTAGATGGCTGTCGCGGTAGACCAGTACCGTTCACGGCGGATCGTCGTGTAATACCCGTTTAAGTCGATAGTATATAGCATTGACAGAAAATACACACATCAAAAAAAGTTTTGCATCACCCTGGTTCCAAGAACTCCTGAAGATAGTCGTTGACTATGGATATTGTATCACAGACCAGTCCCTCTGATTGTTCAGAGACGTCACTGAACTCGCCCAAAGACGTAAACTACCATACATGAGTAGCGCCTATTAGACGGAGGGGGTGCGACATCCGATCAGTTCCAGTCATTCCACCAGGAAGGAGGAACACGGCTTGTGTTGTCTGTAGTTCACCCATGCCTAGACGGTCAATACCGCGGTTCCATCACATCTGCATTATTACTTTGTGCCAGGAAGGGTTCTCAACAAGGGAAATGTCCAGGCATCTCGGAGTGACCCAAAGCAATGTTGTTCGGACGTGGAGGAAGTTCAGAGAGGCAGGAACTATCGATAACATGCCTCCTCAGGCCACCTAAGGGCTACTACTGCAGTGCACGACGCTACCTATTGATTATGGCTCGGAGGAACCCTGACAGCAACGGCACCATGTTGAATAATGCTTTTCGTGCAGCCGCAGGACGTCGTATTATGAGTCAAACTGTGTGCAATAGGCTGCATAATACGCAACTTCAATACCGACGTCCATCTTTGCACTCTATAGACTCTATAGAATAGAGGTCCATCTTTGCAACCACGACACCATGCAGCGCAGTACAGATAGGCCCAACCACATGCCAATTGGACTGCTCAGGACTGACATCACATTCTCTTCAACCAGAACAATCGCCAGGGACGTGTTTGGAGGCAATCCGGTCAGGCTGAACTCCTTAGACACACTCACCAGCGAGTGCTGCAAGATGGAGGTTCCATGCTGTTTTGGGGTGGCATTGTGTGGGGAAGACGTATGCCGCTGGTGGTCTTGCAAGGTGCCATAACGGCTGTTCGATATGTGAATGCCATCCACCAACCAATAGTGCAACCATATTGGCAGCATATTAGCGAGGCATTCGTCTTTATGGATGACAATTCGCGTACCCATCGTGCACATCTTGTGAATGACTTTCTTCAGGATAACGACATCGCACGACTAGAGTGGCTAGCATGTTCTCCAGATATGAATCCTATTGAACATGCCTGGGATACATTTAAAAGGGCTGTTTATGGACGACGTAACCCACAAGCCACTCTGAGGGATCTACGCCGAATCGCCGTTGAGGAGTGGTACAATCTGGACCAACAGTGCCTTGATGAACTTGTGGATAGTATGTCACGACGAATACCGGCGTGCATCAATGCAAGAGGACGTGCTACTGGGGAATATAGGTACCGGTGTGTACAGCAATCTGGACCAATACCCCTGAAGGTCTCGCTTTATGATGGTACAACATGCAATGTGTGGTTTTCATGAACAATAAAAAGGGCGGAAATCATGTTTATATTGATCTCTATTCCAATTTTCTGTACAGGTTCCGGAACACTCGGAACCGAGTTGATGCGAAGCTTTTTTTGATGTGTGTATTTAGATTCGTGTTCTGGCATTGTGGCTAATTTTTCTCTAATGTGCGATGGTAAAAATTTTTAATTCGTCTGCCTGTGATATTGGGTTCGTCCTGTAGAGGGGTCTTGTTCAGATATTTCTAAAAGTATCCTCATAGACTACCGTATTTGCCATTGAATGGTGCAGGTTTGAAAACCTCGCGTCTGAGTGTTTCTTGTACTGCCTCAGACCAGTATTTGTCGAAGAAAGCTCATTCAAATTGTACACTCCTGGAAATTGAAATAAGAACACCGTGAATTCATTGTCCCAGGAAGGGGAAACTTTATTGGCACATTCCTGGGGTCAGATACATCACATTATCACACTGACAGAACCACAGGCACATAGACACAGGCAACAGAGCATGCACAATGTCGGCACTAGTACAGTGTATATCCACCTTTCGCAGCAATGCAGGCTGCTATTCTCCCATGGAGACGATTGTAGAGATGCTGGATGTAGTCCTGTGGAATGGCTTGCCATGCCATTTCCACCTGGCGCCTCAGTTGGACCAGCGTTCGTGCTGGACGTGCAGACCGCGTGAGACGACGCTTCATCCAGTCCCAAACATGCTCAATGGGGGACAGATCCGGAGATCTTGCTGGCCAGGGTAGTTGACTTACACCTTCTAGAGCACGTTGGGTGGCACGGGATACATGCGGACGTGCATTGTCCTGTTGGAACAGCAAGTTCCCTTGCCGGTCTAGGAATGGTAGAACGATGGGTTCGATGACGGTTTGGATGTACCGTGCACTATTCAGTGTCCCCTCGACGATCACCAGTGGTGTACGGCCAGTGTAGGAGATCGCTCCCCACACCATGATGCCGGGTGTTGGCCCTGTGTGCCTCGGTCGTATGCAGTCCTGATTGTGGCGCTCACCTGCACGGCGCCAAACACGCATACGACCATCATTGGCACCAAGGCAGAAGCGACTCTCATCGCTGAAGACGACACGTCTCCATTCGTCCCTCCATTCACGCCTGTCGCGACACCACTGGAGGCGGGCTGCACGATGTTGGGGCGTGAGCGGAAGACGGCCTAACGGTGTGCGGGACCGTAGCCCAGCTTCATGGAGACGGTTGCGAATGGTCCTCGCCGATACCCCAGGAGCAACAGTGTCCCTAATTTGCTGGGAAGTGGCGGTGCGGTCCCCTACGGCACTGTGTAGGATCCTACGGTCTTGGTGTGCATCCGTGCGTCGCTGCGGTCCGGTCCCAGGTCGACGGGCACGTGCACCTTCCGCCGACCACTGGCGACAACATCGATGTACTGTGGAGACCTCACGCCCCACGTGTAGAGCAATTCGGCGGTACGTCCACCCGGCCTCCCGCATGCCCACTATACGCCCTCGCTCAAAGTCCGTCAACTGCACATACGGTTCACGTCCACGCTGTCGCGGCATGCTACCAGTGTTAAAGACTGCGATGGAGCTCCGTATGCCACGGCAAACTGGCTGACACTGACGGCGGCGGTGCACAAATGCTGCGCAGCTAGCGCCATTCGACGGCCAACACCGCGGTTCCTGGTGTGTCCGCTGTGCCGTGCGTGTGATCATTGCTTGTACAGCCCTCTCGCAGTGTCCGGAGCAAGTATGGTGGGTCTGACACACCGGTGTCAATGTGTTCTTTTTTCCATTTCCAGGAGTGTATATAGGAGGGTTGGAACTTAAATAATTATTCACAATCGATACAAAAGAGTTACATGTTTGCACCTATTACTGTCCTTCAAAGTAGTCACCAGCGTTGTGTAGAACACGTCGCCAGCGATGTGAAAGGCATAGTATACCTTTAGCAGAACCTGTTCTGTTGATGATGCGAATGGAGCAGTGGTTCTCGTGTACGACTGCGATGGTGTTATCCTAGCGCATTACGGTTCCTCCACGGCAGACCGTCAATGCACAATATTACTGTTCGTTTTTGGCGCATCACCTGCGACGGCGACACTTTCTGCACAACCCACCCATCATTTTACACGACAATGTGAGGGCACATAAAGCGCAAGCAGTGGCTGCTCTGTTCAGTCGATGGGACTGGGAAGTACTGTACCATCCACCATACTCCCTGGACTTAAGTTCTTGTGACTTTTATTTGATAGTGAATATGAAGGAACCGTTTCGTACCATTCGCTTCAGAACTGTTCCAGAGATTCAACAGGCAGTAGACAGCTTCATTCGCACCATCAACAGAACAGGCTCTGCTAACGGTATACTATGCCCTCCACATCGCTGGCAACGGGTTCTACACAACGCTGGTGACTACTTTGAAGGACAGTAACAAGTGCAAACATGTAACTCTTTTGTATCAGTTGTGGATAAATAGTTGCCACTATTTAAGTTCCAACCCTCGTAAGTGCTGCAACGTTCGGCCACTTCAGTTGCCCATAAAAGAAAGTCACCTTGTTTATATCCCACGACAAATCTGATTTTCTGTACTTCCGTCCAGTTGCTTGGAAATACGTGACGAAAAGCACTGATAAATGTTACTGTGTTCATTGTTTTACCTTCGGTAGTGAATGTAGGGCACTGTCAATGTCTCAGCAAACAATCGTCTACAAAAATAATTAATAGACACGTGTCATTTTCGGTCGTATTTATGTTGTTATTGTAGTTACCTGTAATTCCGGTTGGTAATTACTCAGGTGTTGGAGTTGTGAGTAAGTTTACATTTTGCACTCTACAACTGTCCTTGGTACCTGCTGTAGGACTTGTAACAGACTGTGTATACATACCAAAGGGTTGCACTTTGTTCACTGTAGCCTGTGTATTATCTACATCCATATTTCGAGATCAGGTAATATCTTCTTCTAAAAGATTGCGGATCCTACCTTCCGCAGCTTGTAGGTTAATGTTTACTTTGTTCACTATGTCACTTCCTTCTTCTGAATAGCTTTTTCTACTTCATCTGTGTATACATTACAATCGGTTACTAACTGCTCTGCAATCTTATTGCTCTTATCCAACATACCTGCTTCAGCTTGACTAATGATATCATTTAGATCTTCATTGATCTTCTCTCTGTCCTTCTTACCACATGCTAAGTCAACTTCTAATGTTACTAACATCAAAATAAGCTCTTCTACAGCTAGAGGTACACCTTCACAGTCTTTGTTTAGTTTGTTAATGACACTGGTTATCTTTTTTCTGTCGAACACAACTGGTTTTGTGTGGCTTCAATATTTGCGTTCGCATCTGTGATTGTCTTTATCTGTTGCCCTACTAGATCATGATGGTCGTTAAAAGAATCTACCTTCTGTTTTAGCTCTGTAACATTACTGTTAACTTTAGAAAGTACTTCATGCTTTACTTGTTTTTTCATATTATTCAGTTTTTCGTCGATGCAGTGTGATAATTTTTGGCTAAGTTATTGAACAACTGTGAGACCATGTCTTGCAAATTCTTGAATACTTGTTTTTGTTCTTGTTTCATTGTATTTAGATCTTGTGTAACAGTGTTTTGTTGCCATTTTACTGTGTTCATATCTGGTGCCAAACTATCAATTTTGGTATTTATATCTTGTTTCATATCAGTGAAATTGGTGTTCATGTTATCTAATTTGGTGTTTATGTTAGATAATAACTGCATAGCAGTGAGTCAGTTGTGCTACTGTGATTGCTGTCAACTGTATTTTCCAAGTTGATGTTTGTGTTGTGAATAAGTGGTATCTGTAATGTGTTGTCAAGATTCATAACTGTATTGCTCACCACTGTTTCATTCATGAGCAGTGTATCACTCTGGGAGATGTGTGACATTGTCTCATCAACTGTAAATATTATGTCTTCAAGGCTATTCTGTTGTGGAGCATTGCTATCATTTGTCACACCTTCGAAACTCATCTCTGACCTAATTAAACTTTCTGCGGTAGGCAGGCATGGCGCCTGAACTTCAACTGTTCGACTGCGCAATTGTATGCCATCTTGGCTGATTGGGTTTTCGCTATTGCTATAAACAATGGACATATATTTTTCTGCCATGTTGTATGAATATGCAAATATAAAATTTCACAAAAGTGGTAAAGTTTCATATGCTAATTATTACACATAATAATTGTCATTTACACGATGTCAAAGCTTGTTTTACATCTATTATGATATGCAAACTATTGTGTCGCAATTCTTTATATTTTAGTGACAATGCGTATCACACTGAAAAATTCCTGTAAATTTTCCACAATAAAATTCAAGGAGGGGAATAATGAGGAAAAGGCTTCTGTCTACATCAAAAGTGGCACTATGAAGTGTAGCCATGCAAGCAACTTGCATAGCCATCCTACCTTTGCTGTGCTGAATAAAACAGCATAATATGGAAAATTTTACATAACCTGGGTCCAATTCTTATTTCTTTCCAAAATTTTCTTCTCAGTCTTTTCTTTTTTGTTTTACTTGCTCCTCATTGTGATTCATGTAGACAGAAAATACAGACAATTAGTTTTTATGACTAATAACAATGTCATATAAATTTCTTACTATAACAATAGTTAACAAACCCTATTTACAACTGGTGCCCTGAAGTTCTGTCACGGTCGCCAGTTGTATTATAATAATAAATAAAAAATGATGATATGTAATTAAAATCGAAAAAATTAAAGGAAAGCACAATTGCATTATTAGTAAATGGTCTGTGTGAACTTTACCTTGTGTCGTTACTTTTTTTTGTGTGTGTTCATCACTGTATATTTTTTAATTATATTTGTCGTCTTCTGAAGGCTCTTCTGATAATCGTACAAAATAGGACCATGTACTTCCTCTCCTTCATTTCAATTGTAGATGCAGGAGCCGATTCCAATGACACCAGTGCCTCTCAAAATGAAAGAAAGCCTCCCAACTTGGCTCCACTTCACTTCAGTAAAAATACTTAATACTGTTATTAAGTCTTCTCTTATTTAGAATCACATGTAATACAAAACACTCACAGCACATCATACTTCAAGCAGTACATCTTAACCATCCTTCTACATATGATAGAGTGAAACAGAACCAAGTACAAAGAAAAGTGAATGATGTTTTTTTGTTCATTTGTCTGCACCTTACCGCGCATTCATAATTAATGTCTTTGCCGTCGCTTACGGTTGGTTTTTGCTTCTGTCATTATCACTGTTTCATTCATTTTTTAAATAAATTTTAACTTTACCATATCGGGAGGAGGGGTCTTTCACCATGTGCCTACACAGAATACATTCAGGGGCAAATTATCCCCCTCACCTTAACCTGGTGTTATGCTAATTGATTTATGATCCCCTGGGGTTTATGTATGACCTCCTGGGCATAATCAGCTTCCTACTTCTACTCCCTCAGTAATCTGGGAGAAAGAGAGGGTTTTTTGTCACCACAACTAATTTTGAGCCTCTTTTCCCCGTCCTGCGAAATCCCCTAGCCTTCCTCTGACCTCCCCCAATCCCGCACTCCCCTACTCCATCTGGGAATTGTCTGGAAAAAAAACGCAGTCTATACTAGAGAGGAAGGATCTCATGACACGATACTCAAATCAATGTTAATGGTATATTGTTCAATTCTGTTTCCACATTCTTTATGTAATCAGTTTGTAGCAGACAGGGTTGCTCCCCAACTTTCCTTGATATAATAACTGTAAGCACTGAGGTATGGAATGAAGTGTGGTATGTCAACCACCATTTGGAGACGGATGTGCGTGTGTATGTCGTCTGGACGCCGCCACAGAGGTGCTAATTATAGGTCAAGATACTAAATACCACCGACTGTGGAATGTAAGTCTTCGTAATTTGATATTCACTACCTGGAGAGCTAGTTTAGTTCACTATCAAGTGGCTAGTTCCTGTTGTTGCAACACTTGCACCGCAAACACGTAGATCAACGTGACGTGTCTACCTGCCCGAGGGAACTCCTTTTGTTCTCATGGTCCCCCAAACAAAGCATCAGGTGGTGGCATTCCTTCTATCAGGAAATTCCAGACTCGTTTTCTGTCTCTGTCTCTCTCTCTAGTGGTTACTTCCTATTTGTGTGGACACATGCATGAACCAACATATCCAAACATGCAGGCAAAGGTTTTCATCCATCCTCAGAATATTGTTGTCCTATTTTCTAATGCTGGAGACAAAGGGAGAGCTGGCGAAATTGTGATTTCAAAAATGGCAGGAAACAGTCCATTTGCACTACCCTTTCAAATTAATTGTTTAACAATTTACAGAAGTGAAATAGATCGCTCAAAACACTCAACACCACTTCATGACGATTCTATTTTGTAATAAGAAATATTTTCAACGTTTGAGAATCAAAGGTAAATATTTGAAAATCAAGTAATTAAATTTCTGTCACCAATAGATTGTAGCACTAAATATATCTGAGGTCTTGTATTCACCAATGTTTGAGGACACAAGCACCTTCCTCCACCACAACGTTTCCACGGTACACCACAACGGTTCCACCGTACACTAAACATATCTGGCGAAAAAGCCCTCCGATCACACACACTCATGATCACAAAGTATGTGCCCCCCACGGACTGCCTATGAGCAGCCAGAGACCCACAAGCTGGCAGCTGCAAGCACGTCTCCAGCCACTCCAGATGCTCAGGGGAGAGAGAGACCGTTCGCATGACTGCCATGCAGTCAGCTAATTGATTTACATTGGGGGTAATAATTGCCCAGTGCGAACAACTGCCGTATTGAATCTTCTCAAACGCATCAGCTTCTGTCGCCACTCTACCAGCATACTGATTAGTTCACTATTCAGCCATCCAGAAGGCTCCACTGCTGTGACTTGTCCCCGTAGCTGCCCGCGAGAGCCAACAGGTCGCAACGTTCTTTGCACCCACCGATCATATGAAACTAAGCCGCAGCAAGACCCCACGAACGCACATGCTGCTGACTGCAAGACAAGGAGGTGTGGCTTGGACGTATAGTTCTAACTGCAATTCCACCCCTGACATGGACTCTCCCAGGCTAAAAAATCCACTTTACCCAATTTGAAACAGGGATATTATGCATACTTCTCGAACTTCTCATGTGAAGTTTTTTTTTGAGGACAGAAGAAATTACGGAATACACACGTTCTCATATCGCTAAACTATCCTGCACAACAATAGGGAATGGGCTATATTTCCTCTAAGTGTTCTTTCATCGGGTAAAAAGAATCTGCTCTTATAAGCTTAATATCTGTTATATCTTGCATCACAGGACTGAAATACTGTACTGATTTTTGGCTCATGACGGAGTGCTAAGAGTATGCTCTACCTCTGTCACAGGATGCTTCCTCACTTTCGAACTCTCTTAAAGTAGCCAAATGCCTTGTCACCTACGAAGTCTCTTAAGGCAGCGACGTAGAAGATTTGTAAGTATCAAGTTAATATTTTGCATCACTTTATATTTCGGTAATACTTCTGATTTTATTACGATGGCCATCCCTCCCAGTGTAGGAGATTGAAATTTCGTTAAAAGATCTGGACGCAACGAAAAAAATGCCTGATTGCCACTCCAACTCACGAATCACATCTGCGGTATTCTCGCCCTGGCTTCCACCTGCTTGGTGCCACATCATTGACATCAAATTGATTGATTCTTGTTGTTGTGGTCTTCAGTCCTGAGACTGGTTTGATGCAGCTCTCCATGCTACTCTATCCTGTGCAAGCTTCTTCATCTCCCAGTACCTACTGCAACCTACATCCTTCTCAATCTGCTTAGTGTATTCATCTCTTGGTCTCCCTCTACGATTTTTACCCTCCACGCTGCCCTCCAATACTAAATTGGAGATCCCTTGATGCCTCAGAACGTGTCCTGCCAACCGATCCCTTCTCCTAGTCAAGTTGTGCCACAAACTCCTCTTCTCCCCAATCCTATTCAATACCTCCTCAATAGTTATGTGATCTACCCATCTAATCTTCAGCATTCTTCTGTAGCACCACATTTCGAAAGCTTCTATTCTCTTCTTGTCCAAACTATTTATTGTCCATGTTTCACTTCTATACATGGCTACACTCCACACAAATACTTTCAGAAACGACTTCCTCGCACTTAAATCTACTCTCGATGTTAACAAATTTCTCTTCTTCAGAAACGCTTTCCTTGCCATTGCCAGTCTACATTTTATATCCTCTCTACTTCGACCATCATTAGTTATTTTGCTCCCCAAATAGCAAAACTCTTTTCCTACTGTAAGCGTCTCATTTCCTAATCTGATTCCGTCAGCATCACCCGACTTAATTCGACTACATTCCATTATCCTCGTTTTGCTTTTGTTGATGTTCATCTTATATCCTCCTTTCAAGACACTGTCCATTCCGTTCAACTGCTCTTCCAAGTCCTTTGCTGTCTCTGACAGAATTACAATGTCATCGGCGAACCTCAAAGTTTTTATTTCTTTTCTCCATGGATTTTAATACCTACTCCGAATTTTTCTTTTGTTTCCTTCACTGCTTGCTCAATATACAGATTGGATAACATTGGGGAGAGGCTACAACCTTGTCTCACTCCCTTCCCAACCACTGCTTCCCTTTCATGCCCCGCGACTCTTATAACTGCCATCTGGTTTCTGTACAAATTGTAAATAGCCTTTCGCTCCCTGTATTTTACCACTGCCACCTTCAGAATTTGAAAGAGAGTATTCCAGATAGCATTGTCAAAAGCTTTCTCTAAATCTACAAATGCTAGAAACGTAGGTTTGCCTTTCCTTAATCTTTCTTCTAAGATAAGTCGTAAGGTCAGTATTACCTCAGGTGTTCCAACATTTCTACGGAATCCAAACTGATCATCCCCGAGGTCGGCTTCTACCAGTTTTTCCATTCGTCTGTAAAGAATTCGAGTTAGTATTTTACAGCTGTGACTTATTAAACTGATAGTTCGGTAATTTTCACATCTGCCAACACCTGCTTTCTTTGGAATTTGAATTATTATGTTCTTCTTGAAGTCTGAGGGTATTTCGGCTGTCTTATACATCTTGCTCACCAGACGCTAGAGTTTTGTCATGACTGGCTCTCCCAAGGCTGCCAGTAGTTCTAATGGAATGTTGTCTACTCCCGGGGCCTTGTTTTGACTCAGGTCTTTCAGTGCTCTGTCAAACTCATGCAGTATCGTAACTCCCATTTCATCTTCATCTACATCCCATAAAATTGTCCTCAAGTACATCGCCCTTGTATAGACCCTCTGTATACTCCTTCCACCTTTCTGTTTTCCCTTCTTTGCGTGGAACTGGGTTTCCATCTGAGCTCTTAATATTCATACATGTGGCTTTCCTTTCTCCAAAGGTCTCTTTAATTTTCCTGTAGACAGTATCTATCTTACTCCTAGTGATGTAAGCCTCTACATCCTTACACTTGTCCTCTAGCCATGCCTGCTTAGCCATTTTGCACTTCCTGTCGATCTCATTTTTGAGACGTTTGTATTCCTTTTTACCTGCTTCATTTACTGCATTTTTATATTTTCTCCTTTCATCAATTAAATTCAATATTTCTTCTGTTACCCAAGGATTTCTGCTAGCCCTCGTCTTTGTACCTACTTGATCCTCTGCTGGCTTCACTACTTCACCCCTCAAAGCTACCCATTCTTCTCCTACTGTATTTCTTTCCCCCATTCCCGTCAATCGTTACCTAATGCTCTCCCTGGAGCTCTCTACAACCTCTGGTTCTTTCAGTTTATCCAGGTCCCATCTCTTTAAATTCCCATCTTTTTTCAGTTTCTTCAGTTTTAATCTACAGTTCATAACCAATAGATTGTGGTCAGAGTGTACATCTGCCCCTGGAAATGTAAAACCTGGTTCCTAAATCTCTGTCTTACCATTACATAATCTATCTGAAACCTGTCAGTATCTCCAGGCTTCTTCCATGTATACAACATTCTTTTATGATTCTTGAACCAAGTGTTAACTATGATTAAGTTGTGCTCTGTGCAAAATTCTACTAGGCGGCTTCTTCTTTCATTTCTTACCCCCAATGATTAATTAATTAAATCGGTCATAGTGGTCCCTCTGCATGGTGAATAATTTTTTTTTCATACATTCGGATTACATTCAACAAGGTAACCTTTACAGACGCTTCTGTGATGCGTCTGGAGGCTCCCCAGAGGCTAAGAAGTCGATTCCTCCGATACCAACATGCCTGGTAACTGTCGGCAGATAGCTGATGACATCCAACACTAGTTCCGTTCTATTTGTTGGTTGCCTTGTCATGCTCATGGAAGTAAGTCACTTATAATTCTGGTATACTGCTCCCAAAGTAATCCTGCTGAGGTTTTGCTCAGAGTCCTTAGCCAACTGGTTTTACAAAGGGGCAGATAGTTTCGAAATAGAGGACAGACTGCTGCTATGGATATGATTCATTTGTTTGTTTGTGAGATGTTTCATTCTCCGACTTTCTCCTACAAATGTGAGAATACTCTGTGACTCCAAGCCACACACACTGAGATCACAAATCGTAATAGAAACTTACCGAATTTGTAAAGTATTTGAACTGAGGTACGTCGTTTTGCACCTCCTCTATGCTGACGGCTATTTTCTACACTGAGAAATAGTATTTGTGTTGTGTGATGTAGGCAGTGTGACAGTGTTTGCGGTATTTTCACATGTATATAGCACTCACTTAGTAATGGTGGCGGTGGTTTAGCAATGATATAGAAATTGAGAACCATGCTGCAATGTCATTAGCTAATAGCATCATGAGATCAAAGTGATGAGTCGTTTTGTTTACGTGACAAGTCGTCGAGAGTGGTGGTTTGGAACTCGAGTAATTCTGTAAAATGCGTTGAAATTATGGAAAACCTTGTAAAGTTACGAAAATTGATTGAGAAACCGTAAAATTGATAAAATATGACCAAAATGTCGAAGAACTAGGGTACTTACATGCACACTTGGGTGTGCAAAAATCGTTACATCCCTCCATCGGTAGGATTGCTATCTGTGATCTATGGGTTTAAGTCCTGCAGAATATCCACTTGTTCCACATGCCGTAATGCACTGTAAGTCATAAAAATGAAAGACCCTGCATCCAAAGATTTGGAGGTCAGGATGACCACCACCTAGGACACAGAAACAATGATCCCATACCTTGGTGCAACATGTACCACCAACATGAGGAATCAATGTTCTTGGTCTCTTTGAAAACAGAACACCAAGACATCTGCTATCCATCATTGTGGAAGACGAGATTAAATGTAGGAGTCATCACCTTCGGACAGCTGTTTGGAAGTGCTCCACAGTGGTGCAATCTCTTCAAGTTTGAAAATGTTGCGATGTCTTTCAGATATTTGTCAACAAGAAACACCTCATCTGTTTTCTATTTCAACCATCCTGTGTGTTGTGGGAGCAGCTTACCCTACACTATGCAATGTCCAGCTTTCTGTGAGAGCCAATAGATCGAAATGTGTTAATGTCGGTTTAGCACCTGGCATAGACCTCACAGTCATGATGAAAAAATAAAATTTATGGATGTGTACAAAGCTGTAGTCATACACTGCTTTGTGTGTTACAGCAAAAAAACATGCATCAAACTGCTTATGAAGCAACAACAGAAGAATGCCCTATTGTGGTTGATAGTCTGTGGTATATGGTCTTCCTCCAGTACAGGCTACAAAACTTAACACATATCTGTGGAAACGACTTCGATTACTGGCCGTCTGCTTCAATGGAGCAATTCATGTATATTTAATGGGATCACCATATATTCCCGATGTCAACACTCAGATGGTATTTGTTTTCGATATATGGGAAGAGAGAAATGCGGTAAAATCTTATCAAGTTCTGTACCAGGTGAGGTTAGCAAAGTTTTTATATTTCGTAGTTATACTCCATTGGATGTTATAAAAATACTGAGGAGGGAGAGAGAGAGAGAGAGAGAGAGAGAGAGAGAGAGAAATATTGTGCTGTCAATGAAGATTCTGACACTATTACACTGTCGCATTTCTAGTATAATAATCATAGGAATACAATAAAGGAGATTAGGACATTTACACGGGGATATTCATAAACAGTCATTTGATATTAATGAATTGTAGGTGCTATGCTTCTGAATCTCTTTATGGAGTCTGCGTACACTCTGCATGATGCGACCTTCCTCTTGTACATTAGTGTGCTACTTTTCGCATTGTGAAAGCTCCCTACCTAATCAGTGAGGGGTGGAGGACTAGTCAGTCTTCTAAATAATGGAATAGCACTGTCAGAACGCGATAGGATTTCGAGATAATTGACTGGGGTCTGTGGCTTGGTGGGGACTTCTCATACCCGTCGAAATCAAGTGGATTCAAATACTGAATATCGTATACTGGAAGATTCGTGAGACTGTGGCAGGTAAGTAATAATGCGATGAAAGGGGAGTTGAGAGGTGAGTTATACATCGCTTCTTCTAAATATTATGCTTAAACACATTAGAACCTCTTACATACATTTCGCTAAATGACTACTACGAGAAAATTAGGGTCTAATACGAAGATTTTTAGCGAGAGACAATTATCAACAGGAGTTCCAGCTTTTGTTTTCTTGATAGATAAGAGACATCGTCCCTCAATGAATTTTGTGTGCCTGTAAATGGATGGTGTACAACTTAATACGTAAACTAAATTTACATCTACATCTATGTGCATATCTCCCAAGTCATTGTATGCTGTGTGATGGAGGATATCCTGTACCACTACTAGTTATTTCCTTTCCTGCACTACTCGCAAGTGGAGGGAGGGAAAAGGACTGTCTATATGCCTCTGTATGGGCGTGAATTTCTTGTACGAGGGTTGCCCAGAAAGTAATACATCGCATTTATTTTCTTCGACAATTCTTTATTGAACGTAATGAGAATAATATAAACGAAAGGATGGTGTGTCTATGCACCCACTTTCCCGTGCAATCTCCATCCCATTCTACGGCCTTCCTCCAGCGTGAAACAAGAGCGTGTATGCCCTGTCGGTACCAATCCTCGTACTGGCGGCGCAGCCAGTGCTTCACTGTGTAAATCACCTCCTCAACGTCCTCAAAATGTCTTCCACGAATGGCATCCTTAAATGGCACAAACAAGTGGAAGTCCGAGGAGGCTAGGTCAGATGTGTCAGGTGTGACAGACATGGATGGTCTTCCCGACCACTGCAAATGCTGGAGCTCTATCAAACTGCGTTTTGATGACCCCATCCTCCATGCCCAGCGACTAACTGTACCTCTGTCGACAGCAGATGCTCCATAGACTTTGCACAACCGTTTGTGAATATACTCCACAGTTCCTTTCTCTGCAGTGAGAAATTCAATGACGGCACGTTGCTTGTAACGTACATCACCTACAGACCCCATTTTGAAACTGTCCTGCAGCTATGCTGTCTGCCAGAAGTGACAGAACATGGCGTATGCTCACTCAGGAGACTTCAAATAATACACACGTAACATTTCGCATTCATAACATTGCTTTCGGTTGAGAAAAAAAAGCGGTGCATTACTTTCTGGGAAACTGTCATATTTTAACTTCATGGTCCTTACTTGACATGAATTGGCGACAGTATAATCCCCTGCAATCTGCTTCAAATGTCGGTTCTCAATAGTGTTCCTTGAATAGAACATTGCCTTCCCTCCAGGGATTCCCATTTGAGTTCTCAAAGCATCAAGTCACTAATTTGTTGGGAGCCAATAGCAATGTTTTTACACAGCTGTATTCTGAGAAAAACCCAGTTTGTACGCTGGCCAGTGGCGGCAGTAGAGACAGGGGCGGAGGTACCGTAGGGTGGACTAGAGAGTGAAACATCCTACTGCTTCTATAGACCGACTGGCAACAGCAGGATTAGTTCGGGAGCAGTATACCATGAGCATGGCAATCAAACAACAAACAGAACGTAATTAGTGTTGGATGTCATCATTTATTTGATGACAGTTACCAGCCATGTTGGTATCGGAGGAATCGACTGTTTAGCTTGTGGGAAGCCTCCAGACACATCACAGAAGCATCTGTAAAGATTACCTTGTTGAATGTAATCCGAATGCATGAAAAAAATCGCTCACCATGCAAAGGGACCACTATGAGCAATTTAACTAATTAGTAAATCAATTTTATGTCAATGATGTGGCACCAGGCTGGTGGAAGCCAGGGCGAGAGTACCACAGATGTGATTCGTGAGTTCGAGTGGCAATCAGGCATTTTTTCGTTGCGTCTAGATATTTAATGAAATTTCAATCTTCCACCTACACAGGGAGGGATGGCCATCGTAATAAAATCAGAAATATTTCCGAATATATAAAGTGATACATAGTATTAACCTGATACTTACAAATCTCCTGCGCCGCTACCTTAAGAGACTTCATAGGTGACAAGGCATTTGGCTACTTTAAGAGAGTTCGAAAGTGAGGAAGCATCCTGTGACAGGTAGAGCATACTCTTAGCAGTCCACCATGAGCCAAAAATCAGTTCAGTATTTCAGACCTGTGATGCAAGATATAACAGATATTAAGCTTATAAGAGCAGATTCTTTTTACCTGATGAGAGAACACTTAGAGGAAATATAGCCCATTACCTACTGTTGTACAGGATAGTTTAGCGATATCAAAAAGTGTGTATGCCCTGATGTCTTCTGTCCTCGAAAATAACTTACATAAAAGGGAGGCATCTACATTTCACATGAGAAATTCGAGAAGTAGGTATAATATCCCCGTTTCAGATTGGGTAAACTGTATTTTTTTAAACTGGGGAGAGTCTTTGTCAGGAGTGGAATTGCAGTTAGAACTATACGTCCGAGCTGCACCTGCTTGTTCCGCCATGTGCGGCAGTCACTGACAGGGGTGGTCACGAGGTCTTGGCTGACGAGCCAGCCGTGGCTTAGTCTCATGTGACTGGCGGATACAAAGGACATTTCCAGCCGCAAAGACTTCCTGGTGGCAGCGACCTCTAAATGGCCAGTATGCTGATTGAGAAGTGGCAGAAGCGGATGTCTTTGTTGTGTGAGAAGATTTAATGTTGCAAGTGTTTGCAGTGGGCTGTTAGCCGCTCACTTACGCCAGCGGTTTTTCGAACCCCGAAATACTGCTGTAAATCTTATCTTTGGCACTGCTTTCAGTGCTTTCGGCGACGCGTTTATAGTCTCATCTGCGCTTATAAAATAAAACTTTTAGAATTCTTTATTTTTGGGAACAAAAAAGCCTCATGGAGCAAATATGGGGACTAGGACATTACTACAATACTTTTTTGGGGCGAAAATTCTCGAGCAGGGAACGAAATGAATGCAGGTGCATCATTCTAGTGCAACCATGAATTCCTCCGCCACAGGTCCAGCCTTTTTTTTTATTGCTTCACGCAAACCACGTTGAACTTGTAAGTAGTACTCCATATTGTTTGTTTCATCTTATAGCACGAAGGCTTTTCGTCAGGAGGCCGAGCAAGTTCAATAGCGTCAATTGGCAGTGCAGAGTGATACAGTGGTATTCGGTTGCATTGCTTTATCCACATAATTTACAGTACTATGCTGGGTGCAGCAAAGTGTCGGCGTGCCACCCGCAGGGCTGTCCCACAAGTCCAGCTGGCTCAGCACCTCCTGGTATGCTGACACTGCTGCTCCGTCATCAAAGCCGCTCAGCTGGAAGGCGGCTGCCCTCTGCCCGGATGCTGCTCATCGTTGCATCGTGTCTTGCGCCACATAGCTGCCTGCAATTCCAGAGACTGCTACAGTCTCTGGTCCTCGCCACCCTCTGCCCCGTTTGGTCCGCTCTGTCTCACCACGGGATGAAGGTGGTTGTACTGGTCACCCGTTGCCCTCGGGCCGCCACTGCTCCCAGGACAGGACTGGACTCGAGCCGGTGCCCTCCTGGACGCTGTGCCGCAAATTGCCGCTGGTGGTACTTGCCGGATGGCAACACTCGCTGCCGTCCCTGGCATTGCCGCAGCGCTGCCGCGCCTCCCACAGCGTATCCCTCGCCTGGATCCCGGTATGCCAGGCGGGAAGCAAACGTGGCCTGTCCTGGACCTGCTGCAGACCACTGTCACCGCCCTCCTTCAGGCAGACCGTGCAATCTTCATGTACCAGGCTGCCATTCCGTCCCACCCCGGTGTTGCATCCCCAGAGGCGGAATACAGCCCGAACAATTACATAGAAATAAAGTACAGGTTTACATAGAATATTTACAACATTACTGCCAGATCTACCTCTATGAGCGTAGACCAGCACAGGTCCGACCCAACTCTCGACTGACCTGGCACACACTTCAAGCTAAAAGTGCCTGACTATTTATATTGCTTTTTCTCTCGCTTCTGATGTAGTGTCAGAGAGAGACAGAAACTATAGAAGGGGTAAATTCCCATACGTCAGCCATTTACACATTGCCCTCCTGGCTCTGGCCTAGTGCCTCGCCGTATACATCGCAATAACTTAAAACAATGCTGCAGTTCCCTGCCTCGCTGTTGCTTCATTCCAAACACTTCGTGCATGCAATAACGCTGTCGCAGCTCCGTGCCCTGTTTACCACACACTGCCAGAGGCCCCAGACTTCATCGCCCAACTATGCCTTCATCGAATTTTGAAAAAATTCCCCTTTCCTACGACTAAGACTAATACTAGCACAGTACACCTCTCTCCTTTCAACAAGATTCGTCCTGATTCGAAATATTGCAGACGTGGCTTGTGGCTGTGTAAACATACCTTGTTTACAAAACTTACATTTTACACAATTAAACTAACGAGAACATCAAAACATTAACTCTAGACCTAAGCACTGTTTGCACTGGTTACCCATGCGTAGGCAACTGATGTGTTGGCACCTCCTCTACTGGTGCATATTTCCATACTCTCCACTAAGCTATAATCAAGAACAATAGAAAAACGGCACACCCTATGGCTGAAATGCTCACTGTCAGTATTCGGTCGGTGCGATGCTGTTGTAACGTTCGAAGGTGTTCCAATACTTTATTAACACTGATAGATCCTTCCTGTGCATGAATTAAGGGTTGCAACGTTTCCAAAAACTCTGGATTTAACGTGGAGTTTAAATATGTCAGATTCTGCATTGATAATATCTCTAGAACCCTCTCCCACTACAAGTCAGTACAACATTGTATGACATCCTCAAAAATTCCCAATAGTGCAATCTGCCCCTATCGAAGTCTCTGAATTAGTCTCCCCCATACAATGACAAAACTAAAACAACAAACTAGAAAAACGCAACTATTGCCTGACCCACCAAAACACAAAAAAATACGCAAATTATCCCTTGATAGAAAGACACAAAATGAAACATGCCATGCAATATTACACATATAATAATTTACTCCCTCCGTGACCGTGACACATACAGAACGTTATGTGTCCACTGTTGTCCCTCCGCCACGACCTTCTCCTTCCGTTTGCTTTGCCTAGCCTCTGCAATTGGGTCACTTCCTTGCAATTGAGGTAATCCATCCACCATTCCTTTAAAAAGCTTTACTCTACTTACGTGGATAACGGATGTTTCTGTTGGCAGCTGCACTTTAACATTTACTGGCGAAGTCATCTCCACGACCTGGTATGGTCTGTGGTACTTCGTCAAGAATTTTTTCGTCTTTCCCTTAGGTGTATATGGATTCGTGAACAGTGCCCATTGACCTACCCTATACTGTGGTAAATGTCCCAACCGCTTGTTCTGTTCTTCCTGCCTCTTCAACGCTTTCGTATTGGCCTTCTGTACCCTCTTCGAGACTTCCTGTATTGTCCATGCAAATTTCCTCACTGCGTCCCCTTTAGCTCCCGGTTTCAGACATAGAACGTCAAACGGTGATGCCATCTTTCTTCCATAGACCACCTCGAACAGTGACATTCCGACCCCCGAATGTATTTTGGTGTTATAACTCGATACCACATACGGAAGGTAAACGTTCCAGTTATCATGGTTTCCATTCACATAATAACTTAGCATTTTTGAAATTGTCTTATGTACTTGACCCATTCTCTCATTCGCCTGCAGATGAAATGGACTGCTGCGTAATGTTTTAATTCTCAATAACTGATACAACTGTGACATTAATTCGGACATGAAGTTTGTTCCCTGATCCGTAATTATGGTATCAGGCACCCCAAACTTCAATAACCAGTTACTGACTAAAGCTTGTGCTACAGTACTTGCCTGTTCGTCTGGTATTGCGAACATGGCTAGAAACCGTGAAAAGTGGTCAATTATAGTTAAAGCGTAATGATACCCTACCGGTGTTTTGTTATATGGCCGCAGACATCTAGCCCGATAAACTCGAAAGGTTTCGAAGCCTCTGGTAACCATTGCAATGGAATTTTTCCTCGCGTCACATCCGCTCGCTGCGCACACGGTACACAATTTGCTACATATTGTTCAACATCCCTTCTTCGAGTGTGCCACCAAAATCGTTCTGCTACCCGTCTTCCCATTGCTCGATGAGCCCCATGCCCTGAAAGCACATGAGAATGGGCCAGCTTTGACTTCCTCTCTCAAACTCTTTGGTACCACTACCCGTGGTCCGCACCTGGTAACTCTACACAACAAATTTCCCTCCACAATGAAATGATGGTTGAACTCTAAAACCCTGGCACTCCTCATCCTGTGCTTGTGCCCTTTGCCATTCTGCGACACTCTCACCCATTACTTCTAATACGTCTAAGTTGCAACTTAATGCATCTGAATTCCCGTGTTTCTTCCCTGGCTTATGAATTACTTCAAAGTCAAACTCACTTAATTTTAGAGGCCACTGTGTGAACCGACTAGAAGGATCCTTGAGTCCCAGTAACCATCTCAACGCTGCATCATCTGTCACTACCTTAAACTTCCTACCATAAAGGTAACAACGAAAATACGTTAGGCTACTCCATATATAACAGCCAACATCCCATTGTGGAATAATTTCACTCTGCCCTATTTGACTGTCTGGAAGCATATGCCTCCGGATGTTCCTAACCTTTACCATTTGCCCCTGGACGCACCCTACTGCGCCATTTGAAGCTTCACATGATAAGATGAAGTCTTCTTCAAAATTCGGAAACACCAACACCGGGCCGGCCGGGGTGGCCGAGCGGTTCTAGGCGCTACAGTCTGGAACCGCGCGACTGCTTCGGTCGCAGGTTCGAATCCTGCCACGGGCATGGATGTGTGTGGTGTCCTTAGGTTAGTTAGGTTTAAGTAGTTCTAAGTTCTAGGGGACTGATGACCTCAGAAGTTAAGTCCCATAGTGGTCAGAGTCATTTTTTGAACCAATACCGGACCAGAAACTAATCTCATTTTTAATTTATCGAAAGCTTCCTGACATTCCTCGTCCATTGAAATTCAACCCCCTTCTTTAAAAGCTTTGTTAATGGATCGGCTATTTTAGCTAAATCCTTTACAAATTTACGATAATATGAACATAACCCAATATACGATTTTAATTGGTTCGTTGTACGTGGTAAAGGAAAATTTTGAACTGCCTCTGTTAACCGAGGATCAGTTTCAACCCCTTGTTCACTGATTACATGACCTAAATATTTGACCTGCGTCTGCACAAAATTACATTTTTCTAAACTTAATGTTAACCTTGCCGACCGCAGTCTTCTAAGGACTCCTTTTAAACGCGATACATGTTATGGTATATCCTTCGAACATACTATAATGTCATCTAGGTAAACCATACATGTTTTTGGTTCAAAAATGGTTCAAATGGCTCTGAGCACTATGCGACTTAACTTCTGAGGTCATCAGTCGCCTAGAACTTAGAACTAATTAAACCTAACTAACCTAAGGACACCACACACATCCATGCCCGAGGCAGGATTCGAACCTGCGACCGTAGCGGACGCTCGGTTCCAGACTGTAGCGCCCAGAACCGCACGGCCACTCTGGCCGGCCATGTTTTTGGTTTCAATCCCCTTAAAATCCCATCTAATAATCGCTGAAAAGTTGCTGGTGCATTCTTCAACCCGAACGGCATACGTATGTACTGATAGTGTCCCCCAGGAACAGTAAAAGCTGTCTTTGCCCTATCCTCTGGCGCTACTTCCAACTGTTGATATCCACTCCGTAAATCCATCGTCGTAAAATACTTACATTGTCCCAGATTATCCAATGTGTCCGTGATATTCGGAATCGGATATGTGGCCGAAATGGTTTTCGCATCCAGAAACCTATAATCACGGCAAAACCTAAATTTCCTTGTACCATCCACCGGCTTCTTAGGTACAAGAACTACATTGCTTGAATACGGACTATCGCTATGCTCTATGATTCCATCCAGTAGCTCTTGTTCTATGAACTTCTCTAGTAGCGGTTGCATATGACGTGCTACCCTGTATGGTTTCCTAAATACTGGTGTATTATCTTCCGTTGGTATGTGATGCTTCGTAATCAGTGTTACCGGTAACCACCCTCCGTTCCAAATAAATCGCTAAATGTCAATAACAATTCCTCCAACGTGACCCTGTCCTCTCACTGCAAATGTTGTAATTTTTGCCCTCAATTGCGCTGCATCGACCTTTTGCTTATGGCTCGCCTGTAGCTCCTCCCTATCGAGGTCATCTTCATCAAAAACCCCAACGTGGTCAATAACAACCCTTTCGACAAGCTAAAATCCGCTGTGCTGAAGTTATCTATACTTACAGGAACCTTACAATCTCCTTCCACGTAACTTGCGTGAGCTAAACTCCTCCGCACAAAACAGTGCGCATTATCCAACACCCTATTACTCGAGAGTGGCTCCACCATGTACAACGTCTCCTTTGGTAAGTCCGTATTAATCGAAACCCAGACTACCTTCCCTGTACCTGCCGGTATATTATCCTGCTGATCGACCTTCAATGAATCCGTTCGCAGTTTAGCTGGCATCACCTTCGCGTTAAGTGCGCCTTGCGACATTCGTCAATTTGCAAACGTTTCCCCCATGCAAAACATTGTTCCACTGTTTGTTGCCAAAGATCTATCTTCGCACGATGGTTGTCAAGGGAGTCCAGTCCGAGAATCACCGAATACCCCTCACCAACACATGGTAGCACCTCTACCTGCTCACTAAACTTAGTTCCTGCGATCAATAAATTGAAGTACTGTCGTACCCAATGACTCCACTTTATTATTCCCCACCCAACGTAAACTATAACGTGGCGGCTCAAGCCTTCTCCTGCTAACCAGGTCTAGACTAATAGCAGACACGTGTGCCCCCGCGTCAACCAGAAACCTCTGTTCCCTTCCGTTCACCAAACCTAATCAGCAGCAGTCTGTCTGTGCACCTACAAGCGCATTACCTAATTTCACTGCGACCACCCTCCGGCAGTTGAAGCAGCCCTGTTCTCGTTTAACGACTGCTGTCGCCGAGGTCCCCCCCCCCCCCCCTCCCCTACTTTTACGCCTACAGTTCTCTGCCCGGTGACCCATTTTCCCGCATGAGTAACACCACAACTGGCGCTGACACTGCCTCCTAATATGCCCTACCTGCCCACAACCAAAACACTTAATTTCCGTTGCCAGAACTTTATACTTCACCCTTTCCTTCGCCGCATAATCTACCTCTTTTAAGTATGCGGTAATCCTTAGAGCCGCCACGAGATCATTGGATTTTCCCTTCTCACCTGACGTGACATCTCCGGCGGTACTCCCCGCAAAACACATCTAACGCCCTGTTCTCAGTTTCTTGTAACAGCACTCTATTCGTCTCCCCATTCTGCGACAGTTCGAACGTTTGTGCATTCAGCTTTCGAATCCTGTCTGAGAAAACTTCCACAGTCTCATTTTCCCTCATAACTAACGCACTTAATTTTTCACGAAAAAACCTGGTACTATTCTGTTTTTGGTGCCTCTGGCACACCCAGCCTCAAGCTCTGAAAACTTCCCCACATTGTTCAACGTTTCATGGTACAATATGTACGACTCGGCATCCTCTATCAAGCGTAACTTCGCCACCCTCAACATTACAACATCCGATCTCAGCCATAGTGATAATGTTATTAAGGAATACCGACACATCCTCCGTTGCTTTACCTGAAGAGGGGTTAATCAATGCCGCGACTGCTGGGTCAAACGGTCTATGACACTCCACGACTTGTAATTTACTTTCACCCGACGTCCCTTCCCCTACTCACAATGCCTCAAATCTCCCTGCTGATTCTTCATATTTTTCTTTGTCACTTATCGTCGCCTCTGACAATACCCGAATTTGCTCTGATAGAGTGGCTAATGCTTTCGCTGTAGTACCTGCCGCAGCCTTCGCTGCTTGCCGTGTTTCCAACATTCTTGCTTATAGCTCCACTGTTGCCATTAATTTCACTCTGCTACTCCTTAAACTTAGTTCTTGCGGCGAATCGTCGCCCAACTACATTCTAAACAACTGCGCGCCAAATGACCAAATCTCTTACAAATAAAACATTTCTTTGGCACCCACTTTGTAAACGGTAATCCGTGGCCTGACAGGTTACAAAAATTACATCGCTTAGGCGCTATGTTATCATGTCTCCCATTTCCCCTGAATCCAGATAAATCTGCAGGCCCCTCCGGCCTTACGAAAGATACCTTTAAAAAGTCCATCCTAATTAACAAAATAATGACACATAAACCATCAATCAAACGTCACTCACCCCTCCACATCGTGCTCGTGTGCAGGTGAACAGTCCTGCTTTCCTCCCTATACTGGTATGGACGAATACCTCCCGAACGACAAGACGTTGCAAGAAGTGCACGACCAGCCGTCACGAACGCAACCTAACACCTCAACTACCCCTCTACACAGGCACATCTCAACGCTACTTGCTCGACATGCGATGTGGGAGTGGAAATCCGGCACCAGCGTTGTAACCGGCACCACTTCTGACTCCACTGTTGCGGGGTCGGAGGGTCGAACCCGAAACTCCATATGGCGGAACTGAAGCCGGGACCCACCGTATTTCGTCAGGAAGCCGAGGAAGTTCTAGAGCGTCAAGGGGCGGTAAATACAAACATGACACACATATCAGGCGAAGTAAAAACTTTGCACACACAACTCAATAATCTAGATACGAAGTTCACACAGCAGATTTCACGAATCTCCACGGAAGTGGACAGGAAAATTAACGAACAAGTACAATCTTCAGTTCACGCTATGAGTGAGAAAGTAAAAGGCACAGTGGAAGAAAAATTTGGAACACTCACACGCACGTATGGACAGGAGCTATCCGGAATCAGGGAAACTCTGGATAATTTACAGGTAATGCAGAAGAATGCGCAGGTTAACACAGATAATGTACAATCAGAAGTAGCGAAGCTGCATTCGTTCTGTGACGACTTACCATAAAATAAAGAAAAAATCACAGTGGAGATATGATTACTTAAGTTAGAACATAAAAGAATCAACTCATTGTGCAACTTTACGAAACAGTAAAGGATAATACAAAAGATGAAAACACAACGTATGCAGAAAAATGCGTACGCGAACAGCGTACTTATGTGGAAGCGGTAAAGGAAGGGATGGGGGACAAGAAAGAGCAAATATGTGGTAGGACACACAGAAGGCGACACCCTTTTGTGGGCTACAGAGATGTCGGAACTCTGTGAGACCTATGATCAATTTGAGAATGCATTTTTAGATAAATACTTGTCAAAACCTATACAGGAGAGATTAAGGTATTTAACCCATTATCATATCATCCAGAAGTCGGGGGGGCTAAGCAATTATTTTGAAACGTATGCGCAGTAGGTTGGTCCTGCAAGACAAGAAAAGGAAACGCAAATACTCAGAATAAATAAAAGATTCCTTCTAATTTACAATTAGTATGTAAGATGGTGCCTGTCATGAAGTCCATATATAAAATTTAAATGTGAATTGTGTATTTACTTGTCAACTTTATTATTGTCAGTATCTGTGTCTATGTAAAATGAATGTACTATTTTTTATGTGTTGTTGTGAAGATAAAAATGTGCAGCAGGTCGGTCCTACAAGACAAGAAAAGAAAATGCAAATATTCAGAATAAATCCAAGATTACTTCTGATTTACATGTTAGTGTATAAGATGGTGCATGACACAGAGTCCATATATATGAAATTTGAATGTGACTTGCACATTTATTTGTCAACTTTATTATTGTCAATGCCTATGTAAAGTGTATGTACTATTGTCAGTTTTATGTAGAATTTTATTCTTGAAGGAGAACCATTTGTGTATGTCTGTGAAGTGCAATGCGATGAACGAGTAAAATACTCGCATGTGTGTAGTTATACTAAAATAGTAAGGCTTGATAATAGTGAAAATAACGGCTGAGTCATGGTAAGAGTAAACGCTATAGTCTAGCAAAGTGAATACAGTGATGCGACGGAGAAAGCAGAGGAAATCCGTATAATCACTAACTGATGTGTGTGGACCGCCGAACTACAACGCACAACGGAAGATAATGCCGAGTCCTGCAGTGCGCCCTTACCTTCAATTTCACTGGCCGAAAACTTCGACCAGGTGCGAGATGAAGTATTCGTGTTCTTCGGTTGAGCGTTGGAGCTGAATCCGTGGTATACTGTCTCCGGACTGGAGGGCATACACAGCAACGACTTCATAAGCCTAGAGCGACATTACAATGGATGCGTGGGCAGTACTGGTGCTCACGTGGCGCTTGAGTCGCTGCGACGGGCGCCTTAAACAACGAGCTGTTGCTGGCAATAAGTACAGCGAACAATGGATAGCGTGTGCCGAAAGAGCATCTTCTCAGAATTGCCAACGAACCCATGGCAAATGAGTAAAACAATTTTTAAAACATGGTGAAAGGACAGTTTAAGAAATTCGAATTTCTTTCCCTGTTCACACCATACAGCTTAACAAATGTAAGGATAAATAACAAACTAAGACGGTAGCACAACATGGACGTGCAATTAAGTAATATAAACATATGTGAATGTATTTACGTCTATGAATTTGAAATGGACAAAGAAATTAAGCTTTGTAGATAAACTTGTAGCCTAGTAGCATAAGGCAGTTAAAACACCATTGACGTGCACTCAGTGAGGAAACTATGAGCCCCAATGTAAATAAGGCTACTACATACTGTCTCCCTAAATAAAGAGACTTATTTCTGACAGTATACAGTAGGGGGCATTTGTGATGTACCTTTTGTATTTCTCGTTCTTATGTCTTCGATTTCTTCAAAGGCAAAGAGAAAAGGTGAAGCGGTAGCCGAGTGTAGAGCCTGCGCCTACCGTCATGTATTTTTGATTTTCAAGTGTTTTAAAAAAATATGTTTTTCCTGTTCCTCGGTAAGAGGAGGGACTCGCTTTCTGCTAATGAACGAAGGTAGGCACACGCTAATTTAGAGCGTAATCGGTAGTAGCCATTTTAGGTTGAGAGAATAAGTAAAAAAGTCTGTATTTTTGAGGTGTGTAGAAGAAGTAATACATTCATATTTCACCAGTGAAAAATTGAGTTATTATTCCAAGTAGTACTGTAATATAGAAGAATTCAAGAAGCCCACCTGTGTACTTCGGAGCTAATACGAAGATCCAATTACAAAAGGAATGATGGACACGGTCAAGAGTTTATAGGTGGATACGGCGATCGGACGTAGTATTATTAATTGGTAAACATAAATCTACAACATTAGAAAGACTATATCGTCCATGCAGAACTAATATGAACCCATTTACAGGCATAGCCCAGCTTATAGTACTTGTCTGAGTGCTGAAAAATTAATCTCATTATTTCCATATATCTCAACATTTGTCATTATTATTATGTTTTTTTTATTATATTATACCACCCCTCTGGCCTCCTCCACCTCACCTGTCTCTGCTCATCTCCTCCCCACCCCTCTTTGTCCATCTCCTCTACTCAGCCATCCGTCGATTTCCTCCTCCCCCATCTGCCCAAATCTTCTCCTCGTCCCTCAGCATACACCTACTTCTCCTTCCTTCTCTGTCCATCTTTCCCTCCACCTTTCTTTTTATCGATCTTTTCCCACCCTCTCTGTCCATGCACATCTCCTTGATCTCTCCCTCTACTTTCTCCACACCCATTCTCTTCATATCTCCTCCTCTCTCTCCTAGTAATCTCCGCCTCCCTCCTGTCTCTTTGTCCAACTCCACCTGCCTCCATCTATCTCTCCATTTCCTCCTTCCCTTTATCCCTATCCATTTCCTACTGCTCCCTCTCGCTATCTTCCTGCTCCTGCTCCTCTTCCTTCTCCCCATATCTCCCGATTCCTCTCCTTCTGCCCTCTCTCCCTATTATAATAAAACTGTTTATGATGAGATAAATGTACTAACCGATCTTGGATCATATCCAATGACCGATTCCCAAACTGAGGAGACGAAACCCAGAAATCCACTACCATATAGTTATATGAAAATGTATGAACATCAACATATATAAGCACTTTACGTAATTACTATGATTATTATGGACTTCTTAAAACGATAAGTAATGATATAAATTATTTGTACTTTATTTTTGTAACATATGTTCCAAAGATGATTTTGGATGAATAGATCAATATATGATAGTATTTTCTTTGTTACATGGTGCTATAGGTAATTTCTTTCTTCTGGTACAGTATGATTTTGGAGTGCAGCTGGGTTCATGCACATAACAAATGTGCTGCCACAGCTAGCAGCATACAGTAGTTCCAAGGCAGTTGCATGTGTGAACTCACAGTTTATAGTGGTGCAACTCAAGGGACACAACTTTTGTCATGGCACAAAAAGTTCAACTTGGCTGTACTTTGTTGTGCCACTTTCTTTGCACAACTGCTCCCTTGAGTCTTTATTATGAAACACGGGAATTCTGTGACAGTTATCGTGGAGTAAATGCTGCTGTACTCCATTCGATTTCAGGATGTTTTCATTTTATTACCGAAGAAAGTGAGAAAAATGGTCGGCAGGTGCACTTTCACAGCTTCTAGAACTACAAGAACAACAACCTATGTTTGATTTTCTGTCAGTGTGTGTGTGTGTGTGTGTGTGTGTGTGTGTGTGTGTGTGTGTGTGTGTGTGCCACGATGTTGAAAGATGTTTAGACGAACAAATAAAGCTGAAAATGTAACGAACAAGAAGCAGTACGAGTAAGCAAACAGGCATCTTTTTCGGAGTTCCACCTTCATTTGCTATTGTTACAAATGAGTAGCCCAGTTGCAAAAGCGGCAAAGTCAGTTTTAAAAGATTGTTGAGAAAAGCCGAAAAACGTAGCCTTGCGGTCACAGCAATATTACAGCGGTGGTTGATGACTCAAAAAAAAAAAAAAAAAAAGTGATCAAATCATAAGTGTATCTATAATCCTCCTACATTAACCCCTTATTAGTATTTTTATGTAAAAATTTGTACTTAGCCCGTTCAGCAACCTAATGGGCCAGTTAGCCGCTTCGGCAACCGCTTCAGCGGCCATGATAGAATGCAGTCGGTTGCAAAACCGCCCAAAAAATTACTTCCGGTGTTTCAATGTCGGTAAGAATGGTAGACTACAGTAGTATATTAAAATAATGCGAAAGGAAGAAAATTAAACGATCACAATGCTGAAATTTGTCTCGAAATTTGGTAGAAAATCCGAAGAAATTCTGGTCGTATGTAAAGTACACAAGCAGCAAGACGCAGTCAATACCCTCGCTGCGCAGTGCCAATGGTGCTGTTACCGAGGACTGTGCCGCTAAAGTGGAGTTATTGAACACAGTTTTCCGAAATTCCTTCACCAGGGAAGACGAATGGAATATTCCAGAATTTGAAACACGAGCAGCTGCTAACATGAGTTTCTTAGAAGTAGATACCTTAGGGGTTGCGAAGCAACTCAAATCGCTTGATACGGGCAGGTCTTCAGGTCCAGATTGTATACCGATTAGGTTCCTTTCAGATTACGCTGATACAATAGCTCCCTACTTAGCAATCATATACAACCGCTCGCTCATCGATAGATTTGTACCTACAGATTGGAAAATTGTGCAGGTCGCACCAGTGTTTAAGAAGGGTAGCAGGAGTAATCCATCGAACTACAGACCTATATCATTGACGTCGGTTTGCAGTAGGGTTTTGGAGTATATACCGTATTCAAACATTATGAATCACCTCAAAGGGAACGACCTATTGATACGTAATCAACATGGTTTCAGAAAACATCGTTCTTGTGCAACGCAGCTAGCTCTTTATTCGCACGAAGTAATAGCCGTTATCGACAGGGGATCTCAAGTTGATTCCGTATTTCTAGATTTCCGGAAAGCTTTTGACACCGTTCCTCACAAGCGACTTCTAATCGAGCTGCGGGCCTATGGGGTATCGTCTCAGTTGTGCAATTAGATTCGTGATTTCCTGTCTGGAAGGTCGCAGTTCGTAGTAATAGACGGAAAATCTTCGAGTAAAACTTAAGTGATATCAGGTGTTCCCCAGGGAAGCGTCCTGGGTCCTCTGCTGTTCCTGATCTATATAAATGACCTGTGTGACAATCTGAGCAGTTCTCTTAGGTTGTTCGCAGATGATGCTGTAATTCCCCGTCTAGTAAGGTCATCCAAAGACCAGTATCAGTTGCAAAGTGATTTAGAAAAGATTGCTGTATGGTGTGGCAGGTGGCAGTTAACGCTAAATAACGAAAAGTGTGAAGTGATCCACATGAGTTCCAAAAGAAATTCGTTGGAATTGGATTACTCGATAAATAGTACAATTCTCAAGGCTGTCAATTCAACTAAGTAACTGGGTGTTAAAATTACGAACAACTTCAGTTGGGAAGACCACATAGATAAAATCGTGGGGAAGGCGATCCAAAGGTTGCGTTTCGTTGGCAGGACACTTAGAAGATGCAACAAGTCCACTAAAGAGACAGCTTCCACTACACTCGTTCGTCCTCTGTTAGAATATTGATGCGCGGTGTGGGATCCTTACCAGGTGAGATTGACAGAGGACACCGAAAGGGTGCAAAAAAGGGCAGCTCGTTTTGTATTATCACGTAATAGGGGAGAGAGTGTGGCAGATATGATATGCGAGTTGGGATGGAAGTTATTAAAGCAAATACGTTTTTCGTCGCGGCGGGATCTATTTACGAAATTTCAGTCACCAACTTTCTCTTCCGAATGCGAAAATATTTTGTTGAGCCCAACCTGCATAGGTAGGAATGATCATCAAAATAAAATTAGAGAAATCAGAGCTCGAACAGAAAGGTTTAGGTGTTCGTTTTTCCCACGAGCTGTTCGGGAGTGGAATGGTAGAGACATAGTATGATTGTGGTTCGATGAACCCTCTGCCAAGCACTTAAATGTGAATTGCAGAGTAATCATGTAGATGTAGATGAAATACTATTTTATTTTCAATATTTAAAAAGACTGAAACCTTTACATAAAAAACTAAACATGAACTACTACAAGGTACAATATTAATATTACTTAGATTTCATCACTGAATGCAGTCTTAACACCTGTTATAAAAGTGAGAAATCTTTGGAAACAAATATTGGGAGAATGAAATATTGCAAAGAAACAATCACAGGGTAAATCGAAACAGAGCTTTTAAGCAATGTTCGGGGAATCGTCGTCATCTAAGAGCTCAAAATCAAGTCCTTCATCCTCACTTTTTTTACATTTGTCTGTTTTCATGATCTTCTGCTGCTCAAAAACATCAGTTTAGAATTTTAACTTTTCCTCCTGGGGCCATGTCTCTCCCCAGTGTAGTTCTAAGAGCTGGTAACGTCCATAGTTTTTGCTTTTTTCGGTGGGACGCCTTTTGGAATCCCCTGAGGAAGAGTTTCTTTCATGATATGTTTGCCTCTTTAAATAATAGGTTTCGGGTCTCCACTTTCAAAATTGAAGAATGCTTCTCCTTGCTGTCTTTGGTATAATTCTCTTCGATTTTTGAAACTGGAAGTGCCAGGATCCAGGAGCTTTGATGACGTCAGTGACGATCTACTTCCAGTCTCTCACTTTGCAGTTGTCCAACCCCAAATGCACCACTGTTGCGAATTTTTCCAGTATGCCGACGTACACTGCAGGGTTTTCGATTACGCTCAATTTTGAAAATTTTGTCTCTATGTTTCCAAAAACTCTATCAGGGGTATAAAAGAATGACTGACGATCGGGAACCACACTTCAATGCTCTCTACGTGTACTGGAGCAGCGTACAGGAACTAGTGCATCAACATACCAGTCATTGTTGTATTCTTGTTTTTGTCCACAGCATCCACCCAAAAAGAGGCATAGTTTGGTGACACCATGCAAACTGGTGTTAAGCCGTTGATGATGAAGAGGTGAAGTAATCTGATTCGATCCCTTTGCAAATTCGTTCTCCAACCAAACCTACGAGGTCACATTGTCATTCGTCTGACTGCTCGTAGAGGAATCTCGGCAAACCGTGAAATTATTTAAGTACATCTGTCTGTAATAATAAGCCGCCTGATCTGGGACTTTAGGAAGGACTAAATTTTTCTGGCAGTCATAACTTAAAATTAGTTGACCTTCGATGTCTTCCTTCAGTCTTTCATAAAAAAATAGCACTCCAAACTTTGTGAGCTGTAAGCTGATGTTCCAATTTTTTTTCTTTTCCATTGGCCAATTTTCCAATTGACAATGCAGCAGTTTTTCTCTAGAATGGTGACTTTTGATCGACTTGAATTGTTCAGTGAGTCTGACAACTGCATTTTCCCTATATTCGTACAACTTCGTTGTTCTGTCACCTACTCTTCTTTCAGCGGTTACATGCTGTCGAATGCAGTTGCTCTGCCATTATCGGTTATTTTGTTCTTAAAATTTTTGATGGATCCGCTTTACGTCCTGCAATGTTAACAGTTTGGCATCTGTGGAAACCCTTTCTGTTAGTACCTACACATAAATGAAAAAAAAATTTAAAACCAGCTGATAGTAGTTTTATGTCAATTCAATCAGAAGTTCCGCATTTCTGTTTCCAAATACGTTGAATTTACAAGAATTGTGTTCCAGAAAAGGTTAGGTAATGTTGCTAGGTCATTAATTCCAAAAACATTATACCTGTAATGAATAGCTGAATATTACTATAAGCAGTGGTCTCCCTTACCTCTTCCCTTTTCTCGACATTTCGTTTCCATTGCTGTACATTCCATCTTCTCTTCCTAGAAACAGAGTTTCTCGTGGCATCTTCACTCTCATCATTAACGCTAATCTCAGCTCTATTGTCGTCGGATTTGTCGAAATGTACTTCACTAGTAGAAATTTCCTCTTCATTACCCTTGTCGATTTCAACTGTGCTACAATAAAACTGCCTACAAAGTAGTTTTAACCCTGGAGTGGGAGCGTGGGGTACACCTGTCCCCCAGCGGTTTTACATTGGATTATTTCCGTTACGTTTAAAGTTCCCACGCTTAGCACCTTTCAAATCGGTGCATTGTTGAAGATCCGTTTACAGTTAACGTCAGTTGAAAAACTAAACATAGAGCAGCAGGACGCTGAAGTGATTTGAGGTACAATTGTCCACCACGCACCTATCTACGTAACAATTTCTTAAGGTAGGTGTTTTCCTTTTTTTAAACATTTTTCATACTAAATTCGTTGTAAGTACAATATTTAAAATTTTTATTAATCTGAATAAAATAACTATGTTAACTAAAGTGATTACTTACGCAGTCTTCAACATGTACTAAATTTACAGAAACTGATACTCATAAGTATGTTTTTATTTTAGTGATGTCAGATCCAAAGAGAAGAAGAGTGGATGTGTCGTCCGACCCTGAAGGGTGGATGAGGTGGCTCAAAGAAGATGCAGAGAGTGATATAAATGATGTAGGCCTATTTGATTTTGAAGAATCTGATTCAAATGAAGATGGATCGACGAATGGAAAGCGATCATGATACTGGACAATCTGCAGATGAATACGATAATAAGAACTGTGAGTCTAGTATTTCCTATTATCTTGGGAAGAACAGTAAAACAAAATGTTCTAAGTCTTTTCCTAAAAGAAACGTGAGAACAAGGTCAGAGAATATAATAACTCGTCTACCTGGCCCCAAGATGCAAGCATCAGCAGTACTTTCAGAAAGTTATTAGATCTTTTCTTAGACAGTAGCGTTTACAAAATTATAGTTAACTGCACAAATATTTATGTAAGAAATTTGAAAAACAAATTTCAGAGACATAGAGATGCTAGACTCACTGATGAGACTGAAATAAGAGCACTTTTCGGTATACTCTACCTGATAGGAACGCTAAGAAGTTCTTGAAAAAACACTGTATTACGGCGAGGTGCACGTGTTCTACTGGGCATAAATTCAACGGTTACACCACAATTCCACAGAAGGTTCCAAAGGACGTTGCTACAAATGTGGAAGGCAGAAAGACAAGTCAACTAGAAAATGATGTCATAATTGCAAAAGGTGGACGTGTTCGCCTCTTTTGCAAAGCGTATGTGTTAACTGTCTGTGAAATAAATTATTGAAATACTTTTTTGGATATTTGTGTTTTATTTCAATCGCTATAAACATACAAACATAGAAAAAGCAACTAAAGAACATTTGATAATCATTGCAATGAGTAATTAAGAAAAACAAATGGGGGACAGGAGTCCCCCACACGCCTTAACCCTGTAATGATACAGCACACGCCTACTGCAGGATTAAAATACACAGCGCAAAGAGTGTGCTGGTATATATAACACAAATAGCCTAATACATGACCATGAACCAAGATCTTGTCACCACCTCCATCTAGATAGAAAAAACAAGCAAAAGACACAAAGAAGTATATTTTATAATTGGATAAAACTGTATAACAAATTACCACAGGAAATTAAAGAAATAAATAAGCCCCTCCCTTTCAGACAAAAGCTTAAAATCTTCTTAGTAAGTAAAAGTTGTTATACTGTAAAAGAATATTTAACATAGATATAGATTATTAGCAACATATGACATTATCACCAAAATATGATGTAATTATAAATGGGCATATGACTAGTTATAAAAACTACACAAAATATGAGAAATCTGTTTCATTGTAAATGTAAATGTGTGCTCATGTATTACAAACTGACAACATTCATACAATAAATATTGTTCCACGGATGAATAAATAAATAAATAAATAGGTCTTTTTATCAGATAGCAATGCATTTCTCGCGCGTTCCTTCCTACAATGTAACAGAAGGAAAATCATATGAGAAACTACCCAATACTGCCAACCCAAATATTTTCGTCACATGTAGCTAAAAATCGGAACTTTTAAAAAGTGTTACGTTTGACAAGACGATATGTTCGGTTCTGCAACAGTACCCTTTGTTGGCAGCCACTATCCCATTAATACTCTGCCTCTTTTGCAAGCGAATAGGATTTGGCCACTTTTGCAACCTAAAGCCCGGTCCACACGCAACGATCTGTCTGCGCAGACATCGGCGCAGATGTCTGTACATGCAAAAAATTGATGCAAATGTGGTGTGTTCCATAGAGTAAATATCTCTGGAGTGAGCATTCACATACGCAGAACAGATTTTCTGATGTCAATATACATTGCCGGTCTGGTCACGCTTTTCGTACCTGTCGTCGATTGTTTATATATGTTGCCCAGACATTTTAACAGAATCCATTTGATACCGGGAATAAACGACCTACGTAACTTTTAAGGGCAAATGATATTGCATTCTGCTTCTTTGCGGTAGGTGTCACAGTTGAGATGCACTCGATTTTTGGTAGTTTTCGGTATGATACAGCACTTTATAGTATTACAGAGCCTGACGTACATTTTTGCAGTGATAGTCTTGCAAAACGACTTGACAGTACGCTAGTACTTTTGCAAGTGTCCGAAAAACACCGAATTTGCCGCACATTTGGGATTATATCCATGCTAATTCGTCCTTTTTTCTGCTATTTCTGCGTACTTATTTTCTCGTTTGTTCGACCTAAAACACAATTTTTCTTACTGGTGACACTTTGAAGTGTTTATTTAACGCATTTACGTACTTGCTCCCAGTTTATTAAATAAATAGTAGACTGAGTAAGAAGGGGGAGAAAAGACGATCGGAGAATAAATGTACTGTAAAGCAACTACAGTTGGTCATGTAACAGTCAACCCATATAACACCAATAAGGGAAGTGGAAAGTGACACAAATGAAAGAGTTTGGGAACATGTTTACTAATATTTTACGCTTCTTAATCAAATGGCGAAGAAAATAAATTGAAGGCAAAATACACCAAAGAAGATGAATGTGTACTTTGATTAGCTACACTATTGTGTTTTTTATTTGATTTGTGCAGAAAATGTATTTAAGCTGCATGCAGAAATTGGTAGTAGGTGCTGTGGAAAATTAAAAATAGTTGGCATAGCATCTATCTTCAGCCACATATGTCCAAATTTTTCTCTGTCCAAACATTCCTCTTCAAAGTGTTTTGAACATACTTTGGAATATTTTGTGGGGACAATATTACTCCTCCTTATTTTCTGGAGCCACATCTTTACTCGTTGTTCATCCTTCGGGAAACCAAAATATAAATCACACATAATCATTCTCCATGTCCTAGACACATTTAACATGGCCTCCTACTGTAACTTTATAGTAAACAAAAAGGTTTGGACACACATATTATACGAAGACAATAACAGACTCCCACTCTATTGAATTTATCTTTCTCCCGTCTTTCAAATCTGTATACATAATCTGCAAGTCACAGATAAATGTATGGAGGATAGTATTTGCTGAAACAACTAACCATTCCCTTTCCTGTTCCACTAACAAATTTATGAGAGGAAGCGGTTGTTTGTAAGCTTTTGTACGAGCCGTAATATCTATTATATAGTCATAAAATCGTAGAAAAAAAGGTCTATAGAATCAAGCCTTAATTATAATGCGTCTCGAAATTTTTAAACATAGTAGGGCCTACCCATGAAAAGTTACTATCCCTCCTTTCACATATTTTTCTTTGCATCCGTAGCAACAACAGTAATTCACCATCGCTATTACACTATCAACAAACGGTGAAAACACAACAAAACCTCTTGATATAAACTTCATACTCTGCGGAAAGCACACACGCACAGCGAAGTCCCGAAAACAGGTGACAATCCTGGTTTAATGTTGACAACATGCGCATAACCCAATGCTCACTCCACAGACATTTACTCAATGGTGTGTTCACACGACACAAACCCCAATCTACTACTCGCCCGCCATCTGTCGGTGTAGAAAAGAAATATCAGTGGCAAGCGACTACGCTCCCCGCAAACATCAAATATTTAATTTAGTTATTTTGAAATATAGAAATGGAGGAAGTTCTGTTGTGGTCTGTGTTCGCAACTTGTATTGCAAAAAACATTCAGACCAACCGCAGGAAACAGAGAAAGCGGTCAAAATGGTGTCGACAGTGGCTGCTAAAGCGAAAGCAGATTTCTCACGTACATTTACTGCGAGAGTTGCAGGGCGAACCCGTTTTGTTTTACATTATCTCGTGTTGCATTTCCTGGCACATTGAAACTCCAATTTCATCTTCAATTGTACTCCTGCTTGGTCTTGGCGTTTCTTGATCACTAAGAAAGCCAAGCAGATCAAAATACCATAACGTTGGCTGGTACACTTGATCTACTCTTACACCAGATCTTCTAGATTTCTGAACTTTAGATAACTCTTTTCGGTAAACAGTTCACTGACAGACTTAATTTACTTGACTTGCCTTCATGAACTCATCCTTCAGGACAGCGCAAATACCGTCACATGTGTTGGGTATTATTTTACTCAACGCTTTTTTCGATATTGCAATTGAAAATTCCAAATCCTTGTAGCTCCTTCGTATAGCTAGGAATCTTAATGTTAGCGCCAGCCGTTCATGAGGAGAAATAGCCCTTCTCATACAAGTATTTTTTCTCATAATATGAGGGGTTACAAGCTTTAAGAGATAATTATAAGTTTCGACATCCATCCGCAAATAATTTCCCCAGTTCGCAACGAATTTTTTTATTTTTTATTACCGTTTCTCTGTTTGCCGAGGCGTCAACTGCCCGCAATTTTTCAATTACAGCATAGTATGCTGCTGTCTTTTTGTCTCGGTCACTATATTCTGTACTTTTAATCTTCCACGAACATGGGTGGTTTCTATATATTTCAATGAATTCACTTACAAACTCTCGAGAACACTGACGAGTATCAGCCATTTTAATGCCCTGTGCGCACAAATACAAACACTAGACTGAGCAAACAGCTATTTCGCGCCAGATTTGCGGCGAACTCCTGTCCACACGCTCCAACTTGTCTGCGCAGATGTGGTTTGAACCCACAGATTTGAGAGGTTTCGCTCAAACCTCCAACTTCTAGGTTTGCACACACCTCAGATTGGTGCAAACCTTCTGTCCACACGCAACGATCTGTCTGCGCAGATGTGATGTGCGCAGACAGATCGTTGCGTGTGGGCGGGCCTTAAAACATAAGAACCGTTTTTGAAGCCTGATCGATACATTATTACATAGATCGGAAAATCTGTACAAGAAAGTGCCTCTAACTCAATTTACGATTTTTGGTCACATAGCCGCTTTTGCAACTGGGCATCTCAAGTACAGTAAAAGTGGCATTAAATGGATTATGAAAGCATACTTTTCACATCACTTCCTTATCTTTTTGGTTATCCGAAATCCAGCAGCAAAAAATAAATTAATTAACGAGACCAAATGTGTCATATATCTAGAGCAAATATGCATTTAAGAACAGAAAAACGGTCCAAATTGCCTTCCTCATGCTATGTAATTCATGTAAGCAGTGTAAATTTTAATATTTAAAAACAGTTGTTGCTGGCACACAAGAGAAATAATGATCAAGAAGCAATCGTAAACGGTAGTCTGGTAATGTTTTGGGCTACTTAAAATGGTGACAGGCACTACCCACTCTAGCTTCAAGACAACATATAGCACAACTCCCAAGTACAATCTCCCTTTTTTTTTTACCTCCATGACTAACCCCTCTCTTGTTCTGAACAAGGTGGCGATGCCTGGGAAACTCCCTGCCCTTCCAATAATGAGAGGCTGGGAATTACTTGGAAATAGGTCCCCCACTCTATCAAATTGATTGATTGGTCTGTATGTTAAAGTTTTTCCTTGCATACTATTGTTGGATACTAGGACTGGTAAATGCGGTGGGGAATTTCGGGATTCGATCCTGTAACTGTCCAGTTTCCAAACTTTACTCTACTCCCTTACGGATTTGTTTTCCTTGCACCCAGTTAGCGAATACTGCCGCAGGTAAGTCGTTTAGCAGGAAGTCCATAGCATTGGAGGTCACTGAGAATTTAAAATTTCAGCTCAGTTGTGTTATGTCCTTAAACAATTTGCAGGAGACGGTGGCTGGGATTTGGCTGGGGTGTGCTTGCAATACCACATCAGAAACAATAAATTTATCAATCAGGAATTTTATATTGCTGTTGGTTTTTAAATCATTATATAATCCCTAAGTTAGTTCCCTCAACTACACCAAGATGAAGAAGGAGGAGGAGGGAGAAGGGACTATCATGTGATAGGATAACAATAAAACAACAAATATCCATCCATCCACCCACATCCATACTACGCAAGCCACCTGACGGTGTGTGGCGGAGGGTACCTAGAGTACCTCTATTGGTTCTACCGTCTATTCCAGTCTCGTATTGTTCGTGGAAAGAAGGATTGTCGGTATCCCTCTGTGTGGGCTCTAATCTCTCTGATTTTATCCTCATCATCTCTTCGCTTGATATACGTAGGAGGGAGCAATATACTGCTTGACTCCTCGGTGAAGGTATGATCTCGAAACTTCAACAAAAGCCCGTACCGAGCTACTGAGCATCTCTCCTGCAGAGTCTTCCACTGGAGTTTATCTATCATCTACGTAACGCTTTCGCGATTACTAAATGATCCTGTAATGAAGCGCGCTGCTCTCCGTTGGATCTTCTCTAACTCTTCCACCAACCCTATCTGGTATGGATCCCACACTGCTGAGCAGTATTCAAGTAGTGGGCAAGCAAGTGCACTGCAACCTACTTCCTTTGTTTTCGGATTGCATTTCCTTAGGATTCTTCCAATGAATCTCAGTGTGGTATCTGCTTTATTTTAAATCACTCCTAATGTGTACCCCCAGATAATTTATGGAATTAACTGCTTCCAGTTGCTTACCTGCTATATTGTAGCTAAATGATAAGGGATCTTTCTTACTATGTATTCGCATCACATTACACTTTTCTACATTGAGATTCAATTGCCATTTCCTGCACCATGCATTAATTCGCTGCAGATCCTCCTGCATTTCAGTACAATTTTCCATGGTTAAAACCTCTCGATATACCACAGCATCATCCGCAAAAAGCCTCAGTGAACTTCTGATGTTATCCACAAGGTCATTTATGTATATTGTGAATAGCAACAGTCCTACGACACTCCCCTGCGACACACATGAAATCACTTTTACTTCGGAAGACTTCTCTCCATTGAGAATGACATGCTGCGTTCTGTTATCTATGAACTCTTCAATCCAATCACACAATTGGTCTGATAGTCCATATGCTCTTACTTTATTCATTAAACGACTGTGGGGAACTGTTTGGAACGCCTTGCGGAAGTCAAGAAACATGGCATCTACCTGGGAACCCGTGTCTATGGCCCTCTGAGTCTCGCGGACGAATAGCACGAGCTGGGTTTCACACAATCATCTTTTTCGAAACCCATGCTGATTCCTACAGAGTAGATTTCTAATCTCCGGAAAAGTCATTATACTATAACATAATACTGCCACATCTCCGCTGCAAAACAGAGTTCACTGGAATATACTGAGAAGCAGTAAACACCACATACTTTAAACTATGTTCCATTCCATAGCAGTAGTTGTCACATTTAGAAGTCAGAGATCACTGGAACACTTGTACATCCTATGTGCTCGCGTCACAATGTCCACACGCAGTGCACCAGGCCAGAGGTGGCATAGCGTTAGTTGCCACAGTCGGCGCACATCTCATCGATTGTGCCAGGTCTGCAGCCAGGCTCAGCCTGCCGGAGAGGACTGTCAAAGTGTGCACGGTGTCCAGGATTACTGGACTGGCAGGACTTCGAATCTTATCAATACGTCCTGTACCAATACTTGTCAATGATCAATAGTGAATCTTCTCAAATATCCAAATAAAAATCAGAGAATACTCACAACACATGGATTGCGAAGGCTGCCCACCATATCCTGAGCATTAGTTCGCTGTTTACCCTACCGGAGGGCAAGAAGGTGAGCTCAACTGCATGTATCGAAAACAAACACTGTCTCATTGTTGACACATACCATACATGCTAATCTCGTTAAATGTACATGTATTGGTCCACTGAAGGAGGTGGCCAATGATCAAAGTTGCTTCCATGGAACTGTGTAAAGTTTTGTCGCCTGTACTGGAGGAAGACCATATCCCATAGACTATCAGTCACAATGGAGGGTTCTTGCATTGTTGTTTCATAAGCAGGTGATACTTTCTTTTCTTTTCTTTCCTTTTTTGTTGTTGTCAAACCGAGGCAGTGTATGACTACAGCTGTGTACACACCCATAATTTTTGTGTTTCTACCATGACTTTGCGGTCTGTGTCAGGTACTAAGCCTACATTAATACATTTTGATCCATTGGCTCACACAGAAAGCTGAACATTGCATTCTGCAAAGTAAGCTGCTCCCACAACACACAGAATGGCTGATATAAAAGACAGAGGCAGTGTTTCTGATTGACAAAAATGTGGAAGATATCTCAATATAGGGACACTGGAAGAGTTTGAGGCATTGTGGAGCGTTTCCAAACAGCTATCCAAAGGTGATAAATTATACACATAATCTCATCTTCCTCAGTGACAAGGTAGCAGATTTCTGTTTTTGAAGAGACACAGAGCACTGATTCCTCATACCTCATACTGGTAGTGCATACTGCGCTGTTTCAGTATCCTAGGCAGTAGTCATCCTGACCCTCACATCTTTGGACACTGCGTTGTTCATTTTTATGACTTACAGTGCATAATCGTGTATGGAACAAAGGGATATTCTGCAGGATTTAAACACTTAGTATGCACCAACAGCTGTCAGCCCCACCGTAGAGGAATGGAATGATTTTATTCACCCAGGCGAGCGTGTAAGTACCCTCATCCCTCCACATTTTCTGTCGTATTTTCATCCATTTTGCTTATTTTGCATGAAATTTTGTAATTGTACTTGGTTCTCCATAACTTTAACGCATTTTACTCAATTACCTGAGGTCCAAACCACCACTCTTGATGAGTTGTCACGTCACAAAATGCCTCATTGTGTCAATCTCTTGATGCTATCAGCTAATAAGCTTGCTGCACGGTTCTCAATTTCTGTACCATTGCTAAACCACACCCTCCATTACTTTGCGAGGATCATGTACATTTGGACATACTATGAACCATTTTACACTGCCCACATTGCTGTTTTTTAGTGCAAGAAATAACCATCAGGAGAGAGGAGGTGTGAAAACTATGTTCCTTAGCTTAAACACTTTATAAATTCTATAAGATTTTATTATGATTTACCATCTATTTCTATGTGAATGGGAGTCACAAAGTATTCTCACATTCATAGGATAAAGCCGAAGCTTCGAAGATCTCACCAACATCTTTGATGATTACCACCCCAACAAACGAATCATACCCATAGTCCTGTGAAGGAGCAGAACAAGATGAGTTCCACATAATCAATACGCTTCGAAATTTTGCTTATGCAAAGAGTACAACTTGTGTTCAAAAAATGCACTGGCTGGCGCTAGTGATATAGACTGGTATTCTCACTCCATTACTGTAACTGCCGTTCTGTGAATACTGTTCCGTACCAGTCTCACTCACATCACCCATCCTGTTACACATGTTCTCTCTGGATGCTAACATACTGAGGAGTTTAGCTCTCTTTATTGATGTATAATAGATACGAGTCTGATACATTTGAGAGTACTATGGTGATATAACAGACAATTAAGAAGAAGACGAAACATATGATTTGTGAATAATGGAGCTCCAGATGGAAGGAGTTTGAAACATGTAAATCACTTGTGCTGTCTGGGAAGAGAGAAATGATCGTAGAACATAAACATGCACTCTGAGGCCTCATGGTTTTGCACTTAAGCCTTCTTTAATGTTAAAGCAGTTTGATTCCCAATATATCAATTGTGTGGACTGAAAAGCTGTTAATACTCCAATGCAGGAAATATATTTCCAACACAAGACATACATTCACCCTGCAAGTTTTCTATCCCACTCACTATGGTGAGAAACTTTAAGATGATGCTACCTTCTGTACCAAAGGGGAAAAAAAACATAGATTCTTTGTGATCCGTGTACCGTATTTACTCGAATCTAAGCCGCACCTGAAAAATTAGACTCGAAATCAAGGGAAAAAAAATTCCCGAATCTAAGCCGCACCTGAAATTTGAGACTCGAAATTCAAGGGGAGAGAAAAGTTTTAGGCCGCACCTTCAAATCGAAACAAAGTTGGTCCATTGTAATATGAGACACAATTTAGGTCGAATGAAAGACGATACAGCTACAATAGTTTGGTTCAAGTCTGAAGGTTAGCAGTTAAGCTTTACCAGGTAGCCATTGCAATGCGTCAGGCGCTCCGTCCGTATTTATACGGGTACCCTTCCTTTTTCACGTGCTTCGTGTGGTTTGAATCGATTTGTTATTTTGCTTTGATCTGATAAGTGCCGTTTTTTTTGTTATAGGCGTTTACGTCACTCTAAGCTGTAAATGCATTACTGTACTGCGTCATGCATTGTTTGTCGCATTCTGTTAGTGCGTGTTTACGGTCTGTCGCCGCCCGCGGCATGGCTTGCTTTAGTGCGCGCTACCGCCGCTTACAATTAAAAAAAGAGAAGAATTGTCTCATTAGCGAAACAATGGCAAGTGACTGCTACTTGTTGTTACTTACACTGCTGCTTTCTTTGATAATGATCAACAAGAACCAAATAATAGACTGCGTTTGATAGAACATGTTCTGAACGAGAGTTGGGCGAAAATTTTTCTCCGTTTGAAAATCTTTGCGGCCGCTTCTTTAGTATATCAAATTCTGCACAGAAATTAGTCATTTTAGATTTAAAAATCTAGTCAGTTGCCGTGCTTCATTTATGACTGTATCACTATTAGGTATAAGAATAATACGAATATAAACATGACACGATACGTATATTCTTCCGCGTTTGCTGTTGTCTCACTCTAGTTTCGTAGTTTATTAGGCAGACAGGATTTAAATGAGATAGCAGCAAACACGAAAGAATACATGGTAAAATGTTTATATTCGTATTATTCTTATGGTGAAGAGGAAACTGCACGTGATTCACATTTCATCAGGTTCCTATTAGCAACAGTCTTGCCAGTCGGATTTTCGTAGTACATTGAAATTCTGCTACTTTCGAAGATGAACAGTACGGAATTTGTATTTACTTCGTTGGATAATGTATGAAAATGCAGTGGTCGAAACTTGGGTCGGAGAAAAAAAAGGCTCGTCTTCCACCTTTTTTTTTTTTTTAATTTATTACCTGACGCAGAGGTTTTGGCGCCAGTATTTATCTCTGTGCCTACAAAGCGTGCCTGTGTAGCGCTATATATATTCGACGGCAGAAGTTAGTTGTGGCAGCACCTACCAACATTTTTCAGAACTTCTGCTTGCTTTGCACTCGATTCTAAGCCGCAGGCGGTTTTTTGGATTACAAAAACCGGAAAAAAGTGCGGCTTAGATTCGAGTAAATACGGTACTACATAGTTTTCTGGAGGTATATAGCACACATAGTTCACATCCGATTATAGCTTGGAAATTAAGCTATTCTCATATCAGTCCTATAAAATGATCACCAGCAACAGAAAATGTGTGAAAGAATGCCATCTTAAGAGGAAATAGTCAAACACATAGCAGCAGTGTTTGACACTTGAAATTACATGCCATGCTGCTCCAATTCCATCAGCACAGTGTCTTCCACACACAACATCTGTCAAGCAAATGTATACACAGGGATTGTAGCACCTCACAAACCCATCACTAAGTTAGAATCACTGCAGTTATTACACTGGAGACTCTGTCTACGTCCAAGATGTGGTAGGGGAATGGAGTACTCTGCATACACCTCCGTTCATCTAGAGGAGGATGCCAAAATAGCTTTTCCATTGGTTTGGTGAACGTGATTCATCACACATACATTAGAATCCCTCTGCTGATGGTGGGCCCGAGGGAACAACGAAAAAAAAAAAAAAGGTTAAATGTGTGATAAATGATCTACCACAACATCTCCCATCTCCATCTCTATAGAAAGCACCCTCAGTCTACTATTAAATCATACCTCATTACAGCCCCTCTCAGCCAATTACTCTGTCTACTTTCTGTCATCCTTCAATGCAGATCCATGTCAATTTTCTAGGAAAGCATCAAAGACAGCAGTCAACTTGTATGTATCCCTATTACCTCAATAGACATAAAGTAGAAAGCTGTTAAAACCCATGCAGAAATTGTTCTGTAAGGTACTTGTTAACTGACACCACATGACAGTGATTGGTAGAGAGTACAGAGAAGTACATTGTAAATACTGTTTGCTAGAATTTAAAACACATAGACAGTCTCGCACAGGGTCAAACATGTGATTCATTCTGTAGCCATATATTGCAGCCTCTATGCTGGTAATACAATGCTCTTAGGCTAAGGACACTATATAAAAATCTATAAGGTGGTTACAAATAACTTTGGGGTAACACCTGGGCTTGTAGTGTGACATGCATAAATTTATTACTCTACATTTGGTGGTCATCCACTTTAAACAATCTATTCCAACTGTCTTATTGGTGTCCATGAAAAACGACAGTTTCTCTGGTTCCCAGTTCTTCCATGACAATTTTTTCTCGTTTTCCTCTTGCTGTCACATACTCATTCACATGTAGAAGAATTTCCCTGCACCAAGCAGACATGTAAGTACTCCACATTCTCCATCAATTTACCCACCTTTTGGTATACTTTCCCTCAATTTATAAGTATTTTCCATCAATTTTAATAATTTTACCGATATTATATCACTTCTGCTCATGTTATCATAACATCATTCCTCACCACATATTCTAAAACTGCCTGTGAAAATAATACAGTTGTCAACTGTACTATTTTTCTGTATGTGTGTGCCTGTATCGGGTTCACATGGGAGGGGGAGGGGTGGAGGGAGGAGGAAAACCATATTCTGAACCTACCACCAGTGAAACTGCATTGAGACACTGCTCTGGACATATAGCGAGTGGATTCATCTTCGAACCCGATCCGGACCATAACATGCTGGATCTCCCCTCGACCCCTATCCCTGATGTAATGCATGTTGGATCCACCTCCAAACCTTATCCCATTCACAACGCATGCTGGATCCATTTTTGTACTCTATCCTGGCTGTAATGCATGGTGGGCCCATCTGCGAACCCTATCGCCAGCCATAACGCATGGTGGATTCACCTTTGAACCCTATCCCAACCATAACATATGGTGGATCCACTCTCAACCCCTATCCCTGACATAATGCATGGTGATCCACCTACGAGCTCTATCCTGATCCTATCCCAAACCTACCCTGTACCATGATGTGACATGATTGTCAGAGATCGAACAGACGAAATAAACAAACTCTATGAAAACACAGAAGGACTGAATATTTCACATTTGAGAAATCTGCATCAAACAATCATGAAAGTCGACAGATGGCTTCTGCCCTCTTTGATCAACATGGTATTGCTTTAATGCAGCATGTGTACTTCATAATAACATCACTTTCACACTTACCTGTGTGAAGTATGAACTGAGGATTAGGCTTTGTTCTTGAGAATAGTCAAAAATAACAAGTGATGTCAATGGCTGCATGAAAGCTGTTAAAACAAATGATATCCAGTTTTGATAGTGACTGACATTACAGCAAGATAATGATAACTTATAATTACAAAAATTGTGGCTCTATAACAGTTATGCTATTTCTTGCCTACCTGATGGCTGAGGGCAGAAATTTTCCTGGGGAGAAGGAGGCCAGGAGTCCAAAATTGTCATTTTGATATAAACCCCCAATTCTTTAAAGAACCTACTTCCACGTATAAAACAGTTTCAAAAGTCTTATTACTTTACAGATGAGTTATATTAAATATTTGACCTCAAGCGTGTAAGTGAAAAGAAAAGGTTTAAAATTATGCTTAAAGTTTAACAGGTGACTTGAAGTGGTCTCATTGTAAAACACCAAATGATTATGGTCTGGGTAATTTGTGCTCCATTTTAAGCAAAGGCAAGTGTTTCCATATCTAAATGTCTATCACATCATGTCTCCTGAAGTATGTGTCATACAGTAATACAATTTTGCAAGTATCTTTTACATCTACATCTACATCCATACTCCGCAAGCCACCTGACGGTGTGTGGCGGAGGGTACCTTGAGTACCTCTATCGGTTCTCCCTTCTATTCCATTCTCATATTGTTCGTGGAAAGAAGGATTGTTGGTATGCCTCTGTGTGGGCTCTAATCTCTCTGATTTTATCCTCATGGTCTCTTCGCGAGATATACGTAGGAGGGAGAAATATACTGCTTGACTCTTCGGTGAAGGTATGTTCTCGAAACTTTGACAAAAGCCCGTACCGAGCTACTGAGCGTCTCTCGTGCAGAGTCTTCCACTGGAGTTTATCTATCATCTCCGTAACGCTTTCGCGATTACTAAATGATCCTGTAACGAAGCGCGCTGCTCTCCGTTGGATCTTCTCTATATCTTCTATCAATCCTATCTGGTACGGATCCCACACTGCTGAGCAGTATTCAAGCAGTGGGCGAACAAGTGTACTGTAACCTACTTCCTTTGTTTTCGGATTGCATTTCCTTAGGATTCTTCCAATGAATCTCAGTCTGGCATCTGCTTTACCGACGATCAACATTATATGATCATTCCATTTTAAATCACTCCTAATGCGTACTCCCAGATAATTTATGGTATTAACTGCTTCCAGTTGCTGACCTGCTATTTTGTAGCTAAAAGATAAAGGATCTATCTTTCTGTGTATTCGCAGCACATTACACTTGTCTACATTGAGATTCAATTGCCATTCCCTGCACCATGCGTCAATTCGCTGCAGATCCTCCTGCATTTCAGTACAATTTTCCATTGTTACAACCGCTCGATACACCACAGCATCATCCGCAAAAAGCCTCAGTGAACTTCCGATGTCATCCACAAGGTCATTTATGTATATTGTGAATAGCAACGGTCCTATGACACGACCCTGCGGCACACCTGAAATCACTCTTACTTCGGAAGACTTCTCTCCATTGAGACTGACATGCTGCGTCCTGTTATCTAGGAACTCCTCAATCCAATCACACAATTGGTCTGATAGTCCATATGCTCTTACTTTGTTCATTAAACGACTGTGGGGAACTGTATCAAACGCCTTGAGGAAGTCAAGAAACACGGCATCAACCTGTGAACCCGTATCTATGGCCCTCTGAGTCTCGTGGACGAATAGCGCGAGCTGGGTTTCACATGACCGTCTTTTTCGAAACCCATGCTGATTCCTACAGAGTAGAATCTTGATTTTTCAGCAACACGGGCCTAGTAATACTAGGGCCCGTGTTGCCCGGCAGCCTCGCTCAGCGGATAAGTCCGCTTCAAGGTCACACGACTTACACAGCAGCATAAGGCAAATTCACACAGCCATATTAAAGCCAGTCACATTCAGATTAAGAAAAATTCAGAGCAGGCAATAAAGTTTGCAGATAATCTGGATAAAAAATTTGAACCACCCTCACCTACAGCTGTATCATGTGTTTTAGACCACTCATCAAATAGCACATGCATCGAGTCATTGACAGGCACACAAGGAAGATAACTCACTAGCTTTCAGAATAAATCCTTTGTCAAGATAGAGTACCAGAACTTTCCTACATATTTGTATCATGTATTCAAGAGTTTGTGTTTTTTTTTTTTTTTTAATTAGAAACCTCTTTATCAAAACTCTTTTAACAGCAGGAAATGGCTATTTAGTCACCTGTGTAATGGAGACAGTAGTGAACCTGCATTCTCCAGTCATGGATGGGACTATGTGGTTTGTGCACTCTGTTCCATCCATCAACATCCCATACACCGTTGTTTCAGGCTCTGACAGTGCACACATGGTCACTGTATGGCAGGAAGGGCTGTCACCACAGGAAGTTGCTTGAAAAATTAGTGCACGTCACGGTGATATCATTTGAACATTCAACCACTATCATGATTCATATAACAGTAAGAGTCTGCTTTGTATAGGTCACAAGCAGTTCTAGGCGCTACAGTCTGGAACTGCGCGACCACTACGGTCGCAGGTTCGAATCCTGCCTCGGGCATAGATGTGTGTGATTTCCTTAGGTTAGTTAGGTTTAAGTAGTTCTAAGTTCTAGGGGACTGATAACCTCAGAAGTTAAGTCCCATAGTGCTGAGAGCTATTTGTATAGGTCACCTGTGGTCTACATTACCAGCTGATGACTGTTACATACAAATTATGACTCATAGGTATCATCAGGAGATGCATCAGAACTGTGCACTGTCTTCTTGGAGGCAACTGGGAGGACTATGTCAATCCAGACAGTTCACGACCATCTTCACACGATCAATTTTGCCTCTAGGTATCCATTATGAACAACAGTACAAACTCCACAGCATGATGTAATGTGAAGAAAGTGCACAGGGAAACACCCAGAATGGAAACTGGATCAATGGCATTGTGTTCTCTCCACCTACAAATGCATGATAATTGACAAAGAGCATGATGGCGGCCAGGTAGCAACCGTTCTGAGGTATGCAATCTCATGGGTTCACCAGGGATGTGGGTTCCTCCTATTTTGGGCTAGTATTATTCACAGATGTCAGAGACGTTTCATCATGGATGAGGTTAATTAGAGGGCTGTACAATAGGAACGTATCTTCCAATATATTCTCCAGCTCCACAGCAACAAGATGATGATACACTCATCTTTCAAAATGATAGTGCATAAGTACATTGCACATACAGGGATTGGACAAAAATATAGAAACACTACGAGAAAGCAAGCTCGAACATAAAAGCAGATGTTAGCCAACACTGGAGGTTCTGCTGTTCTATTTGACCATTAATATCACCTCTCCAACGTCTTCAATATTTTGCAAGTGTCACTTGTGGTCAGAACAGTGTTTTGTGTAGTTGTGAGTGCATTATGTTGGAGCTAAGTGAATTCGAACATGAGCAAATTGTTGGCATTTGTATGCTGTGTGCTTCTGGAACAGTGCAATATGTCAGTTGACAAAAGAGGTATGTCCTGCATTTTGCATTGTCACTGTCACTTACCAAACACTCTGGCAAAATGAAACACATGTCCAAACAGTTTATATCAATAACACTTTCCTGCTATTATCTATGGCATGACAAAGTTTCACTATTATTTGTTTGGTTGGAAGTTTTACTAGTGAAAGATCATGGGCCACTTCAGTCTTTGTTTCATCCGTCTAAACATGTTCTGCCATATGCAGCTCAGAAACTGCTACGTTAGGCTTTGTATTGTCACAGTATCAGTATGAAATATTGTACTGACCCACATCGAAGCATGCAGATACTGATGCCTTTTCTCATCTTCCTGTTGGTCCTGATTCTATGGTGCTACTGCCACATCTTGTTGTCAGATTGGTGCGCAGGATACTGAACTTTGATGGACTCTTCCACTGTGTTATAGGAAAATTGCACAGGCCACAGATGCAGGCACTGCCTTAACCTTTTGTTGCACTACATCCATGCTGCTTGGCCTCGTTCAGTGAAAAACATTCAGCATTCTTTTGTGCACCAATATTTTGCTCATTGGCATAGTCTCTCTGTCCAGTGTGATGTGTCTTTATTGCAAAATGACTTTGGACAATCGTGTGTGCTTATTCCTAAAGGGTCGCAAAAAGATATGTTGTGACTGCTCCACCAAGGACACTGGGGAATTGTATGCACAATGCATATTGACTTTGCTGGTCCATTATGGAATACTTGTTGGCTTATTGTTGTGGATTCTTCTTCTTATTTCCTTCAGCATTTGTCCTGCGGCGTTGGCTACATGGGCCCATTGTCTCCATTTTGCTCTATCACAGGCTGTATCTGGGCGGACGTTCATGCATTTAAGGGGTTTATGAATCGTATCAGCCCAGCGTTGTTTAGGTCGTCTTTTGGGTCTTCTGCCGACAACTTCAAGTGTGTAACCTGCCTTGGCAATAGAGTCATCACTGGCCCGTAAAACATGCCCAAACCGTCGAAGATGACTCTCACGCATCTTGTCTTGGATCAGTGCAACACCAAACTGTTTCCTAATGCTGTCATTGGAAATGTGATCTAACTTATTGTTTTGAACTATTTTAGTAAATATATGTTTGCAGTGCCCATGAACTCGAATATGTCATGTAATACCATTAAGGGTTTCTCATCCACTTTTTTGCTTTCATAGTTTGCCTGAAGCATTGGTTACAAACAACAGACCTCTTTATGGCTCAGGACTTTGAACAGTTTTGTACAACCAATGGTATCACTCACCTTACCAGTGCTCAGTTTCATCCTCAGTCGAGCGGAAAAACTAAACAAACATTCATGCAAAAGATGAACAAACTATGCACCTCCCACACATGGGAACAAGTGCTTCTGCTCTTCCTTCCAACTTACCTTCCCAGCCCCGCAATGGCCCACCACAAGCAGAGTTTCTACACTGCCGGCACCACTGCACGCTGCTCCAGTTGCTGCATCCACCATAGCATATGGCACCTCCCATGCTCTGCAAGTATCGCTTTGCCCCCAATGATCTTTGAAATTTGGGCACTTGCATGTATTTAATTCAAGGTCCTTGTGGGTTGCTGTGCTGTCATCAGACCCGGATTCATGCTTTTCAACTGCAATGTCCTTGGTGGAGCAATCACAACACATCTTTTTGTAACACTTTAAGAATAAGCACTCAACACTTGTCCTGGTGCCCACCATGGACCTGGCACTGTCTTCATCATCCTCATCATCATCATCATCATCATCACCACCACTGCCCTCTCTGTTTTTCATTGGACCTGCTCGGGAAGAGGGTGGGTATCCAACCAACGTTCCCCTCGGAGTGCAGGATGGATGTTGTGGCGTGGTCAGAGACTTGACGTATCCCAGTTGCAGCTACCGTCTCCTCACTCCACCACCCAGCATCCTGCATTCCCCCCCCCCCGCCCCAATATTGTAAGAAGTATCCCTACATGACAATGGTGTGGCATTCTGGGGGCGGGGAGGGTGTGTGTGTGTGTGTGTGTGTGTGTGTGTGTGTAGGGGCGGGGAGTGTGTGTGTGTGTGTGTGTGTGTAGTCCTAAAGCTTTGACTGCACACTGATAAGTGCAACACCATGAGATGGCATCAAGGAGATGATGACCCACATGCCAATGGATAGAGCAGGTAGCGCCACACCTCCAGGAAGACAGAGTTCAGGGCCCTGTGTCAATGCTGATTCAACGAGTCTTCCATCACTGGTTGGCCTCCAGTTCGGTTGCAGACTTCGAGAGCATCAGTGCTGAGTAACAGAAAGATGTTACTTAGCCTGTGTTCTGCATTTTTAATAAAGAGTAAATGTAATTGCATGGAGGAGGCACAGGAAGCAAATCAAGCCACTTTATAATGAGAAGTTAAGTTATATTCTTTCCTTTTTTGCAAATAAACCTTTCTATTAATTTGAAAATGTATGTACAGATCATTCTCGATTCCTGCCACTAGCCATCGCTGACTCCCACAGTAGCCAACACAACAGTTTCATGAGCAATTTGCCTGTTTGGTGGAACAGCACAGCACACTCTGATGGGCATCAAGTGCACAGGTAAATACATGAGCCAGCTAAAGCACCATCGCTCCCACATGCAATTATATTGTGGTCAACTATGCAACTGGTATGTTGATAAACAATTTTTTTTTCAACCACGAGTCTTTAAAACCAACAACTAGTATTACCTTACTTTGTTGTAAAGTCTATATCATAATACCGGAATCATTGCTATCTGAGTCTGTGTCAGAACTACTTATATGACTGCAAATTAGGCCACTTATAAGCATCTTCACCTCCCTTCCTGAAGCTTTTCAGTGTGCCTCACACAGACTGCCCAAACTGAGGGGGATACGTTTTCTATTGCTTTACACTTAAGCACCTGTTAGCGTGTATGTTTTGTTCTTTTCTGCCACATAACCTTTTAACCTGTGTCTAAATTAATTCATTTGGAATATATTGACAGTGGTACAAGAGGAAACACAAAATTATGTGACTACATTCATGTGCAAGAAAGTCAGATTCATACATACTGTCATGTGACTTGTTTAAGTCAAAGAGCTGCAGGAGTTTGTCACGAGCCTGGTTTATACTGTACAAAATATTTTTATTTTTAATCCAGAGTACAATATCCGCTTTGTTTGTACTTGGAGTTGCCTCTTTAACAGCTGAATTTTAACTGGCAATGTCCACTACAATGATCATCTCTGAAGCAAGGTATGGCAATAACTGTTCAATGAACCATTTCTTGAAACTTTTTTTTTCTGAATCGTAGTTGTTGCTATTTTTCTTGTAACTAAATAAAACTTTTCTCTGAAGAACAAAACCAGACAAAGAGCCAGTATGCAATATTTATTATCCGAAACTTTTTCCAATGGCAACATTAAAACCTCCAGTACCATCACTCATTTTCCAACTGGTTTTCCTGTAATGATTCTGATTTGCCATTTGTATACATTTCAAACATGGAGCAGCTGCAAACATTCTTGTCGAAGGCATCCATTGGTGTTATACATTTGTCCTGATACAAAACCAACTTCTCCTGGCATTTCTACAGCTCTGATACTTTCATTTACAATTGTCTGTGCTGTTCTACCTTCTTCTCTTATTTCCTGCATCTTTCTCAGGAATGTGACTCAAGCTGCAGCTATGTTACTTCTTTCAATTAAACTCTTTCTTCCCTCATTACTTTTAACATATTTGAACCAATGCTTTTTAAATTTCTTTGCATTGACAGAGCGCTTGCTTTGAACATAATTTTTTTGTGCCATGTTTTTTGTGATACTGGATATTTGTCATCTATAATACATTTCAAACATAGAGTGCCCTCAAACAACCTCATCAAAGCCATCCTTTGGTGTTATACGTTTATACGTATCTTCCGACATTAAACCAACTTTTCCTGGCATTTCTACAGCTCTGCTACTTTCAGTTACTATTGTCTGTGCAGTTCTCATTTGAAAATCTCATAAATACAATAAGAAAACCACATCATCTGATTGGGAAGCACTTCATGTTTACTGTTGCCACCTGACACATTTATTTGGAAATTTCTCTAACACATTTGTGGATACACATCTATACTTCTACAAGAAAAGTAACATCAACATCTGAATAAATAATCCTGTTGCTCTGTGAATGAAACTGCATTGTTGCGAAGTGGCAACAGTTCAGCTTGCAGGAGAAATATTCTCACTGTCTAGTTGTAGCTTGTAGGTAGCCGCACGGAAAGAGAATGAATATTATTGGCTGCTAGCTGTTAATGGAGGGGCACGTGCAGAACAGCAGAAAATTGGGCTGCCTTCCTTCATGATGCAGACTATAGAAGCACTGCAGAGGTGTTCGTGGATTTTAGACAATGTAGGATAGAAGTGGCAGAGAAGTGAAGTTGTGAACTGGTCGCAAGTGTGGTTATCTATACCCCTTAGTCAGGACGATGTACATGTCCTTTTGTGATTGGTTCTCTTTGACCAACAGCATGGCTAGTGGAGGTGATAGCCATTATTTGAGAGGACAATGTGGAGTCCATCAAGCCAGGGACCATAGTATGGATGTGAGGCACGTGGTCACATGTAAAGGTATTAAAGGGAAGAGAGAGGACAATATTGTATTTATGCAGATGTACTTTACGTTGAATTTTTCATATAATTGGAAGAATGATGGCTGGTAATGGGCTTGCTTGTATGAAAGGTAGAATTATAATTTCAACAAAGTGTGTGCAAATCATAGTGATTGATTTTTGAAAATAAATTCCAAAAGTTACATTAAACTTGACTTAAGCTGTCATTATTCAATATTTCACCTCCAACAGTGTTTCTTTGTACTGAGAAGTTGCCAAACTAGATGTAATCAATACCATTAGTTTTGTCAGTGATGACAAAGGAAGACTGCTCCAATACCTTTCTGTGAACATATTTAGGTTTTTTGATCGTTTGATATAGGGTAAGTCACCCATATTACTTCAGCTGACTCATTTTTATAGATTAATAGGTTTTTGCGATCTCACAGTTCGTTTAGTGCCTTTTGGTTTACAAATATGTCACCATTATTTCCATCAGTTGTATTGTTTCATGTGTAAACCACTGATACAGATATGCCGTCTGATCGGGAAAATTGGCCACATTACACATCCATATTTTATGCATAGTATAACAACTGAAATTAAAACATTACAAATCGTTTTACACACAAAACTAATATCCATTATTCTGCTCTTCAGCAAGTATTTGCTAGAGCTTCAAGACGCTACGACAAAACTTCCAGAAAACAGAGCAACAAACGTGGGACCCTGTTGTGATGCAAAAGGCAATTGAACCACTAAAAAAGGATAATGTGCCTTTTTCAGCCACAGCAAAACAATTCAGTATTCCACATAATGTGCTAAACAGAAGAGTTCTAGGGAAAAATAGAAATGCAGTTGGCAGTAAAGAGACCATGGGCAGCTTAAGGACGGTTTTCAGTGAAGAACAAGAGCAAGAATCCTTGATTACATTTTTCAAATGGAATTTTTGAAATGCAAAACAAGTATTATGGAATTACAGTGAATGGCCTACAGTGACTGGCATTCCAGTTGGCAGAGCATAACAAAATACCACATTGTTTCAGCAGAGAGTCTGAAATGGCAGGCAAAGACTGGATGACATGCTTTAGACGACGGCATCCTAATATTAGTCTTAGGAATCCAGAATCAACCTCTGTGGCTAGAGCACAAGCATTTAAGAAGGTGAACATACACAAGTTTTGTAATATCCTTAGAACATGGCAAGATAAATGATTTCATATTGCTCATTGTATTTATAATGTAGATGAAACTGATAGTTCAGTCCAAGACAACAGTAAAGGAAAACGACAAATCGGAGCCACTACTTCAGCTGATAGAGGTTTGCTGTCAACTTTTGTAGTGTGCATGTCTGCAGGAGGAAATTTCATTTCCCCTTTTGTAATCTTACCATGGCGAAGAGTGAAGGTTGAACTTAAAAATGAGGCTCTGCCAGAAACCAAATTTGCATGCCACCCTGGCAGGTGGATGCAGAGTGGAAACTTTTTTGAAATGGTTTGAAAATTTTTTGAAATGAACAAAACCATCTGTTCAAGATCCAGTTCTACTAATCTTAGATGGTCACACTATGCATACTAAGAACATAGGTTTCATGTATAATGTCATAGAAAACAATACAACCCTTGTGTCGTTGACCCCTCATTGTACCCACAAGATCCAGCCTTTGGGTGTGGCATTCATGTCTCCTTTGAAAACCTTCTGCACACAAGCTTGTGAAAAATTTCATCACAGTAATCCAGGAAGAACTATTACACAGTTTCAAATAAGTGCAATCTTGGGTGAAGCTTTTCTTCGTACGGCCATTCTAATGACAGCAATCAATAGCTTTAGAAAGGGTAGAATTTTTCCTCCGGACCCTAACATGTTTACCGATGGGAGCTACACTGCAGCTGAGGTTACTGATATTCCCTTGGACAGGGGCATTAATATTGTGCCTTGTTCAAATACTGGATCTTCTCATTGCGAAACTGCTGAGTCTTCTGCAAGTGCTGGTCCCTCTGGATGCCAAACTGTGCTGGTCCCTCTGGATGCCAAACTGCTGTCTTCTTCAATAAGCCTTCCTCACGAGAACGTTCCTCTCAGTGTCCAACCACTGAAGTATCCAACTGGTGGGTTCCACAAAGCTCAAAGGATGTAAAACCTTTGCCTAAGACACAAAATGTGAATCAAAAACAAAATAGGAGCAAAAAAGGAAGGACTGTCATGATCACTTCAAGCCCTTATAAAAATGTGTTGGCTGTAGCTAAAAGAAAGTGTTTTCTAGATCTAAAGAAAATGAAGACTGGATAAGATGTCAGAACTGTAAACGCTGGACACATCAGCTGTGCACTGGATGTGATGACAACTTCATGTGAGAATTTTATACATGACTTAACATTGTTTCTGAATGGATAAATTGTGTATGACTTAGACTGAAATAGTAACCTATAGTTTGCCATTGATTTCTCTATTATATCATTAGGTATAATTAATACTTCTCATTTGTTGACCATTTTGGGCCAACAATGTATTGCAACAAGTTTCTCCTTCATTTCCATTATTGTTCTCCTAATAATAATCAATAGTGAAATACAAACTATGAACCTACCTGTTTTTTAAATTAAACGGTGTATTTGGGAATAATGCCAAATAACTTGCCACTTCACCTCATTAGGCAGGGAAAAGTGGCCACTATGTAAGGATTCAGAAAAACATTTACATATCCCATTAAAGATACTTTTACCTTAGCTATAAATATTTGAAGTGATGCCTTATAGTTGCAGATTCAAGATGTTTATGCCACAAGCTTCTGTTAATAGCCATGGTTTCATGAAAATTCAATTTCACGTAGAGTGGCTACTTTACCCCACTTTCCCCAATATATTAAGAATAATGACATTATGTACGGGCACACAGTCATGATTATTAAGAAAGGAATACAGTGTATGGATGTGAGCTGTACTGCTATTGAATAGTCTGACTGCCCGAAGATTATTAAATTGTGATGTAGTTTACTAGTAAAGAGCTACCATGCGGCTTATCATAACAGGAATTTGTCCTTTGAGGAAGAAATATTAAATAAACAATAGAAAGCAGGAGACATAAACTAAAATTCTGGTAAATAAAATTTGTGCCATGTTTTACAACAAAACTTTAACAGATCAAACTGTACTAGACAAAAATGTGGCCATTCAAACAAAGTGAGCAGCCATGCAACAGAATACATGCAACATTCATCTAATTAGGGAACAGAAACTAGTGCAGAGTCAAAGGGGAGCAATATGAATTTTCATAGCTAACAACTAGCCATGGCAGACAAAACATCACACTGAGTTACATTCTCAAATTTCAGAAAAAGTAAGTCTCTCGCTCTAATCAAAACACTTTGACATAGTTGCATTTATCATTGCTGCAGTATGTGCAGAACTTTTGGAATGCGGAAGCGGTATCACAAGCAGTTGTCATTTATACTATCAGAACTGTGGATGTGTTAGTGCAATATTTTGTGTGTGATGAAACTTGGTTTTGTTAGTGCTGAAACTTGTAACGATTGACAATATGGAGCAAGAAAGTGAAGTTGATAGTAACAAATGCAATCAGTTTTGTCAGTTAAAGAAAGACTTTAATGATAAATCAAAAATTCTAGTTTTGAATAACAGTAAATCGAGGGGTGAGACACTGGGCAGCACCTTTTTTTGGAGGATTTTATAGTGCCAGATCCATAGTTACAGAAAGAAACAATAGAAGCAAAGAAGAAAATGCTTTAGACAGGGGAATTACCATATGATGCCACAAAAGGGAGGCAAATGGAGCACAGAAATATTGTCAGAGGCTTCAAGGAAACAAACAGAGATAACAGAAAAAATTAGTAAGGAATTAAAACAAGCATTAAGAGATCAGTATGGTGTGACACCCACTGATAACACAAGCTGATAAATGTATAGTTATGGTTGAGCATATTACAGTAGAGAGAATTTACAGGTAGAAGTGCAATTTACAACCAAGACTATGGAGGAGATTAAATTAAAAGCACACATAAATTATATACAAAAATTAGTAAAAGTAATCCAATAAAAATTGCCGGAAACACATCGAGTAAACATCACCAGGATGGCTACAATAAAAACAAGGTTAAAAGAAAGCAAGACAAGGAGGATGTTGTAATTGTGATATGTAAAATGTACAAGAGGAAGGACATAAACAGACTAATGTGAGTCTAGTACTGGCATGCAGTTCACAGATGGAATTTATAAACAGTATTCCATTCAACAAATTTATCCCAGAGGATCGTTTACACCCAGTCTTATTCATATGAAATTTCAAATGTATCATGCCAGATGCATTGCTGGAAGTGCAAAAGATGTTTAGTTGTCAAATTATTAGAAGTAGTCAGGTGAAGGGAGCGACTACAATAAAACAGAATGTCATAAAGAATTCGAGATAGCCTCCTTGCAAAGTACTGGTCACAAACCAGACAAGAAGGGATATTGAAAACAATTATTCAACAATTGCATAACAGAAGGGATAATGGGAATTTTGCAACATTCCTGGAAGGAACTAGAATGGAGACAGTATTTAGAAAATCCATTCGAGGAAAGCTTGGTCATAAATTAGGTTGTACATCACCTACCATACTATGTTTGAGGCAGATTGATAGGTATGATTATAGAACTGGAATAAGCAAGCACAATATCAGCACAAATGGAGGAAGAAGGAATAACCATGAGAGCAGTTGGCATGGAGAGTGGCAAGAATATAGAGAAGCTCATCATCGCTTTAGATATAAAGACAGCTGGAACTGTGGGCAAGGAAGACGTGACAGCGGCCTAATAAAACAACTGGGGACTACAGTGCAGAAGTTTTGGACAGGATGATTTTGTATGCCAAGAGGAGAAGACAAAACATGTACACTATGGTGTGAAAGCAATACAGGGAGAAATGGAAAGCAGGTAAACATTGATTAGTTTCAGCTCAGACCCGCCCTGAAGCTATTATCAAGGGGGAAACTGTGTCAGTCACAATTATAAAGACAGGAAAACCTGACAAAAAAATGAAATACAGTCAGAGAAGTAAATTTCAAAAATTAATAGTTAATGTGGATACTGCCATAAAGAAGTCTGTGGATAGTAATGATAGAGTAAAGCAAATCGCTCAAGAGTTGAGGATATTCACTAACAGAAATACAAATAATAACATAGGGAGGAGCAGGCTGAATTAATCGTCCACATAAAGGAGACGAAAAACAGGTGGCAGTAATGGAATTAGGAACAGAAGATATATGCCAAGGAAAAGGAACAGGGACAACATCAATAGCAGAAGGACCAAATACACAGATAAGTTCACTGAACGGAACAAGATGAAAGAATCTCCATGGATGCTGTAATATCTGAGAGTTATATTAGCAAAGAAACTAGTGATCCAAACATCAACAGATATAAAGTTCATTTTAACGGTATAGTGGATTACTCTATCACATAGTGTGACGACAGTACAAGAGTTGTAATTAAAGAAGAGACACCAGATGTGAACAAGATCAAAGCAGAAATTGTCACATCATCTGAGACATTACACAAAGATAGAGAAACACAAGATGAATCTTCAGCTTCCAGAATCAAATCAAGGATATGTATCACATTTAAAGAATAACTGCCATACTTTGAAATTTAATCTATATGCCATGAAATGGAAATATGGAACTGAAAAGAAAAAAAAAGGGTGAATTATATTATGAAAGCAAATAGTTAACATTCAGCAATTCTACCAAATAAAGGGAATTGTAAGCTGCTGAGGTAGAAGTAGCATGGTTGAAAAGTGAAGGTGATCATATCTAAAAATCGACTGAGAACTGCAAGGAGACGGGAAGATGGGTGATGCCGGAAAATACACTAGTTCTGAATACTCTCAGTTTGGAACAATATAACAATACAAATATGAATGACAACTACACAAACAAAATTTCAAATTATGCACAAGGAATGCATGATGATAAAAGAAAAGGAAAAGATTTGCAACCATCAGAAGAACATTAAGTTTGTTGTACAGAAGAAGGAAAGACATAGTGTGTTTACAAGACTGAAAAGAAATGGAAGGAAGAAGAAACAGGAATACTGATTAACAGTTCCGTGACCATGATGGGGTGCTGCTTACAGCATAAAATTTTATGTGTGACACAAATATGAAGACAATGACTTGGAATGCTGAGTTACAAATCTTGACAACTTAGATATGCAGGAACTCTAGGTCGAAAAAAGAAACAGGATGGGACTTCTTGTGATCTATCAGTGAAATGATACATAAATCCTCTGTTCCAAGACTAATGTGATGGAAGAGTACTGTGAGGAGGACAAAGATAAACAAATAGAAGTAGGATGTTGTTGTTTTGTACATGGCATGATTGTGTAAATGGTGAATGGAGGTCTGGGCACATGGCTGCCATATTAATCATGTGCTGGCTACAATGTAAACAGAGTGGTACAGACAACACAGAAAGAAAAGGAACAGCCATACATCGCAGCATCAAAGTCCCTATGGGGTATCAACAGTGGGAATCAAGGCAAAATCTTAGGCTGTGATTTTTACCCATTCCGGCCACAGAAAAAGATACATCAGTACCAAACTACGTGCTGCATACTAGGTCCTGCAAACAACAGGCCAGTTGCTATGAGCTCAACCTACACCCGCAGCAATGCGAGCTTGTTTTATAGGACCAGCCGTACCAGGAACACACCAACATACACACAAATTTACATGATGGTGCCATTGTAATATGTGATGTGTGCACAACATAGTGATTCACCAGTGAAGATGATAAGAGGCAAGTGTGGAAAGAAAAATTTTGTGCTAAGCAGAGCATGGAAAAACATGAGTTTTTATTTTCACTCGATGTTCATGATTTTCTTCATTGTATCATGTTTCTTCCACATATTTCGTTTCTTTTACAGAAGACTCCTTTACTGTTTTCATTTAGCTGTGTAACACCACACTGAATTATACTATTTTAACTCATAACTAAATACCTATATTATTTCCATGTTAGTTTATACTGAATTCCTTTCATCATATCTTCAACGTTGATATGAAAATTTACCGTGTTACAACTAAACGATTTTCCACCTGAGTAATTTGTTCATGTGAGTCACCATAACTTTGATTTTTTCATTTTTTTGTCTTAACGTAGATTGAGATATAAGTGATACTTTCCTTGTGTGTGCATATATACAAAGAAAATTTGTTTCTTTTGTGTGTTTTACGGGTAACTGCCTTTTTTATTTTATTCTTGTCAGTGAGACTATGTTTTCATAAGATGGCCAAATGGTCTACATTCCTTATTTTACAGTTCCTTGCTATCTTTTTTGTTAAAAATGTTAACATATTTGTAAGGAAACAGAGATCTTGGTTTGTTGTATGCAAATGTTTGTGAATTTAAGATCAGGGAAAGAGCAATGTGGAATAAAGTGCAACATTATTTTACTTGTCACTTAATTGTGTGCATCAGATTATCTATTATCAGAAGTTTTAGCTGTTGGATGTCATTTTTGGTTCTGAGAGGTTATTTTTTTATGTATATTGAGGATCTCATGATAATTTCAAAAACAAGTTAGTGTGGAGGGTGTAAGTGTACTGCTCACCTTAGTCAGAACCATGTACCCTTTCTTTTCCTTTTGTTCTTTTTGAACTGCAGCACAGGTAGTGCACACTAGAGCTGGGTGATCTGCTCCCGAACTGTTTCAAAGAGCTAAAATCTTCTATGTAATGAACAACTGGTGATTTGGAAAAAGGGTGGTCGCTCTTCAGGACCAAATTGTCTCTCCAGAGATGAAAGTGAATGGAATGAAGATTCTAGGGCAGGTTGGTACAACAGCATTCCACACAACATGCTGCATTAATCACTATGGCACAGGGGATTATAATAAGAACCAGTCCCAAGCTGCAGAAAAATACACTGTAGACAATGTGTTTGTTTGTGTTTATGTACCTTACTGTTGTGAGCAGCTTTTGTCTACCACAGAAAGAATAGAGAGCAAGAAACGTCAGTTTCCAGAATACTGCATTAATGCAGAAAACAATTTCTCATCTTTTATTTCCACTCTTGATTTGAAAAGACAGCTTGTAATGAATGTGCTGCAGCTCAGCCATTAGTGAGTGAGAAGGAACTTATTCACAAGACCTGTTTCCATGCTCTCTGCTCAGCTACTGCTCCTGATGGAGCATGGAGTGATTTGCAGGTGAACTAGCTCCTGCCACCCATCCACCACTTACCATTCATTGTTTGTCAGCCATTCACCATTGACTGTCTGTCAGCTGCTCACCATTCACTGCTTGCCAGACACTCACTGTTCACAACTCGCCAGCCCCTCACTGTTCACCACTCGCCGGTTTCCCACCATTCCACTACCACTCCCAACTCCAAATGGAATGGATTGCCGGGTGACTCAGGAGCCACCCCGCTCTTTGCAGTCTTGGCTCTGTAACTAATTCAGCTTGCTGAGCTCTTGGTTCATTCACTGTTTGACCTGACTGCTTTCTGACAATGTTTTGTTATAATAACAATGGTATGTATTGTTAAATTTTACTACTTAAAAAGTGCATCTTGATAGCAAGTATTTAAATTTTTCCATGTAAGATGTTTTTCTTTGCTTTGGGATGTAAGTCAACCACACTGTCTTCACCTAGATTTTCAAGTGATGTATGGAATTGTTGTACTGACTGAATAAATAAGTGGAATTGCCACTACTCCCAGCAGATAGTTTCTTGTTCTTCTGGCTCCTCATCATATCTAAAAAGACATCTGAAGTCCAAGCATTCAAAAGTACCTCTGGAATGGTGTGTGTCAGGAAGCCAATAAAAATACCAATCAACTGATGACATCTGAGAAATCATTCTCGCGAATAGTCCTCACCAATGCCTACTTCCACTTCAGATGAAGTTCTCCTCCCAGGAAGTCAAAGTTAGTCTCCATCTATATCCAGCCCACCACTGTCATTGGGTTCCTGCAAATGCTGATTTACTTTTTTTTATGCCCTTCTTCCAACTGAATTTCATTTGCAACAATCCGTAGGTAAATTTGCCAGTGTTATAAAGCAGATCATAATAAATAAAATTATGGCATTATAAACACAACATTTTAACAAATCATAAATACCCATTGCCAAATTTATAATTTACACGTTTGAAAAGCATTATCAAATTTTCTAATGCCCAGTTACTTAATAAAAATTACAGGCAAACAACTATAAATAATATTATTTTCTATGCATACACAACACATTTTATACATGAGAGGACTCAAAGTCATATCTTCTTGAGTGCTTCCTATCTAAAGAAAAACACACTGCAGAAAATATTTCAAATTGGGTAAATGTTGTTATCACCAACTGCAGAGAGATTAGTTAGAGTGATGAAGGCAACTATTGAGATAAAGAAACTGAGTGTAAAATCTGTAAGAACAGCTCTGGGATTATTCAACTAAAGGTTGTGCCAACTGCATCATACAACATTCAACTTATATGGAGACATGTCACATATTCAAATCTCAAAAGATATGAGGGAGTCAAGCTATGCATTGTAAAATACACTCAAAACCGGATAACCCATATTTTGGCAGACACGACCTGCTTCACTGAAGACCTCATGGCAGCTCATAACCTTATATCGACCCTACAATACACTAGACTCCTGGAAGACAGACAGCAAAAACCAAGAAATGTGGAGCATGGACTCCACAACATCCCAACAATGACAAACAACAAATTTGAGGAAGCCAACTTCCAGCTGCACCTATTGCCCATGGAATACATTTCCAAACATGCCCAAACATGCTCAAGTACAGGATACCACAACCCCATCGACAGTTGCCAGTGCACTGCATGTGGAGCACCTTGCAACACAAACTGCATCATTAAGTGTAAAGAAAGAATTTTGTCATTATCTCACTATGCAAATAGTAACTTTAGTTTACTGATCAATACATTGCACAAACCGAGTTCAATAAAATCTTAATAAATATAGAGTTTAAAATCACTGCCATAATAATGGCCTACTCTTCAAACATGAAATTAAATGCCACACTTTTGAATCTGTCACAAGTTCCAAACTTTGCGCATTCTTTAAATCTCACTGTGCAACACACAATACAGAAGTCAGTGCAGAAAACTGTTGATGATGTCAAAAGAGCATTTATATTCTTCAAAAAAGTGCAGATTTGTTTTAAGAAAACTGTGGTAATACAAAAAAATTAAACAAAGAATAATCACCAACCTATTACTAACATAATGGGTGCAAATTCTTCAATTTAGGGAGGAGTTCAATGATACTATCAGTCACTTCAAAGGAAGCCACACTCCAGAACCTGTTGCTATTAGCAAGCTAGACAAATATTTATTTGAGGCATATTTGCCTACAAGTAGTCAACCCTTAAACTTGTGGGAATCTGGATAACTTCTGTACCTAACAGTTCATCAATCGGTTCCAAAAAAATTACGTATTCCAGCTACACTGGTAGCCCGTGAGAGCAGCTTTTTGAAAGGACGACAGGCTTGCACTGAGAAATGTAACCAACTCACTTTGAGTAATGTTGGTCAAATTTTTGTTTATAAAGCTTAACATTGATTAGTTCCTTCCTCTTAGGCACATCAATTATCATGTTGATTGTAAACATCAACAGTAAATAATTTCAAGAGGTAGAAAATTGATTTCAATTATGTTGTAGTATTTATTTTGTTTTTAATAAAATTATGATAAAGTAAGAAGAATGAATTTTATTTTTATAATTTCTGAACTTGGTAAAAGTATTCAGAATTCTACTGCAATATTTTTAAGTTTTACTCAAGACAAAAAGTAGACCTTTCCAGAAATTTTAAAACTAGAAGGAACATAACAGAAAATTATTAATGGTCCTCCTCTGTTCTTTCGAATTAGGTTACAGTAAAGTGAAAATACAGCCACAGTGACCTTGAATTAAAAAGGCAAAGTTCTCAAGTGATTCTGATCCAATCTCTGAAAGAATGATTTTGCTCATCACTACAGTGAGCAGTAGGCATTTTTTTAGAGAGCATGGTTGAGTGTGCCAAGCCAGGGAGCAGTAGTATGGATGTGAGGCACATAGGAGCATTAAAGCACATATAATGAAGTTAGTTATCTGAGGAGAGATTAGATGATATCATAAGTGATTTATGCAGAATATATCTAAAATTTGAATTTTTTACATAACTGGATGACTGATCATTGGTAATGGACTTACATGTATGAAAGGCAGAACTATAATTTAACATTGTGCCTAGGAATCACAGTAACAGAAATTTGAAAATAAATTCCAAAAGTGTTGTGAAAACGGATGTGAACTGTTATTCAGTATTTACCCAGTGAGTAATTTTACATGCTAATAATAGTAACGACTCCAACCTTCGTCATATTGGTTACGTCACAGTTCATTTACTAAAAAATGAATAAGATCTACGTATGTGAGCTCTACTAATAATTAAACAGTCTAATTGCTGAAATTAATTAAACTGTGATAACAGTTTCTTAGTAGGGAGCTTACATAGTCTATGAGGCATTCTTGAATAGCCTAATTTGTAGAATACTGTCCATGCAAGGAAGACATAGGTTTGAGTCCCAGTCCATATCACATTACAATTACAGATGGTTCACTTCAGCAGAAGCTTCACTGAGGACTAAAGGATTTCATTTGTGGGTAATCTTCTTTAGCGTAGAATCTATTGAAAGTAATATCAAAATGTATCACTGTATACAAAAATGTAAACATTATTTGATCACTTTTATTGTCTTTTCCAAGATGGCATAAAAACTTAACAAATACATAGTATACAATATTTTGGTGGGTTTGAAATGCAATGGAAGAAAAATGAAAGAAGCCTCATGCTCAATGCCCTTCGACATTATTAGAGGCAGAGCACTGGTTGGGACTGGACAAGAATGGGGAAGGAAATCAGTACATCCCGCCTTCCACCTTAATCATGTTAAGTATAACATAACTCTAGAGGGCCAGAAGAGGATTTGAATCACAATCCCTCAAATCTAGCTTGATGTACAGAGAAATAGACGATGATTACAGCACCCAAAATCATATGTATCATGACAGTCTCCAGTAAAATGAAAATGTGCAAATACAGTTTTTGGAGTAGCTGGAAATATATTTTCATAAAATATTTTCATTACTACAAGATCATATGCTATCCAAAATTATTATTTATTTATTCTTACATTGTTCTTTATGAGTACCATAGCAAATGCTTGCTGTTGTTACATCCTATTAGCATTAGATTTATAGGTAGCTTTTTTTTTAAGAAAGAAAGTTACTTAAAGATTTTGGTATACACAGTATTGTGAAAGAGGAAGGGAGGGAAGACAAGAGTGTAAAATTTTGGCAAGTGATATCGTAACAGTAAAATATTAAGATGAGTACAAAGCACAATAAAACGTTACAAGAAAAGGCTGATAACAGTTACGGGTAATGGACTAGGCATGAAAGTACACCAAAAGAGCACACCCATTTGGTTATAAAAAATAAGTATCTGTACACAAAAACACATTTCTGCATGTGTTGTTACTGTCTCCACATACATGACAGCATACAACGTTATGCTGTTTACCAGTGATAAATTCTCATAAATTCTATCAATAACTGAAAAGAATTTATTGGAAAGTATGGCACATTTTTTTTACAATGTAGACCTCAATCCAGTTACAGAGATAAAAAAAATACATTTTATATATGCTAAAAAAATAAAAAGGAACAATAGTTCATAAACTACTCTGTAAAACATGGTAACTTGTTCATGCACACTTTACAATCTGTCATTATGTACACATTTCATGAAATTCACAACTAGTACACTAAAACTGTATCACAAATGAAAACCCAGACATCAGGTTTCTTGTTGCATAAAGCTATTAAAATGATACGGAGTATATTTCTGTAATGTTCTTGCCAACGTGCATACAGTTCCTCACTCAGGATATATTAGTATTTCTTCCAAAATAATCTAGGATATCACATTAAATTTCTTACTTTTTGTCAAAGTATTCACGGCTTTGTTGTATTTTGCATATCCTTCAAATTTTTCAAACAGCTATCTGCAGTGTCTGTAAACCTCTCCTAATGCATGGTTCATTTATTTACACTGTGAGTAAAATCAACATATTCTCAGTGCTTACATCGTGGTATGAGTTTTGACCTGTGAGCAAGGCAAGTATTGCACTATTCAGTACTTATCAAAAACATTAACAGTTTATGGAGACCCAATGTGATTACTTATGAAAATAAAAGATACTGCTTTCTCAATTACACACTTTACAAAGATAATATATGTGTTGGCATATTTAATATTATAGCAGTTTCTTTTTTTAAGTCAAGAATGCATTAGATAAATGATTCTTGATTTATAATGAGACATTATGTTAGAAAGTGTGAGCATTTCGACACACCCCACATCCCAAAGCAAATTCTTCACCAGTTGGTGGATGCTTCACGTGGAGTGGACACTCGTCTCCCTCAAGCTGTTTTGCCTTGGGACCTGCAACAATATAAAATAAGGTTACTGCAACCAACAAACAAATGATTATTGTTCATCACACAAACTCCACACATAGTTGTAATTATTATGCAAAAGAACACATGCGGTTTGTAAACAAATGATTGATCAAGGCGGCTTAATACTGCAAGAAAACATGGAAGACTCACCAAAATTGACTGAGTGCAAGAAATGGTGTGTGTTATGAATTAATAAAAAGCATTAAGTTGAATTTGTTTCATATGCAGACCAGACTCATGTTAAAGAATGCTTTCACTGTATCATAACAATACTCAAAAAATGTATAACAATACTCACAAAATGTAGGCCTTATTTCAGATTAATTTGGTTAATGTAATACGCTAAAAAATAATCTTAAAATATTTCAACTGTCAGAACATGCATTGGTGTCTTTGTATAACTTTTTTTGGAATTATGAGATTCTCCCTTACAGAATTTTTTTTAATTATTTGTGGAACATTTGGTTGGAGAAGAAGTAAATGATTTCAGGTCTGTACAAATAACTAATTGTCTTGTAAAAACAAGAATACATCAGGAAATCTGGGCATCTGGAGTGTTATGCAATATCAATGATATTCCAGCTTTGGGTACTTAGAAAACTGAACAGATGGCACACTTCCTTTTTCATATCAGTCCACTGGTGGTAGCATTTATCACAAAAAATTGCATTATAGTTTAGAAAATGTTGCAAGTGTTTGTATATATTTTGAACAATCAGTTTCTTTTATTTTTAATACCACGTGTGATTGTACTACACTTATACTGAGGGAGGTAGAGATGGAAAAATCCTTTAGAGGCTGTGCAGTTATTTGTACAACACAAAATATGGTCATCAGAGAAATTACTCTCAAAAGTATTTTTCCTCATTCCTCGTTCCAGTGCCACAATTTACTGTGTTTTCAGACTGACCTAATTATTTCTATATGCATTTTACCTTTGTTCCTTATCAAACAAGATAACCACATAGTTTCAGGATAACTTAAGATGTCAAAATTTGATATAAAGAGAACTGTTCTGTACCATTGACATGCACTGACACGCTAGAGATTACTGTTAAATATTTAAAAAAAAAAAAACATCAGTTACAACCTGCAGGACATGATGGGAGTTCCAGACGGGGAATGTTGGTGACACGCTGAAAGTCGTCATGGCAAGCATTACAGAAATGAGTAGTTCCAAAGCAGAAGAAGACAGCTACTGAACAACAGTATCTGCACTTGTACTCAAGAAAATCTGTCCCATGTTTTGGGCACATCTGGGCACGAGATACATCACTGCAGGCACCACAGACCAACTCTGTAGGGTCATACTCCTCTCCCACTTCTGCATCGCATCGTGCTTCTCCTCCATAATATGCCTATGACAGAAGAGCATAAGATAAGCTTTAATATGGATCTGATACAACTGTCAAATTTTGAAAAGGCATCAAAAACTTGTTTTCTAAAAAGCCAGTGGTTATGTAATGTTGGTATTTTTCCAGACGCATATCATATTAATGGATATGACAAACCTTATTGCATTTGTAGCAAACATAATATGCATATCTATCCATTGCATAGCTAGCAGGATCATTATGAAATCGAGCTCCTGGACTGGTTATTGCTTCTGCCTTATGGAGTCCCTCATACTCTAATCTCATAAGAGCTTTTCTGCGAACATCTTCATACAGGTCCTTCACAGGCGCCAACAAATCAGCCAGGACTGAATGTTCTATGCTGGCCTAAATAACAAGCAAAGCAAATAATGGAAAATCCAGGATGGAATAACAATAATATGAATTGGATAGATTGCTAATTACCACACAGAAGAGGCGTTGAGTAGCAGAAAGGCACATTTAAAAGTAGACTGTAGGTTATTACTGAGTTATTGGGCTAAGTCTTTCATCAGAACTCTGCCTCAGTGCCTGGAGACAACAGTGGTCATGTGAGTAAGTTGTGCGCACGTGGATGTGAAAGAATGCACTTGTGCATGCCAATCATTTGACTTTCAAATGTGCTTGTTTGCTCCTCAATATCTCCTCTAAGTAATATGAAAATCAATTATATGAATATAATAGAGGGAAACATTCCATGTGGGAAAAATATATCTAAAAACAAAGATGATGTGACTTACCAAACGAAAGCGCTGGCAGCTTGATAGACACACAAACAAACACAAACATTCACACAAAATTTAAGCTTTCGCAATCAATGGTTGCTTCATCAGGAAAGAGGGAAGGAGAGGGAAAGATGAAAGGATGTGGGTTTTAAGGGAGAGGGTAAGGAGTCATTCCAATCCCGGGAGCGGAAAGACTTAACTTAGGGGGAAAAAAGGACAGGTATACACTCGCATACACACACATATCCATCCGCACATACACAGACACAAGCAGAGAAAAATCAGTTTTAAATAAACAAATAAAAGACATATCATTACTCATTCAGTAGGTTAACTGTAACAAATAAGAGTAGAATCAAATAGTTAAGTACATTATAAACGTAGGCTTCTGCGGCCATTGTAACATTCAATAAAATGTTTCTGGGTTTGTGACCGCATTGTCAATATATACAAAACTACTGATGTTTCTGTCCCCGTTGCAAGCGACCTTCTTCAGGGTGTTTTTGTTAATGTTGAATGAGAAAATTTTGTTTCTTAGATACCTGCAGATATAGCTGTTATCTAATTCTGATAGGCTGTTGGTCTGCAGGTATATAAGAAACAAATTTTTCTCATTGAGCAGTAAACAAAACACTCAGTAGAAGGTTGCTTGCAACAGGGACCGAAACGTCGGTAGTTTCATATATACTGACAATGCAGTCACAAACCCAGAAAAATTTTATTGAACGAATTAAGTACATTGTTTGACCAACCCTGAATTCTGTACATCCTTGCCTTTTAATTTATTATGGAATCTCTGAGCTATATCCTGCAGTTTCTGGACTTACTAACTTTAGGTGATGTGTGGTAAACTAAAAGCTTTGTGGGTTGATTGCCTCATCTATGTCAAAATTGGAATTAATGTTCACAGAATTATGCAAAAGAGATTTGTTGTAAACAAAGCTGAGAAGAAATGCATTAAACATATGCAAGAATAACTCTTCATATGTGAGAAAGAAAATAAAGATCTGACATTAAAAGAAAATGACCCCTGATTTTTGAGGACATACAACTGTAATCCTTCACTGCTGTTCTGCACTGAACAAACATAACCAGCTGAAGCCACTCAGCTTTCAACAACATGAGGAAGGTGCCAAAGCAACTGAAGCAGAATTGATAATTGGAAGGAAACTGAAAATATTAATCAGGATGACCAGATAGGGAATCTGGTCATCCTGATTAATATTTTCAGTTTCCTTACATAAGGCTGATGTCTAAAGGGTTTCCGGAACAAAGCTATAGCCCATACCAGGCAGATACAACCTTGTACTTCATCTGTAGTGAGCTTGTGAGTGGGCCATTAAATTCTGTCTTTATGTCTTTCTTCATCAATTTTAGCAATGCAATTGATAGAAACAAGAAAAGGAACAGAAAACAAACTGCTATACATTCAATCCAAAATGCAGGTTTTGTTCATCTGTCTTTCTCTCATTCTAGCTATGAGTTACAATATTCCTTTAACAGAGAGATTACTGGAAAATACTGACTGAGATGTAAGAAGAAATCAGAAGTGCAATTTTCAAAGAGAAAGCCTTGTGGTTTTCCTAACGTGTTTCGGATAAACTACATAAAATTTGAAGTACTTGAAAAGATTACCGTAATTATAGCTGACCATTTATGTAGAATATATGTTCCTCAGTAGTGGACACGATCCCCTACTAAACTAAGTGACATTAGACTACTAAGTGACATTAGACTACACTGATTGTTCTTATTCCAAATACTGATTCCATTTATAGACATGTATGTTTGAAAGAGAGATATACCGGTACTACAGCTAGGGAGTGGAAAAATTCGCATTTTGTGATAAATGCGAAATAGATCCAAATTCTGTCTCGAAATGCAAAATTACTTAATACACGCTACTTCATAGGGAATTGTATCCAGATGAATTACTTTATCTGTAATAGTTTGAAATAACATACAAATATTAAAAATGTAACCAATTTTCAGTTACTGGTATTGTATATCATCTGGCGATACCAAATTTGGAAAGGTAATGTGCATAAGGATCTGTTTGCCAAGTAAAAAGTGTACGAACACAATAAAATATCAAAGCTCTCAATGATTTGGCGTCATGCCAACTGTGGATGGTTGAACAGTCTATTTAAGACACACACTGTAATGCAACATAGTACTCAGCCATGCAACTTAAAGCATTTTATAACAAAAAATGTGTACATTTGTTTGTTAGCAAAAGCTCAAAAGGTGGAATAACATGTACACCTTTAACATGGCAAATTAGGTGGTGGTAGCTTTGAACTGTGGTTGCATCGAATACCACAAGAGGATGGGCTTTGAATATACCTTAATACTCTTATACCCTGCTAACCTCAACGAGCAGCTGTAGCTGTCCCCAAATGTTTTGTGTTGGACATTGCTCATTGTTTTCTTTTCTTATTTTGAAGTAATTGCCAAGTAAAAATTGTACAAACACAATAAACTATCAAAGCTCTCAATGATTTGGCGCCATGCTAACTGTGGATGGTTGAAAAGTCCATTTAAGATACACACTATAATGCAACATAGTACTCAGCCATGCGACTTAAAAGCATTTTATACCAAAAAAATGTGAACGTTTGTTTGTTAGCGAAAGCTCAAAAGATGGAATAATATGTACACCTTTAACATGGCAAATTAGGTGGTGGTCACTTTGAACTGTGGTTGCATCGAATACCAAAAAGGATGGGCTTTGAATATACCTTTAACAATACTCTTATACCCTGCTAACCTCAATGAGCAGTTGCGTGGTAGCTGTCCCCAAATGTTTTGTGTTGGACATTGCTTATTGTTTTCTTGTCTTATTTTGAAATAACTGAAGCAACTAATCGTGGTCCATCATGGATTTCAATTATGACTCTTCCAACACCATAAGAGACTGGTGGTCCCTGTGACAATGCGTCAGTTCTGCTACCTGCTATAGGCTGCTGCCCGGCGGAAGGGAGGCAAGGCTTGTTTCCCCACACTGCTCATTTCCCTCAGACAGTCAAAATTCAAATCTGTTGAATGCACACAGCCATCTGCCACTATAGCCTATACTGCCTTCACTCTGCACTATAGCAATTGGAAAACAGTATCTGGAACATTTTTGACTGCATCAAAATTCTCCCCCTAACATTAAAATAGAGTCAGAGTGCATTTGGTTCTACGTCTATGCTAAGTGCCTCGACCGCTCTGCCTGTAGCGTTGTCAAGCAAGGGTTGCACTATTATGAATGTCCATGAATGGTCGAAATAAATAATCTGCAGATTTTGTAATCACTGAACTGGGTGGGAAAAGACAAATAATGTCCAGAAACATCTTAAACTGGAGACGCATTCAATTCACTGGTGGGAAAATCCTGCTGCTTTTTAAGAAGACAGTCATTTTTGAAAGCTTAAATGCAGCCTAATGAAGAAAATGAATGCCATTTTCAGAGAAAAAGGTGCTGAAGTTTTTTCAAACACAAACATTTCAGTCAAAAAAGTTACCAATAAGCACTTTTTTAAACAGTTTCAAAGAACTATGGCTTTGTTCATCTTCTCTCATGTAGTCTGACAACCTTTTAAATTTGTGTGTCTAATTACTTACAAACAAAAAGATATATGCAAATTTCGTCAAAAATATACACAAATTTTGCAAAAGATAGATGCTAATTTTGGCAAAAAAAGATGCTACATTTTAGGGTCACTAACTACATCACATTTTATCAAGCAACAAATTCAGTGTGGAGCAGTATTGAGTATAGCCAATTCTTTGAACAGGCTCTGCAGGTCATTCTTGAATTCAGACCAGCAGTGTTTCATTTTATACACTTGTGGATGCAATACTGTATGATATAATGGAACGACACTACATAATTTTCCTTCTTCATCATATTTGTCAAAAAAACTGTTTTGAACATATCTTCCAGTATACCAAACTAGTGAAAGTTTGAATAGTAACTCTAAACAGTAAGTGATAAGAGAGCCTGCACTGTCATGATCCATATATTCACTCATTCATTATGTCCTGTAGTCCTACCAAGAAGGAGAATCTTCAGGACTATGGAACAAGTCATGGTATACATTAACAAGAGATAAGCAATTATTAAAAACTCAATATGCACAATGTACTGACAATAAACTCTCACTATGTTGCTTATCACAATTTGCCAGCTAAATTTAACTTTCTAAACTAGCTACTTTAAAAACAAAAGCTTTGAAAAGCTAGTTAATTTGAAAAAAGTGCTGCTTCCTCAGCTGTTTTACATAAGTGCTGTTTATCTCCTACTGGTAGTTTAATATGTATGTTAATAGATTATAATTTTTTTGAAGAAAATAGTTACCTACTAATGTGTCAATAGGGACCTGGTTACAATACATTACTACTTGTAATGCACCTTTATGCATTGCAACTTGTCATGTAACAAACTGAAATTTCATTTCTATCAGCCATAGAGTTGGCCATGGCCATGGTCTTTTGGTGGTTTAATACAGGGTGTCTCACATAAAACTGGTACGCCTCATGTACTGGTTGCTTGTGAAGTGGCAATACTCTCCCGAAAGTTGGCTACATTTCATTTTATTGGAACATTGAGTGCAGCTGTTTGTTAGTGTGTCAGTTGTTGTGACTACCTCATATTGTTGAGTTGGTATTGAAATGGGGAGTTTGCAGTAGAACAGCAAACTGATCATGTGGAGTGTTACATAAAGACAGGCTCCATCAAGAAGGGTAAAAAAAAAAGTTTCACGTGAGGCAAAGTGGTAGGAAACCCCATGACCAGAATTATTCAAGATCTGTATAAGAAATGGAGGATTGCCTGATCCATTCAGAATGTGCAGAAGAATAGGCAATCGACAGTGAGGACCCCTGAAACTATAGGCAGAATTCGCATGCACATTACGAGAAGACTCTGAAAGTCAGTAAGGAGCCTATCACAGCAGGCAAGTGTATCTCACACACCATGTCATTGTGTACTAAAAGATATGAAATTAAAAGCCTGTCATGTGAGTGTGGTATAAGAGTTGTTATTAGAGAGAGTCATGGGAAAAAAAGAGTTCAATATTGTAACTGCTTGGTAACATCAATTGCTAATGATTACTTGGACCCCTTACTTTACTTCATGTCAGATGAGGTTTGGTTTCATTTGTCAGGTTATATAAACTCCCAGAATTGCAGATACTGGTCGCAGGAGAACTCACATATTCTGAATGAAGAACCGCTCCACTCATAGAAATAGGAGTTTGCTGTGTTGTCCAGCATGTGCATTATTTGCCCCATATTTTTCAATTACACTTAGACTCTTTATATGCACAATTAACAGATGTAGAGAAGCTGTGTGCAGTATTCTAACGAGATGTAGCAATTGCTTACATATCCAACCAAAGTATGAACCACATCAATAACATGTACTCTGAGACAGACTTGTGGGCCTCTTGCCTCGAAGGCCCCAGACTTAACATTGTGTGATTTTTATTTATGGAGCACGCTAAACAACTATAAAGGAAAGAAAATCAGCCTGGTGCCTAACAACAGCCTTGAACACGTAATACAGGTGTCATTTTGCACCAAAAGTCAAAGAGAGCGATTGAAAGGGGCACCCACATTCTGCGTAGTCTTGGGATTGCATTGGTTACTGACTTTGAGATTTTGAGTACAATTCTTCATTCCAGTGAAGTATGCAGTCAGTTGATTATTCATCTCTCACTTGGGAATAAATGGCTTGGCATATGTGGAAGCCTGTCAACGTATGCTTTATAGGTTTAATTCTGATGGGTCAAAATCAATATTCGATAACTTACATGGAGATGGAATATTGCTAATGAATGTGACCCAGAGACATAGCCACATTCTGGTGTCTGGATCTTCTCTGATGGTGAATGTTCAATAAAAATGAAGATAACTATGAATGTGAGAAAATGATCATGTGTCTTTTCTTTGCTACTCCATTGGATATTTTGCCACAATCATACTTGATGTCCACACCTGGTAGCTGAGTGGTCAGTGTGACAGAGTGTCAGTCCTAAGGGCCTGGGTTCAATTGCTGGCTGGGTCAGAGATTTTCCCTGCTCAGGGACTGGGTGTTGTTGTAATCATCACCAATTCATCACCATCGATGCACAAGTCACCGAAGTGGCGTGAAATCGAAAGACTTGCACCTGGTGAACGGTCTACCCAATGGGAGGCCCTAGTCACATGAAATTTACCTTTTTTTTTAATACTTGATGAAGGTAGGACAGAAACTACAAACTGACATAGTATAATGTGTCTTCCACAGCTTTGTGAAGGAATCCAAGTGAACATGAATTGGATAAGCATTTTCTAAGGAATCCCAGATCCAGGCATTAATGTTTCAGAGCCCAAATTTGACTCACATGCTATCTTTCTTTTTTCAAATGAGGAAAACATCCCTGGGCATTGTTAGAGTTCTCAAAGGGATGAATTCCTTCTGAGCAATTTCTTAAAAAGGAGCAGTGGTGGAAGTCTGCATTAAATTGTTTCAGACCATGCTTTGGCATACACAACTTGAAGCAGAGAAAATGAGAGGTGAAGATTTTGGAAAAGTAAGAACTTGCATTACATCCTCAAAACATTTACCATGAACCCTAAGGCATGCACATTTTACAAAGTGAGTCCCACAACCATACATATTTTTTAACTTATAAGCACAACATAGGTTACATTAAATCAAGTGACACATTTGGCAAGGAAGCTGTTTTGTGACTAGAGTCAGGAAGAGGGCCATTATAAAAGTTCTCAGCAGACACAGGGGCGATGTGAATATGGCCAGCTACTAGGCTCTTCGTACACTATGACTCATTAGATGTTGTCTGTGGAACTGAATGTTTTGGCACTATCTGTGGTGTTAATGTAAACCAGGAGTGATCTCTCATCTGCTCATGTGACTGACTAGAACTCATGTCACAATCATAAGCTAGCAGCTGGCTCTGGTGAACAGGTGACTGTATGTAAAGTGAAGCAACACACAATGAACTTTGCTTGTTGGCTGGCTGTCATTCAATCTAATGTTATGGACTGCTGATGGCATGACACAGTGCTCCATGCTCTGCATGCTAAACAAGAACAACAACTGTTACTGACTATCCATGAATCAAAGTGTGCTACCACTTTCTGAATAAAATATGAAAACATGTGTTTCAAACTGAAGTCCTGCTATTGACCTTCACTATAGAAAATATAGATTAGTTCCAGCTGTAATTCAGTTTCTGTATTGCACACAATCAATATGTAAGGGATTTGAAAGCACATTAAACATTTCTGCTTACTTCTAGAAGATCACAAATAAACCTCAACTGTGCAGAGAACATTATTTTATATGTCTTGATACTTTTCAAAATTCTGCTGTTTTTCCGGTGTGGGGCACTTAATGGTCTGTGAGGATTCTAAGATTCCTGGAAAACTGATGTTTGACCAAATCATAGCCACTGCACCATCTATGTTACAGATGGGAGAACCTTGAACCACACCCCCATATTGTCAGCATATTCTTGTACAAACAGAAGAACATCTGCCATCGAATATGTAACTCTTCTGAAATGACAATGCTGCTTTCAACTCCATGAATATAAATTTCCTAGAAAGCAGTGTCACACAAATTAGAAACTTCATGTACTGCCAGAGAAAATGCTACAACATTCTGTACAGGAAGATGATTTTCATTGTAATGTTACTTGCAACTTCTTGAATTCTGTGTTCTATAAGTAAAAGACAAGACAAACTATAATAATCTTCACACTTCTCAGGATATATCTTATCAGCTGCAAACACTATACATATTTTTACATTTCTGTTTTAGTGAAATTATGTGCTGTCTTAGTAATATGTCAACTTGCCTGAACTGATTCATCCTGACAGCAGAAATTATTGTTATAGTGAAAATATTGGTAAGAAATGTTAACATTTTGCCCCCTTCATTCATTCCACAATTTCTAGTATCAATTGTATCAATTAATATTTCCAATCCCATTTAAATATGAAGTTTTTTAAAACTTAAACACGTTAAGTATCTTCAAAACCCATCAAACACGTAAATGCAAATGAAACTTGCATGGACATCTTCTAAATTGATATTTAGGTGTCTGACCTTTGCTCTGAAGTTAGTCTTTAACTCTCAAACACTGTGTGTATGGTTTCGAAACTTCCTGGCATGGCAAAGACTCTTACTCTGTCACCAGTTCCACAACAGCACTCTCTGTGCTGCGGAGCGAAAGCTTCGTTCTTGAAATAAGCCTAAGTCCGTGGCCAAGTCATTTCTCCACAATATCGTTTCTTCCAGGAATGCTAGTTTAGCAAGATATGCAAGAGAGCTACTGTGAAGTTTGAAAAGTAGGAGACAGATGCTAACAGAATTGAAGCTGAGAGAGCAGATTATGAGTCATGCTTGGATAGCTCATTTGATAAGATTCAAGTTACAGTCTGACACGAAGTAATCTATTGGGAAGTATAATAATGTAGTTTATTATTAACAAAAACTAGGAAAGTCTTCACTTTTGTCTCGGCAGAGTGAGTGGCTTTGCTGGACACAAAACACCAGTCACAACTTTGCTGCTCTCCTAACAGTGACCTACTTTAGAAATGGTATTCTTGTTTATTCAACAAGATAGTAAAGTGGCAACAAGGACTGTACTTTGTGTGCTTTAATACTGATTAACGGTTTCTCTATTTGTGGCATCAGCAGCTGAACACTCCAACAGCATCACAAGTGTCAGAAACAAAAATATAAAAAAAATGGCATTAATGCGACAACTGATCCAGTAAAATAATAATTTTAAATAGAGGTGGGACACTTATTTATGGCACTTTCTCTCTGCTGTGAAGTACATGTGATTATCGACCCTCCTTGTGAAGGAGCTCTAATGTTGTCCTCAACTAACTATTTATATGCGATAGTCTAAAAACTAATACAACTCTATGGCCATAGTAGGATATCATTTGATGATATTTGTGACTTACTAACCAAACACTTGAAGCATAAAACTCATAAGACAACATATCAATCCTTTGTGGCCTGGACAATGGACTTTTCTTGCAAAGACTTTAAGGTGTTCTATGCAGACTCCCTCAATAACGATGTGGTAGTTTCTTTAGGCCCAGACCACAAAGTACAGGCTAAGGTTCTGGGAGCTTCCAACCGTAGCCTCGCCCATATGTAAAAATAATTCAGTCTTATAAAGTAGTGTTGTCAGCATATAAACCAATCAATGAGAACAAATAAATTGTTCAAATTTTGAAACAGTGTTTGTACTCACCAATCAACAGATGACAGTAGTTCATTTTTTGGTACAAACACACATTGTGGCAAAATTAGGCAAAAACGCATGGAAAGGCGGCTAGTAGGAATGTGGTTAGTAGAAATCCTCTCTAAATATCAGTAGGTACCTGAAGCATGTAACACACCATTTTTCTGGTTCAGCAGATGTGGCAACAGTTACACACAATGTAACATTGCCAATATACCACCTTCATAATAAACAAAGCAGTAATACATTGCACAAAAACATGTCTACAATGTTACAGCTGGCAAGGTGACTTGCATTACCTGAATTGAGACATAACATGAAGGGACACATGGACTGTCTTTGTCTGGGCAGCCAAGGAGCAATTTCAGTGTATGATGAGCCACTTCATAGCACCCTCCATGCATCCACAGCAATCAATGAAACTCACAGCAAGATAATGATCATGCAACAAATTAACACAATTGCTGCTCCAGGCACTACAGAGGCAATTGGTTACATATAGCAAACAAGTATCACTCAGTGACAAAACTGGTATCCCACCGCTGTCTGGGGTGCCTCCCGATACATCTCTGCTGGTATCTGGGGCTTAATTTGAAGTGGGAATCATCACTGAGGACACTTTCACTCCAGTCAATGAGATTCCAGAATAAAGACATGTCTGGGGATGCCCCAGACAGTGGGTGTGTTTGTCAACTGCCATACGGTCTGACAAGCAGGAGTGATGGTCTAGGGTGCCATTTCTTTTCATAGCAGGACCCCTTTATGCCCCGTTTTGTTGCCCTTCATGGCTTTCATTTCAGCAAGATAATACCCACTTGCACAGGGCAAGAGTTTCTACTGCCTGTCTTCATGCTTTCCAACTCCTACCTTGACCAGCAAGGTCACCGGATTTCTTCCCAGCTGAGAATGTTTGGAATGTTATAGGCAGGGCCCTCCAGCCTTCTCTGGATTTTGATGATCTGATGCACCAGTTGGACAGAATTTGGCATGATATCCTCCAGGAGGACATCTAACAACTCTTTCAGTCAATGCCACACTGGATAAGTGCTTGCATAAGGGCCAGATGTGGACCAACAAGTTATTGACTTGCTCAATTCATGAACCTCTTCTCTTGAATAAATCATCCAATTTTTCTGAAATTGTAATGATTTGTTCGTCTGTGCATGTCCATCACAATTACTGATTTCCATCCCATTTGGATAATTTCTTCATGGTGTGTCATTTCTTTTTTTTTCCGAGAGTGTATTATGAAATTATGATCCAGATAGAAACCCAACAAGAATATTATCAGTTCACTTAGTTGTACGAAGCTGTTTGTCATGTGCTATATTAGTTTACTGACTACAATCCTTCTCTGTTCTTTGGATTTGCTTTGGTTTCATTGTGTACTGGTTGTAATAAGCACATGACAACTCAAACCATAACTCAGGCTTTGTTTTAGCTCACAATCAGAATGATGAAGTGTCCTGCTTCTTTTATCAGGTGTTGTCCAATTTCCATACTTATTCATAGTTTTGTTACATCCAGTGATGACTTCTGCTATGAACTACACTCTAGTCTATCCAGTAGGGTATAAAATTATAGCTTCTGGAAGCGAAGTTGCATATCTTTAATAATGAGGATGGGTGGATGGGGGGTAGGGGGGTGGTGTGTGTGTGTGTGTGTGTGTGTGTGTGTGTGTGTGTGTGAGAGAGAGAGAGAGAGAGAGAGAGAGAGAGAGAGAGAGAGAGAGAGAAGTGATGCAAAAGCTTTCAGCACGTTTCTGCAAAGTTTTGTCTTCAGTTTACTGCTGACTTTCAATCGCCATTTCCTTTTTCTTCGTGCAACATTTTTCTCATGTTATGGGGAAAAATAAAACTGATTCTAAGAGCAGGAGTGACTACTGCAGTTCCTCAACCAGTTATTGCTTAATTCACTGCATTCATTTCCACTATCTGTTAAAAAATAATTATGAATACAACATACCTTACATATTGGGCACTGTGAGAACGCAAATGTTATTCTAGGACCAGACCATCTCTTCATTAATACACAGCGGCAGCAGTGAAGGTGAAACACATGTCCACATTTCAGCTGAAAAAATCATTTTGTGATTTATTCTTTGTCACACCGTCATGTCACATAATGCTATTTATTTTATTTAGTATATGACTTACAGAATATAGTTTACAAGTACATACATTAAATTCGTGCAAGATATGATAAGATAATACGAAAGCGTAAAAGTCTGTAAGCCAAATGCTACATACAATAAATAATGAAGCCAAAAATGCGACACAGGTTTGAAGGATTTTTTAGGTGTGAATAAGTTGAAAAACACTGTTGTTGTGGAGATAACTCGTAGACATGACCTGATTTTTATTTCACATGTTAACAAAGAGATCCATAAACCCAAAATTAAAATAAAACAACTAAGTTCCATTTACATAAAATACAATACAATATAGTAGTTATTAATAGACTACAGAAAAATGTGCACAGTGAACATGTGAGTGCCTACATCGCCATGGCAAGAAATTTCTATCAGGAGATAAACAAAATTATAAATGAAATGCATGAACCCAATGGTCTTCTTTTAAAAGATAGGCTTTCTGTGCACAATTATGCATCTACCGTTTTAGATCAAATACCATTACAGGGGCTGGAAGGGTAAAAGCCACATTAAGAGGAAACTGCAGCAGACTAATTCACTGAGGTAACTCTACTGTTTTAAATCACACGGTGAAAATATTGATCATGCAGAACCCAGTGAAATCAAAATGCCTTTGTATACCAATAACAATACTCTCATGTTTCATATAAATGTACAATCTCTTAGAGGGAAAGTCAATGAATTACAATACTGGTTTGATAAAATTAACTACAGTGTTTTGTGTATCAGTGAACAGAGGCTGAAAGACCCTGAAATAGACTTGAGTGTTCCCCCTGGATACTTGCTAGTTATTGTAGAAGAAGCATTTCACATGATGGGATCTCAATCTTCATTAAAAGCAACCTTGATTTACGTTACCCCGCCAAATACCTTAGCAGAAAATGCCTTGAAGGCATATTGGAAGTAGGTAGCATAATAATGTGCACACAAAAAATTGTAATTGTTTCAGTTTATCAAACTCCAAGCTCATATGAGATAATATTTATAGAAAAAATAGTATGTTAATATTGCAGTTGTCCAAATATAAACAATATACAATTGTAACTGTAGCTGATAACACAGGCACTGTACAAGAGTATGGAGAAAAATGTTATTCATATGGTTTCATTCTCTGAAATCGTCGGACTACTGCTGTCTCAATGAAAAGCCAGCTAGACTGATTGGATGTGCTAATAACACAATTAATAATGTACACAGAAACTCTCTTGACTATAATGTTATAGAACTGGAAGTATCATGTCAGCCGGCCGCGGTGGTCTAGCGGTTCTAGGCGCGCAGTCCGGAACCGCGCGACTGCTGCGGTCGCAGGTTCGAATCCTGCCTCGGGCATGGATGTGTGTGATGTCCTTAGGTTAGTTAGGTTTAAGTAGTTCTAAGTTCTAGGGGACTGATGACCACAGTAGTTAAGTCCCATAGTGCTCAGAGCCATTTGAACCATTTTTGAAGTATCATGTCATGGAGGGCTATATGCCTCTCAGTACTACAGAAAGACAAGTGACAATTAGATTTCTAGAAGAATCCAATGTAAAAATATGATAAAGCAGTTACAGAAAATGGATTGATCTCGTTAATGGATATACAACTGCTAAATGCTTTTCCTTTTTCCAGCCAGATATTAAGTGCATAATAGAAAATGTATGCCCTACTGTACCAACAAGATATCGCATTAATACAAGCAGCATCATACCAAGAGGTACACAAACTCAGGATACTACTAATCATTCTCAAAGATATATTTCACAAAAATGATAGGGACAAGGAAACTTACATAAATGTGAGAAAAGCAAAAAATACTAAGTGCAATGCAAATGATGAGTATATTTTAAATTTTAAAAATAAATGTGAAGCAGCTTTGAATGTCATTAAAACAGAAGTTAATAATATCTACAAACAAAACAGTATTCCTATAGACTATTATAAGCTCAATGCATATTATGTAAATCAGCACCACCACTTCAATAAATTATCCTACCTTAGATACACAAGCCCTGCTCACTCATACAAATCAGCAAGTGATAAATCATTTGGGTCCTAACCGCTTTAAACAAGATTCACAAATCGATAAACAAAATAAGCAATTCCAAAACAAGACTATTTTGCACTCAGTAATCTTTTCACAAAGTGCACAACAAAAGAAACCAAAATGTCACTTCTCTCACTGCCAAAGACAGTGCTAGAGTAAGGAATTTTCCCAGAATTAAGCTCACAGTTACCTTGCCTGTGTATAAAAAAAAATCAATAGAAATAACTACAGATCCATTTCAATAGCACCCAACATATCCAAGGTAATATCAAATTTATGCATAAACAGATACAAACTATTTTAAGGGCAACAAAATTTTAAATTAACAACAGGTCAGATTAAGGTCACCTGTCAACTGTAGAAGCAACTGAAGCTTTGATGAATAATGTTTATGAATGGTATGAAATAAGGCTGTAACACTTATTGACTTAAGCGAAGCGAAGTATTTGGCTCAGTTTCACATGGCAAAATCATCAAACCGTTAGAATATTAGGGCAGTGGAGATAAAACACTACGTTTATTCATATCTTATTTAAGCAAGAAGCTTATGTGTGCATATCATCAAAGATCAGAAATACTACCAATAAAGGCTCTGTTCTTAGGCCTTTCCTGTTTATTATCTACATTAATGAACTTTGTAATTACATAACAAGTAACAACATACTATATGCTAATGATGTGACACTAAAAACACAGGTGAAAATTTACAAAGTGTACTAGTTAACAACAGAGAAATTATGCAAATGGTTAGTCACTTGTGCCTAGCATAAACCAGACAAAAAAACAGAAGAAATAATTTTCAATCTCAAGGTAACTAAAACCAAAAATAAAACTGTAATATTACTTGATATGTTCATAGAGCAATGATTCTCATAGGAAGAGCACACCAATTGTCTGTGTAGCAAACTAGCTCATGTACATGCTTTACTGTATAAATTAAGTAACGGTATGAGCAAAAAGCTGTTAATTTAACCATATTCTTCTTTGTTCTATTCCTATCTGCAATATGGGATATGGCTTTTGGGTAATTCCCCAGGAGCTAAATATATTTTCAGATGGCAGAAGAAGACAATCAAATGTTAATTAGGATTAGCACCCAGAGAGCCCTGCAGAAGCTGCTTTAAATGTCTTGGCATAATGACAGTACCTAACCTGTACTTACATAACTGTTTAATATATGCTACAGAAAATCTGCAAAAATTCAGCAGGAGACGTGATGTATATGTACACACTACCAGAAAAATATCAGTTGTTGGATTTGCCTTCCTCAAGACTGGCTACAGTCCATAATAGCTATAAATACCTGAGCATAAAATTTTTAAATCAGTTACCACACTCTGTTCATGCAGTAACACTAAATAAGTATAAGACCATGTTATAATCTTGGCTAAAATACAGTGAATTCTATTCAAAATATATTTTTTGTAAGTGATAAAGAAGATATTTTAGTTCTTAAATAAGCTAGTTATAAAGCCCATTGTATGAAAAAATTCTGAGAGGTGAACAAAATATTCTATTCTCTCTTTTTTAATAAAAAATTAAAATTAAATAAGGACACCACTGTGCAACTTGTGACTGTTTTTCAAAAACTTGGTTTTACCAGTCACTTCCCCTGTAGGCAATGTCTGCTCTTGCTAAAAAAAATCATAACTGGATGTACAAATACTCCAGCCAATTAATTGCTGGAAGGTGTTGTATGTGCAAAGTCTTTCCAGGTACCTATGAATTTCCTTTTCGGGTAATCATACAAAACGTAGTCCAGTCTTCGTTCCAAAGTTCCAGGCACACTGGACTTCATTGGTCATTCACCATTTATGCGGTGTTGCGTTTGTCATGGCATCGCCAGTACTGATTTGGTCGAGGTAGCTACATATTTTTCTTGGTTCATTCACTTCCAAGTATTATATGGTTGCATCTATTTTACCTATCTTCTCATTATGACGGAAGGATGACTTTCGATTTTACCATTCTTCTCTTAGATCATCCTTCCTGGGGAAAATTGGCAATTGTTTACTGAGCCTCGTTCTCCAGGTTTTAGCTGGGTACACAGTGTGCGAAGTGTAGACATTCTCCAAGATGGTGCATCCTGGACGATACTTTGTTTATTCAAGGTGGCAACAAGGTTACACATGTGGCAGCCAAATCAAATGTGATCACGGCCATAAGAATCAGTATTAAGCAAAGTAAAAGACATAGTACTACATTTGGATGGACAAAAAATCTAATCCCCAAGCAGTGGCAAGAGAAAACGCATGTGAGAGTTAAAGGAATGTGCAAGCTCTCAGAGCCAGTCGCTCAGTCTTTTGTCAGAGGGGTGAAGAATAAGAAAAAGGGATGAAGGAGAGGGACTGGCGAGGTTTAGGAAAATGGGGAGAGTTACCATAAAATTGCCCTGAACCCCGGGCCAAGAGAGACTTACTAGGCAGGATGAGAAGAAAAGACTGATTGTTGCGGACTGCACCAGACATTATTTAAAAACTTGAGAGCTTAGAGGTGGAGTATGGGGTAATAAGCAAGTCAGAGATTACTGAAAAAATATCATGCAAGAGTTAATAAGAAAGTAAAGCTAAGCTGTGGTACACAGGTGGAGATTTGGGGGGGCGAAGAAAAATAAGACAGCTCAGAAAATAAAATAATAGAAAACTAAAAAGAAGTGAAGAAAGGAATAGTTATGAAAAGAAATGCTGAGACAGAAGAAATTAACGAAAAATAAGACCAGGTGGATGGCGAGAACCAAAGACATGTTGTAACACCAGTTCCCACCTGCAGAGTTCTGAGAAACTGATGTCAGGGGCAGTATCCAAAGGGCAAGTGTGGAGAAAGAGGCACCAGACGTCATGACTGTCATTTTGCAGAGCATGCTCTGTGTTGTTACCAGTACCTACCCTCTGACTATGCCCATTCATCGTAACTGACAACTTGGTAGTAAGTCATACAAATGTAATAGGTAAACAGCGTTTACAAAACAGTTGGTACACAATGTGTCATTTCACAGATGGCTCTCCCTTTGATAGGATATCTTTTTCTACTTACAGGACCAGTGTAACTGATGGTAGGAGGGAGCATAGGGCAAATCTCATAGCAGGGACAGTCACAGGGGTAGGAGCCACAGGGTAGTGCCCATCATCCTAACTGACAACTTGGCGGTAACTCACACGAATGTAAAAGGCCAAACAGTGTTTACACAAGAGGTGGTACACAATGTGTCATTTCACACATGGCTGTCCCTTTGTAGCATATCTTTTTCTACTTACAGGACTGGTGTAGGGGTTGGTAGGAGGGTGCATAGGGCAAATCTCATAGCAGTGATAGTTGCAGGGGTAGGAGTCATGTGGTAGTGAAATGGGAGCAGAAAGAGTGTAGGGTCTGACCAGTATATTGCAGGCATTGGGGAAAGGGAGTGTCAATGAAAAGCTATCCTAGATGTGGTGGGCAAAATATCAGATAGAATGGACCTCATTTCAGAGCATGATTTTAGGAAGTCATAGCGTTGTCGAAGTAGCTGACTAATACACTCAACACCATCTTAGTACTGAGTGATACAAGATGTACTCACAAGTAGTTTCTTTGAGGGATCAGCAGTATCAGTATTGAATGTGACAACCTGGGAAATCTTCTTTTGAGCTAGGCTGGCAGGGTAATTACATCCAGTGAAGGCAGAAGTGAGCTACATAATGTGATGATAATGTATGTGTGGCAGAGGTAGCTTGATGAAACTGGTAACACTACTGTCTCCATATTGTAAAATACAAAGGAACAATGATTCAAAAAGCAAGTGAATTTTCCAACTATTGTTGTAATCTGTTGGGACATGGGCACAGCTGCTGATTTTGTATGTCTGCCTGCTGTTGGAAAGTAGGTACAGATGTTTACATATCATATGTACTTGGCTTAAGTTTGACAAAAGTTTGACTTCATTATTTCTTCTCAAAACAGAAAAACTATATTTATGATACATTGTCTGGGCTGCATAATGTGATGGTACTGCATGAGGTACAGACATGGTTTTGACTGATAAATTTGCATAAAAGAAGAGAAATGTTGCTAGATATATGAAAAAATGCCAAGTTGCACCATGGTCTACAATCAGCGTTAAACTATAGGTCCCAGGTTATGTAAGTCAGCCTTAATGTCAGACGAAGGCAAGGGGTTACCTTTGTGAATAGGACAATGCTTTATAAAGCACTGCGGTATTCAAATCATATTTTGGATTGATGACACTTTTACCTTTACCCTATAAAACTGATAACCAGTGATTCAAATTTATTCTAGAAGATAGACCAGAGCCCTAATCTATATGTATCTGCTAATATCAACGTAATATCCAACTAAAGTATACTCCTACATATACAGACATACATGTACACACACACCTGTACCGCTGGAGAACTGCAGTACCAGCATAGTATATTGAAAGTTGCTGCACAGAGGTGTGTGTGTGTGTGTGTGTGTGTGTGTGTGTGTGTGTGTGTGCTGATGTTTTTGTTTTGTTTGTGCAGCTGATGATGACTCAGCAGCCCTTCTATTAAGTGAGTTGTTACCTTACGCTATTCTTTTCTTTTTTTTTTCTAATATTCTGCCAGTACTTTCCATTACCATAATACACAATTAATATCAACATTATACACAAATACAAAGGTAATATATTAACTAATGTTATATTATGACTGTTTGAAATTATACTGAAAGTCATAACCATGAAAGTATAATGGCAAGGACAAGGAATGATGCACTCCATTTCCTTAAAAACAATACATGCACAGTGGCAGTGAGATGTTTTATTTATCCAAACATTTATCTTTTTTTAATGCAACACAGTGAATAATAAGATTAAATATAAGTACTAAAAGAGCAAACCTGTATTGCTGGAGCACAAGAAAGGGCTTCTGTAAAGCATATCATACACATGTCATCAGCATCTTGCTTCAGTGTGGGATCAGATGAACAACCATGCAGGCAAGGAAGGCATTTAGTTTCTCCTTTAATGCCACCACACATATGACCACAGGCATGTATCTTGTTGCAAGCATTCCTGGCATGTTCCTTTTTAGGGAAAAGACAAAAAACTCATATATGTAAACAATAAGTTTACTTCTTTACATGCTAATAGTATGTACATTCAATTAATTGCATATGTAAAGCATCCATGTAGAATTTATTGGACAAAACGTCTTCTATGGTATATCTGCACTTATATCCTTCTGAGGTCCTGGGAAATAAAATTATCTTTAACAATCATGGACATTTTTGTTGAAGATGCCGATATTTGGCAGCAAAAATTGAGAATTTATTACTCTGAAACACCTGTATATTGCTGTCTGTGAAGTTATGGAAGCTCAAGTCCATTACCAGAATAATGATCAGTGCAAGACAATAGAAGTATGTGAAGTTATGAAATAAAATAATATCAAAATGAATGAACTATAAATAAAATAATTAGTTTTAAGACTTTATGTGAAGATACTCTTCATTAAAGCAAAAATCACAATGACTTAAGTAATGTTGAGTTTTTAGGCAATAATTTTTTACTATTTATGATACAAATCAAGGGTGAAAATTGCATTAGTATGCCAGTTTCCATGGAAGATTAGAAAGATGGAAATAACATGCATCAAATATTACAAAATAGATACTATACCAAATAAGAATGCATCACTGACCATATACGCACAGCGATGAAACAAGTGTGGTATTTTCTTAAACATATTGGTTACCAAACACCGTATCATCATGATATTGCCTGATGTATGCAAACAGGTGTAAATGATGACCATGCCAGTCCAAGTTATGCTACTATAAAATTCTGTTGCACACAGGATATAGAGGTCAGTCAGTGGAAGGCAACAGGAAACCACCAATGAAATTTTCCCATGAGAGCCCCATGGTTTTGCTCAATTCTAAATCATCTGGCACTCCAAGTCCCCCCACCAGAGAGGGAGAGGGGCAGGATTGAAAGAAGTCATTAGACCAACACCACAGTGCAAATTATTCCTGTGTATGCTAAGAAAGATTGCAGCATGGCATGTGGAGGGGCTATAGGAGAAAAGAAATGAGTTCAAATGACCTGAATATTCTTGTGTATGCTAAGAAAGATTGCAGCATGGCATGTGGAGGGGCTATAGGAGAAAAGAAATGAGTTCAAATGACCTGAATATTCTTGGGCTTCGTGAGAATCACTGGAGAGAAAGTTGCCATTTCATGACCCAAGGAAGCAGCACCGTGTATTTTTCAGGGAGTAGTGACCAGTGTTGCAATAGTTGTTCCTAGAAATCTGAACAACTGTGATCTCAGTTATGAACCCATTAACGAGAGGGGCATCTCCATAAAATCAAATGCTTCCCCGTGTACACTCAACATCATCCAGATCTATGCTCCTACTGCTGCAACGTCAGATGAGGAACAGAGGAGGTCTATGAACAACTGCAACAACTCCTTAACATGATCCCTAACAAAGGACAGGCAATAATTCAAGGAGATTTTTATGCTAAAACTGGAGCTACTACCTAAGACGCACACTTAAAATCTGTGGTTGGACATTATGGCCTCAGTGAGAGGTACTTAGCAGATTTCTGTATAACGACTATCTATAACACTATGTTCCAACATCACCTAAGATGACTATACACTTCTTGCATATCACATGGTGATTGATTTAGAAGGCAGACTGACTTCATCCTAGGGTGAAGACATTGGGAAGCTTCTGGTATGGACTGTAAGACATTTCCTGAAGGTGACTGTGCAAATGATCATAATCTGCTGTCCATAAAAATGCGGATTAAGCTCAAATCTGCCAAAAAGAGTGGAGAAAGACAACTAAACTCACAAACAAGGAAGCTTTTAGAGAATTTGGTGAGCTTGTAAGATCAAAATTCTATAACATTAGTCTTGAAAAGGATGATGCACCTGCATCACAAACATGGAACCAACTGAAAGAGGTCATTTCCTTATCACTTCTGACACCAGAAATACAAAACACCCTCGGGAATCACAGTCCACATGACAATTAATTGAAGAGAGAAGCAGTCTGAAGAAGACCCAGGATCAAGACAGATATCAGAATCTGTGCAGAGAAATACAATGGAATTGCAGAAAGAATAGATCACACTTCATCATGGGATCTGTGATGAGATACAACAACATCACAATCACAGTCAAGTAGATGAATTAAATTCTCATAAGTGGGTGGCATATGATGAGAATGGCAACCCTATTCGAGACAAGGAAGAAACTGTTGCGAGGTGCAAACAGTACTGTGAAAAGCTGTGTTCTGGGACTAACAACAGTAGGGAAAGCGAAGCATTTGACCAACTTATATTGGAACCTACAATCTTAAGCAGCAAAATAGAGAATGCGATAAAACACCTGAAGAATTATAAATCTCTTGGTTTAGAGAAGATATATTGTGAAATGCTCAAAGAAATGCAGCAGGAAGGTGTTATGTACTGCATTCAATGTGTACAAGAATATGAGAAACTGGGGAATGGCCAGAAGACTGGTCGAAGACCATCTCCATCCCACTACACAAGAAAGGGCCAATCAGGAATTACTCTGACTACCAAACCATTGCTCTCATATCCCATGCAAGCAAAATTTTGCACTACATCCTGAAAGAGCATTTGAAGCCATACATTCGGTGTTACATACCCACGGAACAAGCAGGTTTTGATACTCAACATACAACAAATATTTTTTGAATGATTTGTTGAAGCCTTCAGCTGCCATTCTCTTTATTTACTATATGATTGCACAATTTCGGACTTAGGTCATTTTCAAGTATCTAGAATGGCAGTTTCTCACATTGGATACATTAGTGACACTTGTGATTTCAATGTAGGAACAAGTCATATCTATCAATATACTAGGCGCATTACAACTTACTTTATGGATGATTTTTTTTAGTAACAGGTTATGTCCTATACGTCATTGCTCCTATGGCATCATGTTATGCTCATACATTAGTTTGAGGTGTTCACACTATTTTAGGAGCATGCTACTTTTGAGAGAAGTTGTTGAAAAGCTCTTATATTTAACATACTTAACACCAGGAAGATTATAATTATTTTATAGAACACATGACAATAAGCGACAGCAACCCATCCACATTTGCTGCACACTTAAAAGACACCAACCACAAAATACCTAATACAGATGGATCATTTCAAATATTACGTAATTTACAGAAAGGAAAAGTCATGGATGTAATGGAAGAAATTGAAATCTACATACATCTAAAAGATCAGCCAGACAGAATTTTAAATGAGCAAAAAGACCTGTGAAATGGGAAATTCCTCGACAACTTTCTACCAGTTCCACAGCAAAGCGTTACAGAAGCATGGAATGTAAAATTATCACTACACTCATTAATAAATATGACTGTAATGTGAAACATCACACAACCATAAAGCAGTTTTCACTAGACTCTCATGGTTCTCAGTACTATTTCATTAGAATACTGTGATAAATGTGATATATTGAAGCTTTGTACCACTATTCAAAAATGACATGCTATAAGAGAGCAAATATTTACAAGTTATTTTAAAGAAATTACATACAGTCATATTAACACCAATGATGAACGATAATTAAATATAACAGAACAAAAGCATATGTAAGTTAAGTAGCAAATTTCTGTAAAATAATTATAATCTTGCTGGTGTTAAGTACATTATATATAAGAACATTGCAACAACTGCTCGAAAGTAGAGTGCTCCTAAAATAGTGTAAACACCTCAAACTAATTTATCAGCATAACATGATGTCATATGAGCAACGACATATATGACATAATCTGTTACTAAAAAATCACCCATAAAGTAAGTTGTAATGTGCCTATTATATCGATAGATATTACTTTTCCTACATCAAAATCACAAGTGTCACTAACATATACAATGTATGAAACATCCGTTTTAGATACCTGAAAATGGCCAAAGGCAGAAATTGTACAATTGTACACTAAATAAAGAGAATGGCAGCTGAAGGCTTCAAGAAATCATTCAAAAAATTCATCGCAGCTGCAGACACTATCGCATTTTAAATTATACAACAAATAATAGAGAAATTGTGAAAGTTCTGTGTTCCTGTCTTCATTTCCATACTTGACTATAGAGAAACCTTTGACTGTGTTGTCTGGGAAAAGTTGCTTGCAGAGTTTGGGGTCCCACAACATTTGACAGCACTGATCAGAAGTCTATATAGTAATCGCCTTGAAGCTGTGATGACAAGTGCCCGTATGTCTGATTTCTTCAGTGTATCAAAAGGTGTCAGACAGGATTGTGTTCTACTTCCCGACTGAACAACATTTATACAGATCATGTCGTTAGGAATGCTCTTGATGGGTGGACTAAAGGCATGTTTGGCAGAACTATTAACAACCTCCAATTTGCTGATGACACCATGCTTTTAGCCAGCAGCAAAGATGCATCAATGCATTTCAGCTTTGGTGCTGGCAAAGGTTGCTGTGTATAAAATAGATTGAAAGAAGAATAAATGTATCCATTAACTGAGCAATTCAATATCTCCACATACCTTTCTTCTTGTGTCAACCAAAAAAATTCTCTTTGGTCTCTTTGTGAGAAGAGATGGAGCAAACCTGGAGAAAATAATCACAGAATGGAAGATCAAGGGCAAGAGACCAAAAGAAAGAGCAGCAAACAAGTGGAGTGATCAGATCAAGAAGATCTTGGGTCTACCTCTTCAGCAGGTTCTAAGGGAGCGATGCAAACATTTGGTTCATGGGGTCACGACTCTCACCAATGAGCACAATGACTTGTAATGATGATTACAAACACCAAATTCCTAAGTGTTACAGGCCAAGAACTTTTTATTTTAATGTAAATATGTATGTTATGAAGCAGCTTCATTTAAATAGAAATAAAAGTTGAAGATGATAACACTGCCCACACAGAATCAAGGCAACAGGGACTAAACTTCGTAATTGAAGCTGCCTGAATGAGTAAATTGATTTAAATGGAGATCTAAGATAAATGATACAAGGCCACCAGCTGTAGTTTCATCCACAAACTTGACTGTTAAAAGTCCATGGAATATACAGATACAAACAGAACAGAAAGTCCAAGAAGAAACAAAATGGCAATAGCAGGAATGTTGCAAATAATTTCCAAGCATTTCTTGTTAAGATTGGCCAGATGTATGTTTCAACATTGAAAGGCCTAGGAAATATACAACAGAAAATCACTGAAATAAATATAAGATGAAAGGAAAGAAACTTATGTTAATAATGTTCCGAGATGCAAAAAACATATACATCACATGAATATTGCTAATGATCCTGAATCATATCCAGTCCACTGTGATGTTGAACTATATAAGAATTCAATGAGCTGTTAATATACAATAATCTACTGACCAATAAATTTTATGTTTTTTATCATTTCATTCCAGTATCTGTTTTCCCTCTTGACTTACTAGTGAATAACCACTCGCTACTTTCCAACTAACTGCTTTACAGCATTTATCATTGCAATAACTGTTTTTGCTTGCCAGTCACCCACTTTCTCTAGTATCTGATGAACAGCAATTACCATCACTATTTATTACTTTTTCTGTAAGAGCGCTTCAAATCTGAATAGTTCAACTCTCACTCAGTTAGGAATTATGGTTTATATCTTATTCTTTGAAAATTCAGCACAGGTGTATGGAATAGTTGAGCTAAATGAATACAGATAACAAAAAATACATGCAGACATTATTCATAGTAACACAGCACTTTATTCATGATGATACATCAAAAAATAGTTGACTGATCCTGGCAGTAACTGTATTGTCCTCCCCCCATATCCTCGCATCTTCAGCAGGGCCAAACGTAATTGTATTGTCCCCCCTCCCTCCCCCCCCCCCCCCCCCAACCGCCCATCTTCAGCCGTACCAAGCATTAAAACAAATATGGCTATCAGGAAGACCTTAGGTACAGATGCTGATGACTATTTTTCCACCTCCCATTTCAGTAATTGCATAAGTTGATGGACTGCTACAGCAGCATGCGGTTGCACATTGTTGTATGGCAATCGAGATACTAGTAACAAAATACTGTATGAACTTCCGTATCCTCTCTGCAAAAAGTCTATCTGGCAAGCTATATCACTGTGAATCTCTGCACATCCTTATTTGATGTGAATGGTCATCTATCCAACCATTACTTCATCTCTTGAGAAAAGTGGAAGTCATTGGGGCCACAACCAGTCTATAGGGTGGCTTATCTGTCACCTCCTATTTCAGTTACTGAGTAAATTGTTGGGTTGGGTTGTAATAGCAGCATGTGGTTGTGCAATATTGTGTGGCAGAATGACACTTGATGAAAGCGTGCTTCTTCACTTGTACTGAATGGATCTGCATAGAATCTGCAATGTCTGACAACATGCAACCACATTGTTTGTTTCATCCAGCAAGCATGAAATTTTGGTTCCCTCAGATGACAGAATTCAGGACATAGTGGCAATCTAGCTCAACAGACAACTTAAACTTTTTTTAAATTTCCATTCCCACATGCAGCAGCTTTGGATTCCTTAACCCATGTTCCAAACTCTACAATGTGTCTACAAAATGGGAAACATCAACTGATTGCAGACTTCTTCAATAGCGATAACTGTTACAGGTTCCAGCGATCTGCTTAAGAGAGATAGTGGTATAAGTTTTATGAAGTAGATAAAGAAGTGACTAATAGATGACAAAACAATAATTACAGAAAATGGACTATGTAGCGTGTGAAAACTAGCACAGATGACCAACACAAACTCTCCTGTGAAAAACACTCAGTTAGTCCCCCCCCCCCCCCCCCTCCCCACCTTCTCTCTCAAAATCAAAATAATCAGTGACTACTTTAAACTTGTAATACTTAGTTTTGATAAATGGCCAGTTTTGCAGAAAAATAACATTAAATATATTTCATTGCACAATTTGATTATGTAACCTGTTATTCTTTGTATATATAATGGTGCCCTCAAAAGCAAAGCACAATTAATCGCTCACTTTCCAAGAAAATTAATAGAAACATCATTTATTTCATAACATAAAACACAGAGCTCTTCATATGGACCTCAACAGTTTCCAAATATATTATAACTTTTTTACTTGCATGTGTGGATGAACAGATGTTTTTGATGAAAGACAGCCATCCATAATTAATTTGAAATAAATTCACTGAATGTGAATAACTTGGCTTCAGCTGTGTTAAGTACTGACATGCTACCTATTGGCGACATTTGTGAAATTTGTGCTGGACTGAGAGTCAAAGCCGAATTTCTTGCTTATCGCAAGCAGTCATCTCAATAATTAGGCTGTCAATTAGTGCTTCCCACAACGACCTAAACTTCAATATGTCACACTGTCTACATCACTAAGTGCTTGCAGCTATACTCAGTATTCCTGCACCAGTGAGAATGAGACTATGAGGAATCAAGAATTATGATGTTATCATCTTCTGCCTACCTTGGCATGCAAAATTTACTTGTATGTCTGGATGAACAAACATTACTGACAAAAGATGGCCAACCAAAATTATTTCAAAATAAATTTGCTGAATGTGAATAACTTGGATTCACCTGTGTTAGGTATAGATGTACTACCTATCAGTGATCAATATAGAAGACTATGGCATAGGGATGTAGACAATGTGATATCTGGAACTTTGGGTCATCAAGGAGGCATTCACAGATAGCCTAATGGTTAAGGCATCCACTCGCAATAAGCGGGAAGTCTGGGTTCAATTCCCAGTCTGGCACAAATTTCTATATGTCACCAGTACAGCTGAAGCCAAGTTATTCACATTCAATGAATTTATTTTGAAATAAGTATAACTGTTTGCAAATGCAAGAGACATTGCAAACCTTAGTACATCAGTTGAAGGATATTTTGATTTTTAATTTCCACTAGTGTACAATTAAATAGTGCATCACTAAGATCAGTTGTTCCAAAATATGGCCTACATAGGAGGCATATATGCAGTTTATGTACTGTAATTCACCACGTGTGTCAGTCGTTATGGTCCAGTGGATACGAAGGCTACATTTTTTTCAAGGGCTGATCAGTTGCAAAATGGAATCACCATTGAAAATTAAAAATGTTTCATTTGCGACATTTAGCTACACCTTCCAACTACTTCTCACCATAGTCACCTCTCTGACTTAGGCATCTGTGCTAGCATGATACCAACTTTTCAGCATTCCCATCATAGAAAGCACCTGCTTGTGCTATCAGCCAATTTTCTACACTGGTCTGCAGTTCATAGTCTGTGGCAAATGCTGTCCTAGCAGCATTTCACATGAACAAAGAGATGGAAATCAGAGGGAGTCAAGTGTTGGCGTTGTTACAGGTATCAAACACTTCTCATCAAAAATGGTCCAGGAGTGTCTCTGTTGAAGCTGCAAAGTGTGGCCATCACGAAGAAGGACGATGCCTGATGACAACATTCTGCTTTGCTTGCTCTGAATTGCTCTTCATAGACACTGAAGAGTCACACTATATGAGGCTGCTGTGGTCATCGCACCATGTTCCTTGAATTCCACCAAGGAAACTCCTTTTTGGTTCCAGAACACTGCAGCCATACACTTTATGATGGAGAATGTTCACTTGTACTTCTTTGCTTTATTTGGGGAATGAGAATGCACCCATCTGTCTGCAATGCTCTACTGTTTCTTCATTTTCAAAATGGACTAATGCATTGTTCCCCGAGACAATTCTGTTCAAAAAATATTCTTCATCATGGTAGCAATGCAGAAATGTTACACTTCAGAACCCATCTCACGCACAATCTATGGTACCGAAGCCTCTCACTCATGATGACACCAGAGAGCTGCATTGGGATTTATAGAAACAAATTACTCAATACCAACACTGAACTAATGATTTTCTCAAATAACCTGCTGAACAAATCATCAGTTGACACTTGCTTCCTTCCCTAACTGCCTGCATCATGTTCATGTTGTATGTCCTGCTTCACAGTTCCTGCACCACTGCCACACTTTGCTGTCACTCACGAAAATTTTGCCATTTACATTACTCATTCCTCAATGAATTTTGGTACATTGCACCCCTCAGCATAAAGAAATTGAAATACAGTACACATTTCATACTTGGCAGGAGGCTCTATTGTTCTAGGCTGCTCAACGTGCATTCAGAACTGACAAATGCAATGAGCCACAGTCGACAAGCATAGTACAGATAATGTGCAACACATGTACGCAAAGCTTCACTGGGATTTTAATTTCATGACCACCTGGACCTCATATTTCATACCATTGTGGTTGTAATTTCACAACTGATTGGACCTCAAGGGAGGAGGAGCCCTTGTATTTCATGTCAGATAGTAGGCAGAAGTTGGAATAGACAAAACAATGTATGAGCGACAACAAATTCAGCATGACTGGCCCCTACTGCATTATGAACAATGCAGGGAATCCAGGACTACCAGCAGAAAAGACACAGTCTGTAAGAGAAACTTTCTGCAGGAGCCGTAACAAATTGGCAGTATACACCAGCTATATATTGCATGTAAGACTGCCAATGGTATGCTTCATTCTTCGGAAATATCATGTTCTGAAAACATACTAAGTGCAGCTGTTGCAAGTGCTGAGCCTCAAGGGTGATACACAAGTGCTGAGCCCCAAGGATGAACAATTAATCTTTGATTTTCTACAGACCTCCATATACATATATATGAATATATCTTTGCATGAAGTTGATTTTTGTTGACAGACTCATCTTTCATGAGTCAGACATGGTGAAACATCATATCCGATAAACTGGAATGTAGGTTTATAAGGAAGCAAAATGTGCACGATTAGTAATACAGGCAAGAGCAGAAGAAAAGAAGCTTTTTAAATATGGTGTTACAGATGAATGCTGAAGATTACAATGACTATAGTCGAGGCAGTGTAAGAAGATCCCTGACAGCTCACAGCTTTCAACTGCAGGTGATAACATTAGCTGTCTACAGAGCTGTGACAACAACAACGTGTTGCCATAGAGACATTTACAGAATTACAGCATGAAGCTGCCATGCCCAGTCCACTGCAACTGTCAGGGATCAACTTGCACCTACTCAACTATAAATCAAGGGATTGATTAAGAGGTACAGCACTGAACAGGGGAGAGAAGAGCTTTGTTGCACAACTTGACAAAAAGAAGGGGTACATTGACAAGACACTTCCTGAGGCATTAAGAATATTTAATTTGGTAATGGATGGAAGTGTGAGAAATAACAACTACAGAGGAAGACCACACAGCTTAAGGCTGTTGCCAAATGGCATCACTATGGAGGGCTGGGTGTTGGGATCCATGGGGCATCCAGCACATCCCACGTGTCCCTGACTGGTCCACTACTTTGACTGCCCCAGGAATTGCCCATACTGAAGTTGACCCTTCATCTGTGGTCGAGTGGAGGTCACTGCAAGATGTGGTGGGCAGTAAAAGACTTCGGAGGGCCTTCCCAGTTCATCTGACGAACAGGTGTTGGGCGTCATCTGTGGCTAATGAAGTCCCTGAGACAGATGCATTCACTTTCCCTTGAAGCCTCACAGCTAACAAGGCCTGTGCATTCACAATGGGTGGGATTACTGGTAGTTGGGAGCTTCAACATTAGGCAAACAATGGGGCCACTTAGGGATATGGCAACCAAAGAGGGGGAGGAACCCAGTGTGAACTCTTTGTGCATACTGGGAGGAGTCAATCCAGGTGTGGAAACCCTGCTTCTGGGTGCCATGAAGAGCACAGGGGGCAGCCAACTACAGATGGTGGCTCATGTTGATACTAATGGTATGTGTCACTTTGGATAGGAAAAGATGCTCTCTGGTTTCAGGTGCCTAGCTGAAATGGTAAAGCCTGCCCTGCCAGTCTTCCTCGTGAGAGGAAGGCGGAGCTCTCCATCTGTAGCATCATTGACAGAACTGAATGTAATCCTTTGATACAGAGCTTAGTGGAGGGTCTGAATCAGAGGCTCACACGGTTCTCTGACCATATAGGCAGCAGATTCCTCAACTTGTGCCATAGGGCAGTGGGTTTCCAGGTTCCACTTAATAGATCAGGAGTCCACTATGAACAGAAAGCAGCTAAGTGGGTAGTGGGGGCTGGTTTTTTTGTGTTAGACGGTCTATGGAAACAAAAGAATGGATGTCAGTCTAAAAGGATGCAGCACAAACACACAAAGGTGGACCTAGAAACAGTTGGTATTGTAGTCATAAATTGTTGTAGCTGTGCTGCAAAAGAAACTGAGCTCCAAACACTAATAAAACACACTGAAGCTCAAATCGTTACAGGTATGGAAAGCTCGCTAAGTCAGAAACAAGCTCATCTGAAATTTTTACTAAAGACTTAACTGCGTTCAGAAAAACAGATTAAATACAGTTGACGGTGGAGTGTTTATTGCAATCAGAAATAATTTACCTTGTAGTGAAATTGAAGCAGATAGTTCATGCGAGTTAGTAGGGCACAGGTTAGACTTGACAACAGGAATAAATTAATAATTAGTTCCTTTTACCAACCTGCAACTCGTAATATACAGTTGCTGAACAGTTCAAAGAAAACTCGAGTCTCATTTCAAATAGGTATCCCACTCACACAATTACAGTTGGTGGTAACTTCAATCTACCCTCAATGTGTTGGCAAAAATGCATGTTTACAGTCAGTGGTAGGCACAAAACATATCTGAAATCATCCTGAATGCCTTCTCAGAAAATTATTTTGAACAATTAATTCAGGAGTACACTCAAAGTGTAAATGGTTGCAAAAACATATTTGATCTCTTTGCAACAAATAATCCTGAGCAAATAGGGAGCATCATGATGGATACAGGGTTTAGTGATTACAAGGTTGTTGTAGCGAGACTAAATACCACAACATTAAAACCCACAAAAATTAAATGCAATATACATCTATTTTTAAAAACAGATAAAAATTCAAGAGACAATATCCACTCCTTCCAATTTGATTACGTAAGTGTAGACCAGATATGGTTTAAATTCAAAGAAATAGTATTGACAGCAACTGAGAGATATATACCAAATAAACTAATAAGAGAGGGTGCTGATCCATCATGGTACACAAAGAAGGTTGGAACACTGTTGCAAAAGCTATGAAAAAAGCATGCCTAATTTCAAACAATGCAAAAGCCCCAAGACAGGTAAAGTTTTATAGAAGCTCAAAATGTGGCACAAACTTCAATGCGAGATGCTTTCAACAGTTTCCAGAATGAAATTTTTCCCAAAATCTGACAGAAAATCCAAAGAGATTCTGGTCATATCTGAAGTATACCAGTGGAAAGACACAACCAATACCCTCACTGCATGATGACAATGATGATGTTATGGATAGCAGTGCCACTAAAGCTGAGTTACAAGTTTTCCAAAATTACTTTAAAAAAGAAGACAAAGTAAATATTCCTGAATTCGAATCAAGAACAACTGCCAACATGAGTAACTCACAAACAGATATATTTGATGTAGTGAAGCAGCATAAATCACTTAATAAAGGCAAGGCCTCTGCTGCAGACTGTATACTAGCCAGGTTTCTTTTAGAGTATGTTGAAATAGCTCCATACTAAACAATCATATACAACCAAAGGCTAGTTGAAAGATCCATCCCTAAGGACTGTAAAGTTGCACACATCGCACCAATATCCAAGAAAGAAACAGGAGTAATCCACTGAATTACAGACCCATACTTCTAATGATTTGCAGTAGGATTCTGGATCATATACTGTGTTTGAATATTATGGGTTATCTGGAAGAAAACAATTTACTGACAAACAGCTACAACAGACTCAGAAAAAAGCATTCTTGTGAAACTCAAGTAGCTCTTTATTCTCATGAAGTAATGAGTGCTATCGGCAGAGGATATCAAATTGATTCCACGCTTTTAGATTTCCAGCAGGCTTTTGACATTGTTCCTCATAAGGGACTTCTAATAAAATCACTTGCCTATGGAGCATCATCTCAGCTGCACAACAGGATTCATAATTTCCTGTCAGAAAAGCACAGTTCACTGTAATTGACAGAAAGTCATCAAGTAAAGTAGAAGTAATATCTGGCATTCCCCAAGGAAGTGTCATAGGCCCTCTGCTTTTCCTGATCTACATATATGATTTAGGAGACGATCTGAGCAGCCCTCTTAAGATTATTTGCATATGATGGTTTTATAAAGCCATCAGATGATCAAAACAAATTGCAAAATATTTAGACAAGATATCTGTATGGTGCAAAAAGTGGCAATTGAGTCTAAATAATGAAAAGTGTGAGATCATTCACTTGAATACTAAAAGGAATCTGTTAAATTTCAGTTACAGGATAAAACACACAAATCTACAGGCTATAAATCCAACTAAATACTTAGTGATTACAATTACAAATAACTTACACTGGAAAGATCACATAGATAATGTTGTGGAGAAAGCAAACCAAAGAATGTGATTTATTGGCAGAATGCTTAGAATATCCAACAGGTCTGCAAAAGAGGCTGCTCACACTATGCTTGTCCACGCCCTTCTGGAGTACTGCTATGCGGTGGGGGATCCACATCAGATAGGATTAATGGAGGACATGAAAAAAGTTCAAAGAAGGGAAGCTCATTTTGAATAATTGCAAAAAAGGGGAGAGAGTGGCATGATTATGTTACACAAATTGGGGTGGCAATCATTAAAGTCAAGGCAATTTTTGTTGTGGCAGGATCTTTTCATGAAATTGTAATCACCAACTTTGTCCTCAGAGTGTGTAAATATTTCGTTGGTGCCCATCTACAGCGGGAGGAATGATCATCATAGTAAAATGAGACAAATCAGAGCTCGCATGGAAAAATTTGTGTGTCCATTTTCCCCGCACATTGTTCTAGAGTAGAATGGTGGAGAAATAGCTTGAAGGTGGTTTGATGAACCCTCTGACAGGTGCTAAATTGTGAATTGCAGAGTAATCATGTAGATGTAGATGAGGGCTTGATTACAGCAAGTGAGTTCAAATGGACGCAGGTTGTATTATTTTTACAGAAACAAAGACACTTGCACAGAATAGACCAGCATGGAGAGCTGCACCAGACCAGTCTCTGACAGATCACCACACCACAACAACACTCCAGGCACATAAAATCTTCAAGTGAATATGAAATAAACCTGTGATTCTCCTAAAATACCGGATGATTAAAACTGAGTTCCAAGTGCTGCAATGTGGACCGTATACATCGCAGAACAAGTTCACACTTTATGTTCACTAATAAGTGCATTCAGGGAGAATGTTGGAAAAAATAATTGTTACACTTTCTGCCACCAGCTGAAAATACACGGTAAGCAGCCAGAATGTGAAATGTTTCCTGTTTTGATGTCAATAGGCTATTTGTCACTTGGTGACGTGTTGATTTCTTTTGTGAAGTGACTGTTAGCATAAAGGGTTAAGAAGATTGAAGTTTCCCATATGAAACGCAATGACAATCGAGAAGAAAGACCCATGAACTACTGGTAAAGTTGTTCTATCAGAACAGCAGCAACAGCAGTGCTGCAGTACAGGAATATCGCCAACAGAAATAGCTGTGAAGAGAACCCATGTCAATAAATGGGCTACAGACCATGATCAAGAAATCTGAAGAAACAGGTGACTTACATGGTGCAGCAGGGAGACAGATGTGGCTCATTCCCATGGCAGTTGATGAAATTGCTGTAGCTATAGCCAACCGTGTAGCACATGCCTCAAATTCTGCAGCTAGTGCTCCAACTGTGTAATGGGAATTGTCTTTCCCCACGTCAATAGTTCAAGAGATTTTGCAATGCATTTTATATTGGTATCACTACATGGTTCAGAATGTGCACCAAATGGAGCCATGCACCAAATGGAGCTGTGACTTTCGTGTTCATTTTTGGCACACATGAAAATGGATGACATGAGGCCAGGGAACAGTGTTTGGATGGACGGGGGACAGTCTTTAGATGGATTAAGCACATTTTACTCTGCATGGTACCAAGATTGCACAGAACTGTCACATATGGGGTTCTACTCCACTATATGTTGTGCAGGAACATCCACTGCACTCGATTATGTGACTTTGTGGTGTGGTTTCTCAAGCTCCTTCATTCTCAGTCCGTTTTTCTTCTAGGAGATGACACCTCGCTGGCCTGTTAGGTGTACAGTTAGATGTGCACATTATGTGGACCTCCACATGTGATTCCAGCTTTGCATGAATGCAGTTGTGTGCACGTTATGTGGACCTCCACATGTGATTCCAGCTTTGCATGAATGCAGCTGTGTCCACATCACTTTTTTCATGCAAGATGGGGCAACAACACATGTCACTTGCCAGGTGAAAGATTTGCTTCGAGAAACGTTCAGGAATGACCACATGATTTCTATGCAATTTCATGATGTGTGGCCTTCCAGGACCCTGACCTTCCATTTAATTTATGGTTGTGGGGATGTCTGAAAGATTGTGTCCATCAGGGATATATCTGGACTCTTCCTGATCTGAAGGATAGCATACGACGACTTATTGCTCTGATTACACTGGATATGCTGTGAGCGACTGCCGACCATGCCACATTACAGATGCAGCATGTTGCCAAATCAGGAGACCATACAGAACACATGTTGTAACTTGTGACCATATCCTAATAAACATGCCAGATCCACCATTGTCATGTGTCTGATCATTCCTCCCCTTTTCCTGAACCCAGGAAGAAAGGGGAACAATTACTTTTTTCAGCATACTTCATGAGTGCACCAATTAATGCCCTGTGATGTATACATCCCCCACTGTAGCACTCAGACTCCGCCTGTTTCTTTACAACCATCCAGTATATTGCTTACTTCTCTTTGCAGAGAGAATTGTTATTGCAATCTTGTATTTACACATTTGCTAAAATGTCTTAACAATGATGGCATAGTGGGGAAGACTTCATTTTGAAGCATGATTGTGCTTTATGTGAAGTTTCATTCAAATGTTCCTGGTCATCTTAAAGCAGGACTTCGACAACTTAGTTTGGATGTGCTTTCTGTCACGGAATAGTAATCTTAATTAACTCCATGTAATTATTTCTTATGGGATTACATAAATGATCATGTTTTGTGTCTTCCATTTGGAGCAGTTGCAGGAAAGAGTTGTAAATACAGTTGCTGATACTGACCGTGACACATCGGAGTGAGTACAGCAAGAATTAGACCTCTCAACTGCCATTTCTTGAATCACATAATAAAGTACATTTTAAAGTCTGTGAGATTGTCTATCAACTTATGTATTTCTTTTGTGGGCTCTCTTTGTTGTTCTCACATATATGTATTCTGAAATTCTTTAGGTAATTACAAGTAATTCTTGCCATTAGTAAGGTCTCTGAGGAAAAAAAGGTGACTTAGCTTGCAAATTCCCAAGGCTTTTATTTAATTTTTAATAGAGAAACTGAAAGCAAGGATCTCACCTGACAATCTTGATCTGCACAGATATTTCCAATTGCTAGTAGGCCTGAACTTCCAGTAGCCCCACAGAAACGACATACACCAGATGTTACACCTGCTGGCTTCGTACGTGTTCCTTCACGGAATTCTACCATAGCCTTTAGTGTGCAGGAGTCAGCCAATGCCATAACCCAGAACAGTTTAGTGCGTCCACATCCTTCATGGAGGTCCACCTTTATTGCTTCTTCTTCTTCCTTGCATACCTATTGAACATATTTTTACATTCGCTAACAGAATTGTAGGAGAGAGGTAAAATGTTACACTGCATTTTTCATCAATATGTTACATAAATACTGGAAGAAGTAAAAGCAACAACTTACCACATAGTTGACATCTTGATAGGCACATAAATAATACTGAAAATATCACTATCTTTCAGGTGTAACTCGCTTCAGAACTGACAGAATACACATACACCTGCACAGTTACATTACCTCGGATGACTGAATTGTGACAGCACTGCAGTCTGACTGGCATCATGAGCAGTGTTGCTTGGAGTTGGTGAGTGGAGAATGAAAGTGGGGAGCAGGGAGGGGGGATGGGGAAGGGTAGTTGGCAGCTGGGAGGGACATGCAGATGATGCACAGGACAGGACTGTGCCACATGTGAGCTCATTCTGGCCACAGGTGGGTGGGTGGTGCGTAGTGTAGTGACGTGGAGGAGTTTACCAGGAGGAGATGGAGCAGAGGAAGAGAAGACTGCAGAGAGAAAGAGTGAAATAATCCTCTCATCTGTCCTCAGGGCTTCTGTGACACCGTGCTGAATAAAACTCGTTGCTGTGGCCAGAATCCACACACTCTCAGCACCAAGAGGCACACAATACAAGACAAATGAAGTGCTGTTTGACAGATTTAATCAAAATGTTTATCGGTGGACCCATATTAACTTTCTCCACTGCAACACTATCCAATAACTCTAAATAAGGTTCAGCAACCTTGCTTTGACTGATGACAAAGGGTTAAACTTCACAGTACTCCAACGTTTCATTATTAATGTCCTATAACAATACAACTACTTTCAAAAAGATTCCAAGATCCAGCCACTGGAATGGAATATGTATACGGTTAAGAGTTCATACACCACCTCCAACTGTCTCATTAACAACTTCTGTCAAAAGTCTCCACACAACCAAACAGAAATACAGTTTACTGTCAATCGGTTAAAAGACATGGAACACCCAAATTTTTAAGGAAACAAATAGAACTTATTTGTTTCAATTACACGTCGCCAAGACCACTTTCTACAATGAACACTAACTTCAGCTAGCTGATGGCTCCACATTCTGATATGAGATGCCTTGTTCTATTGAGCACTTGCATGCTCTCTGAAAGGCAAGAGTCACCTAAAAAAGTGGAAAAGAATTAAACAGAATTCATCAGGGACACCTCTGTCCATACGGGAAGCTTCCTCTTCGAGACTTTACGGCCAGTCAAACAACACCTATGGACGTTAGCCACCTCCATCAAGACCTGTGCAAAAAATTCAAAGGGAGAAAAAGTGTTGTGACTCGCCGATCTTTCAAAGTGCCGCCGTGCAGTTACGCGTGTCCTCTACATGCGGCGCTGTCTGCCAGCCGTGCAGCAGCAGCGCCACCTAAGTGGCTAGCGGCTGCTAGACTCGGACTCAGTTATGATTTGACTGTTAAAAGTGTACACACACATCTTACTCTGTTTACTTGATCTGTGACTTTCATGTATTGCATCTTCCTTGAAATATATTTGTTCAACTTGAAGTTATAACAATTGGCGACGAGGATGGGACTTTTCTTTTCAAACGTTGACCCACATGTTTCCATGGCTACTTTAGAGCAACTATTGCAAGGTCTCATAGAACAGCAAACGCTTCTCACAAATGCGATTCGTGATTTTGTCATGGTATCAACTGCGGGGCATCTCTTGTCATTGTCTCTACCTACTTTTCCACCTTACGACGAGACGGTGGAAGACTGGTCTGATTATGAAAACTGTCTTCGACAGCACTTCTTGGCATTTCATGTCGCGGACAAACAAACATGTAAGTCTCTGTTCCTTTCATGGATTTCACCTCAAATGTATTGGTTGTTGTCGCAATTGGCTCCTTTGAAAGATTCTGCGTCTTTGTCCTTTGCTGAAATGTGCTCACTTCTGTCCGTACATTATCAAAAGCAAACGCATGTGGTAGCCTCTCGTGTTGCCTTTTATTGTTGTCAAAAACAACCAATGAATCATATCGTGCTTGGGCTGCTGAACTTCACGGCCTCAGTAGAAAGTGTCAATTTGTTACTGAAGTTCACAAAGAATCCTACGCTGATTCCATGGTATGGGATGCTATTATCCGATCGGCACCCGACAAAGAAGTTAGGCAACGTGCCCTTCAGTTTGCAAATCCGACTCTAGATGAAGTCCTATCCATCGCTCAGTCTTTTGAAATTTCTCGCGCCGCTGGAGCGCAAATAGACGCATGTGGCGATGTTGGGGAAATACAACCTCTGTGCGATGTTGATGAAACGTGTGGGGTGTCCCCGCCAGCCATCGTGGCCGCAGTACGCTCCCAAGCGCAGCCTCGGCCTAACTGTAAACAAACCTCTAAGAAACTGCAGCAAAAGCCATGGCAACTTCCTTCATGTCTGCGGTATTTTACGAAACATTCACGAGAAGATTGTCCACAACGTTGGGCCGTGTATCACAAATGCAAAAAAAAGGTCATGTGTCATCTGTTTGCAAATCCGACCGCATATATGATGTTCATGAACATGACGCTGATTCTGATTCTGTGTTGTTTGTCAATTGTACTTCTTCCCTTTCAGGGAAGTTATTCCTCACTGTCCAAATACTTGGTCGAGATGTTCGCATGCAGGTGGATACTGGTTCTGCTACCACTATCATCAATTCTCAGATGTATCTTCAGTTGGATTCTCCAATACTGTCACCTGTCACTAGGCAATTAAGGACCTACAATAAACAGAAGATTTCTCTCTTGGAACAATTTGATGCTGAGGTATCTGACAAATCTGTCGTTCGCACTGTTCCCATATTTGTGGTCGACCACAGTAACGTGGAGAATCTTTTTGGTTTCGATGCCTTTCACGTTTTTGGGTTCTCCATAGATGACTGTGTCAATATTGTCTCTGATGCTATCCCTGATGCTCAATTGGATTCCTTGTCGACGACATTTTCGTCCCTTTTTTCTCCTGGGTTAGGCCATGCAAACGACTTTGAAGCTCATATCACTCTCAAACCCATTGCTCGGTCTAAGTTTTTTCGGGCTCAGCCCATTCCTGTGGCCCTTCGTGATCAGGTCAAACGGGAGCTGGATTGTCTCACTGCTTCCTGTCACTTCCAGTGAGTGGTCCTCTCCTGTCGTTGTCGTTGTCTTGACCTGAAGAATTGTTCACTAAACTTGCTGGAGGCCAGTATTTTTCTAAACTTGACCTGTCAGAAGCTTATCATCAACTTCCTCTTGATGCTGCTTCCCACAGTTTATGGTCTTTAACACGCCTTTCGGCCTCTATCAATACCAACGTTTACCAGTCGGGGTTGCCAGCGCCCCTGTTCTCTTTCAGCGATTCTTGGAACAATTATTGCTCACTGTCCCTGGGTGTATAAATTACCAGGACGACATTGTTGTCACTGGCTCCACCACTGAAGAACATCTTCAAAATCTCCGCACACTTTTTCATGTATTACAGACTGCCGGTCTTAAGTGTAATCTTCAGAAATCAAAATTTTTCAGGCAACTATCATGTACTTGGGGTTTCAACTCTCTCAGGACGGTATTCGTCCTCTTTGGCAAACTGTTGTTGCGATCAATGCTCTTCCTCGCCCTACATCTGTTAAGGAACTGCAGGCCTTCTTGGGGAAAATAGCATACTATTACAAGTTTTTGCCATCTGCTGCTTCGGTGGCTCAGCCATTGCATCGCCTGTTGCATAAAAACGTGCCTTTTCACTGGTCCGCGTCATGCAATGCGGCTTTCCAGAAATTGAAGACTGTGCTGAAACAGGCCCTGTGCCTGGCTACTTATCGACCTGGCCAACATCTTGTTCTTGCCATGGACGCCTCTCAATATGGGGTCGGTGCAGTCCTTGTGCACCATTTTTCTGACAGTTCTGAACAACCCATTACTTATGCCTCCAAAACGCTCATGGATGCCCAACAAAAGTATTCTCAAATTGAAAAAGAAGCTTTGGCTATTATTTATGCTCTTCATAAGTTTGGTGTTTTTCTCTATGGATCCAAATTTCATCTTGTTACCGATCACAAACCACTTGTTTCCTTGTTTCATCCATCAATTCACTTCCCAACAAGGCTGCACACCACACTTGTGGACGGGTTCCCCATCACTGGGGACCGGCTGGCGACTGCTATGGGTTCTGACCCTACCCTCTCCCGGGTTTTATGCTGCATTCAGAAGGGTTGGCCAGATTGTCCATCCGCTAAGACTTCTGATCCGTTGCGGAACTAGTATGCTTTGCGTTACCGCCTCATGGCTAGGGATGGTGTTATCCTCCTTTCCACTGACAATGCTTCGCCACGTGTTGTGGTACCTGCATCTTTGCGTGCTTCGGTCTTGCGCCTCCTTCACCAAGGGCACTGGGGTGTCTCTCGCACAAAATCTCTGGCACACTGTCATGTGTACTGGCCCAGCATCGACTCTGAAATCGCACACATGATCACTGCCTGTGGCCCTTGTGCGTCACAGGCCGCTGCCCCGAAGTCATCTTTGTCACCGTGGCCTTCGCTTGAGAAGCCCTTCGCGGGCCCTTTTTTAGGTACTTATTGGCTTCTCATTATTGACGCCTACTCTAACTTTCCTTTCATTGTCTGTTGCATGTCGCCTACCATCGTGGCAACCACCAATGCTCTCGCTCGCATTTTCTCTTTGGAAGGCCTTCCCTCTATTCTTGTTACTGATGATGGTCCGCAATTTGCCTCTTCCGATTTTGCGGATTTTTGTGCCCGTCATGGCGTCATGCATGTCACGGCCCCTCCATTCCATCTACAGTCAAACAGTGAGGCTGAACGACAGGTCCGCACATTTAAGGCTCAGATGAGGAAACTCCTGACTTCTTCTGCTGATGATGCGCTTCTCCAATTTCTGGCTTCTTACCGTTTCACCCCCATGGCCGACAGCCCCGCACGCTACTTCATCTTCTGCGGCCTGCCACCACATGGTCGCGGGTGCCTTCACTTGGCTGGTTCTTCACCGACGACCTTGTATGGGTACAGGGATATGGCAGGTGGCCAAAATGGAGTCCTGGTCGCATCTTACGACACCGTGGCCAACGTCTGTATGAAATCCAGACAGACACAGGTGTTGCAGTGCGTCATTCGGACCACCTTTAGCCTCGTGTGCTGGCAACGTCTGTTCCGGATGCCACTACACCACCTTCAGCTCTACCTGACACTCGGGATACTGGAATCTCTCATTACTCACAACACAGTCCTCTCATCATCATATCGGTGCCAGCACGAGAAATGACACCACCAGGAGACGTGCCCATGCAGGAACCAGATGACCATCATCTGTCGGAGCAATTCTACTCGCCTCCTTCTCCTGCGGACACGGACACATCACCCATTTCTCCTGTTATAACAACCGGACTTGCCGTAACCGGCACATTAATGCACGGGACCCCAGCAGATTCGACTCCCACATCTCCTGTCGTCTCGACCCGTTATCATCGGGGACACTTCCGTCCATACGGGAAGCCTCCTCTTCGAGACTTTACGGCCAGTCAAACAACACCTATGGACGTTAGCAATCTACAGGCCACCTCCATCAAGACCTGTGCAAAAAATTCAAAGGGGGGTAAAGTGTTGTGACTTGCCGATCTTTCAAAGTGCCGCCACGCAGTTATGCGCATCCTCTACATGCGGCACTGTCTGCCAGCCATGCAGCAGCAATGCCACCTAAGCGGCCAGCCAGCCAGTGGCCGCTAGACTTGGACTCAGTTATGATTTGACTGTTAAAGTGTACACATGTCTTACTCTGTTTACTTGATCTGTGACTTTCATGTATTGCGTCTTCCTTGAAATATATTTGTTCAACTTGAAGTTATTACACTATCTTTCCACATTTAAAAAGTAACTTTAATGGCCATGAAGAATCCCTAGCTTCTGACTTGAGTTAAACAGTTTAAAACACCAATTTCACCTCATAGGCCCCATGGCTTGCCACCTGCAGCATGGGACAGCATTCAGCTGACTCATAATTTCGTGACTCTCCAAAACAGTCCCCAAAATTAACTTAAAATTCAGGCCAATCAACCCTCATGGGAAACTGTAGCTCTTCAACTGCCCATTACCTGCAAACTAATAGCTTCTCCTGTAAGGCAATGCTTCCTGCAAGGACTTTCAAAACTTTCTTTCCAATAGATGTACGAAACACTAGTCTTCATGCAAAGTCACAGGCCTTTAAACCAATCACATAGGCTCTGGTCACAGTCCATTCAGGAGGATGGGAGAAAGAGTGTACCAAGCACCTCTACGACGAAGAAAAGCTCCTTGCCCCAGATACAAGCTCTGATGCAAACAATAGCCACAGAACAGTCACACAGGCAAAACCAAGAAAATTTAGTTGAAAGGTGAGAGTGGAGGATGAGTGAAGTTAGGGTATAGCAGAGATTTAGGCCACGAGGATAATGGATGTCAAATCAAACACCTTGCAACTGTCCAGTTTCCAAACTTATTTTATTTGGCTACCACTTTTGGTGATTTACTATGCCCCTTCGGGCCCATTCCACCTTTGTTCTGGTCAAAACAAGGGCTAGCATTCGGAAAGTGGTATATATAGTTTCCTGCTTGCTATAATGATCACTTCTATTATCATCTGGCAACTGTTTGGCAGATGATGGTTGAAGTGATTGCTATAAAAACTAAAACTAAACTCCTACCAAACAGGCCATGAAGGTCCAACAGTACCGAACAGCCACAGTGTCATCCTCAGCCCATAGGCATCACTGGATGTGGATATGGAGGGCATGTGGTCAGCACACCACTCTTCCAGCTGTGTGTCAGTTTCTGAGACCGGAGCCGCTACTTCTCAATTAAGTAGCTCCTCAGTTCGCCTCACAAGGGCTGAGTGCACCACGCTTGCCAACAGCGCTCGGCAGACCAGATGGTCACCCACCCAAGTGCTAACCCAGCCCGACAGTGCTAAACTTCGGTGATCTGACGGGAACCAGTGTGACCACTGTGGCAAGGCTGTTGGCTAAGTGATTGCTATAGCAAGCAGAAATCTACAGATACCAGTATTTGAACGCTGGCCCCTGTTTTAACCAGAACTGAGGTGGGATCTTCCTACACGTTGGTCAGGGGCCTGAAGATGGTGTAGTAAATCACAGAAACTAGTAGCCAAATAAAATAAGTTCGGAAACTAGATGGCTGAAAGGTGCTTGACTTGACATCCTGTATCAAACAGCCGAGTCCTGCAAACATTTCTGAAAAGGTGGACATACAGAGGAGGATAACGGGGTCGAAAGCTGTGTTCCAAGGACAATTCCCCCTACATAATTCAGAAAAGCCACTATTGGGAGGGAAGTATCCAGAAGACAAAGATTATGAAGCAATGATTCAAACTGAGCAAGCTGTGCTCAGTGGTATATTCTGCCACTGTGTGATCAACAATGGTACTGGCCACAGTCTGGCAGGGGGCATTCATTTGGGTGGACAGCTGGTTGGTCGCCACATCCATATAAAATGCTGTGCAAAAGTTACTGCATAGCTGGTATACAATCAGATTGCTTTCAATGGGAGTCCTACCTCTGACAAGATATGATATGATTTTGATAAGGGTCACAATCCCTTGCCATAATGGTTGTACACCTGTGGTAGACCTATACGTGAGACCTGTCCAATGCACCCACCCAACACATCCCAGTCCAGTCCTGTCAGAGACTCATCCTATCCTAACAGAGGCAGGTCTACCTGTGAAAACAAAAAATGCTTTATTTCAACGACTAATTCACAATCTATGAAGTCTGGATCTTACTAACAACACCAGCTTCTCTGAGTCATGTAGAAGGGAATTGCCCCTGCAACATCTTCTTCAATTCTGTAATCCTCATGGCCTCAATCTCTGCTAGCCCCAGGACCACACCCATCTCTAATCCTATACCATGATCCTAACATCACTCTCCCTGTACTCACACCATGCCTTCTGAAGTACCCCTCTTCCTTTGCTCTGTATCGCTCTCCTAACCCACTCCTCCACTTCATTGTACACTACACAGGACTTTCCCTGGATGCACTCAGTATAAGCTCACCAATGCCAAATTCTTATCACTGGTGCCCTTCCTGCTGCCTCTCCCAGCCATCAGCCACCCTTCCCAACTCCTCCTTCTCACTCCGCAGCTCTTCCCTTCTTCAGAGTGTATATGTGGGGGGGAAAATATATATATCCTGGTTAGAAATATATTTTTTCCAATGTGAAAATACATCTTTTTCCTAGGAGAAAATACACTTTTTCCGTGTTAAGCGACAATATACTTTCTCTTGGAGCTGTAAAAATTACAAATCCTCTGAATGATAAAGGCATTATATACCGGCACAGAACATCCTAGTGCTTAAGGCAAAAAACTACACATTTTGGAAAGATATTTGATGTGTGGCAACTTATACACAGTATACTTTCAGATCGCAAAAGTATAAATACAAATTCCAGCATGCTAACTTTCGAAGCATTTTAATTGAAATTGCGACACTATTTTGTTGGACAATCATGGGTCACATTATGTGATTCACCAGCCAATGACAGCAGATATTCAGAGCATATGACCTGTGATAGTGTCAGCCAATAGCAACAGCATTGTTACATAATGCGAACACACAAACAGGAAAAGTTAATGATTTAAATTAAATTACATTCAGGATAGCTACATGGTAAGCTGGGCTTTCATCTACAGCAGTGATCAGTCCCCGCCCCCAGATTTCACCTATAGTGGTGGTCGATTCCACCCCCCCCCCCCCCCCCCCCCCCTTCGAGTGTGTGGTTGGTGGGCAGGATCGCAGGAGCACAGCTTAAACTGCAGTAGCTGACAAGCACAATTATAATTTCCACTACTGTGTACTGAACATTTTATGGACTGAAACTCCACTGCAGAGTGAAAATCTCATTCATTTTATGGACTACTTGGCTGAATAAGTGTCCTGCTGAGCACTTTGACTTTATCAAAGAAAACTCAGTTATGTGCGAAATTGCTCAAGAATTCACTTCACAGTTTTTTTGAAGAATAATAATACTTTTTGCCATTGTTATTGCATAAATTGCAATCTATGAAAGAATTAAAATAAATATGAAAAACTAATATTGAAGCTTGGTCTATTTTACTGTATTACCCTTAAAATATATCAGACACAAATATGTCGGTAAGATTTAAATATAGCACGTGTGATTGTCAAGATGGCGGCTAGTGTTAAAGTAAATCGTGTATCTCCGCAAAAAAAAGTAAAATTCGATGGAAAAAAGAAATCGTGTATGAGTTGTAAGGACGAGATATCAAAGCTAAATGAACGTATAAAAAGTCTACAATTCATAATCGGTACTCTAAAACAGGATATAAAAGAACTTCAATCGGGAAAATACGGGAAGCAAGAAGACACGGCCTCCACAGGAAAATGGGAATCAGTGACCGAAGAAAACTCTATCCAGGAAGATAAATCTCAAAGAAGCAGTGTAACTTTAATACAAAAAAACAGTGTGCAAAAATCGAGTGTAGTACATCATGGAATACAGCCATCTGAAGAAAAACTGTTGCAAGGAACTGAAAGTAAACAAAAACGTGTGCAAACAAACAACTATAGCATGGTAGCAGAAAAGCATGAAAACAGATCAAACTTTCCTCGAAATCGCGAACTTCCAAACATACCGGTAGTGAAAAGTAAACTGTCAAATTCTCAAAGGAAGTTATTGACTGATTCTAATATCGTGTGCAAAAACAGATTCAGTGTGCTATCAGAAAAAACGAACAGACAAAGTGAAGCAGATATACAAACGAAAGTTTCGGAACCGAAAACAACAAATGAAAACAGTCAACGTAAAAAACAAGATGCTGGCATTATTTATTTATTTTCTGATAGTCATGGAAAAGGACTGGCAAAGATCATGAACGAAAAACTAATAAATGAATGTGTTATTGGATTTGTGAAGCCAGGTGCTCCACTGCGAGAAGTTACTCAGCATATTGACACACACAGTAACCATGGAAGTTGTAACTCTTGCATTATTTTAGCTGGCGCAAATGATGTCTACAAGAACGAAGCAAAATTCGCTTTGCGATCTTTAAGGGAAACATTGGCAAAAGTTATGGACATGGAAGTTTTCGTAATAAGCATCCCTATGAGACATGATCTCATCAAAACATCGTGTGTGAATGCAGAAATCGAAGCAACTAACCGAAAGTTCGAGAAAATATGTAAGCTCTTCAGCAATGTGACATATATTAATGCAGACAGTCAAAAAAGAGAAGATTTCACTACCCATGGATTGCACAGAAACACGAAAGGGAAAGTAGCACTGTGCGATGCAATCATGGAACAATTAAACCGAAATCAGCCAGGCTTAGTGCAGCCTCCAATTGCAGCAGCAGCAGCAACGGAATCACCAATTTCAAATGAAGGGAATATTACTCCAATGACTTCAGGAAGTGTTGAAGCGGCAAGAAGAGGATCCCCATCTAGCCTGGTTGTGGTTCCTCAAATTACAACTCTAAAAATTACAGCAGAAACGCCATCACACTACAAGTTAACTCGCCCAACACGAAACAGGAAAGAACCACAACGTTTTTTATGGCAAGTGATTCCAGAGAAATGTTGATTTCCTCTTCTAAAACATCGCTCTGGAAAGAAAACTTCAATTGTAAAAGTGTTAAAAATGATATGTCATGTGCAGCTGTCGAACATAAGGTAGGCGAAAACAACCTAGTAAATAAGTCATCGTCGAAATTTATGCTCCTGCACCAAAATGTACAATCCTTATCAAATAAAGTTAGTGAGATAGAAATATTGTTATCAGATGAACTAAAAGAAGTGTCTGTTATACGTGTTAGTGAGCACTGGTTATCCGAAAATATGTTACATCACACAAGGATAGAGGGCTTTACCCTTTCATCTTTTTTTTGTAGGAAAACCTCCACGCATGGAGGAACATGCATATATGTTAGAGAGGACGTCAAACACGAAAATTTAAAGTTCACTAACCAGCTAGGGGAAGAGCAAAACTTCGAAATTTCTGCTACAGAACTGACAAATTTAAATATAATTGTTATTTGCATATATAGAAGCCTAGATGGAAACATAACTACTTTCATTGAAAATCTTGAGAAGGCACTTAACAGTATAAAAATAGTTAGTAAAACAACCATCATATGTGGTGATTTTAATATAGATTTCAACAAGAACTCAAAAGACAGATTAAACCTTGAGGTCTTATTAAAAACCTACAACATACATACAACTATCAAATCCCCCACCAGAGTCACCAAATCGTCAAGCAGTGCTATAGATCAGATACTAATAAATACAGATAAATATTTATACAAATCTGGAAATATGAATACAGGTTTCAGTGATCATTATGCACAGTTTATTGAATTCCCAGTAGACACTGCAGGAAATACTGAACAACAAATGACAAAAAAAGGTAGAAATTTTAGCAAGCACAACCTAGAACACTTCAGGCACTTACTGAAAAAAGAAACATGGAATGATATAGACAACTATGAGGACACATGTAAAAAGTTTGACATGTTCATGGAAATATTCTCCCATTATTTCAATATTTCTTTTCCAGTTAAAAACCAAACATTAAAAACTAAAAAAAGAAATGTTACATGGCTGACGAAAGGCATTAAAATATCATGTTCTGAAAAGAGGAGACTTTATGAAATCTCAAAAACACAAAATGTTACAGAAGAATTTCTGGTGCATTTCAAGAATTATAAGAGAGTGCTTCACAAAGTCATAAAAGAATCTAAAAAAACAACAAATGATCACCATATAAAAATGGCCAGGAACAAAATGAAAGCCATGTGGAAGATAGTCAGAGAACAAGTAGGAAACGAGACCTCCCAAAATGTAAATCTCCAGGTAATCCAAGATGGCAAAAAAATTACAAATCCAGAAGAAGTAGCCAATGCTTTTAATACATACTTTGCAAATATTAGTGAAAAATTACTATCTGACATAAAATCTTCAAATAAAAATCCTGCTACAACACCATCCAATCAAAATAGAAACTGCAACTCCCTATTTCTTACTCCAACCAACCCTAAGGAAATTATACTATCAATAAGAGGGTTAAAAACAAAATTTTCAACAGGTGTGGATGAGATTCCAGATTATGTCATTAAAAATGTGGGGGACCTCATTGCAATACCATTAGCCCACATTTTCAACAGTTCATTAACAAATGGAGTCTTTCCTTCCTGCTTAAAGACAGTGAAACTAAAACCACTGTTCAAAAAGGGTAAGAAAGAAGACATAGCCAATTATAGACCTATTGCCTTGCTATCTACATTTTCTAAAATACTAGAAAAAATTTTTCATAAGAGGTTGCTAGATTTTCTAGAAAAGTGCAAAATATTATCCACAACCCAACATGGCTTCCGGAAAGGCCGATCAACAGAAACAGCAATATATGAATTTCTGGGTGAAGTACTCGAAAAAATTGATAGTGGACAAAAAGTAACTGGCATATGCCTTGATCTGTCTAAGGCTTTTGACATCATAGACCACACTCTATTGCTGCAGAAGCTTGAAAGAATTGGTATCAGAGGTATGCCTAACAGCTGGCTTAGATCATATCTTACTGACCGCAAGCAAGTAGTAGAAATACATTTTCACAAAGAAAATGAATCAACAAGACACTATTCTGATTATAAAGCAGTAAAATATGGAGTACCGCAGGGCTCGGTACTGGGCCCCATCCTATTTTTGATATATATAAATGACCTAACATCAGCCAACCAGTACCATAGCACTATCCAGTTTGCAGATGACACAAGCATATTAGTCAGCGGGAAGACTGCAGAGATACTACAGACAAGACTGACTGAGGCATTAACAAATGTTGTAAACTGGTTCAACCAAAACAAACTAATAATAAATAAAAGCAAAACAGTAGCATTAAATTTTCATAATATCAAGAGAAACATTGAAGAGGATATAAGAATTCAGATGTCAGACATGGATATTGTGCCTAATACAAAATTTCTGGGGGTCTGGCTACAGGATAATCTTAGATGGGAAACTCACATTGACAACATATTAAAGAAGCTAAGTACCATGTGTTATTTAATGAGAGTGCTAGAAAACTGCTGTCATAAGGACTGTCTAATGACAGTTTACTATTCTAATAGACATTCTGTCCTAAAATATGGGATCACTTTTTGGGGTAACTCGCCATCCTGCCTAAAACTCTTCAGGATGCAAAAAAGAATAGTGAGAATCATGGCTGGAATAAAAAGGAACAAACCATGTAGACCATTATTTAAAAGGATGGGGATTCTTCCCCTTCCATGTATTTTCCTATTTGAAAGTGCAATGTTTATAAAGAAATATACAATAACAAATCCTCCCCAAAAATGAAAATGTTCATCATCATAATACAAGACAGAAAACTGACTTTCATGTACTCCATACAAAAACCAGTTTGTGCCAAAAAGGAACATTACACCATGGAAAAATTATCTACAATAAATTGCCAAGAGAAATTAAAGTAATGACAGGTGTAAAAAATTTTAAAGCAGCATTAAAAGAATATCTGTTGACACATTGCTTTTATAGTGAGGAAGAGTTCCTCCAAAATCCTCGAGAGTCTAAGTGATGATTATGCAAATACTGTAACCATTAATATTGGCCTATAAATACATTCAGATGTAATTCTCAAGTTTATAATGGGGTTCAAGTATAAGTTGTATAGCGACTTGCCCAGTATATGAAGTAAAATTCTGTGAATGTAATTCTCTAGTGTACATGTCAGTTCATAGTGTAGAAGAGTTCCTCAAAAATCCTTAGAGCTTAAGTGAGGATCATGCAAATACTTTAATTGTTAATATTGGCTTATACATGTATTCAGTTGTAAACTTCAAGTTTCTAATGTGGTTTAATTATAACTTACACATTGACTTGCCCAGTATATGAAGTGCTGTAAAATTTTGTGAACATAATTTTCTAGTTTCTAAAGTGTTTTAATTGTAAGATATACTTTGACCTGTCCAATATCTGATGTGCTGTACTGTACATGTAAGATTTACTGGACCAATAAATACAATACAATACAATACAATACATAAATGGCTGGCCTTCTGGGCCTGAAATTTTTCTAAGTAGCTGGTCCTAAAGCGTAAAGTTTTGAAATGAGAGTAAAATGCTCCATGATTTAAGAAATGAATCGCACATGGTCACATGTAACATAATTCATCTTGTGCAAAAGGAAATGCATTTTGAAAGTAATGATCTCAAACAACGGATTGCAATACTTTTCCGAGACCTGTCATAAATGTAATCAGTTGTGATGTCACATTCATTAAAAGTAGTTTGTTGTTACAAGTATTGCACAGTCTTCATCCTACAGCCTTTGACTCATTTTGCTGTTGGCAGACGCTTGTGTGTGCAGTTTGTTTTGCTGTAAATGGAGCATTTTCTTTGAAACTAAAATTTTATTTTGATATTATTGTTTCGTTTATGTTTTCTTGCTGCAATATTATTCTGTAGTAGTGGGAGGAAGGAAAATTCTTTGTTAGAGTATCTGTTCTTACCAGTCAAAATTACAAAAATTTAACTGGAAACTAAAGCATTGAAAAATTACTGGAATTCTAAAAAAAAATCCCAGGTTTTCCTGGATTTTTCCCTTATGAAAAAATTCTCAGGTTTTTCCCAGATTTCCTGGTTGTCCCAGGCCATATACACCCTGTTCTTTTGTCCACTCCACCCGACACAACCACGGACACCAATGAGCTGCAGTGCCAGCACAATGTATCTAGCCCAGAGAATGTATGAGGCCTGTTCAAAAAATTCCAGAACATTCATAGTTTTGCGCCAATAGCGTGTTGGAGCAAAATACGGCTGGCATCCCTGCACACACCTGTGTTTAATGTGTAATTGCTGGAAGTTTCATTGTTGTATGTTTGTTAGTTATTGTTCAGTGTTGTATTGAGTAGAACATTGTGTCGCATATTTTGCGAATTTTGAGACGGCAAGAGTTAGAAAAGGAATACATCTGCATTAAATTTTTTTTATGAAACTCAAGATCTTTACAGAGACACACCAAATGATGATGATGCAGGAAACCTACAGTAATGAGTGCTTAAACTGTACTCAGTGTTACGAATGGTTTGCACGGTTTAAAAATGGCCAGACGGAAGTTAAAAATGACCCTCATTCAGGGTGCCCTTCAACGTCTAACAACGATGCTCATGTTAGAACTGTCAATGAAATTGTGCATGCCAATTGAAGACTGACTGTCCACAAGGTTGCAAAAGAATGAAACATTTCAGTTGGATCATGTCATGAAGTCCTGACACAGCATCTTGGAATGCATTGTGTTACCACCAAGTTCATCCCAGAAGACCAGAAAGACGTTTGCCTTACAATCTGTGCAGAGCTTTTAGATCACGCAAATGAGAATGAGATGTTCCTTAAGAGAACTGTAACAGGTGACGAGATGTGGGTCTGTGGTTATAATGTTGAGACCACGGTTCAATCTTCACAGTGTGTCAGGAAAGGTTCTCCAAGACCAAAAAAGCTCATTACGTCAACTCAAATTTCAAAGCCATGCTGATAGTTTTAGTTGACTTTGAAGGATTAGTCCATCTCGAATTCAATCAACGGTACTATCAGAACATGTTGCAATGCCTGTGAGAAAATGTGAGAAGGAAATGGCCTGAAAGGTGGCAAGACAATTCATGGCTATTGCATCACAATAACGCACCCCCACTTTCATCGCTGTTGGTGCATGGCTATTGCACAAAAAACAAAATCACTGTGCTGATTCATCCTCCATACTCTCCAGACCTGGCACCTGCAGACTTTTTTTTATTTTCAAAGTTGGAAACCCCACTCAAATGGTGAAGATTTGCAACAATAGACAAGATAAAAGAAAAATTGCAGACAGTGCTTCACGCGATCCAGCAAGGGGCATAACAAGGCTGCTTCTGGAAGTGGAAATGGTATTGGGAGCAGTGTAAAAATAGTGGAGGGGAGTATTTCAAAGGAGACCATGCACAATAAGTAAAAGGTAACTGTAGAAAAATTTTGTGGACAAAGCTCCAAAATTTTTTGAACAGACCTCACATACATGCAGGTGTATGTGTATCTTATTACCTCTGAAGAAGAATTCATCCAAAAACTAGTAATGTTCTCAGTATTGTTTATGTGTCTGTTGACATTTTAACTATATGATAAAGTGTTACCATTACTCATTCTATTATTTACATTCAACCACAGACTTCTGATTTACCCATCCTTATGCTATGATATTTTTGTTAAAAAAAACTTGAAATCAGTATAAAACAAACAGTTTATGCAAAATCCTGATTTAAAAGATCCTGCTTTTTATTCTTAGGTTGCAATTATCAATTTCTCACATACAGATTCTGTGTGAATAAGGAAGAATGAAAAACTAAAGTTTCCTTTCTTTCTTTTTTCTTTTACTGAAATCAGGAACCAGCTAAATATATAGCAACAGTATTTTATGTGGCAATTTGTCTTAAATATATTTTGTCACAGCGTAAATGTTGGTTGCCTGGGACAGTATTCCTGAGCATTTTAAATGCACTAACATATTAAATCATGTGACTGGAATGCAATGTCTTTAGAAGAATGATACATGGTTTATAATTAGTATCTGTGCAAGATTCACATTTCTCACATACATCTTCTTAATTTTGGATAGACTAATTTGCATTATAAACTCTTGTACAATTTTGATGCTTAGTTTCCCTTGTTCAAGAAGGCAAGTGGTGCTTCAGTTCTAGTCTGCTGGTATTTTACTATCAATTTTCGGCTGTTGATTGCTTTTAAAATACACTGCTGTTGATTGCTTTTAAAATAAAAGTACAGGATATGATTACACTGCAAGATTTTGGCACATAGAAACTCCATTACGATTTAATTCTGAAATGGCATGTGGGAAATCCACAGATATAAAGGTAATATACCACGCATCACACCACAAACATGACGAAAAGCCAGCAGTAAACATATATAAGGTCTATTAACAAAGGAACTGAGCTTTTGTTACCCACATTTTTATTCTACTTACATATGTTTAATCCCTGTCTCCTTCAAAATACTCACCTACTCTCTTCATTTAATTATTCAAGTAATATTCCCACTTCAACGTACAGTCCTGGAAAGCTTCTTTTGGGATGTTAATACCCATGACAAAATCTCTTTAACATAATCAATTGTATCAAATATTCTCTTACTGTTCTCATAAGATGCATTACAAACAATTAAGGAATGTTTTCTACCAATATCTCAGCACATTCAGAAAGCATTAATAATCAAGAACCTTCATATCCTTTAAATGAATTGTAGCAATCTTCACTAAACTCAAAAGAACTTAAAAATTGAGCACCATGCTGTTCATTTTGTACTGTTACACATTTGTAAACAAAATGTAGCAAATGAAACCAATTAGGGGAAACTTAATTTTCAATCCAGAAATTCACATAAAATTTAAAATTATGTTTACTATTCTGCCCTAGGAGTAAAATCATAATTTTAATGATAGACTAACCTGTAGTAAGAATGTTTTCAAAAATCCCCATAAAATACATCTATTCAGCTAGATATTTGCTTACCTGTCTCTGGTGCAAACGAGTACGTCGATGCAAATGCAGGAATCGATCACAATCAGCACACAGGTTTCCACAAACGTTGCACTGTATTATTGCCCCAGTTTCCCCATCATCATGATTGCTGCATGTAGGCTGCAATGACAGAAATTATCTTTTATTTCATTTACAAATACATTCATGTGACGAAACACTTTTATCTGTTAAATTATTTAATTATTTTGTGTGAATCATATTATAGAGAACAGTCAAAATATACAACTATTAAATAAAGTAGTTATTGCAAACTGCTCTCATGTGACATATCAAAGGGCTGCTAAGCAGTAATAAGTGTTCACATTTCATTGTTACTGAAGGCTATTTTTTTTTTTTTTTTTTTTTTTTTTTTCAATGAAAAGTTGCCTTATATCAAATGGAATTTTTTGTCTTAGGTATATTACAGCAACCACTATGCACAAAATTTTATAAAGAATATATTTATAATTAGGTACAATTACCTTATAAATTACTGTTTCTATGTAGCTCAAGTCATATGTGGTAATCATTTAGATAGAGTGTTACACTTACAAATTTACCTGGTAATTCAAAATGGAATTTATTATTTTCTATAGTTATTATCTACATTACTAAATGTCTAACTCAGTTAATGGTTCATTTTACACATTCTAAGGTGGAGGTTGTCTTCAACAGCTTACAGGGCACAAAAATATGTATTCCAGTATTTCATAAAATTACTGACCAAATTTAAAATTCTGTCACAACCAGCTCATTAAGAGTTATGTTAAAGTTTCAACACTGTAAGACAAGTATTACAGTTACAAAATTTCCATATGTTTTGAGGTAACTCATGGTGCACAAATTACCCAGACTACAATCATCCATTATTTGAGAATGAGAACGCTTAGTGACTTACAACAAATTTTTCACATAATTTCAAACCTTTATGAAACTTTTTCTCACTGATAAATCCCGCAAAATGATGAAATGAAAAAAAGTTCATTGCTTACTTCATTTTTGCTGTTCTTGCAGAAGTACTTCATCATCAAGTATGACAGTTTAATTTATGATTTCTTTACTAGTAACTCTATTTGCAACAACAGTAACCATATACACCACTGAATGTGCCTGTAAAATTATATTATTGTGCAGCCCATAGTCCAGGAGATATCACTAACATTGAGATGTGAGAAAAAACTTTTGCTTAAAACTGACTGTAAATTATCGAGAGTATACTCATCCAGTGTCTGATAATGAAAGCACTTAGTGACTTCCAACAAGCTTCAAGGTAATTTCAAATCTTTCTAAACTTTTTCTCACTTACATGCTTGATGTCAAATATTTAACTGATTAACGCTTGTAAAGTAATGAGGCAAAGAGATTATATATCAATAAAAAATAATAAAGATATACTCACCAAGCTGTGACAAGAGAAAACATACATAAAGGTTAAGGAAATGTGAAAGGACTGGTAAAGTTTATAAATCTTATCAGTCTGTTTCCTTCATCCCTCTTCCTTCCCCTTCAATCCTTCTCTGAGAAGAAGGAGCCACTGGTTCTGAAAGTTTGCTCATTTCCTTGACCTTTTTGTACACTTTCTCCTGCCCCCACTTCATGAGCAGATTTATTTCTACCAATTATATTAGACAAGGGAGTTTGTTTCTTTAAAGAATTGGAGGAAGGTGGTTTATTGATTAAAAGAATGAACATTTAGCAAGATATGGACCTCAAACTGGTTATTAGTGTTAAGCAATAACATGTATTTATTTTTCTTATGTTTGCAACAGAAGGGAGATGGTCGCATTGATAAACTATATTGCAGAAATAAAACTGAAACAAAAATCTGGGACTTGACAAAAGTATCGGCCACTGAGTCGAATCTTGTTCTTAAACAACAGAAATGATCTTCCATTGACTTTATAGAATGGTTAAGAAATTGTAATGTTTGCTAATGACACAAGCATACTAATCAGATCCAAAATCAACCTTAGTAGACACAGCTCAAATGACAGGTGAAGAGGCTTGCAACTGAGTCACAGCAAACAACTCTATAAAAGAATGGTACGCAATTCCACACGAGTCAAGATGACCTGCTAGACCCAGAAGTAGTCAATAATGGTCAATTACTAAATAAAACATTGTGTGTAAAATTATTTGAGGCCCAGCTATATAACATGTTAAATGAAGTCAACTAATAAATAAAACTAATCAAGGAGATCATTTCACCATGTTTGTATCTTTAATTGTATTGGGCTAAAGACCTAAAGACAAGGGTATTGTACATTTTCTCTCAGTTTTGACTTACGGAATGCTCCTAACATGAAAAACACAAGTGTGAAGTAAGAATATCATGAAAAGAAGATAACTGCAGTCTTTCAGAAGACTCTTTACGGATCTTAAAATTCTTATACTAACATCTCCGAACATTTACTCCTTAACAGTTTTTGTGGCTAAGAACATAAATCAGCTTCAGCTGAACTGCAGGCAGGCACAACAAAAAAGACTTTCACACCAAAAACTTTCGGCCAATGGTCTTCGTCAACAATAGACACACATACGCGCGCACCCACCCACCCACCCACCCACACACGCACGCGAACACAACTCACACACACGACTGCAGTCTCAGGCAACCGTGTGGTTTCAGTTGCCTGAGACTGCAGTCGTGTGTGTGAGTTGCAATTTGTGTGTGTGTGTGTGTGTGTGTGTGTGTGTGTGTGTGTGTGTGCATGCGTTTGTGTGTCTATTGTTGACAAAGGCCATTTGCCGAAAGCTTTAAGTGTGAAAGTCTTTTTGTTGTGCCTATTTGCGACTCAGCGTCTATGCTATATTGTGAATGGCAACTTTCCTTCTCATAATATTGTTACATTCCATCCTGAATTTTCCATTGTTTGATTTCAGCTGAACTGTAATTTACACAACCATAATGCATGGCACATAACAAATTTTATGCAGACTTCGTCTCCATGACAAGGATTTAGTGTGTCCTCTGATGCAAAAGCCTTCAATAAACTCCCGTATGAAATAAAGCAAGAAACTGGGAATTCCTGCTAATGCAAAGAAAATTAAAGACAACATTTCAATCACTCCTTCTACAAATTACTTAATTATTTTGGTTCAAAGACGGAAAATTTCTATTTCATAGGTGCTTGGCAAGCAGCAGTGTTCATTGTAAAGCTGCATGCAAATATCAGTGCACTGTAAACAGCCCTGTCTTGTTACAGGCATTGGAAAACACCAGTATGAGATAGAAATAACCAATTTGTACGGGTTTGGAGGCTTCAAAATGATCTTTGGAAGTCTACAACAACAATAACAATATTAATGTAACAGCAGAAGTGGCAGCTTTCTTCAAAGAAGCAGCTGTCCGCTAGTTAATTTACTAGGTAACATTTCATTTTCACATGCACAAATAGTTTTAAGCAGGATAATAACAGCTCGTTGGTAATACAATGTACAGATTAAGTTTCTAAGAGGCACTTCTCTTTTGTTAATATATACTTTGATTTGATGCACATCCCTGAAGGTCCTCCATATCAATGGGATCTATGGAAGATGTTGGCTGAATGAATAAATTTCAGAATAAGTCCCTGGTAGAGTTGTTTCACACTGACCAAGAAAATATTCCAATGAGGTAGATAAGAAGTGAAAATAAGCACAACATATATATTGTACTCATCATTTTTTATCTATCCAATTAAATAACTTTATCAATAATTGACTGTTTTTATTGTAACATACATATTGTGTAATTTCACACTTTCCTGGCATACATTCTCCTTCTGTGATTCTTGGGTGTACTGTCAGATCCACAATATTTTGGTGAACAACTGTTCCAATATTATCAGGTGGTGCTGATGGAACGAAGTGTCTGCTGCAGATTCGTGGTATTTGTACCTGCCAGTCCAGAGTTCACCTGCACTATGCCATGTTTGGGGGTTTGGGTGAGTGTTGGTGTGACAGTGAAGGGAGGAGCGTCAGTTGCCTTCCGACCTCTGCCCCTGTCACATCTCACCTCATGCCTTGCTCAGTTGGAATTCAGTATCCCCGTTGCTTAAATTATCGGTCATACAAGTTTCAATTGCTTCTTTTATAATGTTTTCCCAAAATTTACTGGTAGCAGCCAGGATTTTTGATTGCTGGTAATTCATTTTATGTCGATTTTCAGTGCAGTGTTTGATTATTGCAGACTTGTTGGGCTCCAGTCAACAAGTATAATGCTCATGTTCTATACATCAATCTTCAATTGTACAGATTGTTTGTCCAATATAAGCTTTTCTGCATTCACACAGAACTTGGCACACATCCACTTTTTTGAGATTCAGGTTGTATTTCACTGTTCCTAATAAAGATTGTGTTTCAGCTGGTGGAAGGAAAACAATTATTATGTGGTGTTTTCGCACAAGTATGCCAGTTTTTAAGGATACCTTGCCTGCAAAGTGCATGAAAGTTGTGTTCTTATCTTCTTCTTCTTCTTCTGTGTTTTCATCTTCCATGTCACTCTTAGGGCTCTTGAGTAACAAATTAGTTGCTGTATCCATTCTCATGGAAGACAGATTCCCGGTGAAACAGCTCTGCCATCAGAACTTCTTCATCTCAGATGGAGTATGTCCAGTGTATCAGTGTTGAGCACTCTGTTCTTCTGCATAGGATGGTGGCAGCTGGAGGCATAGGGATATAGATCAGTACATGCTTGGCTTACAATTTATATAGTGTACGAAAGGGCTATTGGGCCTATGCTGAACTAGGACATCAAGAAAAGGAAGTTCACCATCTTCTTCTATTTCCACAGAAAATTGAATGTTTTCATGGATGAAATTCTGAAGTTCTAAGAAATCCTGTGTCCATGTGCCATATGGCAAAAGTGTCATCAGTGTGCTGAAAGAAACAAACATGTTTTAGTTCAGCAGTTTCCAGTGCTCATCCTTGAAGTACTCTATGGACAGATTTGTTACAGCTGGCAAGAAAGGGCTGGCTGTGGCTATGCTCGTAGTGTTGTCCATTATAACAAAATAAACAGTGTCAGAACATGTCTAAAAAGTTCTGACAGCTCAGGGCCAAACATCTCACTGATTAGTTATATGGAGTCTCCAAGAGGGTCTTGAGTGAAAAGCAGGAGAACATCAAAGCTGAACATAATGTCGGACTCCTGCAGCCTTACCTCTTCAGCCAACGAATGAAATCTTCTGAAGTTCATATGTGACAAGTACCCTTACCGATGTGCTCGCCCAACAGATAGCCAGATGCTTTGTTGGGATATGTTGGTGTTCCAGTGTTGCTCACTATTGGTCATGTGCCTTCCTTGTGGGTCCCCGACATGCCATACAATTTGGATGGTACAGCAATGCACTGGCAAAGTGATTTGGTGACATGACTGGTGAGTGCCCTATTTTTTAACAAGGCAGAGGTGCTTTGCTGCACTTTCTTAGTTCAATCTGCTGCTATTTTCTGGTATGCTGGATTATACCTCTACCACTTTTCGCTCATAGTCCTTGCATTGGAGGGGAACTGTGGCACTGCTCTGATTGCCTGGGAGGACAACAATTTGTTTGTTTTCTCAGAGTGTGAACATGCTGTCCTTTTTGTTTTGGAAATGTTCCATGGCTGAACCAAATTGGTGAGATTTCAGAAGGTTTTCTGATGATTTTCCTCTGTGGTATTGCTTGGTACTCGTCGAGTTGCCTGCTTCACAGTACACACAATCTCAGCAACTGGGAGATATGTAGATGTTGGCACGAAGCTCGTTCGTTTCTCCAATACCGACATTACTGTGTCATCCAGTGGTTTTCCTATGAGAGTGGTCACTGTGTGTTTGTTGGCTGCATCATTTACTGACTGCTTAACAAAAAAAATCGAGAAAACTTGGCGATATGACTCTCGATTTCTTGTATGCAAATACAACTGGATCTAGGTCACTCTGTCAACCCACTCCCATGAATCTGCAGAGAGTACAGAGGATATCTGCATATGAAGCGTTAAGAGATCTCTGGCATTAACATCATGCTGTTGTCGAGTGAAGGGGATGCCAGCCCTGACCATGGCCAGGCTAACTCTTTGTTAGAAGTGGTTAGCTGCAGGGGTGCTGATGAGATGTGCCACTTTGGTGAATGTATGTGTGGCACCTTCATCCTGACACCTTAGCAAAATGGTGAGGCAGCTTGGCAGCAGTCTTTTCTAGTTGCCAAGCTTATCAAGCTTTTTCACACTGCCCACTGAGATGGTTAGCAAGTGATTTGAGATTCCACATTAACCAAGTGCACAAGTATGAAATGCAGACTATTTGTGTAAAAAAAACATGTTAAATTCAGAAGAATGTAATTAGTGCTTTATTCAAAGTATGCTCCATCATTTGTTATACATTTTTCCAATCTTTTGGGCAATTTGTGAATACCACACAGGTAAAAATTTTCCCCTTTTGATGCGAACCATTCATTGAGCCATTTTTTTCACATATTCATACAAACCAAAGCATTGCTCAGCAAGTGTGTGATCCATCAATGCAAACAAGTGGTAATCAGAGGTAGCCAAGCCTGGTGAGTAAGCTGCATGGGGTAGAACTTCCCTGTCAAGTGCTTCCAATGTGTCGCGAACCGGTTTTGCCATACGTGAAGGAGCATTGTCCTGAAGAAAAATGACAAGTACCGGATGGTTCAAATTGGTCAATATTTGTTGGTAACATTTGGTATTAACCTTTCTCCAGGTTTTAGGAGCTCATAGTATACCATGCCCCTTTGATCCCACCAAACACAGAGCATCGTCTATCTGCGAAAGTGATTCGGTCTTGTGGTCAATGTGGATGGTGTGCCTAGGTCCATCCATGATTTTTTGCATTTGGGATTCTCAAAATAAATCTACTTTTCATCCCCTGTAATTACACAAAGCAAAAATAACTTCCTTTTGTACTGAGCAAGCAAAACCTCACATTTTTTTTGTACATTTCCAATTGCCCATTTTTTAACTCATGTGGTACCCATCTACCAGTCTTCGGAATCTTTTCCATCTCTCGTAGCTGATTGGCAACAGCTTGTTGACTAATGTCCAATTGCTCAGCAAACTTTTTTTGTGTTTGTGAATCATCTTTCTTCAACAACGCTTCCAACTCCACAGCTTTGTATTTTTTGGCAGTTTTCCACGTTTCTTGTTTGCAACATCAAAGTCACAATTTTCGAAATGCTGAAGTCGTTATTCACATGTATCTTGTGATAAAGCATGTTCAGCATGCTCACCATAAGCTTCCCAAAGTAATTGGTATAACTCAGCAGCAGTTTTCTTCAAATGCAAACAAAAAATTAATGCTGTCTACAAATGTCCATTGTTTGGCATAAATTTCGACGTATTGAACATAACAACACCACATTTTCCCAATTTATCACTCATACATGTCTGTCACTTGTTGATGACAGAACAAAATGGTGCAGTGTCAAATCTTTATAGTACAAACTGCATTAGTGCCACATATATTGCCTGAAATTTGTATTTCATACTTTTACATTTGATATATTGCTTCCATGGTACTCAAGGGCACTGCTGAATCCCCAAGAATGACTTGGAAGATGAAAGTACAGAAGAAAAAGATAAGACCACCACTTTCAGACTGTTTGCAGGCAATGCATTGCCAAAAACTGGCAGACTACTGTGAAAACACCAGATAACACCAGTTTTCCACTCACCAGCCAATACACAAGCTTTATAAGAAACAGTGAAAGATGAGCTGGGTCTCAAAAAGGCAGGGAGTGTACTTTGTTCCATGTGAATTTCAACCCTTATATTGACAAACTTGAGTGCCATATCCACTTACTGCAGCCCAACAAGTCTGCAATAGCAGAATACTGCACTGAAAATGGATTAAGATAAATTAGCAGCAAATGAGACTCCTGGTTACCACTAATAAATTTTTGGATTGCATTTTAAGAGAGCCAATTGAAATGCATGTGAATGATAACCTAATCAACAGAAATACTGGCTTCCAACTAAGCAAGGCACAGGAACTAATACTAAGCTCCAGCAATGCAAAACGAGACTCCCAGGTGCAAGATGTGGTAGGGATGACAGATGGAAAGCAATTGAGACTCTTCCCGCCACCATCACAGCCACACGCATCCCCGCCACCAGGCACAGCAGAGCGCCATAGACACCAGAACTCTGGACCAGCAGGTATAAAAACTGTGAGCCCACAGCAGACAGTTCATTCAATCAGTACCATCTGATCACGGCAGAACAGCTGTCTGCAGAAATATTGTGGACTTTCGACAAGTGTATCCAGCAGTACACCCAAGAATCTCGAAGCAGCATGAGATAATTATTTATGACAAATTTAACAGTATTTCAGTTATCTTTTAAGTCTGATATCCAGCTGAACACAGAAATTTTACAGTCAAGTTCCGTTTGTCTCTTTCAAATCATATAATGTAGGCTTTAGAACTACTGCAACTAAAATATTTGCTTTAAACCAATTATAAACCTAGTCAGGCTCTATCTTAATAGCAGTTGTTTTCAGTGACTTTTGGCCTAATATCAGAATGCTAATGTCCTCAGCTAAAAATGTGTATCACCATTCATTTTTATGTACTGTGTGAATTCCTATCTAAATTAATGGGAAGGATTTGTTGATGTGTATCAGAGTGGTTGTTCATCCTCTTTTTATTCAGATTATGTGAATCATGGTTTTACATTTTTTACTGTTGAGTCAATTAATTTCAAGGTTTAACAAATTCTCATGTTTTTGGGTAAACTATTTAAAGAATGTGCTGACCACAACAAGTGCGAGGTGCAGCTGATGTTTTAGAACCCCTGAAACAAATTGTGTGGCAGGGTCTGGAAATGTTCATTCCATACTTGCTCGATTGGGCTGTCTGTATCAGTGAACCAGGAGTCTGGGTGTCATGTGATCTGACCTTCGACAGTCTTCTCTTCCTTCTTTCTCTGTTCCTCCCACTTGTTGATGTATTTAAGAGCCCCTGTGTGCCAGACTTGAAAGGCAAAGTAGGAGGCTGCAAATGTAGAACTGGACACAAACATTCTCTATGGGAAATTTCAGTTACCTCTTGTGGAAGGTTCACTCTCTTATTTTTAATTGTATCCTGATTAGGGCTACTAAACCTTATTAATATTTCAATGAGAATTTGTAAATGGCTTCATATTTTTCTAAAATGATCGTTAACAAATTATTTTGAGGTGTATAGCATTAGTATCAAATTGTTGTTGAGCTAGCTGTTATGGGAATGACAGACATCTGGCAGCAAAACTATCAGAACATACAAAAAAATTGAAGGAACTGTTAGTTCTATAATCTTTTTTCCAGAAAAATTGTCTTAACACTGCACACTGGACAACAGAAAGGCATAAAGTTTATTAACAATAGCATTGTAGTACAAAGTACATTAACAACAAGTGAAATCTTCTACAAGATTATTGTCTAAAATAGTGATGCTATGGTTTATTACTTCCCTAGTCTCTAACCTTACATTATCATCACAAACAGCAGAACTGGAAGTATGTAACCCCTCTCAGACAGAGTGCCCAAAGTGATTACATCTACAGCTTTGCTGCCAAAGGTATGCCATCAGCACTTTATATCAGTTCCAGATCACGAACTTTAGTCACAGTTTTCAATTAAATTATCCAGCTGCTTTGAGATTCACATATAAATGGACATACTAGGTGTGATCAAAGAATAATGGGACTTCTTCAATTTTGCGGGCTTTATAATCCTATTTTCAATTTTTTATTTTTATTTATTTATTTACTTTATCTTGTTGGTACACATGTTCCTGATGCATATTTGCATTTTCAGCTGTTCTGAATATTTACTTTATTCCAGAATGAAATTCTCACTCTGCAGTGCAGTGTGTGCCGATAGGGTAGCTCAATTGGTAGAGCATTTGCCCACAAAAGGCGAAGGTACCGAGTTCAAGTCTCGGTCCTGCACACAGTTTTACTCAGCCAGGAAGTTTCATATCAGCGCACACTCCACTGCAGAGTGAAAATTTTGTTCTGGAAACATTGTTCTGGAAACATCTCCTAAGGTGTGGCTATGCCACGTCTCCGCAATATCCTTTCTTCCAGGACTGCTAGTTCCGTAATGTTTGCAGAAGAGCTTCTGTCAAGTTTGGAAGGTAGGAGATGAGGTAGTGGCAGAAGTAAGGCTGTGAGCGGTGTGTTGTGAGTCATGCTTGGGTAGCTCAGTTGGTAGAGCACTTGCCCATGAAAGGCAAAGGTCCCAAGTTCGAGTCTCGGTCCAGCACACAGATTTACTCTGCCACGAAGTTTCATTTATTTTTTGGTTGACAGTCGAGAAGGGTCTAGTGTTTTCAAGTGCTTGGTGAATTTTTACTTTTGAAAAAGATGGATCAAAGAATTTGCATTAAATTTTACTTGAAAAAAGGAATGAAGTGCAACTCCGCATTCAAAATGTTGACTGTGGACTTTGGTAAGTCTACTATGAGTAAGGAAAGGGTTTATGACTGGTACGAACATTTTAAAGAGGGCCAAGAGGGCGTTGAAGATAACAATTGCACGGAACACCCTACCACATGAATTACTGGTGACAATGTGGAAGAAGTAAGGAAAACGGTTCTGGGAAATTGCTGAATCACCTTCAGAGAGGTTGCTGATGATGTAAGTATATTCTTTGGCTTATGACAATGATATCCTTCATTTCAATGACTGCTTCACAGACTGTGTCATATGGATCCTTTTTTTTCTCTCCTTTTCTGCTACTCCTCCCCCCCCTCCCCTCATCTCTCCCCTGACCTCCAACTAACCTGCAGCACTTCACTGTCCGCCACTCCCACCACACTATCACTACCTCTCCCCACCCCAGCCACCTTCTTGCCTCCACCCAGTCGCCACTCCCATCAAGCACTGGTGCTGCTGCTTGCAGTGTGGTTTCTGTTGCCTGAGACTGCAGTCGTGTGTGTGAGTTGCGTTTGCGTGTCTTTGTGTGTGTGTGTGTGTGTGTGTGTGTGTGTGTGTGTGTGTGCGTGCGCGCGCACGCGTGTGTGTGTGCGCGCGTGTGTGTGTTCTATTGTTGACGAAGGCCATAGTGACTGAAAGCTTTAATTGTGCGAGTCTTTTTGTTGTACCTATCTGCGACTCAGCATCTCCGCTATATGGTGAGTAGCAACTTTCTTTTCAGAATGTTGTCATTTGTTGCCACTGATCTGTTTGCTACTCCATCAGTGAATGAAATAAATTGCTGAATTGTTTATGCAGTACCAAAGAAGTGTGCATTCAAACAAAAAGTAATGCACAGTACATTGTGTACAGTGCTTCACTTCACACTGAAACTGATTGCCAAAGCAAAGTGAAGGAAAATATTTGAGGCACTTTATAGCAGATATGGGTTAGCTAAGATGTTGTACCCCTGGAGGCACCGGCATTATTATTATTTTTTGTCTGTCTTTTAACTGGTTCTAACTAAACAAACACTTGAATTTGCCAAAATGCTGTATATACAACATTTATCATTAATTCATTAATTAGGTTGAAGCTTTGAATCCATGATTACATCAGTGCATTTGGTTTCACTGGAAACCATGTCAATGAAGAGTAACTGATAATTTAAATTATAACTTCAGTGTGTAACAGTGAAAATAGTTAGAGTTTATCAGCAGATTTGAGAGTATTGACATCACTTATTAGAAAATCCTCATTCCTCTTTTTACAATAATCTGTTTCAGTTTTCCAAAAACTAATTACCATGAAAGATAATTGTAATTAAAGTTCAGACATACTAAAAATTACTTTTGTCATTTGAGCCAGTAAGCCTCTTAGATTCTAGGATTTGGCTTTATAATATTGTTGCATAATTTTTTTGAACCAGATACTATCCTTCATTATTCAGTAAAGCCTTTAATTAAAGATTTGACTAAATTAACATAATTTCAAACTTTACTTGTAAATATGTAATTCACAGTGGAGTATACAAAACAGAATGGTTATCTTTTTTCATTTTGTTAATGAACAATATGTTAGTTAAAGCAAGTTACTGAAATCTATAGAGTGCATCTGCTCTAGTAAACAGTTTTACAGACTGTAATGACCGAGCAAGGTGACACAGTGGTTAGCACACCGGACTTGCATTCAGGAGGATGACGGTTCAAGTCGTGTCCGGCCATCCTGGTTTAGGTTTTCCGTGATTTCCCTAAATTTCTTCAGGCAAATGCTGGGATGGTTTCTTTGAGAGAGCATGGCTGACTTCCTTCCCCATCCCTCCCTAATCTGATGGGATCGATGACCTTGCTGTTTGGTCCCCTCCCCCAAATCAATCAACCAACAAACTATAATGGAATCATCAAAATCACAAAATGTCATTATGCCAATCTATAAGTACTCTTCCTCACTCAAAAGTCTTCAATATGCCCCCAGCAATCACATAAGTAAGACCTACACATAACAAGTCTGCTGTTAGCACCCAACACAGTAAGGTTTATGCATAACATGTCCATATCAGTTTCACAGTCAGTTAACATCCAGTGAGAATCCACATCCTGCTACCATCAAACTAACACTCCGACAGAAGTGCATCCACACTTATAATCATGATAACAGTTTCATGTTATTTGCATCAATAAAGGTCAGTGACACACTTTATACAGTAATGTTTATTACAGCCTGCATGTGACTTGTATCTTATCAACTCTTCTATTATGAATAATGAGACAAAGGTGGCAGAAGATATTTAAGTGTGGTTTTATTTTGATGAACTGTGATTTGAGAGACAATTAGCCTCACTCTCACTACATACTGAACTTCTGTCAGTGGTCTATTACTGTTACTGTATTGAGAGTGAATTCAGTTGAGTGTCAAGTAATGTTCTATACAAGTGAACTGAGTATAGACAATAAGGACAGACTGATAGACTGTGCAGATGAGCTAACACCGAGTGTTATAGTTGTTTATGGCATCGAGAATTACGGATACCTTACTTGGTTGCTCAGTAACATTGTTTTGGATGAAAATTAACAGGGAAATTTGTACTAAATTTACCATTGGAATAATACATAAAGAACTATCAACTGATAGAGACTGGTCACCATGCCAATGTAAACATCTAATCTGAATAAATGTGGAATCATAAAAAGTTTAACTGTATTCATCAGTAAACTGCATGACTATGAACAAAAGCAGTTCCATATTATGGAACTTCAACTCTGCGTGTGCCACTGAGGAACTTCAACCTACAACCAAGTTAGTAAACTTACAATATGTGACAACATAACTGCATCCTGTAGTTACTGGTCAAAGTGAGGGTAGATTAGGGGGAGTAACACAGCAATGCATCAAATAACACTCACATTTATATAGCATTTCCTCATTCAGTCCAGTTAAGAAATAGATATTCACTGTTAAACAATGGAAAGTCCAGGAAGCAATAACCACAATACGGAAAGGATTTATTGCTAATCACCACTCAGAGGAGGCACTGAGTCACCTTCTAACCCGTCAACACACATACTTAGTCCTTTTCCCTTCTCTGATGACTGTCCCCCCCCCCCCCCCCCCCCCCCCCTGCTCCCAAGCACAGCCTTCCCACACAGCAGCCTATACCCTATCCTGTTCTCACCACATCCCTGCATGCTCCCACAAGCAGCACTAGTACCATCCCCCACCCCTACCCGTTATTCCTCCTGCTCTCTGCCTCGCATCTCATCCATACCCCCACTATCTACACCATCTAGATTGATGCTCACCTCAGATGCTGTTGCCGTCAGTCTTTGGTGCCTGCAGATGACAGTGGCTATATGTGTGTGAGTTGTGATTGTTAGAATGTGTGTCTCTTTTCTAGTTCTGATGAAGGACACAGTCCAAAAGTTGAACATTTCTAGCATTCTGTTTCACTGTGCCTGTCTGTGACTCAACACCTCCTCTATGTGGTCAGTAGCTATCTATCCTTTCCATATTGTAGATATTCTTTGTTCCTATATAAAGATTATTAATATGAACACAGTAATAAATAAAGTAAATTGAACAGAACTTGTCATCTTACTCTTGGTGGTGGAGGCTGCCCATCAGCTGTACCACTCCACTGTCCAGATGAAAGGCGTTCAACATGATCACTATCAAGCACACACAAAGAAGCAAGCGCCAACCACAGTGTAGGAGTATGTAGGCATTCAGTTGGGCCACGCTGATTCTCGTCCAGCTTTGTCAAATTCAGAATATTCTCTGCCACTGCACCTTTTGTCACATCAGCCCACGCTTCTGACAACTTGCCCTTAAAGGTGAACCAAAGAGATTTATTTAACTTTATTTGAAATTTTTTAATTTATTAACATCTAAAATTACTTAAAAATAACAATTTTTTTTATAAGACTGCATCTGTTAAATTGTGTCCTAAATTGTGTTCATCAGTTACAACTGTCAGAATGGAACTTCTTTAACAATATGCACACTGTGTAAAACTGCAATTACTTTTTAGATAGGAATCTAATAGAATACATACAGCAGCCATGTCCTTCATTAGTTGAATGATGACTTCAGCCAGTTTTCTCGAAATACAACCTCTCAGCCACCAGCGATCACCAACAAAGTCTCGGGGATGTATTGATGTTGCAAGTGTTACAGTAGTCAAACCTTTTCCTCCAAGAGAATCTTTTCCTTTTACCTTAACTTGAACAGTCAGTGCTTTTGCTATACAGCTCAGGAACACATCCAGTATACCAATCCTGTAACATGTTTATTCTCACTTTACTTACAGTATAAAGATTAATATGTGCAAATAAAATTATTGCATTTATGTTTTACAACATTAAAAGTTATCCAAAGTCACTGTCGCTTTGAATTGACTTAAATTATTATAAGAAACTCACAAAGATAACTTCTATCTACATTTGACATTAAGAGCTTCCTGGATGAAATTTTTGATACTGTTGATTTGGACTGGGGTGCACTCAGCCTTGTGATGTCAATTGAGGAGCTACTCGACCGAATAGTAGTGGCTTCAGTCAAGAATACCATCATAACAACCGGGAGAGCAGTGTGCTGACCCCACGCCCCTCCTATCCACATCCTCCACTGAGGATGACACGGCGGTCAGATGGTCCCAGTAGGTCACTCAAGGTCTGAAGACGGAGTGCTATTGATTTGGACCAGTGAGATCGGGGAATGCCTTGTCAAAGTGATCAGTTTTGTTATGGCTACTTCATCATGTATTATACAGCCATACCATGTCCTGGATTCCATGTTGAAACAGTTTTTGAACCTTACTTAAGGTAATTCAAAACTTCAGTGTCAAGTGATGTACCACATATTAAAATAAACAGCTACTGATGTACATCTAAGCAGTATGATTTCTATGGCACATGACATGAAAGAGGTTCAGTAACTGTCATTGTCTTTGATTTGGCCCTTTCCATGCTCAAATGTCACCTAAGACTACCTTCTAGTAGCTTTTCTAGCATATTCTTTGCTATGTCTATGCTAAGATATGTCTGGTATTGATGTATTGACTTAAATTTTGCAAGGTCAAGGAATTATGTACACAATTTGTCTAAAAAGATCACAGTCACTTCTCTGTTCCTACTTCACAAAATGAACTGGTCTCAAAATAAATTGCACATAAAATCCCAATGATAAAAGAAACTACTAATGATGTTTATGATGACAACAATGATGCGGAGAAAGCATGGATAATTGAAGCTCTTACATACCTGTGAATGTCAAATGGTGGTTCATTGTCTCCAGGACTTTTGCTTGCAACAGAAACAATACTGAAGTCAGCTGGAGGCAGCTTCCTTACTCCCATGATGTTGCCCAACACATCTGGCGACACTTCAGGTAGCATACGCCTCAGTAGTGAAGTGACCTGTGGTGAAAGCAACAGAAGTGAGTAAACAAGAAATAATGTAACAAAAAATGTTGCTTTATACATCATCAGGAATTAGAAAAGTATACCAAATAACAAACAAACTGCCCTTATCAACAGATAGGGAATTCCTGTGGTCAGTTGTAGGATAAGAAGTGAAAAACAAATTGCAGAATTACATGTAAACAAACCACAAAGATATTAAAATTAAAATGAGATGGATTATATCTTTAACAAACTCTGCAATGAAAGAAAACTGGATATGTGGTAAACTTATTGTATAACTTCTGATTCAGATACAAAGCCAAGAAACATGTATTGGTCTTCTTACTGTACTGCTCTCTCTGCCTTTTAAATGACAGATGCAGAGCAGCTGCTCTTAATGGATCACAAACCATTGCCACTATGGGACACAAAATGAATGCATTTGGAAAGTCGAATCTTTAAGTTATAAAGACATGATGCAGACAAATAAGATGACCAAGTAAACAAATTTTTGGACTATTAGCAATAAGCTAGTGGTGTAATTTGAGCTTTCAAAATAATTCATGACTTCACCAACGCTAAATGTACCAAAGAGCAAAGAAATACGTATAGGAAGACACTGGAAAGGATAAATCAAACAATGAAAAGTCCAGGCTGAAATAATAATAATATTAAGAAAAGGACAGACTGCTACTCACTGTGTAGCAGTGACATAGAGTTGCAGACAGGCATAATGAAAAGACAGCTACACATTTTAGATTTTGGCCAAAAGTCCTCCATCTGAAGTAGAAAAAACACCCACAAGCACAACTCTCTCTCACACACACAGATGACCTGTGAAGAAAGCAACAGAAATGAATAAACTCAGTGGCCAGAGACAGTGGTTATATGTGTGTGTGTGTGTGTGTGTGTGTGTGTGTGTGTGTGTGTGTGTGTGTGTCTTTTCTACTTCAGAAGAAGACCTTTTTGTCGAAAGTTAAATCTACAACAGTTTCTTCGTTGTGCCTGTCTGCTAGTCAACATCTTCTTTATATGGTGAGCATCAATCTATTCTTTTCAAAATAATGGAATGGATGAACTGCTCAGTTCTTTACCCAGACAAAGATGTGAAGGAGTGAGAAAGGTGAGTCTGGGAAGTAAACAAAGTTTAGTCAACAGGAGCAAACGCAAACCATTCAAATTACAGAAACTTAATGACTTCTGCAAGAAAACAGAGCAGTTGACAGCTGTTCAGATAAATATAAGTGCATAGAAACACACTGTTTTTAATAAGGCAAGGAACAAGGTTGGATATAGCTTAGTCGACAATTTGTAAGATTGCTAACAACCCACTTGTGCATCCTACAATTGAGTTGTAGACAGGATGTGGGACTTAGACCAAATAGGACCAACAGGATATATTGTACATATACAAAGACAGGCAGCAAAATTTTCACTTGGTTGTTTGACTCATAGGAGAACGTCATAGAAATACTGAAAAACATGAAAGGGCACACTCTCTGAAATACATGCTACTTATTCCACAGACAAAAATTTACAAAGTTTCAAGAAACGTTATTAAGTGAACAGTCTAGGGATGTACTATAGCCCACTGTGTCTCAGTCCTATACGGACCATGAATAAAAGTTTAGTCTAGTTATAGCAAGCACCAAGACACTTAAACAGTCATTTTTCACATCCTCCATATACCTTGTAAGTGCTACGTATTTCTCAATGGTTTGCAGAGTCTTGTAATCCCCACTAGATGATCGATGGATAATGCCCTCCTACCGATACCTCTCACTACATTTACGTCCAGCAGGATTACTGCGAGTGGAAGAGAAAGCATCTCCTGCCAATAGGTCATGTGTGCCTGTCAGCTAACTGATTTAAGGTCAAGTGGCTGCAGGATCACTTTCACTTCTATTTGATGGCAAATGTGTTCCTCTCCATTGACGGCTCAGCTCATCACCAACTGCAATCCCTGCCAGCTACTCTGGCTTTCCACTGATTTAATGACACACAAGAGGACTGGGACATTCACCAGAAGTGGTTACCACAACATTCTAAGGAAACTGACATTTGGTACACACAGTGGCAGCAGACATTTTTACTATCCACCAAACTCCAGTTATATTCTTTCATGCAGAAATTGGTCCCAGTGTTAGAAGGCTCAGAATTACCTCTTTCAGACATTTATGCTTTGTTGGCAGAACATTTTTCGATTTAAATGCATATGATTGCAGCTCAGTTAGAATTTTACCGACACAGGAAATCAGACTTAGAAAGGTACACTTCATGGTTCACAAATCTTTAAGGCTTGAATAGAAAATTTATATTCTTGAGGCCTGCTGTAAGATGAAAGTTTAATAACATACTTCGTAATTCATCTTAGTTTTGACAGATATTTACACACACATGCTCTAGGAAAGTCAGATCCCTCAGTGGCATAGCTCCTACCTTTTAAATTTCCCAAGTCACTAAGTAACCACTTTCAACTAATTTTTAAATGTCTATGATGATCATAGCAAGACCCAATGAAGTACAACAGCTTTCCTTCGAATCCTAATGTGGTAAATATGCCTCACCTGCCAGTCCCATGCCATTCCACCTTGTGTGGTTCAGAGGTATCAAACACAATGTTTTTGTTAATTGCCTACTTGATACAATGTTCCACTTTGTTGGGATTCACATCATTATTATACCAAGTGTTGGCTGTGTTTTTGTAGGGGACACAGAGAAGTAGTACACGAAGTGTCCAACTATGTGTGTCTATAATCCTTATCAATAACATTACAAGAAGTGATTGTGCAATGCTTCCATGAAAAATAATACCCTTACATGTGCAACTCAGGTATGTCCCTCTTACATTCTTATTTAAAACAGGTGTGTCTATCTTTATAATAAAACAATGGGAGTACTTTTGTATTGGCATTCCACCCCTGGACAGTGTGCATTTCAATTTGTGGGCTCAATGGTCATCATGAAGCACCTTTGTCATGCCAAAGTTCTCTGTGAAGAACAACCAAGGGTCCAGGACATTGCTCTTTCTTGTAGTCTTCGATCAGTTTGCAGAAAATATTTCAGCACTTGATGCCTATTTGGCTTTTTGTTTTTGTATGTAGACTACTGCTAATATAATACGACCTTCAGTGCTGTAAGAAGAGGAAGTGGACACTTCCTTAGGCCTTTGCAAATGAAATTAAACTGGTATAAGACAGGTTTGAACAGCAAGTGCTTTTGTTTATTCCCTTTAGTCAATGGTATTTCTGTTAGAAGTTGAACATAAGCTTAGTGGTATCCTACATCACTGTGACAACATTAAACTAACTTTGATGGTGTCATGTTTGTGTTGATCCCGTCTCTGACACCAGTGTTGTAGAATGACCACTTCTATGCCCAGAATTGTGTGAGTAGGGGGCTGTGGCGATGGGTTCTTCCAGTACTGTGGTGAATTCAGAGGCAAGAAGGCTAGCTCAATAAAGCATTCTTTATTATTTATTGTTCCTCGTACAATAGGCTGTTGGCTGTAGCCCAGGTGCTGACCATCACCATCGCTAGTGGTGGCAAGAAGATCCGGTGAGGCAGCTCAATACCAAGACAGCCTAACGGCAGCTGGCAGTGACCGCAGCCTTACTGACACAAAGTTGCTTGTCTGCTCTGCAGCACAGCCAGCTTACAACTGGACTCTGCCTGTCACCCAAGGTGTCTGGCAGGGGCATACAGGCACCCTGTGTCGAACCCAGGACTCTCAACGGCTGGCTGTTTGTCAGACGATGGCATCCAACGAATGGGCTCACCTCAGCAGTGCCAGTTCAAAGTGTGGAACCATCAGGGATAACTGACAGCTCTTAGACCACTGGCTTAGTCAAATGGATTGTGCTGCTTGATCGAGCTGTGGCTGAATGGCTGCACATCTGACTGCTGACTGGCACAGAGATTGCATCGGATGAAAACACAATGCCGAAAAGAAACTACTGGCTGAACTTGGGGTATATACACTTGCCTTGGTCAGGTGTGCTGTGACAGAAGCTCAGTTCCCTTCACATAACTGGCTGTGAAACACTGCTCTATGCTACAACAGGTAGCAATCCAAGTCACCACTGTGCATTGCAGAACACTGTGCCAGCATTTCTGCAAAACTATGCAGGTGGCTGGCCCATATACCTTTCGGCTGGCTGGCTGCCATGACCTGCCTGGGACCAATGCCACAATGTTGTTGT